>NC_138183.1:14860941-15534030 GCF_964194105.1 Spermophilus citellus | reverse complement strand
CTAGCAGAACTTGCAAAAACAGTGTTCATAGATCTGAGGACAAACAGACATTAGAGCTCCCATTACCACTGTATGATCCTGCCCCATCCTGGGGCAGTGCTCATTGCTGAAAGGACCAAGACCTGGATGAGTTCCTGAATAAAGGCGAGCCAGTCGCTTGCCTGGCCAGCCACTGGAGAGAGTCTGCTGAGCATGGTGGGTCTGTGTTGGTTGTTGGCACCAGGAGGACAGGTACACTTTTTGCTGCCATTCACCAGCAGAGGAAATTTTCTAAGAAAGAGGACAGAAAAGTGGAGAGATACTCAAGATATGGGGGGAAACAAAATATGCAGTTTCTTAGCTACATAGAGGACGGCTCTGGTTTCCAGTAGCTCCCTGGCTCCACTTCCTCTGAGGCCAGGCTGTATCAGGCTCCTGATTCCATGTCATGGCCCAGTGGAATCCCCTCTGCCACTCCCACCAGACCCATCCACTTTTCGTTAGGTTTCTAGTCCCTGCCATAAAGGTAGCTTTAGTGGAACAGTAATGGCTAAAAAATGAGAGATAAAATTATTATTATTTGCAAAGGATGTATTTTAACGCCTAACATACTCGAAAACATCAACTGAACAACTATTAGAATTAATAAGAAAGCTCACCGAAGAGACTGGTTATGGGATAAATACACCAAAATAATAGCATTTTTCTTTACTGGCAATAACTAGCTGGGAAATATGATTGTAAAATCTTATTCACAATAGTGATAGAAAATATAAAATACCTATGAGTAGCTTTAACAAGGAATATGTAAGATGCTTATGAGGAAAATCAGAACACTTTACAGTGTGGTATAAAAAAAATTTGACTAAATAGGAAGATAAACAGAGTTCTTGGGGAAAAAAGCTCAATATTGTAAAGAGATCCAGTTTTCCTAAGTTAATTTGTGGGTTTATCATATTTTCCAGTCAAAATCTTGACAGGATTTTTGAAAACTTAACAAGACTACTCTGAACTTCATCTACACAAATGATCGGTAAAAATAGTTAAGTCATTTATGGAAAGTAA
Organism: Spermophilus citellus; assembly: GCF_964194105.1. Lineage (NCBI taxonomy): Eukaryota > Metazoa > Chordata > Mammalia > Rodentia > Sciuridae > Spermophilus > Spermophilus citellus. The sequence continues at coordinate 15,532,986 of NC_138183.1, read as the reverse complement.
GAATTATGAGAAAGGTTTATTTGCATATTATACAGGAAAATAAATGAAAAGAGTATTTCTGGTGCAACACGTTCAATAGACAAAAAAAAATTCAGCTTTGACACACAATGGTATCACAAAGTGTAATTGAAATATTATTTTTAATACAAGGTCATGAGCCTTTTTATCAAGGCATCAAAGGTCTTGGTTACATTCCCCAATGCTGTATACTTTAATGAACTTCAGATTTGTTAAATAATTAAATATAATTGTTAAAAGTAATACTGATAATTGATCAATTCAACAGATAAAAGGAAAGAATGTTATTTTTAATTTATAAGAAGAAGAAATCACATACAAAGAAAAATTAGATGTTACTATTTTAAAAATATAAAGTATTTTACATAAGCACCAAAGGAAAAATTTAAATACTAGGAAAAAAACAATAGAAAAAAAAATTAAAAAAATATATATAGCAGAATAACAGTTGCTCTTATAACAAAGGAAACTGATGTAAAATAGTCAGATTCTAAATGATAACTGGCTATAAAATGTCACTCAGATGAAATTCAGAAAAGAGACCATACTCAGATGAAATTCAGAAAAGAGAACACACAAATGCTAAATAAACATATGCTTTTAAAAGTTGACCCCAATAGCAATTTAAATAAATGCAAATTAAAACAAAGAATTATTATCCTCACCTCTCAAATTAGCAAAACTGGTAGAAAAAAATCCTTCTGTAAATAGGGATCTATGAAATAAGCACTCTGCTACTGGGAGTATAAATTTCTACATCTTTTGAGAAAGCAATTTAACAATAGTATCTAGAAACAATTATATTCACATGTTTTTAAAGCAGTATTCCCACTGATAAGAATCAATGAAAATAATTTATAACTCAAAAAATATACAAAGATATAGGTTACAGAAATTTATGTGTGTATGTGTACATGTGTTAGCAATAGCAAACTTAGAAAAAATATACTCAAAAAGAGAAGACAGAGTAAAATCGCCGTACATTACTATGATGGAAATCGATGCCATCATTGTAAATGAGGTTTAAGTTGGATTTTTAAACTTTTTAATAACTTTATTGAGGTATAATTTTAACAACATGAAACCACTCACTGCAAATGTAAAATTCAATGAATGTTGGTAAATTTACAGAGCTGTATAATCACCAACACAATCTTGTTTAATCACATTTTCATCACTGAAAATATTTTCCTGTTACCTTCTGCAGTAATCCTGCTTGCACTCCCAACCCCAGAAACCCACTGATCTATTTCTTGTCTCAATAGAGTTGCCTTTTCTGGACATTTCATACCAATGGTATTATCCAATATGTGATCTTGAAAGATTTTTAATTTAAAAAATGTCTGCATCAATATTATATTTTCAAAAATACACAAACCGCTCGATATAAGTTATGATCTCAACTAAGTTAACACAGGCACCAGAAATACCTCAAACACTGAACCACTGCCAGAGATTTTTGTCTGATAGATAGAATTAACAAAAGATCTTCATATTTCACAAAACACCCTTCTATATTTTTAAATGTATGTGTAAAGAAATATATATATGTGTGTGTATATATACACACACATATGTATATTTATACATATATTTTTCATAACATATATATATGTGTGTGTGTGTGTGTGTGTGTGTGTGTGTGTGTGTATATATATATATCTTTCATAATCTGAAGCAAGAGATAAAAATGAGAGCAATCACCTCACTATAATGAAATAAATGCTTTGAAAGAGGGCACTGCTTTGGGTGTAAAATCTGTCCTGGGGAGTCAAGAAGGAAGCCTTTTGATGGAAGCTTACAGGAGTGGGTTCTGTGGGTAAAGAGATGGAAGGATATCCAGGCCAGGGCCAAGTTTTCTAACAGCAATACAAATTTAGAGAATTGCATTCTACTGTGATAGATGCAAAGATGGAAATAAATTATCATATGGTTGGAGAAAAAAAAAAGCATGCAAAAGAAAAAAAAAATCCCTGTTAGTTTATGCCAAGGGAGACATGAGTAATTAAACAGTAAGCCGTGAGATTTGGAGATAGATATGGGGTATGGGAGAAACAAAGCAAAACAAGACTCTGAGGAAACAACATTAAGCTCCCAGTTGAGCGCTCTCTTTGCAGCCTTCCATCTATCCATCCTGTGATCTCACCCACATTTTAATATGCACTCCCTTGGCCTGACCCTTTGTCCAATTCCGCTGTAGTTCTCACTTTCCACCAGCCACTCCAACAGGGATAAAAAGAGATTCACAGTCCATACAATTCTGGTAAACACTGGGATCATTGATTCTCTCAGCAGAGCTTCCAAATACTAACTTCAGGGTGAAACTGTGCTATGATTTCAAGATGTTTGGCTTGTGCCTTTTATGAAACTTCCCCATTGAGAAGGTGATTTTCCGCGGAAGGTAACTAAGCAACCCATCAGCCCAGTTAGATGCTAACTTAATTCACTAGGAATTGCACACTACAGCACAACCCCTCTTTCTTATGCAAGACACTTTTGCTGGATTGAGGCAGGATACAGAAATGGATGGAAAACAGAGAATGCTCACTTCAGTAACTCAATGACATAAAATACTGGGTTTCAAATTTAGCAGATCATGTACTTACCAGGGGAGCTTTTAAAAAGAACTGAGACTCAAATCACACCCAGAGAGACCCTTATTTATTTGGTCTGAGTGTCCAGAGTTTTTAAACGCCCCAGGTATTTTTAATGGGCAGTCAGTTCTGAAAGCTACTCTCTAAGGGGAGTAGAGGACAAACTGTCTAATCAAAAACATCCCTGATGACCTCACTTCCCTGGATCATATCCATAAGGGCTTCCCTATTGGGCTTCTCAGATGAAATTCTTACTTGGCATTCAAGGCCCTGTAGAATCCAGTCCATGTCATAGCTTTTTCCCATGAAGGATTCTTCAATAGAAAGCCTAGTGTGTGAGCGTTTCTGACTCTATTCTAGAAAATAGGAAATAAGTTGATCTCTGCCAACTCTGATCCGTTGGTTATCGGCTGCCTAGGGAAATATATTCTGAGAGAACCTCAGACCCTTAACAAAGAGCAACAGGAAGAAGTGCCATGATCCATTCGTAATGTCTAGCACGGTTGGGACTGAAAAGCACAGTTGAGTGCTAACCATTTACCACGGTATCATTATTCCTTTCTCTCCCTGGGTCCTTTGACTAACCATGCCCTCTGAAGCACAGCTTGGGCTCCTCTTGTCTCTGAAGCCTTCCAGCTATCCTCCAAATTCTCCTTGCTTTGCTTCATAGAGTTCAGCAAGCCCTTTTCTGAATTCCCGGAGTCCAAAGTTTTTATGTATATGTCTCAAATACTTTTAGGACTAAGGATCTCAAACTTTAATTTGCATCATACTTATCTGGGAATTTTGTTAAAACACACCCCCGGAGTTTCTGATTCAGCAGTTTGGGAAGGTCTAGAGAATCATGTTCCTAGCAAATTCCCAGATAATACCAATGCTGCTGACCTAGGTACCACACTTGGAGAACCACTGTTTGTTTGTTTGTTTGTTTGTTTTTAACATAATAATTCCCCAGAGGGTCTGTTACAAATTCATCTTTTTAGCAATACTCAAACATAGTAAGTGCTTATTTTTACCAAGTTAAAACATAGCAATCCAAGACTGATATGATAAGTGAGAAATTATTTTTGTAGACACACGATATAAGAAGCCATGCTGTTTGGAAATGATAAAAAAAAAATCTTAGATGACAGATTATGTGTCAGACAGGAGAAGAGATATAAAGATGATTCCTGGCTCAGTATCTGGGGTCACAATGATGAGGAAGAATTTTAGAAAGATGCCCAGCTGGTAGCTTGAACACACACGGTTCTTGTCTGTATCAGTCTTGAGCAAGCAGGCCCTGAGCTGACTGTGGATTTAAGAGGAAAAGAACCCACGCAGGTGTGATCAAGGGTGAAAGGAAGCAAAGGGGTAGCCAACAGAAGGAGGGAGACTCCAGGAGGATTTCCATTTTGTATCTTTGGAAATATGTTTCCATTGGTTTTATTAAAAGCCACCCCAAGGCCTGTGGGGGGTGGGGGGTGGGTGGGCGCAGGAGAGTCATTAGAAGATGAATGATGCTGCTCACTGGGAAAATCTCCCCAGCTCTCACCGGCCAGCTAGGTTTTAAAAGCCATTCCAGCAATGGTTGGGAGCTGTCAGATGTCTCTGTCAGATCGATAGGTTACTGTGGAATTTGCCCAGACCGCTGGCCAATCAAAATGTAAATTCCAGATAAATTTAATACATAAACCAACTTGTCTTCCTCAAGCCATTTTGAAAGTCATGAAAAGTAATTCAACTTTTCCTCATGATTGTCATACTGGAGACATATTTCAGCCAGGGTTAAGCATTTATTTGGCCTCAAAACTCATTGTGGGTTCAACAGAGAAAAAAAGGTGTAGAGTGTATGTGTATTTCTGGTCTCATCATCCATTGCTTCAAGAGGAAGATGGAAAGTTCAGTTAGTTGGGTGCTCTTCATAAGAAATGTAAAAATTAATACGAAGATGTGTGGTGTCTGTGTGCACACAAAGATGTTACCCTTGCTAGGAGCATGGGTGGTGAACGAGTCATGAATTCCTTACTTACAGCTCTCACAGGCAGTCGTGTTTCCAGAACACACAATTTGTCTGCATACATGATTTTGGGTATGCATGTTGCAACCTATCTTCTTCAACGAGACCCATAAATCTTAAAATTGAAAGGAAAGATTTACAGCCCAGCCAGGATGGCTCCAGGCACCATAGCAAAGTATGCTTTAGATGCATGCCCTAATTTTGCACATTGCAGAGAGAGAGAGAGAGAGAGAGAGAGAGAGAGAGAGAGAGAGAGGAGGAGGAGAATCTGTAGGTAAGAGGTGAAAGTCTTTGAATTCAAGAATGTATAAAGTGGGGATTTTGCATTGAATCATTTATCCTGTGATCATCATATTGCAGATGCCTTACAGGTATGCAAGGTTAGTTTATAAAACATTGCTACTTCCATTATGCCATTTAATCCCCACACTACTCATAGGAGTACCTGAATAGTCATTTTATAAGTGACTCAATGAGGCAGGTGAAGTAGCTTGGTCAAAGCCACACAAGAAGGGTAGAACCAGGACTTGAACCCAAATAAATAGCCTCCTTTACATCTTCAGGCATTTTTTCTTCAGCTCTTCCGCACACTAACTCTGTTTTCTATGTGTCCGCTTTCTATGGCTGCTGTAGCAAAGAATCATAACGTTGGTGGTTAAGACAATAAAAGTTTCCTCTTGTAGTTCTGGAGGCATGAATTCTGAAATGCTTATCACTAGGCTAAAAGCAAGGTGTCAGAAGGACTACATGCTTTCTGAAGACTCTAGGGGAAATGCGATTCTTTGCTTCTTCCAGCCTCCACAGGCCTTCTGCTCTCCTTAGTCCATGGGCCCCTTCAAAGTCTGCAAAGTCAGGTGGGGTTTTCTCAGGCTGTCATCTCCTAGTTTTCTTCTTTGCCTCCCTGTAGGTTTCATGAGCCATTTGGATTGGGTTCACGGAGATAACAGGACAGGGAGAACCCCTATCTTAAGGTCAGCTGATTAGCCACCTTAATCCCATGTTTCATGTTCCATCCTAAATGTCCTTCTGCCTCATGACCTAATACATTCATGCATTCTGGTGATTAGGATATTGGCATCTTTGAGGAGCTAGTATTCTGCCTACTATTGCTCTATTTCTTTGTAGCTTCGAATTGACTCAGCCAAAGAGGACACTGGCAGGACATCAAAAGGGGAAGAACAGAGATCCAGACATTTATTCAATTTATTCCTTCCTTAATGTGCTATATTCCTATGAGGCTAAGACACTGTGTTGAAGACACTGCTCCATTAGATGGTTCTTGCCTATGACCATGGCTTTCCCAGGTTCCAGCAACCACTCCCTTCCTCTGTCTTAGGATGACAATTTCCTTTTGTCATTATCCCCAAGATGGTTTACCATCTCAAGGAAGTACCTTCCCTACATCTTCCTCAATAGTCTTTTCGTTAAACCACATTCAACCCCTCCTTTAAGTGTGACACTTGTTGCCTGCCAGGACCCTGACTGATGGATAAAAGGAACGTCACCCAAGCCCAGGTATGTCCCCTCCACTGCAATCAGTTGCATCATAGGATATCATTCTCAGCTCCAGAATAAAGAAGGGTGTGCTTATGTTTCAACAATAGTTTCCATTTTTCTCCCAGTCTAGGATACAAAATCAGGATTATGCTCACAGTACTAGTTACTAATATCCTCACTTTAATGCATGAAAGGGAATCATTTTGGAGAGCAGAAGAAAAAAGTCTTTCTGGTCCAAAGTAGCCCAATTAATAATATGGACAATGTGTTCATTCTTCAGGTCTGTTAAATTTTAAAACTCAGAAATAACTAAGTCCTCTACTTATTCCAATTCCATTTCTCATTCAACTCTGCAACTAGCTGTGTAATGTAGAGTAATGTCAAGTTTCTTACTGTGTCCTACTGATTCTACCGCTCCATTTCATCTCTTAACACATCTCCCTCACCTCCCATCTCTCCATCTCAACCATTTTGGCCATCTTGTTTTTTTTCTACTGGAAAGATTGATCTCACCTAAGGACTTTGCCCACAGTGTCTCTCTTTCTAAAAACTTCTCTGTTCAGATTTTCAAGTAACTCATCTTTACCAATTTTGGAGTCCTAATTCCAATGCCATGTCTTTAGGAAGACAAACCCTGACCAACCTAAACAAAGCACCCAAGCATAGCACCCTGCTTTTCTTCCTGGATAGCTTAGAAGATGCAACTGTTCATGGACACTTCCTACATTTCAGTGATTTGTGGGCACTTCTTTGAAATCCAATATATCTTTCTTTGTTCAGTATCCCCAAATTCCCATTTTACTACCACTGAGCAATACTACTAACCCAGAGACTGTTAATCCCTAGGCTCCAATCTCTATCCCTTACACTAAGAAGTGCTTTGGGTTTTCTGTGTATGTTCTCTTGCCAATCACTCTCCTGTTCTACAATCAAATGTAACCTCCATAAATGTTGATACTGACTCTGATAGAATTCTTCCCTTGGTTATTGTTCTATTCCATATGATTCACATGACTTTCATAATGGGTATTGAATCATGTCATAAACAGGAGTTACCTTCCTACCTATGGAAACAGTCATTGAGTAAATAATGTCTTCTAAGCCATGTAGTTTGGTTCCAAAGTGTGTCCAAAAAGTTCTAAAGAGTACTTGAATCGAAACACTTGACAAGGAAAAGGTGAAACAAGCCATAGTAGAAACTTCTACTTCAAGGCCTGATTCTGACACCAGCACCCACCAGAATCCCCAGAGGGCTGAGCATATCCAGAGAAGCAACTGCATTGGGAACCAGTTGGCAGAGAGGGGGAATGTTGTGGATATTGAGGGAAAGGGTGTGAAGTGCCACTACAAACTCAGCAGCTCCTCCAAGCCCAGTGGAGGTCCCAGCCTAGGCAAGCCATGCCCACCCTTCAGTCCACCTCCCTGTTCAAGCTCCTTGTACATACTCTTCCCCAGCTCCCAGCATTTGATTCTCTTAGTTCCATTCCTTGGTGCTCTCTGCTCTCCAAGTCACCTAGACAAAAATAGCCGTTTTTCTTACTGAGCTTTCTAAAAGAAAATCTACTTCCTTAGGGATTAATTAAGAAAAAAAATGGCTTCTACTAAACCACCATTGGTTCTGAGGTGATAGCAATTCAGAAACAATAGGAATGAGTAAGGAGGACATGGGGAAGGTAGTAAGGTGGTGGTGATTGGATGTTTCACACAGCTTTTTTGTTTGAGAAAATTTGTTTTGTCTATGGCACAGTGGGCAATAAAACAACAGACATGGGTAGGAAACCTGCAGAAGTCCTGGAGCTTGAGGTGGCACTAGAAAAAGATGGAGGAAATCAAACAAACAGGTTTCACTCAGAGGTATTTATGTTTTATAATCATATAATCATCTAATTTTATAACAAAAACAATCCTAATAATAACAGTAAGCAATCCATATTATTGAAAATCTTGCAACAAAAACATCGGGCTTTGTGAGTATGAAATAATCCACGACTTCCCCACCACTGATAAATGCATGTTGATTTGTTGCAAGGAGTTTTCTCAAGAGTCTAATTGCCTTGTTTTTGCAGACCAGGCTGAGGTCCTCATTCTGCGTGGTTCAGCTTAAATTCTTGCTCCATCCCAGCTACTCTTATTCTTCTCCATCACTTTCCTCTCTCCTACAGAAGGCATGTTTGACATCCAACATTTTAAATGAACGATTTTGAATATTCTCTAAATATTTACTGTGCACGATTTCTCCCCTACCAAGAAGATAATGAACTTGCAGAGGGGCAGAACTTCTCTTGCATGCCTTTAAATTCAGCCATGATGGGGGGAAGGGTACAGACCTGAACTTTAATGAGTGTAGCTTGAGTTGAATTAGAATGAACTTTGCCAAAAGGCTTTGCAGAATGTTGACAGATGTGCAGGTGTGTGAGGCAGGAGGGAAGGGGGTGGCAGGTCTCTGTCAGATTCATTTGGGAAACATGGGGTTAAACAAAGTTTAATAAATTTCCTCCCTATGGGGCTCCTTCATCCCCTTTGATATGCAAATATGCACTATGACTCTCCAAGAAGGGGATTTCCTGGGCAGAATTTTTAAAATATGTTTACCAGAGAAGTGTTTATTTTACAGAAAAACTTACAAAATTCACGTTCAACTGAACACACTTGAATTTAATTAAATAAATTATAGATGGAGAAGAAGCCGTCAAGATTACCTTTCCCAATCCTTTCTCTTCATATGAGAAGTGGGGATGATAATGCTGCCTCCATTAAAAAAGACATTACGAAGATTAAAATAATGAATGTATTTAAAGGATATAACATGCCAATAAGTATTTACTGTTGGCACTTCATAGATAAACATGTAAGCTCCCATTGCACATGGTTTAGGGCATTCAAGGTCAAGGTTTAGAAATCAGACCCTTCACTTCTTCTATCAGTTGGGGCTGATGATAGCCAACTTCAAGGAATTGTTATGAGGAGTAAAGGCAACAATGCAGGTAAAGGACTTAGCTTAGAAACGTGTACTCATTTCCCATCTAGAAGGCTCCACCCTCTTAGTCATTACAAGTAATATTGTAAGTGAATGTGTTGTAAAGGTTGCTGTGTATGAACATGTGACCTTGTTAAAGTTAAAAGGTAGGTGCATTTTTAGTTCCATTTAACAGAAAAGAAATTGGTGAATAGAGGTGAAACAATTTGCTCAAGGACACCTACCTAAGAAGCAAGAAAGAGCCAAGATTCAAACTGCATCATCCTGAATGTACACCCAGAGCCCTCAATCACGGCACTCGGCCCCTGCGGCATCCTCTGTTCCATACTCTGGATGGATGGCACTGGTCAGTCTAGTCCTACACTACTGGCATGTTCAAGTCATGATGAGTTTTGTCAGGTGGTACCTTAGATCCTCTATGTCTGAGCTCAATTCCCTCCTCAAGCTTAGAGGATGTGACCAGATGCTGTGGTTTATGGAAGCCTTGTCTTCATTACCTGCCCAAACACTTGGAATCTAAATTAAGAGGTCTACAGATTCTCTTTGAAAGTGTTCAGGGATACAGTGTGGGTAGGAGATCTGGAGGACAGTGCTCCCAGTTCCTCCCCATAGAGGACTGAGAATCTGGCGGTTCACAGAGTCAACTTGGGTATCTTCTCCAGTAAAATCACATGGGAAGGAAACAAAACAACCAACATCCTTTCCAGTCAAAGCCTGGGTCTGATCTGAAGAAGTCCACTGCATAGGCAACTGTTCTCCCTTCCAGGAAAGTAAAGAAAAACCTAGAGTAGAAAGGAGGAATTACCTATGATCCCTGAGCTATCAAATTTCAAAGCAGGAACTTGACCTTGAGTACCTTCATTCCAAACCCCACTCTTTCTACAGGTCTTCAAACACGTCCAGCAAACAAAGAGGGGTTAGAAGGAAAGAAGTGCAGGTGAACACACAGGCAGACCCAGACGGAGAGGGCTTTCATCTGTGGATGTGATACAAAGGGCCTTGGTTTAACTAAGGTATGAGAGGCCAGAGATGCCCAGGAAAGGAAGCTACACCTGTCACCAGTTCTCCCTAGAGTTATAGGCTGAGACCAGGGCATTCATCTCTTTTTCTCCCAAGATGTCACCTGATGGTAACTGGGGTCATGTCAGCATTTCCAGGAGACATATTTATGCAGAGCTTTCACCAAGCAAGGCCATGGCTACGATCCCACAGCAGGGCTGGGTCAGGCAATTGAAGCATTACATCATCTCAGTTGAGTTGTTTGGAGAGAGAAGCCAGAAGTGACGGGGAAAGGGGCCAGGCTGGTGGGGAGGAGATACAGCTCTGGCACTGAGCAGCTCATTTATGCTACATTCTGGACCAGGTGCCTCATGGAAGTTGTCTGATTATTATTATTTTTTTAAATGAGATGCTGAAAAGGTAAGGATTAAACTCCAGTTGTACAGGTGAGGAAATTGGTCAGGGATGGCTCAGTCAGGGATGGCTCTGTCACCTATGACTGTGGTTCTTTGCAGATGTAAAATGGGAAAATATTAGTCCTTACTTCCGAGGTAATAAGATTTAATATGCAAAATGCTTAGAACAGGTCCTGGAATATAGTACAAGTTCAATGTCACCTTGATGTATTTCATTCCAGCTCTAGGCACATAGATGAGATTATCTTAGATTTTCTATGACCAATAATTGCTTGAGCTTGTTTTCCAGGATGACTAAAAGAATAAGTTTGGAAATACAGTTGGCCTGGGAAATCATTTTGTCAGTGAGTGATTGTACAAATAAACACACAAGTAAGGCTTTGATTATAAACTTACTTAGTGCTTTGAGGAAAATGAGCAGGCTGTTCTGAGACAGTGAAACAGAAGAGCATATTATACAAAGAAGATTCAAGAAGGCCTCTTGATGGGGGGACCATTTAAATGGAAGCGTGATTGATTAGGATAGGTTCCGGCAGTCTCGGTGTAAGAGGAAGAGGTAGGTTTCCAGGTACGAAGGACACTGTTACAATTACCCTGCACCATCAATGAAACTGAGATACCTAAGGAAGGCTAGTTTGGCCAGAGCATGGTAAGCGAGGGGGAGAGAGAAGGCAGATGAGAGTGGAGACATAGGTAGATGCAGATTCAAATGGAGGCTTTGAAGATTAAAGTAAATCTAAAATAGTCTAAGAAATAAGAAGCTATTGAAGGTCTCTATGTAAATACATTAATCAAATTAGCATTTTATGAGACCAGTCTGGTGGCCATGTGATAGGTGCAAGCGTAGAAGACAATCAGGAGATTATGGCTGTAACCAGGGCTGGAGATGATTGTGGTGGTGATAAAAATAGAGACAAGAGGATTGATTCAAGAGGCATTTTGTAAGTGGAATCAATACAACTTGACTTGGAGTTGGCAGTGACTAGTGTCCCAGAGAATGAGCTTTGATATTCAAAACAATATTGTAATAGCTTGCATGGTAACAGGAATAGAACCTGATCACTGTATGGAATTTGCTGGGTTGGGGAGTCATTTAGATCAAACATGAAGGAGAAATAACCAATAACTAAAGCCATCCCAAAGTGACATAATCTGTCTAAGGAAATAATAGATTATTTTACTTTGGAAATGTTCAAAAAGGGTCTGGGTTGTCATTTGTGTGAGATTTTGTGAAAATGGATTGAGAATCCACCTGAAGGACATGGTTCAACATTTAAAAAAAAAACATGCAAAATATCCATGGTTCACTTTTTTATCAGCATAATGCCTAAAACTTAATGGAGTGGCAATTGTGTACCAGTTTCAAACATGTAACATGGACTAGTTTACTTATCTCTCACAACTACTCTGTGATGTGATTATAGTATTGTCCACATTTTACCAAGAAGCAAGAGGAGATACAGTAATATCAAAATACTTATCCAAGGTTGTATTGTTGATCAGTGCATGGAAATAAGATTTCCAACTTAGGCAGTCCGGCTCTACCAGACACAATCTAAATATCTCAACAATGAATATAGTTCAGTACATCAGAGGACAGCCATTCTCTAGAAAAGTATTGTTATTAAACACAGCAGTCACGAAAACTATATAGCAACAATGGAGGAGAACTAAAAATAACTTGCCTGTATACTACAATTACCACTGTATACAAAACACACAGATATACAGAAAATGAAATGGAAAGCAATGGTAGAGTGAAGGGACTACAGATGATATTTTTCTCTGTTTTCTTTTCCAAATTTTCCCCAATATAGTAATACTACATCTATTCATAAAATAAAGTTGCAGTCCCAAACAGATGATACCATTTGCACAAAAACAGAGCTGGAAGGAGAATGGTCTTCTAAGAACTTTTCCAACATGAAAATTCTGTGATTCTATTACAGTGTTGTTGTTTTTTTTATGGGTGAACTGGGTATCTGATATGAGTATCTGGATGAAGACAAATCCATCACAAATGGAATGTAAAATCTCAAGTGAAAACTTTTATTTTGATTTAACAGTCAATAATCCAAAGAAAACACTAGTCGATTAAGAGAAATATGTTTTGGAGGCCTCACAACTCTTTATTATTAGTCACACATCCCTGACAAAGTTGCTACACTTCCATAAATATGTTTTTAATGATCAGATTATATTTATCTAATGCATGCTATCTCTCACATTAAGATGAAATTAAATGCACCGTTTACTGTGTCATATGCCTTCATGGCTCCAACAGCCCTCTCTTTTCTTCTCTTTGGAGCTCAGATAACGATTTGAAATGCAGCTGTGTAACATCTGGTAGCTGAGAAATGCTGTTGGAGGGTTTTTCAGTCTTTGGGTTTGATGGGTCTTGATATAGAATGGTAAGCCATTTCTCATCAACTTCTCCCAGATGCCAAAATGCATCTACAAAAAAAAAAAAAATGCATTTGGGAAATATCCATGAGTCTGCCTTTTCCCCACATCCTAGCTGAGGAATAACCCCAAATTTGATATGCCTCACTGCAAAAGAAAATACAAAACACAGAGAGGTCTCACTTTTTTTTTTCAATTATTCGCAGTTACCTAACCCCGGAATTACTGCTTCAGGATAAGGAAGCGCTTTGGAGAGTTTATTCTCTTATAGTGAGATGGGTAATAATACTATTTTCCCTTGGCTTGAAGATATTTCTGAATATAAGACCCAAAACTGATTTAATAAGTGTTCCTTGGGAAAAAGAGAGAAGTACCACATTAATGGATGTGTCAGTTGTAAGAAGTCCCAGTTTCAGGAAAAAAAAAAGAGGACATCTCGAGGTTGAGAAAAATAGGATACTTGACATAAATAAATTGGCAAAATGGGTTTTTGTGTGGTTTTAAAATAATTTCCATTTATTTTCACAATGAGATTTCAAGTTAGATCTTTTTGGGGTTTTGTTTGTTTGTTTTGTTGTTTGAGGAAACTGAGTTTCAGAAGTCAAGGGACTTGGTGACAGAGGTACAGCTTGAACAAGACAACTCTTCCTGAGTATGTCTTCATATTAAGGAGAGAAATTCTCCCTCCCAGCATTAGAACCTGCCAGACGGTAGAAGGACACTTAGAGCAGATTTGTTCCTCCCTTCGGCTGAGGCTGGATCAGAAGCTGGTGGCATCCATAGTTATCCACTGTGGTGAATATTTAGAGTTACTAACAGTGCTCAGAATTAATGATTTGCTAATAGAAACAATGTATTGAGAATTCATTCAGTATTTGCCATTTAGTTCTTTATTGCTGTTCTAAGATAATGGAGTAGTAACAGCCACCAAATATCTAATACTTGCTATGTATGTATTATGTTCTTACACTTTATGAAAATCACATTGGTTCCCAGTCCAACAGATCTATGAGGTAGGGGTAGCATGTTCAGAATGAGGAAATGGAGATCAAAAGAAAGATACTTGTTCCAGATCCAGAATTCAAACCCAGATTATTCTGAATCCAGAGCAGTCTCCAGTGACTAAATTAGTCTATTTTCAAGACATGGGAGGAAAAAAAAAAGAAATTGGTTAAAAATATTTCTATGCTTAAGGATTTTGAAATGTATTTAATGAGGTAAGATTAATGCCTAAGGGGCTGAGGTTGTGGCTCTGTGGTAGAGCGCTTGCCTAGCATGTGTGAGGCACTGGGTTTGATTCTCAGCCCCACATACAATTTTAAAGAAGATTAAATCATAAAAGAAAGAGAGGAACATACCACCTGTGAATTGTATTACCCCACTACGTAGATGAGTCAATAGATCCTAAGACAATGAAAATCAGAGAGATGAGCTTCAAACCCAGGATTTTGAACTCTGTTTTAATTCTTTTCCTCCCTCTACTTTCCATCTGCCATTCCATTTCATTTTTGAGGAGGAAGCCAGGTCCACATGATATTCAATAACTGTCCCAATGTGAAGGGTTTATCAAACTTTGATGATGTGACGGCATCCAGTGATTTATATCTGGGATCCTGAGGATCGGCTGTGACAGCTCAAAGTCTCTCTCCTTGAGATCCTCGTATTTCCTCCATCCCTGTCGCTTCCTGCCTGCTACTCACTCACCCTTGGTCATAAATATTGCCTGCCACTTTTATGATTATTGGTGGTTAGATATGATGAATTCTGATACTAGTCAACTGTGGAGGAGATATTAAATACATTAGCTAATTTTCCTCTTAATGCCTCATCCAATATGAATCAATATTGGTTTAATAATTAACATGTTTAAACATTTTTATGTATATTTCATGATGAGACAATCTATGTTTATTTTATGAAGATAAAATATTTAGCTCCCCACCACTGATGGCAAAGCCATTCCAACTTGGAGCTCTCTCGTTAGCCTGGGCTGGGGCCATCTCTTCACATCCTGGGAGAACTGACTGGTGCTCATTGACTGCAGCCTGTTTGAGGATGCTGAGTCCATAATGAGACATTGAGAGCATCTGCAGGGAACAAAGGCTAAATGCTAAAACAGCGAGTTTGGAGAAGAGTCGGCTGGAATGGTGATATCAGCTCCCACCTCTGCCCCAGCTCTGTCTCAGTTCTCCTCTCATCTTTAGCAGGAAAACATCTCTGAATAAGAGTCAACTCTTTTGCTCAATAGGAGAGAGCTGAGACGTGGAGTTAAAGCCTGGTATAGAGCAATAGCAGTTGTCAATCAGAGGTGATTTTTGGTCCCTTCCCCATGGGCATATTTGGCGATGTCCAGAGACATTTTGGGCTGTCATGACTGGAGGATTGGTTGCTGGTAGAGGCCAGTTTTGCTGCTAAGCAGCCTACACTGCACAAGGCAGCTTTCCACAACAGAGAATCAGCTCAAGTGAAATGTCAGTGCCAAGGTTGAGAACGTATGGTTTGCAGTCGAACGTCACCAAGCTCGATCCCCGGTTCTGTCCTGTGTTGTGTGAACATGGAAAGTTTCCAGCCCTTGATTTCGACATTGCTAAATTGGGGATATATTAATCAAAATGCCTTATTCATGAATTTGGTAAAAATTAAGTGAGAGGACAAATATTTAAAATTCCATGTTTGAGACTGTGCTGGACCCAAGGCTTGTGAGGAGGAGCCCTGGTGAATGTGATTCATGCCCTTATGAAAGAAGCTTCTTTCCTGCTACATAATGATAATGTAAAAAGACAGCCACATACAACCCAGCGGAGGGTCCTACCAGGCTGGCACTTTTAGCTCAAGCTTCTAGCCTCTGGAACTTTGATAACTCAATTTCTGTTATTTATAAGACACCTAGTTATAGTATTTTTTTATAGCCGCCAGCAGTACCCAAAATAGATACATAGAAAACCACAGTATACCCAACTATAATGGTAAGACTACAAAAAAAATGCACAATTACTTATTACTCTCTTTATCCCATATTATACCTTTGTATGTGACTTTAAGGTTGTTTAGAATATTGTTTTTACCTAAGTCTCCAGAGGCCTTGGGAGCTTCCTCTTTCTCAGGATCTTGATCTTTTTCTAGTTTCCGGGGGTAGCCACACTCCTTGGCTCGTGGCCTCTTCCTGTCCCTTTAAAGCCAGGAAGTTTGTGACCATTAGTTGAGTGAGCAGGTGTGCTGGAGAATGGGGGCCTCCAGGAGGCAGAGTTGAATTGTCTATCTGAGCCCATCTTAACCTGGTTCAGCTGCAAACCACAGACACATGACTGGTCACAGCCAAGAAGACAAAATCATCACAACTTGCCAGCTAGCAGAATCATGAGCAGAATCACTGGCTGCTGTTTTAAGCTGCTACATTTAAGAATGGGTTGTTACACGGCAAAGGCTAGCTGATAACTATAGCTAGAGCCAAGCGCTGCAGGGCCCGGGGGGAGTTGATCCAGAGATGAGGATGTCATGTGCAGAAATATCTGAAGGGAAAAAAGAAAGCAGCATTCCCAGCCGGTTTTGGCTGAGATAATAATTTCCTCCAGGAAACTTTTTGTAGAATGAAGAACTTGTTCACATTTGTTTTCAAAACTATTTTCCTTTTCCTTCTTGCTACGGTTTGGTTATGGTTTGTGTGTCCCCTAATGTTTCGGGTGTTGAAATTTAATCCCCATTGTGAAGTATTAAGAAAATCGAAACTTGACCTGGCTACAGAGTTTAGTGGTGGGGGCTTTGGAAAATGACCAGGATTAAATGAAATCATCAGGGTGGGGCTCCCGTGATTAAATCCTGGTGGCTTTACAAGAAGGGGAAGGTAGACCAGCAGCTGCACCTGCCCTGTCTCTCATCATGTAATGCCCTAAACCAATTCTGTTAGCTAGAAGGCCATTGCTAGATGCCTCCTTTCAACACTCTGCTTCCAGAACCATGAGGCCAAACCTCTTTTCTTTATAAAGTAGTCTGCCTCAGGAATTCCATGATAGCAATAAAAAACAGATTAGTACATGCCCTCTCAGGCATAGTAGCATCATTACTGCCTTGAAATACAGTCAATGAGACATCGTTCTCTGGAACCCATGCTTTAGAGTTGAGCTGTCTAACATAGTAGCCACATGAGGCTATTTAAATTTTAATTACTAATTAAAATCAATAAAAATAAACATTTATTCTGAAGTCACCCTTGCCTCACTGGAAGTGCTCAGTGGCCTCAATTGCCAGCTCAGATATAGAGCATTCACATCACCATGAATGAGCCTCTGAGACTGCTGCTTTATAGACTTCCCACGGCTTGTTTTTGAGAAAGAGGAGAGGGCTATTAAGTGAGAACCCAAAGACACAAGATGACCGCCAGACCTTGATTCAGGGCCTCATCCACGGGTCTGTTTCCTTGAGAGTGGACCCACCCACCAGTGTGCTCATCCCTGGGTCCAAAAAGTGCCGGAGGGGCACATCTTAGATGGAAGGAGTGGGCGTGAGGACTGGGGTCCTGCACAAAGGCACATGAGGACCTTCTTGATGTGAGGAAGAGCTGGGGTAAAAAGGGGAAGGCAGAAGGTGGGTGGGTGGGGCTCTAGGCCAGAAACCTGGATTTCTAGTCTTGCTTTGAGCCCCACAAATGTGAGGAGGAGGCCTGATTATCACCTCTACTTTGTGGTTAATAAGTCGTTACATTGGTTTTAGCTACTATTTTGCTTTTTTTTTTTTAGCAATTTTCCACAAATTCGGTGGTTTAATGTGAATTCTTCTCTTTAAGTCCTAGAAGTCAGAGGTCCACAATGGGCTTCACTGGGCTCAGCAGGGCTGCATTTCTTTGTAAATATTCTAGAGAAGAACTCAGGACCTTGATCTTTCTAGTTTCTGGGGGTGGCCACACTCCTTGGCTCGTGGCCTCTTCCTGTCCCTTTAAAGCCAGGAAAGTTCCAGGTGAGCCTTGTCTCGTCTCGTGTCTCCAGTTCCCTTTTGCCTCCCCTTTTCACTTTCCAGGACATTTCTGGTGACAGTGACCTCGCCCAGTAATTCAGGGAAATCTTTCTGTTGGAAGGTCATTCCAACAGCAGCTTAAGTTCCTCTTACAGGTCCTGAGGATAAGGATACAGTCATCTCTGGGGACTGCTTTTCCTGCCATGGTGACATAGGGGTGGCCCGTACTTTCAAGTACCTGTGGGACGAGGATCTATTTTCTTGGTCTTATCAATTTCACTCTCTGTGCCAGGCACTTTAAAAGGCAGAACCTACTTGAGCCTCACAGTATTATATTTCCACTTACTCACATGAAGTGGGGGATATGGGGGATTTATTTATCAAGCACCTGTAATATATTGGGGGGATTTCATTGCCTGTGCAAGTAGGTTGGTATTATTCAAGTTTTACAGAGGAAAATCCTTAACTGAGAGAAAAGGTTAAGTAGCTTGCCAAGTCCATCTCTTTCCAAGTGTAAAATTATAATTTGAAATTTGTTGTGAGACTAGAAAAACCGGGCTGTTGCTATCTATCTTGCTGCTACTCATCAATCTATGAAGTCAGAAAATGTGTTGTCTCTGAACATGGAGAGCTACAAATTCCTGAGCATCTCCTGTGTGTCGAGAAGTATGCCAGAGCCTTTGTAGGAATTATCTAGTCAATCTGCACAACAATAATCATAATAGATGCTGCTTATTACACTTCTACAATTTCCATGCATTTTGTGCATGGTATCTCTGTTCCTTATGGAATCTTACAAAATAGACAATATTATCTCAATTCCTAAATTGGGGAAACCAAGACTTAACAAATCTAAATAAGTTACCCAAATCTGCTTGGTTATTTACTCAATCACTCAATAATTTTCAAGCTTCTACCATGACAGACATTGTTCTAGGGGCTGGAAATACAGAAGAGTAGTGGACTTTCATCCATATATGAAAAGATAGATCATAATCAAATCAGTAAATAGAAGAATTGATCACATGAAAGGGGATGAATATCACGAAGAAAAACGAGTCAGTCTAAGGATAGAGTGTGTTTGTGTGGAATGTGCTGTTTTTACGTAGGATTGTTAATCAAGGCCTCTTTGAACGTCATGGTTGAGCAGAGACATGGAACAAGTAAGAGACCCACATGCACGAAGCCATCTGGGAAGGAACCTTCAGGCAGAGGTAATGCCACATGCTGGGGTTCTAGGGAGAGTGAACTGGGTGGGATCACAGAAATGCAAGAAAGCAAATCAGGTTCAAAGCAGAGCATGGGAAGGGAGAATGCCTTACCTGGTAGGGTCCAGAGGGTGTAGATGTCACAGTGCACAGCAAGTCCCTGTCAAATCAGTCCTCGCCATACTGAACAGTTTGGAAGCTGTCAATCAGAAGAAAGCCTTGAATAGAGAAAGGACAAGTATAGTTCATATTCTAAATTTAAAAAAAAAATCTTGGATGCTGGGAAAAAAACATCTTGGTTGAGGGAGAAAGGCTGGTGTCGGCACCAGTGAGCAGCGAGGAGGCTGTCGCTGTTTTCCTGGCGATGTGGTGGTTAACAGCAGAAGTCGTGAGAAGTGCTCACATCTTGGTGTATTTTGAAGCAGATTCAGTAGGATCTTCTGATGTATTGGAAGCAGAGTGTGAGAGGAAAAAAAAAAACAGAAAGAGTCAAGAACGAGCCAAAGTTCTGGTCTGAGGAACTAGAAGAAGAGAATTGCTATTTACTGCAACTGAGGACATCTCTGTGGGCCTGTATTGGGGGAACGTTTTTAGACCTGGGAGACATTGAATTATTTTTTATGCTAATTTCAAAGATATTCCAGAGTGGAAAAAACATGACTGTAATTCAGAAAGTCAAGATCATTTCTAGGTTGCCAGAATAGTGACCTTGAATAGAGGTTGGGCTGGGAGGGGAAAAGATACAGGTGATATCTAGAAGCAGAAGTGGACACTTGGATTTAGATAAAGGTATGAGCAATTAATTTATAGTGGTAGGAGGGGAAGTAAGGCATATGGGTCCAAATCCCAGAAGGCTCAGAGTGGTGATGGTTTTGTAGAGACTCTCGTTGATTTTCTGGTGAAATAGGCAGCAAAGTCTGAGAAAGAGTGAGAAGCAGGGGAGGTGTGTGACGGACACAGGAGAAAAACAAAAATGAAATAATGGCCACGGTGATGGGCTGGGGCTGGGGCTCAGCGGTAAAGCGCTTGCCTTGCACACACAAGGCCCTGGGTTTGATCCTCAGCACCACATAAAAATAAATAACTAAAATAAAGGTATTGTGTCCAACTACCACTTAAATATTTTTAAGAGAAAGAAATAATGGTCATGGTGAATGGAGTACTGAATGTGGTAGAATTTGAACCAATTAATTTGAGCAATTAATTTATAGTGGCAGGAGGAAAAGTAAGGTTTATTATTAGGCTCCAACATCAGCAAACTCCTTGTTGGGGTTTAGATCCAGAATGTTCCCAAAAGCTCATGTGTGCAACTTGTTCAGAGGTGGAACTTTCAGGAAGTGATTGGATCATAAGGGCTCTGACTATCAGTGGATTAATCCATTGACAGATTCAGAATCGAAAGGACTATTGGATGATGGTGATAACTATCAGCCTGGGGCCTGGTTGGAGGAAGCAGTCTCTGCAGAAGTGCCCTAGAAGCACATATCTTGTTCCCAGCCCCTTCCTCTCTCTGCTTCTCCAACCCCATGAAATAAGCACCACATGCCTCTTGCCGTGATGTTCTGCGTCACCGTGGACCCAGAAATAATGGAGCCGGCTGACCATGGGCTGAAACCTCTAAGACCATGAGCCCAAATAAATCTTTCTTCCTTCACCATGGCAGACAACTCTGTGAGGGGTGGCGAGGTACAGCATTCCTGAATCAGCCCCCTCCAATGGTGACACCTGTAAAAACCATCTACAATTTACCCGGGGGCCTTCTCTACTGCATGTGTCCTAATATCATTGCCTAATCTCTTGGGTGTTTATCCATTTGCCTTTGGTTTTCCTCTTTTCTCAGGGTGGGTGGAAGGAGGAGATGTGAGCCCAGCTTTGGGCTGCTCCTGTGAGTGAGGGGCACCCAGCAGGATATCTCTATGCTGAGGTCTTTTGAACAAAGGAAAAATGACGTTAGGCTGGAACATCAGCTTTTTCTCATTTTTTGTTGATCAGGATTCTATCCTTTCCTTCTCTTTCCTTCATTCATCCATTGACATGTGATTCATAACTGAATGTGCCACTTAATGGAAACTTGGGATTCCAAAGTAATTTTAATCTTTCTCAGGATGGAAAGAGACTGTCCAGATCACCATGCTCAGCACTGCTTTGCTCAAATGAGGAGACGAAGACCCAGAAAAGGATGTGACAGCAACAACATCACAAAAATCATGGCTCCTTCAGTTCCACCAAGAACTAAAAGAAGGTTCTAGAAGGTTGTCCATTCTTCCTCAAAGTCTGGAGTAGATCACAGAAAGTGAAACCGGATTCACAGTCCCAATCAGACGCCTCAGTCCTAAAATGACATTTGCATGTAGCATTAGGGAAAAACATTTCCCCTTGTTTTCTGATTACCTAATGTTTAAACTTTCTTTAAAGGTTGTATTCTAAAAAGGTTGAGTTCACAGAGAGGCAGTGACTCAGAGACAGACTGAAGGGCTATTTAAAACCAGCCCTGTGACTTTTAGTGCTTCTACCACAAAAGGGAGCGGTAGGCTCAGGAGGAAGCTGGCTGCAGTGAAGAGAACATGGGGAGGGAGAGAGAAGCACTTAGCCCAACCCCTCGACAAACTGCCTCCTGGT
Organism: Spermophilus citellus; assembly: GCF_964194105.1. Lineage (NCBI taxonomy): Eukaryota > Metazoa > Chordata > Mammalia > Rodentia > Sciuridae > Spermophilus > Spermophilus citellus. Next base: position 15,511,309 of record NC_138183.1, on the reverse strand, counting down.
CCTAGGGACAACCTGGACCCCATCTGCCCTGTTCCCCTCCTTCTCTCCTACTTCAAGATTTTTTTGCGACCAAATATTTTTACTTCTGCTTCATATCTTGGACCCTCTCTCTGCATCTCTAAGACTTTATTCCCTCGGGAGGGGCCTCCATATCTGAGATCTGTAACTCTCCTCTTCTTCCTTTACTTCTTTCAACAATCATCTGTCTCCCACCATCGCTCCCCCCCCCCCCGCCAGATGCCTTACTTTTCCTCCTTCAGTCCCTGAAAGGTGAGCGTTTTGAAGGATTTCTCTCCCCTGACTCTTCCACCGCCTTGACCTTCCATTCATCCTCTGACCCAAGGATCTCCTTCCCCAAAACTTCATTCAAAATCCTCTTGCCAGAGTCACTAAGGATCGCCTAATTTCAAGACCCCTTGGACATTTTTTTTAGCTTCTTATTTAACGTAAGTACAAATTTGGTTTTGGCTATTTCTTTCCTAAAATGAACTTCTTTCTAGGATTCTAAGGTTTCTACAAAGATTCTTCCCTTTCTTTGGACTTCGTAGATATAAATGCACCTGAGAATCTTCTTTTACTATATTCTTTTTTCTTCAATTTACTTTTCTTATGCCGCCCTTTTTTTCTTTTCTTTCCTACCTTTTCTCTCTCCTTGCTTCTCTTTCTATTCTAAACTCTCTCTCTGGTGGCAATATCACCCAAACTCAGTACTTAATCCACCATTCATAGTCTCTCATTTCTAAAATTGACATCTCCTTCTTAGCCTTCTCCTGAGCGATAGGCATATTTTTGTGATTGCCTATTAACCTTCATATACATATGAAGGTTTTCTCTCTTCTCCTGAGGTCCTCAATGCTGCTGCTGCTGACCTCACCCCCAGCACAGCCCTCACCATCTCCTGATCAAGGTACAGCCTGATGGGGCAACTGGAGAGCTATTTAGCCAACTTCTGAGTGTTCTACCTGGCCAGGAGAGAGCCAAGCTGCAGATCCCAAAATGGGCATGGTCCAAGAGAAAAGAAAACTGGGAGCAGATGCAGTCACCTAACAAAAGGCTCAGGGCCACAATTCAAAACCCAAGGGTCCATGCAGGTTCTTCAAGTTATATCTAAATTTTATAAATTGGGTACAAGTGTACATTGTTTAAGAAAATTCACAGTTCTGATGAGACTCAATAGGCCACCCAGAAAGAAGTTCAAAGACATGGAGCAAAAAGGAAAATATTAGATGCACAAAATCTTAATATAGGAGAGAAGGAAGAGATAAGTATGTGTGGATAAAGTTCAGAGTAAAAATAAAAAATTAATTTAATCATAGCAAAAAAAATATGTAAGGAAGAAACGACTGAATGTGGGTTTAGAAATTAGCCTTGATTTTCCTCTAACAAACTGTGTGGCCTAAGGAAGAACTACCTGAACATCCAGGCCCATGTGAAACCCTCTCACATCACCTCAAACTCTCTCTGCAGTGCTTTGTACCTTTGGGATTGTGATTTGCATTACTCATGTTATATCTGTCTTACGTGGTAAGACCCAAGAGGCTAAAGTCTATGTTGCTCACTATTATACAGTGAAACAGTGAACATAAAAGTGTTTTCCTTTGATTTCCCTCAGACCATCAGTTCTCTCCACTGGACTTCAGTGTCTCCTTCTATAAGTTGGCCATTTATTTCTTACCATTCATTTTTAAAAACAGAATTTTGATATGGTATAAGTCTTTATCACCATTATGTTCCCAATGCCTACTGATCCTGAATATTGTTTCTTTCTTTCAAGCATAGGAGGTTATCAAAGACAAGTTGCAGTAGTTAGCTCTTTGCTCCCATAACAAAATACCTGAGGTGTGATAAATTATAAAGAAGTTGTTTAGTTCACAATTTTGGAAGCCAAAAGAGCATGGTGCAGCTCTGGCAAAGGCTCCCCCTTGGGTATCTCATGTTATGGCGACTGCAATGGTAGGTACATGTGCATGATTAAGTGATCTTGATACAGGAAGCCACAGAGAAGGGGTATAATTTTTTCTTTTGAAACAACCCTCTCATAAGAATTATCAAGGACCCTACAAGAAAATAAATTAATCCCTTTTCAGGGAACTCTCCTCAGTGACCTACACGCTTTGCACTAGGCCTTTCCTCTGGAAGTTCCACATCATCTCCCAATACCAATCCTTTGGGGACCAAACCTCTGATACATGGACCCTCATGGAATATCTAACCCATATGCAAGCCATAGGTAACTACACCACATTGTGATGTGTCCTACAATAATGAGATTAGAAAATGCTAAGGAAACAGGACCACAACACATCTAGGTATTCAGGCATAAACCATCTCTAGATAAGCTCTTGGCCAAGGTCCTATTTGGTTCAGCAGAACAGGATCAACATGGCTCCCTCCAGGTAATATTTGGTGCTAATCACTCTGGCCACGTGCAGGCAAGCCCATGGAACACCTTCATAATTATTTCAGATACTTCCCCCCCTCCTCCATCTTGACTCCGGACTTACAATTCATAAAAAATAAATTACCTGCCACTATAGCATACAATTTGCAAAACTACCTGTTCACCACGGCAAAGCAGTAATGCCCAGCTCCCAAAGGAAACATCATTCTCTCTCTCCTCCCCTTCCTTCCAACCTCATTATGTTGGAGAGAACAAACATGCCAGCATCCAGCCTGCCTCACAGCTCCACTGCCTGCCCTGAGCAGCTGCCTTTTCAATGTCTTTATTAAATTCCTTCATTTTTCCTGTTCATGGTTTCTCAGATCTTCTTTCCTGAAATGATCCTTTTTCATTTTCATTTTTTAAATTAAAGACAAGTTTGAAATTCAAATATTTAAAGACACCCTATCTCCATCCCTCTACATTATTCCCTTCACTTACCCCAAATTAGTGTTATACAGTTCAAAAATAAAACTTAGGCTGTGTCATTAAAAACCTGGCTTTTGAAACCCTGCTCTGCATCCTGGTCAATGCATTGGTTTGTCTGAGGCTCAGTGATTTCATATATTAAATAGGGACAGGGAGAGTAATAGCTCCTTCCAGATCACTTCTTCTAGTGAGGTTTAGTTCTGAAATCATGGGACCCAGTGTTTATATGCAAAAGCTGAGATCCTCCGTGTGAGCATATAATCAGTATTATTTCTTTCATATTTCATGGTATGTTTTCTATCTTCAACTCTAGTGAGCAACTTCCTTTATTCACTATCCTTTTTCCAGTTTAAAATTTTAATCAAGCTTAAAATCTCTTTCTCCATGTAGTGAACATCTTGGGGTCTTCTGTGTGTTTGTGTGTGTGCTTATGAATCATATTCATTATTCGAGAATTCCAGGTAGCTGATAATTTTTCATTCAACGAGAACTTAACATGCACATACATGTCGAAGCTGTGACCCTTGACTTCATACAGTGCAGCTCCAGGGCTGTCTACAGCATTAGCCACCTGACGGTTCTGACCATTGCCCAGTGAATCTCCAAGGCAGCTAATTTCTTAAGGAAGCAGCTTTAATTTTTAGGAAGTTATTCTTCCTGTTGGGATAATCTGTGTCTTCCTGCAATTTCTCTCTATCATGCTATTCTAACATTCAGTGTTTTCTTCCCAAGGGTTCGAATGTTTTCAAATACCTACGAGCCACTTTGGCCAACATTTTCCTTCTCCAAGCTGAGACTCAGAAGTCCCTCCAGCGATCCCATGTATCTGCGTTGCTCTTCCTTCTCTGGCCTCATCCTGGTTGTTATCATGAAGCCTCTGTTGAGACTGAACTCAGGTTTGCAGATGTGGTTGGACCTTGGGTAACTACCAGGAAGTTATCACTTCTCCTCCCTTGAGCAGGAAATCATTCTTTGTTCAGCCTGTAACAGCATCAGCAGCGTATTTTGTTCCATTCAAAGTTCACTGTTGAGTTGTAACACTGCTGCACGTAAATGGAAGTGCAGCCTTAGACTTTTTTTTTTGTAGTTGTAGGTGGACAGCGTGCTTTATTATATTTGTTTATTTTTTTTAATGGAGTGCTAAGGGTGAACCCAGTAACTCACACGTGCTAGGCAAACACTTTGCCACTGAGCCACAACCCCAGCCCCACCCTTAGACTTTTAATCTATCTTCTCATAAACTGTTATCTCCCTTATACTGTATTTATAGATTTTGGGGATTTGGACCCAAGTGGTCACTGGATATTGGTCCATTTTCAACTTTATCTTTTTATATTTGACCAGGGTTCTAGCCAAGCAGTTATTGAATTCTGATAATTACTCAGTATATTGCTTGTTCCTCTGAACTTCACACCATGAAATACTCTAATCAATAAATCTGTATACACTGTAACTGTTTGTTAACATTGGAAATTGTAGTTGAGAATAAAATTTATACATAGCATAACTATTCCTTGTGGTTTTTTTCTTATATATTTTTTAAAAAAAATCTTCCCAAATCACTACAGAATATGAAGATAAGGCACTATAAAATATAAAAAGAACACCACACTTAGCACATAATAAGTATTCAGTAAGTACCATTCAAGTGAATAAAACCAACGAATGTCTTGTCAAGCCGGATTTTTTTAAAACAATGAATGAAAATACACAGAAAAATAATGAAAAACTTTCATCCAATGAGAGGAAAACATAATTGTATAATTAAGTATAAATTAAATTCTGAATGGATGTCAAAAACCAGAAATTATAGCAGTATTCAAAAATGAGGTTAAGCACTCTAAAACTGAGAAGCTACATAAAGCACTTTCTCTGAAGGAAGCTACCAGCAGATAGCTAGCATTGATGACTATCTGAGAATACTTTCATAGGCATGAGCAATCAGTAAACAAAAGTAAAACATCTCAGTGCGTGCGCGTGTGTGCGCGCGCGCACACACACACACACACACACACACACACATATATACAGGTTAAGCTGAGCTGATCCCCAACAACAAATACCCACTTAGGCCTGGCATTATGCTAGGTCTCATTAAAGTGTCCCCAAAACCCACCTAAATAAGTTGTCTGGTCATACCCACAATATAAAAGAGAAAACTGAAACTTATAGAGATGACACAAATCATTCTAAATCATGCACATACAATTTAGTGGACCAAGGACCTGAACTTTGGCATATCCACTGCTATCAGTGTTCACAAATGTTTGTATCTACACTTCCAGAGGCATCCTCTAGTAGTTTTACACATTTCAGTGCCCTGGCTCCAGTTAAGGCATAATTACTTACAAGAGGAAAATGTTGCCCATCAAGACTTAAAGCACCATACCTGAAAGACCAGTCTTCACTGGAACCCCCCGGTGGGCTACGTCTAGATCAGACAGCACTCCAAACAGCCTGGCCTGGGTTTTCCAGGTGCTTAATGTTTCTAGTTTCCTAGGCTTGTTTTCTTTAACATGTCTGCCAATTCTACTCTTTTATCCATAGTCTACACACTTACTAATTTTTAGATTGACAACTTTAATCAACTTCAAGTTCATGGATCAACCCTAATCTAAGTGATCTACCTTATAAATGTCAACCCAGCCCCTTCCCCACCTTGCTGCCTTGCCTGAGCCAGTTGCCTCTCCCTAAGGCTCTCTTACAGCAGTGTTCAGGCCAGCGACTGACAACTGTGTTACAGAAATCCTGCTAGATCTGGAAGAATATCACTAAGACTAGCAAATGAGCTGGTTGGAAGTGGGGGATATAGAGTGGAAAGCAGAGGCTGAAGAGATAGGGACCCAGTGAACTCCAGGCACCAGCCTCATGCATCCTGCCAAGAAAAGGGTTGAGTTTCTAGGAAGATATTCCTGAAGCTCTCCAGACACTTCATCAAGTACTTACAGAGGACCTACTATGAGTTTGGCACTTTGCTAGACTTTGTTATTACTTGGAATACAGAACCTAACTAACTAATCACACTGTGTAAGACAGAAGCAAGAGTTTACGCTCTACTGTGCCACAAAGAGGCTAGACTGGGAGCCTAGACACCAAACTCTTGGAACCAACTCAGCTAATAAGTCACCTTGATGAGATGCCTCACCTTCCCATCACTCAGCTTCTCACTTGCATCCCAGTTTGAAGAGCTGCTTGGCAATTCAGTGACTAAGGCCCTTTCCGAGCATGCTGATTCTGAGTCTGGTTTTCTGAAACATTCAGTACCTCACATCCCTTGTTAGAGGATTTTCTCAAGTTCTCCATTTGTTGAGGGGGTGGGGAGTCTTTCTGCTGGAAGAGTTCTTTCCCATTTTCATAATAGAATTATGCACTCCCCTCTGTAGGTCTTTAATCTTCCAACATTTATCCCATCAGCTCTGTCTCTAGTGAGCCCTTATCCCAAGATGTTTGTCTATTAAATTAAGAGTTTTGCAGAAGGGGAGAGCCATTTAAAGGCTGTAAATCACCTGGCAGTCTCCTAGCTGCTCTCTGCTAGGAGCTCCACTGTATCATCCTGCTCTCAGCCTGCCCCCGCCTCCCCTCGGGCCTTGGCTCACAGAGACAGACAGCTGAGTGCAACCTGCACAGGCCTGCCTGCTCCCCAGCCCCCTCCGAGAGCCATGCTGAACTGGGGGGGAATTGATGGGGAGTTTACACGAGTCCTTGATTAACCCTAAGGAACCCAACTCAACTCAACTTGCCTTCTGGTTCTTTCTTTGCCTCTGCCCTGGTTGTTTTCAATGTGCCCATATGCTTATTTGACACCCAAATTTTGATAACTATTCTTTGATTATATCATTATATTCATGTCTCAGACTTGAGGTTCTAATCAGCATAGCAGGCAATAACACTTCTGACACTCTTGTTTCTTATGAACCAGATACTGTATGTATCTTCTGCCATTTTACATGCAAGTTGGATAATTCAGTTATTCTCCTATTACTGACAAAGAGACTGGGACCAAGAGAGATAACACAATGTGCCCAGATTTTTAGCACTCTGTGATCAAGTTGCAATTTTAAACCTGAACCTACTTTATACCAAAGTCTGAGATAAACATATGCTGATTCACAGGTGCTTTTTGAGTGATTATCATGTGCCCTGCACTGTGCCAAGCTGATCAGAAAACCTAGAGCCCCACACTCCTAGAGAATATGCTCTGCTCTGAAGTTGTCCTCCTCACCCCTTGGACACATCAGAGGCATTGGTGCAAGTTATTTCTCCTCCTCAGCTTGGCCATGGGATTTCCGTATCTGTACCTGCACCCCATGATCAGGGTGTAGTCACTTTCTTGTTCTTGCCCTGTCCATGTCTTTGAATCTTGGTTAATCATCATATACTGTCCCTGCACAGGCCCTTAGTGGGGCAAAGCACAGACCTGAGATGGATTGTCCAAGGGCTCTCCTGCACCAGGTGTCTTTCTTGCCCTGTCTTGTTCCCCCTTGCTCCTCCTTTCTCGAACTTTCCCTGGGAAGGTCTCCAGGTGCTGCCACTCATGATGGCTTCCTCCAGGCTCACAAAAAATCACAGATAAAAATGACATGAAGGATTCATCTATTGTATGTAGAAAAAGAAATAGGGCCAGAAATCAGAAAGCTTAATATAAATATCAATTCTACCAGTTACCAGTTATGAGATGATTCTTGTCCCATATACACGCTGGGGACTCTCATTGTCTATTAAGGGGGACTATCAGAGCCTATGACCGCTTTATAATAGATCTGCATGTAGGATGAACTAGAATTCTCAGAATTTCCCTTCTTGAATATTTCCAGTTAGGTCGCAAAAGGGAGAGCCTAGGAAACTTCAGAGGGTAGAACCCATGTGTTATTATTGATAATAGCTCACACTTGTTATTATGGATCAGCCAACTCACCTGTGGGCTTCATAGCAGCTCTGCCTGCAACTATTCCAGGTACCCGTGTCTTCTTTCAGCTTCTGCCCATCCTGGAACAAGTGTGTGTGTGTGTTTAGGTGTTTAGTTCTGAGACAAAGAATACTCATGGATTCTGCAGAATTCATCCATTATTAAGGGCAGAGGTAACAAAAACTAATAGGAGTTTCAGTCCTGCATCATGTGTTCCAGCTTATACTTGTGAGTTGAACCTGTTTTCTTTCATTTCCCCACTTGACCTTCACCTTCTCTTCCTGACTGAGCCTGTTGAGCTTTGGGTTCTGGCATGCAAAGGCAACAGCTCTGCTGAGATGCCAGCTCTCACAATTACATAAGCCCAAAACCTCATAACAGGGGCTTTATATGTATGTACCTACAGTATGAGTGTCTGCAGTGAGCCTTTGTGTGTGTATATGTTTCTGCATGTGTGTGCCCAGCAGTTCTTCTCTGGTTGAATACTGACCAATAAAAAGTCACATATGAATTTTCAAAACATCCCCAAACTCAGGAACATAAAAGATTAATAATCAACTTAGCACATAGATCTGCAGGTCAGTGGAGGGATTCTTTTCTTCTACCCACAGCATAACTGTTAGTTACTTAAAGTGACTCTAGTCCTCTTGGGTTTGTTCTGGAGCCCAGAAGAGAAGCCATGCTACTGGAAATGACAGAAGTCCAAGGGGACAAGCTCCACTGAGCAGGCACATTTCAACTCCCTGATTATATCATATTTACTAACATCGCATTGGCCAAAGCACATCTCATAGCCAAGCTCTGAAACATGAGGGAGAGAAGTACACTCATCTTTTGTGAGGGGATGTGGTGGCTATTGAGGGAAGAACTGAGTCCACAAAGAAAAGACAGTGGTTCAGATCAGTGCCTAGAAACTCGCTTCCACCATTTACCAGCTGTGCCATACACATGGCTGTGAGTGAACAGAGAGGGGGCTCTTCCAGTCGTGCTGCTAAGTGGCTGTAGGTGGCTGGAGAGTCAACTTATAAGTCTGCCTGGAAAATGGGTGTGATAATGCTTATCTCTGGAGTAAGATCACTGGAATTAGATCTTTCAGTGATCCTTTGATTAAGGGATAAAGAATCATGAGTTGATCAAATTTTGAAATAAAGAGTATCTTGTTTTTCTTTTACTCATTTTTTAAAAAAATCATTTGATTTGAAAATGTATTTTAAGACAATTTTAAAATTATAAGTAACAATGAAGAACTGCCTTTAAGCGCTTATGCCCAATCCAATATTCAGTGCTTCCCAGTGAAAATCATTGTTGAATTTTTGCTTGTATTTTCACAGATCTTTTCATGACTTAATACATATATGTACTGCACACACATATACGATTATATTCTTTCATATTGTAGCCTACTCTTTTACTTTGCTATATGTCTTGGTCATCTTTCCATTTCAGTCTATGTACATCTATTTTATTCTTTAACAATATAATATGCCCAAGTGTGAATCTACTTCAATATATTTAATGATCTATTAATGATCACTGAAATTCTTCCAGATATGCCTTAGTGCTGAACAGAACATCTTTGCGCCTGCCTTTGTGAGATTAGAATGCTTTCTGTGGGATAGACACTGAAGAAGTGGTTATACTGAAAAATATTTGCAGTTTCTGAGATTTTAATAGATAACTGCCATAATGCCTTTCAAAACAAAAAATGCCTTCTCCAAATTAAAAACTCACTAACGTTACACAGAAGTACTATTTCTTCAAATCTTCACCAACACACTGCATCATCACTTTTTAAGATTTTTTTTAATTTTTGGTCATTTTATGAGTTGTCTGGTTGCTGCAAGGGCTATGATGATGAATGGATGTCACTAGACAAAGGAGAAAGACACAAGTTCCTTTAATATTAGTAAGAATACAAAACTCAATTGTAGGAAGACTTACAGTGTTCTCTTTACTGGAAGGGCATATTTTGTTGAACTTTAAGCCTGCACAAAGGGATCCTTTTGCAGATGATACCATTCACAGAAAAAAATACTACCAAACCTGCAGAAGCTACTTTGTGTGGCACACACCTACAACCCCAGTTACTCAATAGGAGGTGGCAGGAGGATTGCAAGTCTAAGGTCAGCCTGGACAACTTGATGAGACCTTGTCTGAAAGGAAAATAAAGAAATGAAGGTAGCTTAGTGGTAGAGTGCCCTGGGTTCAAACCTCAGTACTGTTAATAATAATAATAACAACAATAATAATAAAAGTAATGCAAAAAAACCCTCTAGATTTTGGTAAACAGAATGTTAGTCACATGTCCTATTCTTCTGTCCTATTCTCTTCAACTTGTGAGTATGTCACTCTATAAAGTGAACAGGAAAATGCTGGTATGATTATGGCTCTAATCTTGAGATGAGATTATTCTGCATTATCTACCTAAGCCCAAACAAATCATATAAATTCATATAACAAAGAACCTTTCCAAGACATAATCTGCCGAAGCTGGAAGTACAGAAGTCTGGGCAGGGAGTTATGCAATGCTGACTCTGAAGCTGGGGGCAGGACAACAAGAGCCAAGGAATGTGCAGGGTCCTGGGTGCTAGCCTGGAGCCTTCAGGATGGATGGAAAGCTTCAATGTCCAGCAAGATCTAAGCGAGGCCTCAACTGCAGAACTGTAAGATAACAAATTTGTGTTGTAAATGTCACTATAATTTTATTTATTTATTTTTATTTATATATGACAGTGGATTGCATTACAATTCTTATTACACATATAGAACACATTTTTTCATATCTCTGGTTGTATACACAGAACATTCACACCAATTTGTGTCTTCATACTGTACTTTGGATAATAATGACCATCCCAGTCCATCATCATTAATAACCCCATGTCCCCTTCCTTGCCCTCCCACCCCTCTGCCCTATCTAGAGTTCATCTATTCTTCCCATGCTCCCGCTCCCTATCCCACCATGAATCTGCCTCCTTATATCAAAGAAAACATTCATCATTTGTTTTATTAGGATTGGCTAACTTCACTTAGCATTATCTTCTGTAACTCTCTATCCATTTACCTGAAAATGCCATGATTTTACTCTTGCTGAGTAAAATTCCATGGTGTATATATGCCACATATTTTTTTTTTATCCATTCATCTATTGAAGCGCATCTAGGTTGGTTTCAAATTTTAGATATTGTGACTTGTGCTGCTATAAACATTGATGTGGCTGTGTCCCTGTAGTATGCTGTTTTTAAGTCCTTTGGGTATAGACTGAGGAGAGGGACAGCTGGGTCAAATGGTGGTTTCATTCCCAATTTTCTAAGAAATCTCCATACTGCTTTCCTGCAATTGGCTGCACCAATTGCAGTCCTACCAGCAGTGTATGGGTGTGCCTTGTCCCCATATCCTTACCAAAACTTATTGTTGTTTGTATGCATAATAGCTTCCATTCTGACTGAAATGAGATGAAATCTTAGAGTGGTATTGATTTGCATTTCTCTTTGCTAGTGATGATGAACATTTTTTCATGTATTTGTTGATTGATTGTACATACTCTTCTGAGAAGTATCTGTTCATGTCCTTGGCCCATTTATTGATTGGGTTATTATTTTTTTTTGGTGTTTAGCTTTTTGATTCTTTATATACCCTAGAAATTAGTGCTCTATCTGAGGTGTGAGGGGCAAAGATTTGCTCCCAAGATGTAGGCTCTGTGTTTACCTCACAGATTGTTTCTTTTGCTGAGAAGAAACTTTTTAGTTTTAGTCCATCCCATTTATTGATTCTTGATTTTAATTCTTGTGCCACAGGAGTCTTATTAAGGAAGGTGGGGCCTAATCCCACAAGATGGAGATTAGGGCCTACTTTTTCTTCTATTAGTTGCAGGGTCTCTGGTTATATTCCTAAGTCCTTGATCCATTTTGAGTTGAGTTTTGTGTATGGTGAGAGATAGGGGTTTAATCTCATTTTGTTGCATATGGATTTCCAGTTTTCTCAGCACCATTTGTTAAAGAGGCTATTTTTTCTCCAATGAATGTTCTTGGCACCTTTGCCTAATATAAGATAGTTGTAGTTTTGTGGGTTAGTCTCTGAGTCCTCTATTCCATATCATTGGTCTACCAATATGTTTTGGTGTCAAAACCACACTGTTTTTTTGTTACTATTGCTCTTTAGTATAGTTTAAGGTCTGGTATAGTGATCTCACCTGTTTCACTCTTCCTGCAAAGGATTGCCTTAGCTATTCTGGGTCTCTTATTTTTCCAGATAAATTTCATGATTACTTTTTTTCTATTTTCATGAGGAATGTCATTGGAATTTTGATCAGAATTGCATTAAATTTTTATAGTGCTTTTGGAAGTATGGTCATTTTGATGATATTAATTAATTCTGCCTATCCAAGAGCAAGATAGATCTTTCCATCTTCTAAGGTCTTCTTTGTTTTGTTTCTTTAGGATTCTGTAGTTTTCATTATATAGATCTTTCACCTCTTTCATTAAGTTGATTCCCAAGTTTTTTTTTTTTTTTTTGAGGCTATTGAGAATGGGGTAATTTTCCTCATTTCCCTTTCTGAGGATTTGTCACTTATACATAGAAATGCCATTGATTTATGGGTATTGATATCCTGATACTTTTCTTGATATCCTGATACTTTGCTGAATTTATTTACTAGATATGGAAGTTTTCTGGTGGAACTTTTAGGGTCTTCTAGGTATAGAATCATATCATCAGCAAATAGTGCCAATTTGAATTCTTCTTTTCTTATGTGTATCCCTTTAATTTCTTTCATCTGTCTAATTGCTCTGGCCAGTGTTTCAAGGACTATGTTAAATAGAAGTGGTGAAAGAGGACATCCCTGTCTTGTTCCTGTTTTTAAAGGGAATGCCTACAATTTTTCTCCATTTAGAATGATGTTGGCATAGAACTTGGCATAGATAGCCTTTATGATGTTGAGATAATTTTAACTGTAGCAATAGAAGAGGAATACAACCACTCTCATTACTTATGTGTTGGGACAGGGGTCCATGCTTATCTGTTTTTGGTTTCTTTACTATGAGACATGGGCTATCCTTCAACCTACCTACTAGGTACAAGGAACTGCCAAAAGTCACAGAGGATATACCCATAGTTGCTGTAAGTATTAACTGAAGGTTAATTTACATATATAGGTATCACCTGCCAGGTACAGATGCAACATTAAAACCTGTTTGCCTGAATGAAAAAATAATATCTCAATTGACTCAATTGTCATTTATTTAATTATGAAGGATGTTCAACAATTTTAAAAAATAATTATTTAGCCAATTTACAATCACTGGCCTAAAGCTTTGACTAATTAATCGAATATGCAATTTGCTTTGATGATATAGTTTGATAATAATTTGTAAAATTTGTATAATTTGTATATATGATTATAATTCATAAACACTTTTATATATTTTGTGTACAAATCTTTTATCTGTTTTATCTTCTCTAAATGTTTCCAAGTCCTTCAAATTATTATATATATTCATATATATGTATATATATATTATATACATACTTAATCTATATGTTGCATATATGTTTGCACAATCTTTGTGTGTGTTTCACACACATACACATAATAAATCAGTATTTTTTCTTCTCTGTGTCTACTGGGTATTGTGACTTCAATAAAAAGGATTTCCCAAGTTAGATTTATTTTTATCAATTGTATTCTACCATTAACTTAGGCCTATATTTTGCTCTTTATACATGTGAAACTTGCTCGTGAACATTTTGTGGAATAGCATTCTAACTTTTCTCCCCACATGGAAAACTTTTACGAATGCTGTTTATTGAACAATTCATCATCTGCGCATTCGCTCCAGTGTCATTTCTATAACACACTGCATTTTCAATATGGTTGCGATACTTTCTTGATATCACTTGGATGCACTCTCTTATTGCGCAGATACTACATTGTTTAATTTAGCATGGGATTATGTCTTGCTGTTTAGAAGGACAGAGCTCCCTTCATTTTTCATCTCTTTCAAATGATCTTTATGATTCTGGCCCTTTTCTTAATGTTTCAATTAAAAAGTCTTAGACTAACGTTGTGATACTTCATTGTCACAAAAGGGCAGGGGGGGTCCTGGATAATGAAAAAAAATGGGAAGATTATAGAGGGAAGCTAAAATGTAGAGGAAGAAGCAGGCGCTGGACAATTTTTCCCTTTGGGGGCTGTCAATGTGAGGGCAGTTTCCGGCCCTGGGGCCTCTGTCTGGCCTAATGCCCAGGACTGACAGGGAGTCCACTACAGGCACAGAGAGTGAGGGAGAAGCTCCCGGAGAAGAGCCCGAATTCTCTTCCTGAAAACTAACCAAATCCCTCCTGACCTGTCAACTGCCAGCGTGTAGTGCAGGTGACAAGTGGCCCAGTTAAGGGCAGGGAATCAGAGCCAAGAGGGGAGTGGCTACCTAACAGATTTTGCAATTTGAGACTATCCCATGTAACTTCCTGCTTCAAATAATCATCAACACTGCACAGAGGAATATAACAGAATCTCCAAATCCCACACTATGATATCTACAGTGTTCAGGAAACCCAGATAATTTGTCATTCAAAGAACCCAGAAAATATCTCCCATTCTCAAGAGGAAGATAATGAGAGGCCACCCTTCGATGACCTGGATGTTGGAATTAGCTGACAACTACTTTAAAGAAACAAATTCCTATGTTTAAGGAGGTAAAACTTAATATGCTTGCATTGAAAGAAAAATAAGAATTATAAACAGAGGAATAGAAACTATAAATAAGCAAATGAAAATCCTAGAACCAGAAATGACAATATTCAATACTTTTAAAAAATGACTCAATGAGTTTAAAACTTGTATAAGAATGACAAAGAGTTTGGCATGGTGGCACACGCCTGTAATCCCAGCAGCTCGGGAGGCTGAAGCAGGAGGATCGAGTTCAAAGCCAGCCTCAGCAAAAGTGAAGCACAAAGCAATTCAGTGAGACCCTGTCTCTAAATAAAATGCAAAAATAGGGCTGGGGATGTGACTCAGTGATGGAGTGCACCTGAGTTCAATCCCTAGTATCCTCCCACCCCCCTCCCCAAACAGGAATGACACAAGAAGGAGTCAATAAATATGGAGCCAGAGGAAAATAACACATTAAGTTGAGGAAGTGAGAACAAAATTAATACAATGACAAAAAAATCCAGAGACCTGTGAAACAATAACAGAATATCCAGCATATGAGTCATTGTAATTCCAGAAAGGGAAGAGAAAGAATGGATAGAAAGGACTATTTGATTAAATAATGATCAGACACTTACTCCAATTTGGTAAAAAAAAAAACAAAACAAAAACAAAACAAAACAAAACAAAAAAAAAAACCATAAGTTTAAACCTTATGCCAAAACTCACAGAGACACTACGAGAAATAGAAAAGAAAATTATACAATAGTCTTCTTCATGCACACAACACAAAAACACTGTAAAAAGTGTTAGCAAATCAAGTATATTATCTAAAAGGGATAATTTGTCATGACCATGAAAGGCTTATCCCAGAAATGCAAGATTGATTTTATCCTCTCTGAATCGTCCACTTTAAAATGGTTAATTTTATTCTTTGCTTATTTTATCTCAGTTAATAATTAAAAATGCATATAATTCACCATATTGACAGAAGGAAATATAAAAGCAGAAAAAGGATTTACACAAAATTTAGCATCAAATTATGATAAAACAAATGAGGAATACAAAGAAACTTGTTCAAGTTAAGGACATCTAGAAGGCTTACGGGCAAATCTGTAGGGTGTCACATTGAACACTGCTGTCCTGAGAACCAGGGCAAGGCCAGGAATGACCCTCTGATCATTTCTATACAACATGGTTCTGGACATCCTAATTATTTACAATAACAGGAAAACAATGTAAATGGCATAAAAATAAGACAGAAAGACGTGAATTTACCTGCATGAAAAAATTGATAAGATTCTTATCAAAGAAAAATGGCAGGAATCTAAAAAACGATTAAAAGAGGTAGCAAGTACATTTACCAAGGTTGCGGAATACTAGGGTTTGTTTAAAAAAAAGTGAATCATAACCAGTATGTGCCTCTTAAAATAACTAAAATCCAGAACATTAACAACATCAAATATTGGCAAGGATGTATAACAGCAGAACTTTTATTCATTGATGGGAATGCAAAATGACAGTCACGTTGGAGGAGACTTTGATTATTTCTTACAAATTGTACCATACAAACGTAGTAATGATGCTCCTTGGTATTTACTTAAAAGAAGTTGAAAACTTCGGTCCACACAAAATGCTGTAGATGGATGTTTATAGCAGTTTTATTCATACTTTTCAAAATTTGGATGTCCTTTAGTAGGTGAACGTATAAATAAACTGTGATACAGTCAGACCATAGAATATTATTCAATGCTAAAATGAAAGGAGTTATCAAGCCATAGAAAGACGTGGTGGAAACTTCAAGGCATTTTGCTAAATGAAAGAAGGCAATCAGAGAGAGTGACATACTGTTGTATTCCTACTGATATTCTGGAAAAGGCAAAACTCTAGAGATAGTAAAATGATCAGCGGTTGCCAGGGATTGAGGATGAGAGAGATGAATGCACAGAACATACAGAATTTTTAGGGCAATGAAAATACTCGGTATGATATGATAATGGTGGATACATGTCATCATCCATTTGTCCAAACTCCTAAAATGCCCAGCACCAAGGGCAAATCAGAATGTAAACTAGAGAGTCTGGGTTGTAATGATGAGTCAATAGAGGCTCATCAATTCTGGTGGAGGACATTGATCATGGAAGAAGCTATGCATGTGAGGCGGGGGGCCAGGAGGAAGCTCTGTACGTGCTGCTCAACATGGCTAAGACTAGGCTAAAAATGAAATTTACTTAAAAAAAAAAAGTAGTTTACATGTAAAAATTCATGAAACTGTATATTTATAATCCCTGCAGTTTCTGCATGAATTACACTTCATTTTTTTAAAAAATCAAGTGCATTATTATATACATAACTATGTAAAAATTAGATAATGAAACCCAAAGCAATTTTGCCCTGTAAGAACATCAACATGTAAAATATTTAGGGAAAAACAAAAGTCTCACCAAAGTGCAAGATCTCTATTCTGAAAACCTACGAAATATTGCCGAGAAAAAAACTTAGAAGATAAATGATCAACATTCTGACGCTGACATTGAAATAGGCAAATAAATCAATACAAGAGAGAGACCAGAAATAAACCCACACTTACAGAGTCATTTGTTTAGTTTTTAACAAAAGGATCAGAACAATCTGATGTATATATTTCTCAATTTGAGATGGATTGCAGACTCGAACTTAAAAGCTAAAAACCATAAAACTTTTTAGAAGTAAATAGAAGAGATTATCTTCACGATTGAAGATAAGCACAAGTTTCTTTAACAAATCGGTACCATAAGAGAACAAACTTGAAAATAAGACCTCAAAAATGTTTAAAAAGTCTTCTCATCTGAAGAAATCATTAAGAAAATGAATAGACAAGTCATAGAGTGAGAAAATATTCATAAATGTTCAAAAAGGACTGTTATCCAAATACATAAATAATTCCTTTAACTCAATAATGAAAAGGCAAACAACTCAAATAAAAAAGCAAAGCACAATATTTGTATACTCTTCACATACACACAAAAAAATACAGGGCTTTTAATTTATTTATTTATTTTCGTATATTCTTTGTATGGGCTATTGAGCAAGTGATAAAATGCTCAATATCATGAGTCATTATGGAAATGCAAAAGAAACCCACAATAAAATACAACTACATACCAAAGAAAATGGCTAAAATTAAGTGTGTTGGTACCATTGGATATCAGCAAGGATGTGGGATGTTAACTGTCTTGCACTTGTGGCAGGAATATAGAGTCATACTATCATTGTAGGCAAAATTTAGACAGATTCTGATAAAGATTTCCATAAAGATATTGATTCTGATAAAGATATATTTACCTTATACCTACCCTATGGTCCAGAAAATCCAATATTAAGAGAAATTTCAGGGTGCATGCGCACGATGACTTCTCTAGGAATAAACACTGAAGAATTACTCAGATAGCCCAAAGCTACAACTGATTCAAATGTCCATTAGTGTGGTTCAGGGATGGACCTTATGGTGTATGTCCATATAGTGAAAGATAACCTAAGGATGCCTCATGACTGTAGGCTTTGTGAAAGAAGCTTTATTTTTTAAAGGTATATATTCTATTAGCGTTTTTATATGATGTTCTACAATGGGTAAATATGATCCTTCATGAAAAAGAAACCAAATGTGCATCTAGGGGGAGGGGGAGTCCAGAGATTGAATTCTATATTTGAAAAGGGCTTGGGTCACATACATAATATCATTTTTCAAATCCCAGCACATACCTCAATAGTTTCACATTGCATTAAATACAAATTTATAGCAAAAGGTAATTAAATATGGAGACCTATTAGTCATAGGAATGCTGAAGTTTTTAAGAATGCATATATGAAGGCTTTCAGTTACCTTTGTACCACTAATAAATAATGATAAAGAAGTTGTTTAACAAGTAGATAGACATGTAAAATAAAATGTTAATGATACTGTGGAAAATAATCTGGAAGTTCCTCAAAATGCTGAACATAGGAGTTCAGGGTGTAGCTTAGTGGTAGAGTACTTGTCTAGCATGCATGAAGTCCTGGTTTTGATCCGCAACACTGTTAAAGAAAAAGAAAGAAAGAAAAGGTTACTCATAGGGACATAGTATTATGTGATCCAACAATTTCACTTCCAGCTATATCAACAAGAGAAATGAAGGCATAAATCCACAAAAAAATATACAAAATACTCATAGAAACATTATTTTTAAAAGTTATAATGTGGAAACAGCTTGTGTCCATTGATTATGAATGAACAAATATAAAGTGGTATATCCAATCCATGGAATATTATTCACTCATGAAAATGATAAAGTAACTGAAAGAAAACCTAGTCATGAAAGGTCCCATATTATGTGATTCCATTTTTATGGATATCTAGAAGAGACACAGAGTAGACTCCTGGATCCCTGAGTCTAGACAGTGGTAGAAAGGATACCAGGAGTGAGGAAGAAGGGCTTGAGAGTAGCAAGGGGAGTGACTGATAATGGGTATGGTATTTTCAAGGGAAAGTAGTAAAAATATTCTAAAATCAGTTGTCGTCACAGCTCTGAATACATTTTTAGAACATTGATGTATACACTTTTAATAGATGTATTGTATAGTATGTGAATTATATTTCATTAAAGTTGTTAGTATAAGAGTTGCCAATGATTACACCTTGCTGGTGGATATACAGGTGTTGACCATAAAGTTACTTTAATGTTTCTGTATACTTAAAAACTCTTAAAAATAAAACAATCTTAATAAGCTCTGGATTGTGATTATCTTCAGTGTAGAGATAATGTAAAGTAAACAGTTATCTGCCCACTACTGAGTCTTTCTGGTTAGGAATAATAGATCACCTGCTGCTACCCTGCTTTCCAGCATCCTTAATATAGATGATCTTGAGTTCCAGTTTCTCGGGCTTTACATGCTCCATCCATTCAGATGTTTTCGATTTGCATGATCCCGAGGCCCTTCAGCTCTGGGATACCTGTCTCTGAATTAACTTCTTTCAAGCTCCCAAGTATAAAAGGAATGGAACAGTATGGCCCGGGTGAGGCCTGATCAGCACTGAGTAGACAGGAATCACACTTTAGACATTATACTATTGACACAACCTAGAATTATGGTGTCTAGCAACCATAGCTCACTGCTATAGAAACCAAAACCCTCCAGCCCATTTCCATGTATTCCTAAATACATGATGCTTCTCCCATCTATACCTGAAAGATTCTTTTAAAAAAAAATTCAAGGACTTTCCTCAGCAAGTGTTTTCAGAGGGCTGTGTGTTTGGATGCCTGGTTTAGTGGCCACCTACCTTTGAGAAAGCTGCTTTTCTGGATTTGCGTCATTTTCGTGATGAATAAGGCATGGAGAATCACTCTCAGCTGGTAGCGATATTCATAGACTTTCCAGATTGGAAGAGACCTTAAAAGACCGTCTCATCCCTCCTCCTGTTGTCAAGCATGATGATATCTACACCCATCCTCTTCAGAGAGAGAGGGTAGCAGCTGTCACCAATCTACCCAGATCCCCAGGCTGTCCCTCTGTGACCCAGCCTCAGGTTAGCATATTCCCGTTGATTAAGAGTTTTGAGAGCCTTGGATGAATGCACTATTGAAATTAGCAGGAAGTAGTGGAAATAATTTGCCTGCACTCAGCGTCTTCTGCCGATAGCATCTGCCAAACTAGTGAGATTGCGGGCAGGCAGAGACGCTGTGCGCACCATGGGTGCTGAGGGGGCTTGGAGCTCCCTGCACCCCAGGCAGATAATTACGCACTCCCAGTCCTCCACTTGGAGAGGAGGCTATGAATAGCGCTCCACCTCACCATGTGCTGCCCATAACCCAGGAAGGTAAAGATTTCTGAAGAAAGTAGGTCAGCGTAGTTCCTAGAGAGAGGGTCACTTCCCCTATTGCCTAGGCTAGTCCCAAGACCGAGAGTCTCTTACTGAGAAGAGACTGGCATTGCTCTACACGGGGTGGAGGGGGTTCTCTTTCTCACTCTTACTACTCATGTCAATTTCTTATATTTTTGCCAGAGAGTAGCACAGAATTGGAAGCAAGATGTGGGTCATGAAATTCCAAAATTGGCCCTTGAATTATGAGATTGCAGAAAGCATTACTTACCCCGAGATGCATATTAATTACCGTGTCAGTTTTAACAAGCATGCCTGAAAATTTTTTGAGACTCTTCCCCCCAGGAGACGGTGCTTCATTTCGCCTCCCTCTGAGGGTAGGCAGGACTTACTGATTTGCTTCTAACAGTTGGAGTGTGACAAGGGAGAAGTAGTAACTTTGCAATGGAGGAAACTGGCAGACAGGACCTCAGCCAGACAAAGTTAACAGCCATGGTAAGTAACATGGTATTATGGACTTGGAACTGGCTTTGTAGATGCAACTTATATAGCTATAGTATTTCCATGTGGGGTAGAGGCCCATGCTTGAGCTTTTCAATGCTGGGCTTTTGGTGTGTTGTGTCTTTGAGCAGGTGAGACACACAATATGCATGTCTAGCATTCATTGCCATTTGATTCACATATTGAGATTTAGGATGTCCCCCGATCACAGAATTCCAAAGGACCCACAGTGCAGAGGAGTTCAGTGAGACCCAGAGCAAGTACCAGGTAAAATTTAACACATTCGCTTACATCTAGGATTGAATATGCAGGGACACTGACATCCCTTAGAAGTCATTCTTCCTTTGGAACTTGCTTTGAATGCAGAAGCAAGGTGAGGGTGTTCTATGAGACATCAATGAACATGAAACTCTGTTCCATCCTTTCCTACTCCTGTTACTTCCTCTTACAACCCACTGCTTATGCTGAAGAGAGAGAGAGACAGAAAGAAGGGAAATGAAATGTAGGACACTCCATGTTCCTTTCGGTGTTAGTCCTTTCTTTTTCATCAGTAAACCAAAGGTAGAAAATGTTAGTAGAGTGTGTGCCTGTTAAGAAGCAACAGAAAAATAGTCGATTTAGTTTTGCACAGCATCTTTGCTGGTTTGGTAAGAACAAAATGCATACAAGCGCAAACTTCAAAATACAAAATTGTGTAATTTTGGTACTACTGCATGAGTTAATGCTCCTATATTCCCATTTAAAACTGTCATTGCACAATGCAAAGATGAATGATAAAATTCATGCTAATAATTTCAAATGCTGTTTTTTTCTTTATTTAGAATGGCATTAAATAGCAAATAAAAATCAACATGACAAGTTGAGAGAGAAATTGTTGAGGGAAAGGAAATGCTTTGTATTACAGTAACTTTACATTTTTCCCCCTGATGTTTGAACAGGAAATTTCACATTTTCCTTTTGCACTCGTCTCCAAAATCTATGTGCCTAGACTCACATGCACCTCTGAAATCGCGTGATCACCTCTTTGATATCCCTTCCAAAAATACTTAACTACAGCTTAAGTAAGTGGCAGACAAATCTAAATTGGTGGATATTCTTAAAATACCTGAAAAGTAGTCTTCACATCATCAAGGTCACAGAGGCAAAAAAAGACCAAGCATTTGTTGTAGATTAGAAATTAGGGAGAAATGACGACCCAACATAACAGTGTATCCTCAAAGACATTCTGGGACAGAAAGTGAACATCAATTGAAAGACTAATGAAATCCAAATAAAGTCTTTTTTTTTTTAGTTAATAAAATTGTATTTGTGTTCATATCTTAGTTACAGGTATGCAGGTTGTTATCATTAGAAGCTGGCTGGCAGTGTACAGACACTATGTACTCTCTTAGCAACTCTTCTGTAAGTCTAAAACAATTTCAAAACAGCAAGTGTCTTTCCTAAGCATTTATCCCAGGTCCACCCTGGGCAGAAGCCAATTGTGGATGTGTTCATGAACATATTCTTTAATCCTCACACCAGCATGATAATGCATGAGCTCTGTTTTATAATAAACTCAGAGCACCACAGGGACCATCTGTTTTGGTCAGCTTTTTCCGCTGCTGTGACCAAAAGGCCTGTCAAGAACAATTAGAGGAGGAAGAGCTTATTTGAGGGCTCACAGTTTTAGAAGTCTCAGTCCATAGAAGGCCAGTACCATTCCTGGCGGCTTCAGGAAAGGCAGAACAGCTTGGAGGGAAAGTGTGGCAGAGGAAAGCTGCTCAGAACATCACATCAGAAAGAAGACAGACAGAGAGACGACAGAGACAGAGAGACAATAAGGACAAAATACATACCTCAAGGCATGCCCCCAGGGACCAGAGATCCATAGCCTCCACCCATACCCCACTTGCCTACAGTTATCACCAAGTCAATCTCTGATTAAGAGATTAATGCACTGTTTAGGTTAAACCCCTTATAACCCAGTCATTTCATCTCTGAACCTCCTTGCATTGTCTCACGTATGAACTTTGTTTCTTTGTGCTCCAACCTTATTATCTGTCCCTCCTTGTCTCCCCAGTAAAATCTGGTCATGAGCCTTATAAACCAGGGTCTCACTTATCTTGCTTCAGTGCCAGAATTATATTATTTTGCACCATATTGCTTTACACATGAAACTTCTCTCTAAATTTAGCTTCTCTCTGATCAGTAAGCACAGTCTATATTTTCTCGGCTTTATAGCCAGATTCATATTACTCCCACTGCCTACCTTTTTCTTCTCTGTTCACTCGAAATTTCCACAAACCCAAATCTTACTTGATCTTCATGGCCCAGCTCCAGTGTTCATTTTTCATTTATACTTCTTTCATCTTTCTTTGGAACGTGGTCTCCTTCCCTTTCCTTAAATTCTACACCCTTATGTGAAATTGTATGTGATTAATAATAACAGAAAATGATAACAATATGGTTCAGCATTTACCAGTTTGGAGCACTGCCCTAAGTTTTGTATACTTATTACCTTGTTGAATCCTGATAATAGTCCTATGAGGTAGATGTAATTGCGATCTCTATTTTATATATAAAAAACGGAGGCTTGACACCTGTAATTAAATAATCCAAAGTCATAGAGCTACCCATATTACCATAAAGTTACATATTTTCTGAATAAAAGAATTATTTTCTTAAATATTTAACTGGCAAAATTTATTCAAGGTGTAAACCGTGCCGATTTGATGTATGCATACACTGTGTAATAATTACAACTTTTTAAATTAACATCTACCACTACTCCAGAATTCATATTTTTGATTTTTTGTTTTTTTCTTTTCAGAGTTCACATTTGTGGTGGAGACACAAAATCTGCTTCCTTATCAAATTTCAGGTAAACAATATAGCATTAATAACTATAGTCACCACGTTGTATTTTAAATCCCCAAAACTTATTCAAATCATAACTGGAAGTTTGTACCCTTTGACCAACATCTCTCCATTTTCCATATCTACCTACAAACAACCATTTTTATGTCTGCTTCTATGAGCTCAGTGTTTTTTAGATTCCTTAAAGGCCAACTGATTCAATCAGACACCCAATGCTTGGATTGATTGATTGACACATATGGAGAAACTTAAACCCAGAGAGCTGAAATTGTCTTGTGTCAGGTCACCAAACAAATCCCTACTAGAGAGGCAATATATCCCACCATTCCAACACAGGACATTCTCCAACATGGCGGGCTGCAGCCTCATATATTTTTGCCGTATGAGTATCCTCAGCTTACCAGGGTCATTGGCAGAAAATCAAAGCAAGTAAAGGATAGTTCACAAACTATCTTTGCTTTGCATCCAAATTTATGATTTATGGCAATGGGCCCCAGTTCGTAGTTCCCAGTCTAGAAGCATCAGTATCACCTGGAAACATATTTGAAGTGTGTATTATTGGGTCTTATCCCAGACTAACTAAATGAGTATCTCTGGGGGGTTGGGGCTCTGGAAGCTGCCTTCCAGTCAATTTTGCTATTGGCTAAAGTTTGAGAACTACTATACTAGGGCAGGTTCTAAGGCACAGATCAAGATGTATGTTACCAATGGCAACAATTCTGTCAGTGCTGGGCTCTTCTAGTTGCATTGTTTGTTTTGTTAGACACCTGGTTTTCTCGTCCTTAATAGACATATTCATCCATTAGCATCTGAGTTGGGAGGAACAGGTGAGAGGAGCATTTGCAGCTGAAGCAGGGTCAGCTTCTTGGCTGTGGCTCCCTCAGATCTATTCTTCTCTTCCCTTTTGGGTGAGACTTGCCATATGGGTTCTCAGTATCAAAAGGTTAATGCAGGAAATATGAGGGATTCCTTTTATGGGTTTCAGAAACTTTTATATATTCTTCCGGCTTTTTTTTTTTTTTTAATGCAGCTGTGCCTTGATTTTCTTACCCTAACATGGTCGATGATTGAATCGTGTTTCAAATTATTTATTTCCCTGTAATAGGATTTAATCCACATTCTTTGCTTTTGCAATGCCTCCCTCTGTTGCAGTAATCTGCTTCTCTGCCCCACTGATGTTGATGTTGTCAGAATGACTTGGTTTGATCAATGTAATATTAGCAGATGTGACATGAGGCTTTAAACTCACTAGTACTCCATTTCTGTCTTAGTCCATTTAGGCTGATACAACTAAAATACAGTGACTAGGTGGCTTAAATAATATACATATATTTTCACACTTTCAGAGGCTGCGAAGATCAAGGTGCTAGTGTATCTGGTGATTGGTAAAGCACTAGTTTGCAGCTGGCTGCCTGCTTATTACATCCCATGTGACAGAGAGAGAGAGAGAGAGAGAGAGAGAGAGAGAGAGAGAGAGAGAGAGAAGAGGAATCAAGCTTTCTAGTGCCTCTTCTTATAAGAACACTAATCTTATTGTAAGAGCCCTACTCTGATGACCTAACTATCTCCTGAAGGTCCTATCTCCTAATACTATCATATTAAGGATTAGAGTTTCAGCTTATGAAACTTAGGGGGGCATAAATACTCAGTTCAGTCCATAATGCATATCATATAACTATTAATATCCTAGACTCATGGTTTTGATTTGCAGTATCCCCCCTCACATACCACTCACACACAAAGCTCATGTGTTAGGCAATGCAGAGGTGAAAAGACTGGTTTATGAAGGCTCTGGTCTCATCCGTAGACTAATCCATTTAATATATTAATTACTTGAAGGGACTATCAGGTGGTAACTATAGGCAGGCAGGGCATGGCTAGAAGGAGTATTCACTGGGTCAGAGTCCTTGGTGACTGTATCTGTCCCAGTACCCCTTCTCCTCTATTTCTCTACTTTGTGACTGGCATGAGCTGAGCCACTTTCCTCTCCCTCAACTTTCTGCCATAATGCTCCATCTTTACTCAGGTCCAGAGCAATGAAATTGTCCTAATTTGGACTGATAACTCTGAAACTGAGCCCCAAACAAACTTTTCCTCCTCTAAGTTATTCTTGTCAGGTATTTTGGTCACAATGAAAAGCTAACAACACAACCCACCCTTAGAAGAGCGCGCTATCACAAAGGAAAGCATGGGGCGTCTGGATCATGCCCGAAGTTGGGCGCAAGTGGTCCCAGCTGAACCACAGCCAACTCAAAGGGACATGAGCAAGAAAATAAATTTCCTAAGTCATTGAGCTTTGGATGTGTGTTGCTATCCGTAACTAAGATGGTCTCAGGACCTACTGCAACTAAACCTCACAAGAGAAGAAAAATAAAACTTGTCCCAGGCTCCTCCATAAAGAAATCTTAGAATTTGATCAAGATGATGATAATCATCATCATCATCATTATCATCATCATCATCATCATCTGAGAATGTAGAAGTTGAGGAAAGACCATTGTTCCCACAACTAAAACTGACAGAACTATCGTATAAATGTTAAAGAAACTGGAGAATTACAGATGCCAATAAGAAATCAAAGGATTAAATTCCAAAAAGAGTTGAACCCTTCCTACCTGAGTAGAGAAGAGGGGCTGCTTTCTTTTCTGGCAGCTTCTACCATGTCTACTCATGAGTAGAAAATTCCACCTTCCTTAAGTAGAGGATCTTGTATGGATCAAGGATAAACAAAACAAACAAACAAAAACCCCACAAAACCCATTTACTGTCATATGACCTTGTGTGACAAATTGGATTGAAATTTATGGGACCCCATCCCACCCCACCCCACCCCACCCCAGCCAACCAAACGGTACAGTTCTTCTCAACATCTATTCTTCCCTGCATGAAGTGTTCTGGATGAATGGTCAAATTGAAGGCGACTCAGCTCTGGGATGGAAGGAGAGCAATCTCTCTTCATATTGGGATTCTCAGAGTTCTGTCCTACAGGAGAAGGAGGTCAGTAGTACACATAGGATGTATCCTGACCACAGACATTCAAAACCAGTGGTGAAGAAAAAGTAAATAAAGCTGCAATCCAGAGGTGACCAAACTCACCTCATGGTTAAATTTAATTGACATTAGCATCTCTTCCTCTAGTTCACTGACTTAGTAACAGATTTGCCCTGTGGGATAAAATAACATACTTTCTGTAATTGCTATAGTTGTATAAAACCAGCATCTAGCATGCAGTGAAATGTCATGCTATGCAAAGGAATAGTAAACTATTACCCATAAACAAGAGGGGACAAGAATCAAACAAAAAGGAGACCTAGATACTGGGTTTAGCAGAGAATGACCTTTAAAAAACTATTGTAAAAATGAAGGGAATTTAGAAGAAAGTAAAAAAAAAATAGATTTGAGAGCACAGAAATTACACGAGGAAAAATAATCTCTAAAACAGATGCAAAGAAATATTCTTAAGCTGAATGTACAGTATCTAAAACTAGGAATTAATTGGGTAGGACTAACAGCAGACCTGACTCACCTGAATAAAGGAACAGTGAATTCAAGGACAAATCAATAGAAATTATCCAACTTGAAACCCACAGAGGTAAAAAATAATGAAAAAGACACACGTGGAGCAGTACAAATGATATAATTGGAGTCCCAGAAGGAGACAATAGGACAGAAGAAATATTAGAAGAGATAATGATCAAGGAGTTTCCAAAATTGATGAAATAGACCAAACCATAGATTCAAGAGTATGTTTGAAACCCAACCAAGTTGAAGGTAATCTTAGCCAATTTCAAGGTGCCAGAGATGATCCCTGGGAATCTAATTTCCCCTTGCACCTGAAATCACAGTTATGGGTTGACATTCTGACTCCAGTGGTTCTCAAATTGACTTAGGGCACCCTTGCTGTGCTGAGGAAACCCTACATGGGAGGTGCCAATGCCTCTGTTACTATTGAGCTCAGACTAATCTGAGTCCGCATAAGGGAAGTGGTGATTGACTTTATGTCCACCTGACCCAAAGGCAATCCTTTCATACATGGCCAGTAATGCCTGATTTGCCGTGAAGCTAAGTTACTGCCCACTTGGAATGCATTCAATGACGTTGGCAAACCACCTGGAAGGGGAACATTGAAAGGACTAGTTCATCTAAAACAAAAGAAACATGAAACATTAGTTTGGGAGATGGAAGGACAGCAGGGTAAGGAGGCCATGGTAGCCTCAGGGAGAGGGTCCATGGGGCCACCCCTAATTACTCATTCATTCAACCTGTGCTAGATGCAGAGCATTAGATTATATTGGAAGACCAACAGCAAATGCTTCTGAGGTTTCTCTTGTCTTTGATGCCACAAACAAAGCTGTGATGGTACTTCTTCAGGCCAACCTGATTGGCTCCATGGTCTGTTTCTGCCTGAGACCCAATTCTGCCATACATAGTCCACTGCATTGCTTCTCTGCCATGAGGTCCTGCTTTGGTTTGGATCTTGCATGTCCCTCAAAGGCCTATGTATTAAACCTATCAGTCCCCAAGGTGGTGCAATTGGGAGGTGGTAGACTTTGGGAAGTGGGGCTGAAAGTCATTGAAAGGTGACTTCAAAGGGGATCATAGGCCCCCAACCCTTACTCTTCCTCCCTTTTGCTTCCTATCCATGAGCTGAGCAGTTTTGCCCATCATGTGCTCTTGCCATCATGTGCTCCCTCACTACGGGCCCAAAGCAACGGGGCCAACCGATCATGAACTGGAACCTTCAAAACTGTGAGTCATCTTTCCTCAGGTCCTGAGGATTATGGCCCCTTCCTGCACTACCTCACTCCTATATTACCATCCACACCAAACTCCTAAGTCCTTTTTCAGGGAATACTTGTCAGGAGTTTGGTCAAATCAACAAACATTAACTGAACACCAATAGTGTGCAAACCACTGTGCTACTTGAAGTCAACAGATACAGAAAATAAATTCCATTTGTATGAGAACTTGAGGCACCCGAGGGGGCTTTGCTGATGAAGAATTCTGAGGCTTTTTCCAAGCATTATGTTAAGGAATGCTGTGATTGATCATCAGTGTCTGCAAGGAATGAAGGAGAGGCCGACAGCACGTTGCATACTTGCCATTCTAGCTGCAGGAGATATAAATACGTATTAAGGGAACTCTTGTCCCAAAGAGTCTCTCAATCTAATGGGAAAGACAGACAAATACATAAATAGCTAAACCACAAGACACACAAGCTGACAGTGAAATATTAACAAGGTTCTATGATAATGTTTTGGGAAAAAATATAGTTTGACAGTGAGGATTGAGAAAAGTCTTATAGAGCTGGATTTTAAATAGAATTAAATCATCTGTGAGCCCTGTGAAAATAACAACTGCAAATGGCTTCTGGCTATTTGACTTTGTGTCACCATTTCTTTTTACTTTTGAAAATCCAGCATTTCATTTTGGACTTTGTGTTTTATGCCTTGGTATTATTAGAGTGGGGAAGCTAATGTCAAAAGTGTGACCTCCAGATTCCTTCCATAATTCTTTTAAGACAATATTTTATAGGCATCCAACCTACACTGTGCAGGGCCCCACCTTCAACCCATCCTTTTGCACGTCAGGGTTCTGGGATCTATGCCCATGCTCCATGGATAGAAAAGAATTCCATTGGCTCACAATGTACCCATTATCATAACATTGAGTATCAGTTGTCTTCCCTGAATTATGAGATTTTTCTTCCCACAAACCACAACACAAATGGCTTTGAAATAAAGTAATATTTATGAGTTGAATTTGTCTCCTTTTTTTTTTTTTTTTTTTTTTTTGGACCCCAGAGGCTGTTGAGATACAGGTATGGCAGTCAAAAGAAGCTGTACTCTCAGCTCTGTGCAGGGAATCCTGGAAAATGAGTTGGGTAAAGAGGGGAGAAGAGGAGATCTGTGTTCAGATTCTGCCTCTGCTTTGCTCTGAGGCCTCCAGAAAAATCACATTTCCTGTGGGTCATTATGTTTTCTTGTGCCAGGTGAGACAGTTGGAGAAGACCATCTCGATGCACTACTCTGTCATTAATTTCAATTTTGTTTATAAAGACTTAACTATCAGATAGGGAGCAGTGGGGTGAGAGGTAAGAATCAGACATTGGGAAGCTGATTCAAGTCATCTTCCTTGCACTAGGAGTTAAAGCAGCTCTTCCTTTTCCTTGTCTATAGAGCCCAGGATCTGAAGGTTTTGTAGGAGCCCAGTTTCAGGCAGGAGGAAATGGAACAGAGAGATCTGTGTCTCAATCTACTCATAAGTCAGCCCCAGTCAGCCACTGGACTGACCATAGGGCAAAAAGGGAGTGCCATACTGGAACACGGAATGTTTGACATGACAACCCTGTTGCAATCAATGTTCTGGACAGATCTAGAAAAGGAGAGAACAAATGGGCAGAGATAGAGAAAGAGGAAGCAGCTCTGTCTGTACTAGTCAATTTTGGAACCTCTCCCAAATTCAGAGCACTTCAATCAGTCATGGCCTAAGAAGTTGTCCCAAGACAACACTAGGCAATCATGTCAATTTTGAAAGCACACAATAAATAAACAATATTAAAAAACAATCAAAGCAAATTAATATGTGAATCGGTCGAAAATAATTAAGTTGCAGTCTTCTTTTGACTAATTATAGACGTATTTGGATTCAGAGAAGAAAGGTCAAATGAGATGAAGAGATTAACAAAGGGCTCCTGGATGAGGTTGGATTTGAACTGATCTTAAAGAATAGGAGAGGATATTAGAAAAAGAAGAAATAAGCTTCTGAGAGGAGGAATACTATATAGATAGATAGATAGATACACACACACACACACACACACACACACACACACATTTCAATAGGCAAATACATTAATGTTGTTACCTTAACATGAGCAAGGGCACAGAGCTGGAGCCTAACATGAATTTGGGGGAGAATAAGAAAGATAACTCTGACTTGATGAGCAAGGCATATTGAGAGGTATTTGAATGGGTAAAGTGGAGTTGGATTTTGGAAGGCCTTCAAATAAGACAGTGAAGTTTGAACTTAACCTAGAAGACTTATTAACAAGGGAGATCTATTGATCGACAATCAGGAACAGGGAGTGACAATGTGAGAGCAGGATTTTAAGAGAGAAGTCTTATGGCCCCTGTAAGAGGTATTGGCACTGGGGGCTGGCTTGCAGGTGGTTGGAGAAACTTAGCCAGAAGTATTGAAGACCTATGACACCAGGTTAGATGCTCAAAATATCTTTAAACCAAATGGATAAGAGAATGGATAGGAGAAGGACTATAGGAATGGAGATAAAATGTCAACTCAGAGAGACAATTTTGGATGACTAATCTCAATAAAAAAAATTGGATAGAGTGAATAATTTGGGGAAAAAATGTCTCTATGTTCTTGTCTACCTAAAATGACTTCCTATGTAATTTTCTTAAGAAAAATGATATATAATTCCACTTCAAAACTAGGTTTCATTGTAGTTCTAATTCAGGCAACAAAGATAAAAAGACTGACTTTCCAATGATGGTTTTTGCTCCAACCAGTGGAAGCAAGTCCAGCACAACCATGAAGCAGTTGTTCATGATGCTTCTCATCCAATTTGGCAGACTCCATCACCTGAAGTTTCCCAAAGAATTCACCTAGTTTGAGTTATGTAAGTAGAGAATTTGAAAAGGAACTGACTTCCAGAGGGCGTATTAGGTATTTTATATGCATGGACATATTTAAATCTCACATTTGCCCTGTTTGATATGACACATAACTTCCCATTTAATGGCAAAGAAAAAGCCACAGACAAAAGATGAGTCGGGCAGGGGCCCCCATTGAGCTGGTAGATGCACAGGGGTTCCAGTCTACTTTTCTCTACCATGTACTTTTCCCTCTAGAGAATGCAGACTTGCTTCCAAACCTAGGGGCATGTCTGTGCTTCGATTCTAAGCAATGTGCTGGGAATAACTTTCTCTTTCCAGTTGTTCAGGCCCCAGATTTTATAAATAAAGAGAAAAAAATTAATGAAGACATTACCGAAGAGTTCCCTATAGGAACAAAATTCCTTTCTCTAGAATGACTTGATCCAAAATAAAGTCTAAAAAGAGGACTTTTGTTCCAAAGGTGCTAATTAATATTTATTGTAAAGAGTGTGCACATCTTTTCTTTTGGGCTGCCTGCACACCCATTCCTCAGTCACTTTCACTCCCTTGTGCCCTCAATGGATAAGGGA
Organism: Spermophilus citellus; assembly: GCF_964194105.1. Classification (NCBI taxonomy): domain Eukaryota; kingdom Metazoa; phylum Chordata; class Mammalia; order Rodentia; family Sciuridae; genus Spermophilus; species Spermophilus citellus. Next base: position 15,479,486 of record NC_138183.1, on the reverse strand, counting down.
AGAATGATCCTTGTTTTGATTGTTCTCAAGGGATTTTATGTTAAGGCTCAACTCACAGCTGGATTTAGGGGATCTGGTCTTTCTCTTATTTTAGGACATCATCTGTTGACTAGTATCACCTGGATGATATTTTGGAATGCAGCAGCAAGTCCAAATCTGGTGTCCCTTTAAGTCCTCTTCAGCTGCCTGCTTATACTTTCAGAGACTTCCAGAATGTGCATGCCCTGGTCTGCAGGGAGGAAGCAGGTAACATGGTGGCAGAGACATGTGATGAAGCGCCTAACCAGTGCACTGCAGAGGCTGAATCTGAATAAGAAAGCTTATAAGAAGTTCTATAGGATGTGTAAATGCTGAGATTCCTTAAGATCACATGCATTTCCTTCAGTTTTCCTGGGAACAATGCAGCCCAAGTGGCCAAAATACAATGGGTAATCCCTAAATGTAGAATGGAAAGGAAGATGTACACACTTTGACTGGTGAGCATGTGTGAATAGTTTGAGTGGTGGGGGAGGCATGCAGCAGGGTTTGGAGTATGATAAGATAAAGGTTTTTATTCTTAAATAAATATTAATCAACTCTTCTCTTTCTTTTATTTATTTATTTATTTATTTATTTATTTATTTATTTTTTTGGTACTGGGAATTGAACCCAGGGGTGCTTAACCACTGAGCCACACCCCCAGCCTGCCTCCCCCACCTCCCACCTTAAAAATGTTTTATTTAGAGATAGGCTCTTGCTGAGGCTGGCTTTGAACTCACAATCCTCCTGCCTCAGCTACTAGGATTAGAGGCATGCACCACCCCATCAAGCTAATTAATTCTTTTGAATGTGTTTCATGATAGGTTAGTGGTGGGAACATAGCAATGCAGACAGAGTCTAGGTTGGAGACTGGCATTAGCCATGTGACCACACCCAAGCATAGATCATGAATAGTATTTAATGAAAACAAGATCCGTGGAACTTGAGCATGTATATGGGGGTCCCTCCATGAATGGGGTCCTGACTTATCCTGTGTGGTGGGAGCCATGGTAGGCAGGAGGAACAAGACACGTGGAGGACTTGAGGAGAAAGTGATCTCTCTCTGTAAAATAAGGCCAGTGTACCTAGGGGACAGGAGAAAAGTGTCTTGACGAGAGCTGGAAAGGTGGGTGAGAACCAGTTCAGGGAGGACTTTATGGGCTACACTGAAGACTTTCATCATGACTTGAGAGAACTCACTGTGATCACTAATTTGGGGGCACCATTGACAGATTTCAGCAGAAGAGTGAAATAACCAGATTTGCAATTTTAAAAGATTAACTTAGCTATATATAAAGAACTACACTGCTGAAAACTCACGAGTGGATAATCAGTACCTGGTAAGATGTGCTGACATTCATTTGTCACCTTGTGGGTAAAATGGATAGTTATAGGGAAAGAATCAGTTTTTGTTTAGCATCTTTTACATATTACACCAGTTACTACAATGACGTTTTAGCTTTTAATTTCCATAATATCTCCATGGAGCAGATAATATTTCTGTCATTTGAAATATTAAGGAATATTTATTTTAGACAAATCTATCCATCCATCCATGTATCCATCTATGCATCCAATCATAAATACACACATTATCCACGTGCATGCATTGATCCATCCATCCATCCACCCACCTACCCACCCACCCACCCATCCATCCATCCATCCATCCATCAGCTTATTTATTCACCTACAAAATATTTTATGAGCACTTAAGTTTTCATTTTCCTTTGTTAGGCATTGAATTACATTGGTGGACAAGATATGACCCTTACCACAAAGCACTTATAATCTAGTAGAGATGCAAATCAGTACATGAGTGATTATAGGTGAGTGTAGAAAATGTTGCTAGGTAAGTGAGCCCATAGTACTTGAAAAAACAAGAACTGAATCCTCAGTCTCAGGGTGGTAGGTCAGACATCTAAACTAAGGTCTTATACCCAGTGTTTGCTAGAGTCAAATCTCAAATCTATATAGGGTAGCCTTTATCTGAGACCCATGTGCTTTTCATTTTACATGGCTATTACTATGGATTTTTGGCAAACTCTGTGAAGACAGGCGACCCTTCATGACTAAATACCGCTGGAGGTCAGCTGCAAAACACTGTGAATAAATGCACTCTAGGCCCACTTCAACCACTGGAGCTAGGTCACTCTGGAAGCTCTGGGCACTCAGGCCTCCAGAAGCACCTGCCCATGTCAGGGCTGCACTTAATAACTGTGTCCTGACGGAGGGCAGTTGGCACTTTAGCTGGTGAAAATGGCCTCTCAGACCAGATGAGAAATGAAGTGCATAGGCTGCCAGCATTTCAGAGTGTGAAAGAAAGAAATCCAGATTGTGCAAAGAAGAGTTATTAATTATAATCTCAGCTCAGGCCTAAGAGTGGGAAAAGTGCTTCTTCTGAAGATCACTTGCCTCCATGAAAAGGAGAGTACTGTCCCCTGTTCTGTACCATCTCAGAGACCCACAGGGGTTTTCCAGGCCCACATAAACACACACACACAAGCACATGTGTGCATGTTCACACACACACACACACACACACCTGCTTTACCAAGCACCGAATGTGTGCCCACCATGGCTTGCAGAATTTGCCTGCGTTATCTTACTTTGGTTCATTCCTCTGATAGCTCCTTCTTGCTATTTCTTTGTTATTGTATCTTCCCTATCAGTAGAGCAAAAAATATGGAGTCCTCTCCGCTTCACCCTCCACTTGTTTTTTTCCAGACTCTCTGCTGACTTTTAACAAGTTTAGGAAAAAGGGCAAGTTACTTAGAAAAGACACTATTTTGCATTGACATCTTTTTCCCCACTGATCTCAGGAAGGAAGCCAACATTCATGATTTGGGCCTTCGGAGGGAATTATGCTGCTTCATCCAGAGGAAGGGGAGAAGGGGTCTTTCATATTGGGAGGGGTGGAGAGAATTCCACAGGACTGAAACCTCTGCTTGCAGAGGTGACATGGCTGAGTGTCAGACCATGGCCTGGTAAGTATTGGACACCTGCATAGGAAGCCAGAGTGAGCTGCCATATCTGCATTCACTCAGGAAGACAGAGGGGCAGATCTGCTTTGAAAAGGAGAGGCCACGATCAACACCTGTAGGACCAACTGTACAGGGGACATTCACACACTGCAATGAGCTCATCACTGGATCCCTCCCCTGAATCCTCAAACTAACTCCATGCTCAAGTCAGAGGGAGGCAATAGTAGAAAGTGGTGGGGGAACTCGCATATCCCACAAACCTTCCTATGCATAACAGTGATAAACCACAAAAGTAAATCCATCCCCAGATATACACAAATACATGATCATGTGAACTCAGGATTATACACAGTGCTTCTATCGTTTACTCTTTTTTTCTTTTTCTAGTAGCTGCACGTGTGTGCATATGTGTGCAAGTGTACATATGTACATATGTGTGTGCTTATGCCTTTGTGCATCTATGTGTATGCATTAATTCAGGGACAGGGATGCTGTAGGGTCATCTGAATGATTCTATTCCAGCTGTACATGAAAGTAATGGACTTCTTAAAGGCCCAAATTAACATTATCGAGTGGCATAGAAAAAGGAGAGAGAGGGAGGGAGGAAGACAGCCAGCAAGTAAAGCCTCCTTGATTAGGAGCCAGGATGTCTTTTACCGTATGCAACATCAAGGCCAAGCTAAAAGCAGAGGCAACTTGGGCGACTGCCTGCTTGGCGTATTGGAAATCTCCCCTCCACCCCAAGATCTCCCTTCAGCAATTCTTCAGCGCCCTGGATCTTCTCCCACATGTCACTCTTTGTGTTTAGGCAAAGTGCTTATATTCCAGCAGGGAAGAAAGGGAAATGCTTATTTATTAACTCTTTACCATGTAGTGAATTAGTTACAACTTAAGCCTAGAGATGGGGTCGAATTTTATTTGCACCACTGACTATCTAAATGATTTGAGCAATTCTCTCTCTCTCTCTCTCTCTCTCTCTCTCTCTCCTCTCCAATTCCATCTTCTCATTTATATAAATGGTTTTGTTACTTGGGGCTGGTTTTTGGTTTTGTTGTCATTTTATGCTATATTATTATACTACATACAAAGTGTATGTTTATATACCCTCTGGGGTATGTAGACTATAGAATTGTGGATAGAATTCAATGAGGAGGTGCAAGTAGAGTGGACAGCTCAGTCAATACCACCGTCATCATCATCACTGCCATCAGCAGCAGTGTCACCTGTCACTCACTCATATCCTACAGAACTTGTGCCTGTCAGTTGACCAGCTTTGCTTGTGGGTAATCATGGAAGATGAGCAACAGGATGGATGTGTTTTGATGGAGACAGAGAGTGGAGCTCTGGCAAAGGCCAGGGGATTTTCATCAGGAAAAGCAGAGCTGAGTGGAGACGTGAGTCAATGATATTGGAAGGGTCAGGCCTCATGTGTGTGGGTGTCAGGATAAATGGACCTGCAAGACAAAGTCCCTTCAGCCTCCTCAAGCTTAATCAAAGAAGGTGGCTGCAGAAGTCGGTCAGATGCCTCCAGGACAGCCCCACTCTGGGTTCTCACCGGATCCTCCAATTCTTGCAACCCAAGAGCTCCAAGAGACTTCGGCATCTGCAGGACCAATCCTTTCATGGTCCAGAAGAAAACAGTGCAGTTCAGAGAAGAAGGAAGATGGTCCAAAGTCACCCAACAGGCTAGCCTCGGAGTTGGGACAGGAGCTCAGCTTGTGGGAGACCCACTCCAGAGCACACTCCAACGCCACGTTGTCACAAATCAAATTCCAGGAGTAGCCTGTGACAGAGATACTCATCCCATCACATCGGTTCCCTTGCAGCTTGCCTTAGTCCTGCTCCTGCTCCTAGCTAACTGGGACTCTGAGGGGGACCATCCTCCTCTGGAGTTTGTAATTGGGTGGCTGCTCTGAATGGTTTCTGAGGTCTCTTTAGCTTTGATGTGTTCCCCCAGCTCACACGTCACGGAGGTTGTCAGATGTCCGAGTAGGAGGAGGATGCAGCATGACAGGTGGCGTCCCTGACTCTGGAGGGGGACTTGGCAGAGTTGCCTCCCTTAATGGGGATGGGGCGGGTGGGGGCCGGCAGGAGGATCTGCCCACTTTGGACAAAAGCTGACTCACCCAGTGGAGGAGGGAGGGACCCCAGTCAGCAGCATGGGACGCCACAGAGATGTTTGCGATCTTCTAAGCCCTGGCCCACCAGGCCTCCACCGTGCACAAAAGCCTGGAGATGACTCAGGCAAACCCGAAACTTTAGTTCACAATGTTCTTCCCGAGATTCAAGGAGGACACACTGTTTGAGATAAAAATAATTTGGGATTATTCAGCAAGATTTAATGACTCAGTTCTGGCACAGCCAGAGGGGTCTTCCTAAAATAAAAACTGGGTTATGGCATTTCCTCACTTAGAATCTTCCAGGGACTTCCACAGCAAGCCTCTGCTGTCTCTCTGGCCTCCTTAGGGCCCCTCTACCCCCATCATTGCTACTCTCCATTCACACTGGTCCCATCCCTTTCTCCAAGGACCCAGCTCTGCCCTCCTCTTTGCATGAGAGGAATTCTGCTCTCTTTACTTCTCTATCACCCATTGCTGACCTTCCTTGAGGCCTCTGGTTCAATGTGATGTGATCAAAAAAACACATTTCTTACTCCTCCCCAGTCTCAGTTATGACCCCTTCTGATATTCTTGCTCATAACATCATCTTTTCCCTCTCAGCCTGCACCTCGGTTTATAATTACTTATTTGTTTGGGCCACCTTGTGGTTCCCCATCCTCTGTTAAGACAACGAATCACCTTGATTCTTTTCATTCCTGAAATGCCAGTCCAGAACACAGCACTGGCCTGAAAAATAGTGAACCCTGAGGGTTTTTTTGTTTGCTTGTTTGTTTTAAAGAAAAGATATACAATCATGGATTCCACATACCAGCAAGAAGTGTCATAAAGTGGGCTATGTCCACAGTTCTTTCAGAAGTGCCTGGGGGACCTGTGCATTTACGTAAATCAGTGCTTGGTATACCTGTCCAAGGAAAAGCTGCTCCAGTCCCAGACAATTTAGTAACTGATGAACCGAGGAGAGAGCCTCCAACCCAGTAGTTTCAAATTCTTTTTTAGAAGCCAGCCTGCTTCCTAGTCAAAGCTTTGTTCAAATCTAAGTCCATAAGCCATACGGAATTTCAAGTTTCTGGCTAATATGGTGGCTTCAGGCACAGGGGAAGGATTCCTGTAATCTATACTCTCCCCTGGTGTCCCACTGAAGGTGGGAGAGCGGGCAGGGCTCACCGGGGATGTAGGCGATGGGGTGCGAGCACATACTGTCTGTGGAGAACTCAAAAACAATAACATGATCAATAAACAACAAGCATAAAACAATAATAAGATCAACTAAAATTCATTCTGATTTTATTAGGTTATTCTAGACGATGTCAATGATAACATCCTCTTCGCTGCCAGGGTAGCAGCCTCTCCCCACACGCAATACTTGTGTGCTGTGGATCCCCAAGGCTTTCCCCTATGAAATTCGTATTCAAAGCCCCCATGAAAAAAAGGAGCTAATTTGTTGAGATTGTACGAGTGCCCATGTTGGGCAACCTCAGAAAAAGGGCACACAAATGACGTTTAAGTCTACTTATGGGGACAGGAGCTCAGGAGGCCTTACTGTTACCTTTCTGGATATCCCCAGTACAGAAGCTTGCCTCATTGGAAGACAGGATTGAAGAGAGATCCATGGCAAAAAGTGGCACCAGACAACCTGGATTCAACCCCAGCTGTGACCTTTACTTGTATATTTAGCATGGAAACTCACTCGGCCTCTTTGAGCCTAAGTCCTCATCTACAAAACAGGGGTAATAAAAGACCTACCTTAGAGTATTGTTTTGACAATTAGTCATGGTAGCCTAGGCTAAGTGTTTGGCCAGAGAGTCACCACTAGTACATGTAAACTTGAATACTTGTTTGAAACTTACATACTCCATGTCATCTTTATTTTGATGCCAAGTTGTCAGTTGCTGGGGAAATACATATGGTACCAGGATATCTCATCTGGGAATGCTATTTGGTAGGGCATGAATGTATGAAATGCTGAGACCCACATGACTCCTAGGAGTATCTGATGGAAATACTAAAATAAATAAATAAATAAATAAACGAATAAATAAATAAATAAAAATAACATGAAGATTTACACGTGGTTTCCTAGACCTGATAACTCAATGATGCAGCTGAAGGAGAGGGTTTGGGATTGCTCTTGCTCCCAGGACAGGGCCAAAAGCAAATATTGATAAACTAACAATGAAAAGTAAAAGTTTTCTTCTTAGATCTGGGTTTGAGATGCTGGTTTTTCTTCTCTGCAGTGCAGGGCATAAAAAATTCCTTTGGACCAGTCTAATTTCCTTTTTTCTTACTAACCCTGAAACTCCAGTAAGATCTGAGCATCTTCGGGCTGTTAGAAGCAGAAACATTACGTTGAACAGTACATCCTGCAAATGCATCTATGACCCTGTGTTGATAGAGAGAGAAAGGAGATAGGAATTGGCCTAAGCTTCATGGCTACCAAGGGCCTGGCCCTGTATAAATAAACATTTCTTCCCTGCAATAATCTTTCAAGATATTCCCATTTGTTGATTTGAAATTTGATGTGCCAGAGGTAAAGCAATTTGTCCAAGGTGACATAACTTAGAATAGAGAAAATATCAAAACCCAGGTCCAGGAGAATCTGAAGTCTTCACTATTTTTTTCTGGGCCACTCAGTTGCCCTTTGTATATTATGTTTCTAAAGCATTAATCTATTCATTATTAAGACAGCCTTGGGAGGTAGGGGACATAACATTCATTTTAAAAGAGGAAACATAGCTCTAAGGAGACAACTGTGATTATCCATTGTTGCATAACAGTTCTGAGGGCACAGCTCAAACTAAGAGGTGCAAAGTCCATTGGTGCTAAAGCTCATTGTGTGGGGGAAGATCTCAAATCCTTTGTAATTCCCTAACATCTTTCCTGCAAAAGGTGGGGAAAAGATCAGGGAGTTTAAGCAAATTTTCTAAGCCTATGTAGTAAAACATTTCTTCATTTTTCATCTGTAGGACTTTCAAAAACCTTCTTTAATTAGCAGTTTCAATGTTTTCAGAAACAACAGCCCCGTTTTGGATCCTTGTGGCATTAACGCTCTGGTGGAATTTTCCACTGACTGAGTAAAACTGACTTGTGAGTGACAACATCCTCCCACCTAGAACTTGGGACAGGCCTAGAATTCAAGTTCTAGGCACTGCTATGAAATTGATGAGCCCTAGCATCTGGGGGCTGGGCAGTCATGCCTTATGTGGGCAGGTCCCCATGATGAAGCCCACCTCTGAGAGCCCAAGGGTGCATTCTGCTCTAATTGCAAAAAAGCAGCACACACAGGAACCCACTCTGTCCTTCAGGCTCTAGCTAAGCAGCAACGTTCCAGCCCTAGAACACATTAGTCATGGCGATGACTACGGATGACTTGAAGCAGTACAAAACATAGCACAGGATGGTAGAGAAGCCCCTGGCAATTGTCCATGCCAGACTTAATAATTTCTTGATAAGGAAACAGAGGCCCAGAGGGCATCAGTGACTCTGGGAGCTGAGTGGAACTCCTGAACTCTCACGTGTGTGGGGGTGTTACAAGAAAGCTGCTCAGCTCCCACCCATCACATGCACATGCCACCTGGCCACTGCAGTCATATTCATTCATTCACTCATGGGGCAAATGCATAAAGAGTGCCTACCCATGCCAACACGGTCCTGGGTGTGGATATACAATAGGAAATAAAGTCTCTCCTCCCATGGAGCCTGGACTTTGACTCTTCTGTGAAGCCTGCACAGATCACCCCAGATATACATAGCTCATCTTTCCATAATATTTATGGCCCACAAGACCAAGAACTTGGTCATGTTTCAGCCTTATTATTTTGATTTTATTAGTGAATGTTAATTATACAGAATCATGACCTATTGGCACAGGCATATAATATCCATTGTGTGTCTTGATTATTTAAGGGAGTGAGTCAGCCATCCACAAACTCTTGCCCATCATTTTCTATGTTCCAGGTCCTATGTTGGCATGTCCAAGTGCTGATGAGCGCTAAGCTTCTCTGTGCATGTGTTTCTTCTTCTTAAACCTAGTTTGAACTCTTTGACAATGATAAGAGACGATATGTCATGTCCACATTTATTGGCAACCACTGTGAAATTTCGAGGATGGATGGAGGTTCCAAAGTCATATCACAAGATGTTTGGGAGAAGAGATGCTGTAGCAGGGAGGGTGGTGAGAAGCCACTGCAACAGTCCAGACAAGAGGTACCACTTGACCCACATCCCCAGGAACACCCGCCATTCCTTACCGTGGCCAGCAACGCCTGCTCTGCTGACCTCCTTTTCTATTGCTCTCCCCTTGCTCCCTGTACTTCAGTCAGACCACCCTCCACCCTTATCCTGGATTGTCCCCCAAATCTCAGGACCTTGGCACTAGCTTTTCTCTGCCTGCAATACAGATGCTCTTTGATTTCTGATGGGGTTACCTCCCAATACCCATGATAAGTTGAAAACACCTTAAGTGGAAAATAATTTAACATGTGCACTAACCCACCAAACATCATAACTTAGCAAAATAGTGCACTGTGAACTCTTAATTGCTTACTTATTGATTGCATGGCTGACTGGGAGCTGGGCCTTGCAACTGCTGCTCAGCGTCATGAAAGAGTATCTGCCATGGACTGCTAGCAAGGAATAGATCAAATTCCAAAGTTCAAAGTATGGTTTCTGCTGAGTGCATATCACTTTCACATCACTGAAAGTCCAAAAATTTTAAGTCAGACCATGATAAGGCAAGTACTGCCTTGCACTTGTCTCCCAGATATCTATGTGGGTCGGTTACTTATTTCACTCAAGTCTTACCCAGATGTTACCAATTTATACAAAGTGATTTCCAATCATTTTTTAATCCACTTATCCTGATTTATTCTACCTTTTGTGATAATGTAGCCTTATTTGTCTATTTCTTAATTGTATATTTTTTGAGGGTGGGGAACTTATTTTCACTCAGATCTATGACTTTAGTGCCTATCCATCAATTAGCATTTGTGAATAATTTGCTCAAGGAAAGATTGGATGTACAGTTTTCCTTTATCCCCAAATCACAGCAATTTCTCATCGACGAAGGCAATTTGGGATGGAACAAAAACAATAAATGTTTCCTATCCTTGAACATCTTACAAAATAACCTGTAAAATACCTGCACAAATGTGAGCTCTGAGAGTCATGACACAATCAGAGAATTTTGTTGTGATAAAATATCCACTTGAGTCCAGAGCATCTTGGAGTCAGAGGGAGGGTTGGGAATAAGACTTTTGAGGACAAAGACCACATCAAGCTGCCAACTGTGTGCATCTTTAATGATTTAAGACCTAGCATAGCACTGTTACATAGTAGGTACTCAATAATCACTTGATAAGTGACTGAATGAATGGCACCTATTGCTGATTCCCTTTCAACATTTTCCTGCCTGTCTTAAGCAACATGATGGGAAGCTCAGAGGCCAGCACCGAGCTGGGAGCAGTGAGAGGAGGAAAGCAAGCACACACTTTTATTTATGAAACCCATATAGACCATTTTTTTTTTCTCACAACAAGTCGTGCTCATATTATGTGGTGTTACAAACGCTGGAACAACAATACCTTGTATTTATGGAGTGCCTGCCTTGGAGGGGCTCAGACCGTTTTATAGACATGATCTCATTCATGCTGTCTCAGGTCTTCTATTCAATTACAGAATGGTTCATTGTTCCAAACGATGCAAACTATTTCTTTTAGATGCACTCTCCGAATTACCCCGTTCTCCTGTTACAGGTTCAGAGATTTACAAATCACCACCAAATGGCTCTAGCATTGCCACCGCAGAAAAGGAGGTGGGCGGAAATGGAAGTTTTCTGAATTTCTAATTTATGAACTCTTCAGATATTAGGAAGGCATTCTTTGTAACACCCATCTTAAGAATGAGGGAAAACAGACACCATGACTTAGTTGCAGCCGTATAATTTGATCATAAAGGTAGGGGAAAAAAAGAATATTAATCCTCCACAACATTAGCTGAAGCTATAAAAATAATACTTAACCTGTGTGGCCAAGATGCAGGATAATCAGCACCAGAACAGGCAGAGAAGTACAAGGTGATACAGGCATCTTCCTAGCCCAGGGTCACAGGACTGGGTTCTCCATTTGCTCTGCTATGAAATGCTTGGTGGTCTTAAATAAGCTCTTAATTTCTCTGGGCTTTGTCACCTTATCTGATAGTAGAGTAGATTGATTAGGTGATCTGCAAGTTCCCTCCCCCAGCAAGATTTCACAAGTTCATGGTTTTGCAACTACCACCACCCCGGCATTGTTACTACTGCTGCCCAGCGCCTATCCTGGGACATGGTAGGTACTTACGAAGTGCTAAGTGCAAACTAACTAGGTCTAATTTAATCAACATTTGTTGAATGTCTACTATGTTCTGAACACATAGGTGGTACTAGGGCATGGAAATTTTTTTGAAAATATCATTGTATTAGCTTTTTGTCATAGTGACAAAAATACTGGACACAAACAACTTAAAGCAGGAAAGGTTTACTTTGGGGCCAGTTTTGAAGATTTCAGTCAGTAATCTGCCAGCTCCATTGCTCTGAGCCTGAGGTAAGGCAGAACATCACGGGGAAAGAGTGTGGTGGGGAAAAGATGATCAGCTCCTGGAAGCAGGGAAGGGGGGAGAGAAACAAGAGGAAGAAGAAGAATAATGAGATGAGGAAGAGGAAGAGGAGGAGGAAGAAAAAGGGGAAAGGGGAGGAAGTGGAGAAGGAGGGGAAGCCAGGGACAAGATATAGTCCCCAAGGTCACGTCCCAGTGACCTCCTTCCTCCAACCATGACTTACCTGACTGTAGTTCCTGCGTCCTCCCAGTAATTCATTCAAATTATTAATCCATCAAATGGATTAATCCACAGATGAGGTTAGAGCCCTCATGACTCAATCACTTCTCCAAAGCCACCTCTGAACATTGATGCATTGGGGACCATGCTTTTTAACCTTGAACTTTCAGAAGGACATTCCAAATTTGACCCATAACAATAATAATGGAAGTGTCTGCCAAGCATGAAGGAATCCAAATGATTTATTCTGGATGGATACAACCTTCCTGGAAAAGATGACATGATCTGATCTTAATGACCAGTTTATGACATTCACCAGAGAGGGGAGGCAGGGAAGATAGAGTAAAAGGAAAAGCATTATAGTCAGAGGGAAGAGCATATGCAAGGACATGAGGTGTGAAGGCGATAAGGCTAAATGTAAGCATGAATTGGCAAGAATCCAGGCTGGAAAACAGATGTGAGTCACATGATCGGGAACCTCACAACCTAGGAGTGATGTCAGGCTTTGTCTCCCAGGCAACAGGTAGAGAGGAAAGGTCACCATATCAGGTGATCATATTTGATGTTCCACAAGAACACTTTACATATATTTCACTCTAAGAAAGTTTCAGACAACTTGTTGTCTCACCCTGAAGAAGCTGAGATTCAGGTAAGATGCCTCACCTGTGCAGAACCAGATGGCTTTTAGACTTTTAATGAAAGCCCATGTGATTTAACCTCTATCTAGGTAATTTAATCTCTCATCCTCTTCTGCACAGACCCTTTGTCCTAGCTGAGTACACGAGTGCAAATTCCTTTCCAGTTCTTACATCTGTACTTTTCCTGTGATCCAAATGTGCTGCCCCTGGGCACCTCCAGTTTAAATCCCCCCAAATATTCCAGCTCAAGCTCCACCTTCTCTGGGATCTTTCCCTGGTAATTCTGGCTTTGACCACACCTCCAGGAAGGACTGGTGCCATGGGGTGAACTACCCATCCTAACCACCTTTATTTACTTATCCTGTTCAACAGTCTCCAACGGTGCACAGCTTCTGCGTGCCTAACAGCACGCCAGGCAGTGGGGTCAACAGAGAGTGAACAACAATGTTCTAACCCCCATACATCTTTAATCTATTTCAAGAACTGCCATGGGGAAATGACGAGACACCCCAGTGTCACAAGGAAGGCCCAGAAAGCCAAAGGATCACACACAACCACAACACGTCACGACAGGAACCCGCTGAAGATGTTGATGGCCCCATAACTGCCTTCATTCAGTCCCCACACACAGGGCATCTGGTACCACCTCTGGATTCTTTGTCACCAGTACTCTGGAACACAGGCAGTTGTCACTGCTGCCGAGGTAATCAATTTTATTCTCTCTTTCTCTGTGTATATTAATGTATATGACAGCTCCAGTCAGGCACCTCTGATTGGCCAACTGTTTGCTCATTCCCTGAGTAGCTGGCAAAGTCTACGTCTGGCTTTTTCAGCTTCTAAGTGGGAACTGAACTGCTTCCTATCAAGACTCATCAGGTGGAAAACTTCCCAAACCCAGAAGGAGGGTGCAGAAGCAGGGCACGTGACCCGGGGCTGGGAGGATGAGATTGCCCGTGATATCCTCTCATTGTTTTAGTCCTGTGCATCTCATCTGCCTCACTGGCTCAGGATCTCCTCTGGGGAAGTGTCTGTGTTTTCTTCCTTCCTCATAAGCTCAGCCATTACTGATGGTCTGGCCACATACTCCCTGCTCAATAAATTCTTGTTGACTTCAGTCTAGTTCATTCTGCAAAGGTCATTTCATTTGGCCTAAGCTGGGAGATGATTTTCAAATGTAAAATATGAAGAGCTTGGCCCTGGAGTCGGCAACATCTGCAGATAATCATGTCATCTGGCCATGCAGAACCTCTGGGCACAGGGAACTTTCTGGGATGTGAGCAGATATGAAATGGAAACTGCTACCTGACGTCTCCCCATCACTTCTCGAGGTCTGACTCCCTCGAGGGCATCCGAGGAGCTAATGTCTTGAAAATGCACTTGGACAATCCACTATTAGGTAATGGTTACTTTTGTGGAAGGAGCTCCTTAAAAATGAACAGTCTATACCATCAGGTGTGATGCCTGTAGCAAAGTTTCTTCTCTCATTTTCTTCTGTGGTATTCTGTGGGAAGGAAAGCTAGATCACGACCAGAATATCTGAGCCCAAGACCGAGCTCTGGACTTACCAAACATGAGAACATAGTCTAGTACCACAGTCTTGTTAACCCTACGATGATCCCCATCAATAAAATGGGCACGATGATTTATTAGAGTGCAGGCTGTGCTAGGTAGGTGCTGTTTCAGCTTATTCACTCTCTTTCTGTCTTTATCTGGAAACAGTTCATGCCTCTTCTAGAATAAAGATTCTCAAACTCGAGGGTATGTCAGAATTATGTGAGGGCTTGTTAAAACAGATTTCCTGGAATTTCTGATTTTATAGTTCGGGGATGAGGCTTGAGAATCTGTCTCTAGCTAGTATTTCCCTGTGGGTTATCACGTTATTGATCTGGGGACTATACTTTGAGAACCAATGCTCCAGAAATCCAGTCCACTCTTATTCTCACTCCATGAAGTTCAGAGGTTAACTTTAGCCCTTGGCTTCAAGAGTGGGAACATGAATCAGGCTCCACTAGTTTATTCCAATTGCTTGGCCATAGAGAATAACTAAGGAGACTGGGAGACGTGTGTCAGGCCAAAGGAATTCCCTTCAGCATTTTAGCAGGAACACCTCTTCCCGCTTGGGTTGCTCAGGCAAGTAGAAAGTAAGCCTGCAGCCACAGCTGACCACCCCACATGTCCAGTTGATTGCACCAACAGAGGAAATCAGGGCTGAGATGTGCAGAGATTCCTGAAACTATTCTTGACCTCCTTTCAACATCCTTGAAGCATGCTTTGTGAGACCACACATTCTCATTTTTGGCTCAGGCCACTTGGGTTTCTGTCACTTGCAATCAAATAATCCTTAGTAATACAAACACTTCCCAACAATAGACTCTGGGTTTAATCTTTGTATTTTTTCAAACTTCCAAGAAGTTTTAATTCTCAGACAAGGACCAGAAAGGAAATTTATGAATTGGTGATATAATTTCCTTAAATACTGGCCAGACACACAGAGAACAGCACATCAAGAGTAAACATGATCACTAGAATGATAGCTCGTAACTTTTCCTAGTATTTAAAAATATCAGACCTTTCTCTTCAATTGCTTATATCCATTAAATAACTTAATCCAACACAATAACTCTTGGAGGCAAATAGGATAATAATTTCAGCCACCGATGAGGAAACTAAATCTCAGAGATTTCAGGAAACTTGCCGAAGGTTGCTCAGCAAGCAAGCGGCACTAAGATAAAAGAAAATAAAGGAAAAATGTTTATTCAAATGGCCTGGCTTCAGAAGCCATATTCATCTTCCTTTTGAGATCAGAAATCTGGACTTTCCATTTTAAATCAGAGAATACATCATCTTCAAGATGGTGATTCTAAGAAATAAATGTAAAAGTGATGTGGACCTTTCGTAAATGATGACTTAAACACAATTTATCTTTGAGAGTATCGAAAAAAAAGTCTCCAACTGACTTCAAACTAGAAGTGTAGACATTCTGGCATTATCTGAGTGTCCAGAAGCAATGGCCTATACCTCTGTGTCCAGCTGACCCCTCCACCTGCCTCAGACTCTCTGGAGCGCTACCTTCATGGACTCCTAGCCAGGGCACCTGATTACAAGATGACTATATCCTCACCTACCCTAACCTCAACTCACCCTCCAGCTGCCCACTTGTCCCAACTATTTGGTTTTATTGGCAACTTCCTAAATCCATTTCCTACCCAACTTATCCAGCCCAAATCCCCCAGCAATCCTGCCTTTAAGAACTTGTGCCTATAGCAGAATTTTTAGGTACTGTAAAGACATACCCAATAAATACTTCATAGGTTACCAATTTCTCCATCTTAAAAACAGGCAACCAGATGGGTATATTATATAAAGAGATTGATTTCTTCTGATTTTTGTATTTCAGGCCTTTCCGGGGTATCATATGACTCCTTTACACATCACCTCAACTGTTCTACTCTTTGATTTCTATTCACTCATATTTGTTCCAAGGTGAAATGTCACTCTGGTGTCCACTTGCCTACCCAATGTAGATGGTGAGATTTGATCTGACTTTGTCTGATCAATTCTCCTTGATTGCCTGCTAGAACACCTTCACTAACTTCATAACCTGAATTTCTACCGCCCCTCTTACCACATGCACCTAAACCATGTCTGTCACCTGGATGTACTGCTACCTTTCCAAAACACAAAGATCCTGTCAGCTCATTAGATGAAAATCCGCTATGGATTTAACTGCTTTGGTACAACATGCAAAAATGCCTTCTCAGATTCTTCCAAAACTGAAATTCCAGATTTTCTTTCTTGCAACCACACCTCAGCTGCACATTTGGCTTCAACTACCCCACCCCTGGCCCATCTTGGCCAGAGCCCTGTGCCCAGAATTCAATCTCTGCCCCTTTGCTAAGTACTGTTCCCTGTCATGGTAACAACCATCCTCTTGCCTCTCTGCTCATCCAATATTACCCATCATTCAAGTTGCAGTCAAAATTCTTCCTCCTCCATGGCACGCCCTGAGATACCCCTCACTGGAGATAATATCTACCTCCTGGGGACTCCCAGAGCACTTTTATTGCTCCTATCTTACAGCTCCTAGTCCCATCTCCATTATAGTTATTTATGGATAGAAATCTTATCTCCCCCACTAGTCTATAAGACCTTTGAGGGCACCATCCCTGTGTCATCCATCACTAAATTCTGCACTGGACCTGACTTGACTTTCTTGCACAGATCTATTATATAAGTAAACCTGGGAGACCTGGGATGGGACCCCATCCCCAAAATGTCCCTCCTACTAGCTTATCATATTGATGTAACTCTCACAGTGTAAAAATACTGGTTCTGGGCTGGTACCAAGTGCTATAGTAGGGTTATTTCATTTTACCATACTTAATAAAAAATACTTCCAGTGATGTGGCCAGTGACTAGGTATTCCTGGTCAATTGGAGAAGCCCCCTTAAGTAACCCTCTGTAAGCATTATATTGTAAGTGTAAAGATTATCTTATGAAATCCACATGCATTTTTAAATTCTCTTCCATAAGATATATCCTATGGCTCTCAGTGTTTTCTGGCTCCACAACATAGATGGTATTAACCCTGAATACAAGGCACAGTGTTAAAGGATATGAGTCATTAATAAATGTGTGTGACTTAATGATTCAGCTTTTTTTCTAGCTGAGGGCAGAGGGAAGACAATATGAGACATAGCAGACTTAATAGGGGCTTACTAGCATTAGGTTTCCCTGAACAACCGATTATAAAATAGGTCTGGGGGAGACAGGCAGATAATGCCCTTGAACATGAGACCAGCCAAGTGCCCTAGCAGTGAGGGCAAAGGAAGGTGTCTGATGTGGCCAGCCACTTCCAGAGGATGCTCTAGCTTCAGCCTCTTCTCTTTCCACAGAACTCAGAGGTGTGATGCTGAGGGGTTATCAATTCATTTTCTTATTGGAAGCTGGCTCATCCAGAGCCTGGGGGCTGTCAGCACACGATTGTTAATGAACATGTTTCCTGTAGATAATTATAGGAAAGGGAATATTGAAAGCACTTAAAACATTCCATTCTTTTTAATTCATTAATTATATTGCAATTATCCCATGCTCAGGAGCTGTTCAGGAGGCCGGATTCCAGCTATTCCTGTGAGACTCCATGGGCATAAATGAGGGCTGAGGGCTTGAGGAGAGAGAACCTGAAGAGAAAAGCTCAGAAAAGGTTAACTGCAGATACAAGAAGCTAATTGGAAACCTCTTAAACAAAACCCAGGTTAATAAGAGTTGAAGAGAACAACACACCTCTTTTAAAATGATTATTACAATTATCATTGTTTTTCCACCCACATCAAAATTGCTTGTGTGTCAAAAGACGTATAAGAGGTAACATGGCTGCTCCCAAAACACCTGGGCTGGAAGCTGAATCAGAGGATTCACAGACTTTTAGAGATGGGCACATCTTATGGATGACTGTAGACTCCTGGGGACACAGGTCAATATGCATCCTTCCCTGGCCATCCCAGACCTGTCCTTTTTGTTCTTTTCTCAACTTCTTGTGTGAACCACAGGGAGTTATATGTAAATTGAGTCCATAGTGACACACTAGACCCCCACCACATACCAGGAGGAGGAGAATGACTGGTACAGATGAGGTCTCTGCCCTCATAAGCAATGGATTGAATAGCCATCAAGGTAGAGTTGACGGGGAAAGTACCAAGAACCCTGAGTCTCTAGCGTGGTCATGAGGAAGGGTGGTTAAATGCATCCTGTGTGTTCTCTCTCCTGTACAGGTTTTGTATGAATAGTGAACCTAAATCTCCATGTTTCACACTTGATTTTTGTGGCTTTTAGAAACTAAAAATGGTTTCTTCTCCAGTGATTCCACTTAGGAAACCTTGATGGTGCAAATGGAGAGGTGAAGAAGTTTCCCTCATATAAATGGGGCCACAGCCTAAAGTTCTTTGTTGAGTTCACTGATATTCCACCCTCTGTTCCTGTCCTGCTCTGGGCTCCTCTGTGTTCAGTAGCTAACCACTAACCTCCCTGCCATTTTAATGCTCAGTGACACAGAGCATTAAAGGATCTTAGTTGATATAATGTGTGAGTAAATGATTCAGGAATTTTCTAACAAAGGGCAAAGAGAAGATGATATGAGACTCGGGAATCCACTAACATTGTGTTGTCTTATGGGACAGACAAACAAAACCAGTCTAGAGAAGACAGTCATAGTGACCGTGGCATCTGAAACTAGTTCTCAAGCTATCCTGAGCCTGTCATCTCTGTCATGTGTTTCTCATCTCTGTCATGTGAACTAGTTCGTGTCACCTGGTGGAAGATGACAGGTCATGCAGCCTAGAGGCAAATCAACTCATATGTCAGGAAGCCCAGCTAATGTCACTGTAGCTGACTCACAGCTGGCCACAGACACTTGAGGGAGCTCAACTGAGACCACAGGAACTACCTAGCTAAGCACAGGATACATTTTAGCTTGCAGAATCATGAGCTAAATAAATGACTGTCATCTGAACCATTAGATTTTGGGATGATTCATTATGCAACAATAGCTAACTAATACAGCACCACTGGATTGTATTATCAATTACTTCAGTTCAGTCAAAGTATCCTGAATGCCTACTATGTTCCTCATGATAAGACGCAGTCCATGATTCTATCCGTGGAAGCTTGCAAACCAATTCCTCTTTAGTGAAATTAGGCAATTACAAAAATAACATAATTGTTTTAATCTGTGGAAGACTAGAGAGTGTCTGCATCTAGGCCTCAGAGTGGCCCGTGGACTCCCTGAAAAGGTCTTAATATATTTTATATATTCACCTGTTTAAATTTTTGAAGAATGTACCCTCTGTCTTTATCTTGTTCTCAAAGTGCCTCAGACCATATGGAGGTGGAGATGAAAATGCCCAGCACTCACCCTATTTAGGGTGCATTTCACTGCTGACTCATCCAATCAGAAAGATGTCCTCAAAATGAGCTACTGCCAGAGGCCACTGAGGTTTGTGTGTTGGATGATCAGAGTGCTATGCCCGTCTTTTAAAAAGCTTCCAACAGATAATGTTATCACTTTCCTGTCACACAGAGCAGAACCTCTGTACGATCCAAAGCACATTTTCTTTGAAAAACGATGGGCTTATCTGTGTCCTTCTTTTGCTCACACCTACTGTAGGGCTGGTAAATCTTTTTCCCAGGGCAAGAATACAAATCCATCATTCCCTGTAGCCTCACTCTTCTGGCAAGAAGTATATCTCACTTTAGCCAACAGCATGGAATAGCGACGTCATGTGCTCTTGTTGGAGGATTTTATTGAGATCCATCTGAGATTAAGGATCATAGCAAGCCCTGATTCACCATCTGATGTTTGGAGAGACCGTCCAGTCAGCAGAATGATTCTCTCATTCTCTAAATCATCGAGGTTTCACTCATTTTTAGGTTAAACAGAATAAAAGAGAGAAAGCAAGATGAAGGACAGAAAGTGCCCTGAATACCTAGGAGAACTGTATCTTACAGTTCTTCCACAAGCTTGCTTAGCATCTTCAATCAAAACTACCATCTCTCTAAGCTAAGGCTTTCTTATGTACGACACTGGAATTCTAAGTCATGTCCTGCTCTCATCTCAAAGGAGACTCAAGCCAAAAAAAACATGTGTGAAAGTACTCCAGTGTTTCTAGAGCAGGGAGGTGACACCAAACCCAGTTGGTCTTTTCTATCTCATGTTTCTGTGATTCAACTGGAGTCTGATGCCTGGCCCAATGTAATTCTACCAAATTTCCACCCCTGGAGTTCTTGATAGCACATATCACTTAAAGCATCAACTGGACCACATCACTCACAAATCGACTTCTCAGGAAGCCTTCCCTGACTCCCAGGTGGTGATGCGGAGGGCTCAGTGTTGAACTCCCACAGTTCCTACACTGTCCTGGGTGGTCACACTATTGTCATTAGTCTCACTTCTACATTGGGATGGCATAGGTTAATGGCTAACAGTGTGCCTTGGAAAACACTGCATGTGATAAAATCCTATAACAACCACTTTTTAGCCAGGGAATCCTTCTGTGCAGATGTATCTCACCTCCCTGTGCCTCCACTTCTGCCATAGAAAAAAAATGGGGAAATGATGGTATTGGTATCTCACATGGTTAGGAGAGTACTAAATGAGTTAGTTCCTAGCACTTAGTGGGATATAAAGAAAGCTCAAAACTGCTGGCTAACATTATTATCTAGGTTCTGTGCCAACTTAGAAATATCTGTGGTGGTGGAAGTGGTAGGAATATTTGCTTGTCCATTTCCATATCTTCAATATCCACTGCTTAATGGGTGCTCAATAAATATTAAAAGCATGGAGGAATGAATGGAAGAACTGGTTCTGAAGGCTATGTACACACTCCGTAGCAGGTCCTGGCTCAATCTCTAACACCATCTGACACCTCTGAAA
Organism: Spermophilus citellus; assembly: GCF_964194105.1. NCBI lineage: Eukaryota > Metazoa > Chordata > Mammalia > Rodentia > Sciuridae > Spermophilus > Spermophilus citellus. The sequence goes on along the minus strand of NC_138183.1, from coordinate 15,458,491 downwards.
CATATTATACCTCTACAACCCCCAATTTCCTCATCTGTTAAATGAAAGCAATGGACCACGTAATCAGTAATGAACATTTCCTCTCTAGAGATCTATAAAATGGGATCACAGGGTAAGAAGAAAATGAATTATTTTAACCAGTCCCTACTGGTGAGATAGACATTTTACATAGATTTTCTTGTCAAATCTTCCCAAAGCACTATCAGATAAATAAGATAATCTCCATCTCACAAAAATACACACTGATGAGGCTCAGAAAGGTTAAGTAACTTTCCCAAGACTGTATAGTTAGTAAGTTGTGAAGTAAGGACTCAACCTTTTGACTGGAATAAAAAGTCAGTCCTTCTCCCTATTCTAATGGAAAGCCAGATAGGAAAGTGAAAGACCAGGTACATGTATCTCACACAACACTTCTTGTCAAAGTAAAGCAGTGGGCAGGTATACTTTAGAACAGGTGTGGCGAGAGCTGTCACTTGACATGCACATTTAGACACATCAGCATCTGTGTCGGGATCCAGATGGGGAGACATTAAGCAGAGGAGACAGTAGCAGCTATAACATTAGCCTTGAGTTAATTGCTATTTTGGCATCCTTATGGAAGGAAACATCCACTGTACATATTCATGCAGCAAATGGAATTTATAACAATTTCTTTGAGTTGGGAACCACTTGTCCCCTCCTCCCTGGAGCTAATCCAATGTCTATATTTAACCCAGCAGGCTGGGTGGCATTACATTTGGGTGATTATTTATAGATACCCTCATGCATGGTCTGTGAAAAGCCATAAGGATTCTGCCAAGGCAAGGGCAAAGAATAACTCCAGATGTGTGAGTGCACGTGAATCCATGTCTGGGCCTTTATAGGGTAGGGATGTCTGCGAGCTCAGACATTCATGAGATCACTAGTTTCTTTGCTTTTTATGTTTAATTTCTAACTCCAAACATGAAGGGCTTTATTTGAACATGAGGGTAGCTAGATATTCCTGTTGGAAAGAAACTCAGCGTCTTGAGCCTAATACCCAAATGGATATTTTATCTTCTATACAGTATTTTCATTCAACAAATATTTATTAATTGCAACCTGACCTCATTTCATCATTTTAACAGATAGCGATTGACAGCCTACACTGAGATCTGCTCTAGGATTGTAAGGATGACCAAACATGGTCTCTGCCCTCAAGTTCCACTGTCCAGATAGGAGAATGACAGGTAGCTAGAGATTTACAGGACATATAGACAACAAGACAAATGTTTCAGTGGAAAGAAACTCAGAATAAGGTGTGATTGCATTGTCTGGCATAGATAAGAACTTGATAAGTGGTGGCATGATCACCATTCCAGTTGTGCTGATGGGCATGGAGAAAGCACCACACCTGAGTCGTCTAGAATATTAGTTGGATTTCCCAAGACAAAAGAGGTAAATCGAATAGTATAGAATACAACTGTAAAGCAGTGGAAGCTCTTTAGGGAATGGTGAGGAGACCAGGGATTAGAATATATCCTTTGTTTTGGTGAGTACTTTCTTAGATGAGACCAGGAAAGTCAGTGGGACTGGTATTCAAGGTCTTTGAATATCTCTGAAATAGTAAGATGTCTACAATGATTTGAGGGAGGGAGGGAGTGATGAGTCATAAATGGTTATATATATATATATATATATATATATATATATATATATATATATATATAGTCACACACACATATATAAATTTAGGATTCAAATTTAGGATTTCTTGGGAATGCCATATGGAGTCTGGAACATTACCCTCTCCAGGTTTTCATATATGTAATATAAATTTGGATATATTTCCCCTCAAGGAACTTACAGGCCAGAGAAGATAAGATTATTAATGTGGTTATAGTATGAGACAAGTTTTAATCAGTGCGATCAGGTGCTTTAAGGATCTTGCTTTCCTAGTGCATTGGTTACAGAGCGCAATTATGAATGTCACTGTTATTATTAAAGTCTGCTTAAATTGATCACTTACCATATAAAAACTACTGGTCCAAAACACTTCACTAAATTTTTCACCTTTAATTTAATGTTAACAACAATCCTATGAAGTAAGTGCAGTTGTCCCCATTTTATGAATGAAAGTTTAGAAAGGCTAATTAACTAGTCTAAAGCCACAGAGCTAGTAGAGAAATTGAGAAGTCAAGTACAGGTGGTTCTAATTCCACAGTGCTGGTGACCTGTCACTGTTGTGTGGGGTTCCCCTGAAGAGGCAAGTTAGGAAGGGTGCTGGACATTGTCTGTCTGTCTTCATGTGATCTTAGGTCGAAAATGTCTTCATGCTCCCGGAGCCTCTGCTCCTCAACAGTGAGAGGACCAACCTCTGAGTATGGGCTGGTGACCACATATAATGCCTGCGGAATTGCAGCCATGAGCTTCCCAGTCTAATTTGTTAACATGTCAACATTTACATGGTCACAAGAAAATATATGATCTGTTACCTTGATATTAAGGTTTATAGTAATGAAATAGCATAGTTTACCATCAAGTTACCTTAAAGTCAGAAATGTACAAACACATCCATCTCTACTGCCTATTAATTATTTTATATTATAAATCTAAAGGCTGAGTTTGTTTGTTTTGATACTAGGGATTGAATACAGAGGTGCTTTATCATTGAGTTACATCCCCAGCCCCAACCCTCTTTTTTTTTTTTTTTAATTTTGAGACACTGTCTTGCTAAGTTGCTGAGGCTGACCTTGAATTGCAATCATCCTGCCTCAGCCTCCTGAGTCACTGATATTACAGGTGTGCACCAACACCCAGCTAAAAGCTATTATGTTTATTTTATTAGAAACTCATCTTCCAAACGCTGTCCAATCTTAAACCAAACCATTAAGCTTAGTAAAATCAGTAGCTTTGACCATTTTGTCTTTAAGCATTAATTTAATACATTTAAGCATTACTTTGCACATAGGTGGTTCTTTACTCTGGCCTGGAGCTAGGTGCAATGAAACAGGGAGACCTACAGAGCTTGGACTCCCCCCTCAAGGAGTGCACAGTCCATGGCTATAAACAGAGTCTCTATGAATCAAAACTTCAAGCAAATAAGGTCATAGTAGAGCTCAAATTGGCTTCCCCCAAAGTGGCTTGGGTGGTTACTGGGCAGTTTGGAGGAAGAATGGCTGGAGTGGATGGGTCAGAAAGAGGGCAGGGACATGATAAGGGTGATGCTATTGATGAGAAACTTGACCAACTTATGATTCCCTAGAGTGGACCTAGATGAACACTTAATGGTTGTTCCATTTGCACGCATGTCTGTAGTCTCCGTGTGGCATCTTACATACCAACACATGTGCAAATACACTGTCATGTGGAAAATATGTCAGAAGACTTGGTCTAGTTCCAATGCTGCCATTCACCACGTACCTATGAGTAAGTGGCTGGATCTTTCTGAGCCTGCATTTTGACACTCAAAAGATGAAGACTTTGAAGTAGAAGATTCTTAAGTTTCTTCCAGCTTTATACTTTAATTAAATGATTCTCTAAGAACAAAAGCAAAGAAGAGAAATTGCACAAGAGAAAAATTCAACACCTTTACTAGCTGTGCCTTTCAGTATAAAACCTTTTGCTATAGCAAAAACATTCTTTCCTCTTTTCCTCTTTCTGGAAAAAAAAATTACAATTTCTAAAATATGTCCTAAATGTTCATTAGGTTCCAATGACAACATTATAAATGAACATCTAGTGACAGTATTGTCATCTATTAATAGCTTACAATTTTAGATGGGTGGAATTCTGGGATTTATGCAAATGAAAGATAGGATTCTCTGTTATACTTTCTTGGTGTACTTCCAATATGCTGACTTAATAGCTATGGTGTACTGGGGGAAAAAAAAAGAAGACACTCACATATATTATAAGAGAGATAATGAATTATTATTCCAAAAGTAGGCTTGTTGCACTCATTTGCATATAATGTTTAAATTTTACCAAATACTTCATTTTAATACATGCAAAAATGATCAAAAACTATCAAAATATGCTAATGAACTTTCTATTGCAAATATATCATTGCCCTTAATTCTACGGGCTTATTATAAAAACATTTGAAATTCTCAATGTTGAAGTGATCATTTTAATAAAAATAATATTGAAAATATTCATACCCTTTTGAATTAGAGATCATCTAGTTAAAACTACTTATTGAATAAATGGGAATATTGCAACTCAGGGAAGGGGAGTGATTTACTCATGGTCACACAGCTGACCCATGGCAAGTGTCAGCAAAGATTCCAGTATTCCTGCTGCCCATTACGTGTATTTTTTATTTGAACATATTTTCACAAACAAACAGTCTCAGTGTTTATATATCAAATACAGAGAAGTATATACATTTTTGATGCCAGTTAAGCTGGGGACTAAGATATAGTTTGGGGGAGTGGTAAACAAGACTGTCAGACATAGAGAAAAAAGCAAAATGCAAAAATCTCTCATGAAACAACATTTTCTAAACTACTGCCATTTGACTACCATCTTCATGATTTCTGTTCTTCATAGACTCTATGCACTTTTTACTTATTAGTTTTTCAGTTAAATAAATTCATGTTACCGGGGAACATTAAATTATGAAGTAAACAGAAAGTCAGAAATACACACTTTAAATAAAAGACAATAAAAAGTAAGGATAATAAAACACCACTGTTAATGAAATTCTAACCAGATACTGCTCCTTATCAGAGACTCTGTGCCTGGAACCTGCTCTGAATTTGTTTAAAAAAAAAAAAAGAGTGGAGAAGTGGAGAGATTAGCAAATGTTAGAAGTGTTAAAGATGTTAGCACCCAACTAAGTTTTTTTTCCCTTGACATTTAAAAATAATTGAAAAGGAAATGACTTTCTCACAATATGATTCAGTGTCTTCAGTGTCCTGTTCCCTCCAAATCACCTCCTAGACCATCCCAGGTGTGCATCTCACAGTTTGGAAAACGCAGGGCTAGAATAAGACATCTCTGTTATTTACGCCTCTGACATATTTCTGACCAAGAAACCATACAGCAAGGAAATGGAAAGAAATTTCAGCAATCGTTCGAGCGGCACAGTACAGTGGTAAAGGTACAGGAACTGGAAACAGCAACCTGGTTTATATCTTGCCACTTAGCAGTACAAAACGTGCATTAGCTGTTCTGAGCCCCAATTTTCATATAGGCAAAATGGTGAAAATAATAAAGGTGTCTCAAGGGGTTGTCATAAAATTATCTAAGCAAACCTGTAATATAAACTAGAAACATCCGCTGAGTATGTTGCAAGTGCCAAGGTTACTTTAATGATGTGCTGCAATAGTCTATGAAGGTAGACATAATGAATCTCACTTTATGTTGGAGAAAACCAAAGCATAGCAAAGTTGATGATTCTCCCAAGCTGGTAAGTGGCTGAACATGACTTAAAGCCCTTGTTTCTTGTCTCTGGAACATACCTTCTATGCAGTTATTCTCTAGACAAGCAGCTACTATGGTAAGAAGATATCTCAGATGAATGAAGCACTACAAGTAAAAACTCCACATTTGAGATCTGTAGAGGCAGCAATTATTTAGTTTGATTACTGTATCAGCTAGAGACTGCGAGAAATGTGCTGCATAACAAAACACTCTAAACCTCAGTGGCTCACAAGAACACACCTTTTGAATTTCTCTATTCATATTCCAGATTTTGTCTTTGGTTCATGCCTTCACCAAACAAATGCCAGGGCATCAACATTCTCCTGTGTCAACAGCTACTCAGGTCTGTTCCCAAGGTGCTTCTCAGACACTCAAAGAATAAACCAGGGTGCACATGCACATTTGAAACCCCATTTTCCATTGGCCAGAGCAACACACAAAGTCAGTTCCATCGTGGAACAGGACATTATAGTTCACCCCAAAGGGAAAAGGGAAAGAAATTAATATCTGATGAAAAAATCTTCTAATCTATCATTATTACAATTGAGAATCTACCAAGAGAAATAACGAGAAAGATTCCTGAGAAGATAAATTGAAGTCTGATGACAGACAACCCCAAGAACCAGAGGGTATGAGTGTGTTTTCGTAAGCTACAAGGAATCACAGGCATTGGACCACAAGCTTGAATCTTTCCTGTGCTGAACAATTCCTTTAAGCTCTTTAGTTAATCAGTTCACAATAGTGTTGGTAAACAGTAATTGTAAACTAAGTATTCCACCCAGATAGAGAGCATCATAACCTGCAGCATGATCACTGGGCATATTCTGCAATGCTGGAGAGACCAAACAGTCTAACAATTTTTTAGGGAGTACATAATAAGGGAGATCACCCCCAAGTTCCATGGAGTGAATGACTACTCAACTGCTGGCGCAATTAGGTAAGACAGATGTGAGACTGGCAGGCACGGCACAAAAACAACAACAACAACAACAACAAAACGCATCTTTTACTCTACATGGCTCTTTAGATTTTTTGAATTTTGCATAATGTACCTACATTGTTTAATAAAAAGATGAATTTAAAATAATTTCCAGAAATAAAAGTGAACAAGTAAAAAAAGATCAAAATCCTTCTTCCGTACCTCAGCTGCTGCAAGCGGAGGTGGGGAGTGTTTTGCTTCCTACAGCACAGGAAGGGGGAAGTGGGACTCTCCTGTCATGTCTTATGTTTCTCCTTAATGGCCCGCTTATTTATTCCTTCTTGAATTTACTTATGACTTTTGTAAGTGACTTTTTAATATTCTTCCACTAAAACAAAGCACATTTTCCACCCAAGCTTAAGCAGAGTCGTAGGATTTGCTTTGGGCACTAGACCAAGGGTGGAAATGTCAGAGTGCCGACTCTGAGCCTCAGCTCTGAGTCATCCCATGTCCTATTTGTTTTCTTGTACCTCCGCCATCTCCATGAGCAAAATGCCCTGTGGCTAACCTACTGGTTCAAAGAGGAGAATAAACACAGAATAGATCTCACTCTACTCACTGCACATAGCTCCTTCCTTAGCCAGAGCCCACTGAGCTTGGCAGAGCTGTTTAATAATTAAGTCCTAAGTCACATGGCCTCTGAGATTTGTGGTCACTTGTTTTGCAGGAATAGGTGACTGATAGACCAACAAAAATGGGGGAACACCTGAGGGCAGGCACCGCTTTTCAGATTGCATGGCTGGGTGATCTCCAGCCTTTTCCCAAAGAAGATACATCTCTGACCCCTGGTGTGTGTCTATTATGTGCACCTGCACAGCGAAGGGCTTTGCTTCATCTTTTGATTCCCTCACAATCTTATGACAGAAGCATTGATATATCCCTTTCATAAGAGAGGGAAGAAGGGCTCAGACAAGTACATTATCTTCCCAAGGTTATAAGGAGAGTAAATGGAAGAATGTGGATTTAAAACAATTTATGTTTGATACCCACCCCCCCTCCACACCCACACATACCAAAAATATGGTTCTTTAGCAGACACGGGCTAAGTAAGACATACCTCCTACTATGAACTCCTTTCTCTCTTGCACATCCACCAAGTAGACATTAGGACAATCCTAGGACATCACCAAAAATGGAACTACCAAGTGAGTATCGGGGGCAAACAGGGTTTTCATATTCATCTCCAGAGAGTCATTCTCAGAGAAGACACGACTCCCTTCTGGAGAGTGGAACCCTGGGCAGTGTGCAAACTCCTCAGCTCAGAGCAGCCTGGACTAATCAATCATTTGTGACACAATGGCCTGCGGTATCAAGTTACTCCAGGCCCAATTTTACCATCTCTGGATAAAAAATTGCACTCTGAACTGCAGGCCACAAGCTGGGAACAAATTTGCTGCTTTAAAGTATGAAGGCTCCTTTTCGCCAAAGCTCTGTAGCAGGCTTCTGCCGGGAAGGATAACAGGCAGAAGTTCATCTGACTGCCTGCTTTAAATGGTTAGGAAGACGCATTGCCTATTGAGCATTCTGGAATTCCTGACCGAAGCTCCCAATAATAGTCATCTTTGCACTTTCTTAGGGCTACGTGAAGTCAGGATTTTTATCCTTGGGTTTTGGGCAGGAAGGGGGAGTGGCTTCTAAGTCTAACAATTATTAATAGGGCATTATGTAAAATTGTGGATGTGTAACCGACGTGATTCTGCAATCTGCATTTGGGGTAAAATTGGGGGTTCATAACCCACTTCAATCTAATATATGAAATATGATATGTCAAGAGCTTTGTAATGTTGTGAACAACCAATAAAAAATTAAAAAAAAAAATAATAATTACATTTGGCCATGAACAGACCCGGATTTGGAATCTTGACCTCTACAATCAAGTCTGGGGCTTTGGGTGTGCCACATGAGCCTCAGTGCCCATCATATGTCCTCCTTTGGGGATAAGCTTTGCCAGTTCCTAATGTCCTCCATGAAGATAAAAATTACCTGCCAAATAGTTCAATTAAGCCATGCACAGCTCAGTATGGATGCATTGATCATGGAACAGCATGAAAAAATGGGCTTTCCTTGGATTTAAGCCTGTTGCAACTGCCTCATTTTGTACCTGGGAAACAAATCCAGGAAAAGAGATAGTCTCTCCCAGTGCCACAAAGGTAAGTCAGTGCAGAATCCAAACTAGTGTTTTCATATCACTAAGGCAGCTCAGAGCCAATCCAAAAAAAAAAAAAAAAATTACAGTTCATTGCATTTTTTCCAGAGCTGCTGCACCAGGCCCTCTTTGGCCATTCTCTGATTAGTTATCCCCCATCAAAAAGGCAAGGTAGGCTTTTTTGCTTCCTGTTTCTCAGACAAGGTAAAGGCTTCCAGCAAGGTAAATACCTTGGGTTAAAACACCCTGGAGCTGAGTGGACTGCAGGAGATTATGGAGAAAGTAACCCCTTCCTTTACAAATGGGTCAAATAGAACAGTCTATTGGGTCAGAGAAGAGTTCTGGTAGCAGGCACTGGCAAGAGATGAGCATTCTCAAAAGAGACAGATAGAACACCTGGTGCACAGACCCTGAGATAAGAAGCTACGGCTTGTCTTCTAGTATAGAAAGGAGGCAGAGTGAGTTGGCCACCTAGGACAAGGGAGAGAGGGGCAAGTTGGGGACTTGGGGACTTGGGGAGACCCAGATCCTGCAGGGCTGTGAAGGCTTGTTGAAGGACTGGAACACATTCTAAGAGTAAAAGGAAGCAACTGAAGATTTTAAGGGGTTAAGAATAATGATTAGGTCTGTGTTTTAAAATGTAAGGAAATACACTGTGTTGGGAACACAATGTATTAGGACAATCCTAGGACATCACCAAAAATGGAACTACCAAGTGAGTATCAGGGGGCAAACAGGGTTTTCATATTCATCTCCAGACTTGGTTGTAGAGGTCAAGATTCCAAATCCAGGTCCGTTCACGGTCAAATGTAATTAGATTCAGAAGCCATCCCCTTATGTCCTGAGACTCTTGGTCTTCCTGTCTAAGACCCAAGGACACCAGATTAGTGAGTGACTGTCTTCACTAGTACAGTGACAGGGGTAGGGTGGAGCATGGGAGATTTTCTCTGTGTTTTGAATAGAGACTCAGGAAGATTTGATGATTGTTGGTTCATGACCACAGAAATGGGGGAGGGGGAGAGAATATGAACATATCAAACTGACCCCAAGTTTCTAGCCTAAGACATTAGGTGATGAACAGAGATGGGAAACACAGGAGGACAAGAAGCAGAAGAGGGCTGTCAACCTGGACAAGAGGCAAAGACTTCAGTTAGAAAAATAGGGCAATGCTTTAGGCCAGTGGCTGGTGTTAAGCTTTGATCCCAGATGACTCTCGGAGGGGGAGATCAATTTGGGGACCACTGCATGCATGCAAGATGATACTTAAAGTCAGGGGAATGGCTGGGTTGCCCACAGAGGAAACTGTACAGTGAGGAGCTCAGAGCACAACGAACAAGGCGGAGAACCCAGAGGAGGAGAGGCAGGACCTCGCAGTGGAGACCCCAATATGTGAGGCAAACAAAGAGGGGCTGGTAGTGGAAAGAAAGAACAAGTAAAGACCAGGTGAGAAGAGAATCAAGAGAGAACCACAAGAAGAAAATTCCATGTTTTTCAAGGGGTACGGAGGTCAAGTAGATTAAATATTTCAGAATGTACCTTAGATTTATCTGTAACTGGAGGGAAATATAATGTTCACTAATTGATGTTACTATTATACCTGCTATGGGAACTTAAGTAAGTTAATTAACCTCTCTGTTTATACACACATGCAAAAAAACAGGAAGCATGTTTGTCAACTGCTGAGAAGAAACAACAGAAGAGAGGGATGGAGAGCAGAGGTCGGGTGACAAATGAAGAGGGCAGAGGCAGTGGGATTGCAGAGCGCAGGTGGAGGAATGGTCATTGACGAGAGGGGGGACACTTCCTGCTGCCCTGCGTTGGAAGGAAGAAGTCAAGAACTGCAGCAGATGCAGGTAGGTTGTCCATGTAAGTTGTAAGTTAGAGGAACTACGGCCTCAAGGTCACTTAGGATCAAAAATCCAGTGGATAAGAGGAATCAAAAACTCTGTGGGAGAAGTGAAGGGAAATGTGATTGACTTCTGATTGCTCCTCTGATCCCTCTGGTGGGCTCACCCATGCTGTCTGTGGATGGAGCTGAGATCAAACCCCAAAGGCTTGGGTTACAGTCACGACATTGAGATCAGAGAGAGAGGATGGCTTCCCATGGGGCTTGGCTAGGTGGGCATCACAGTGGGGCCACAGAAGCAAGGCGTATGGATGTTCAAGTGACTGATCTCTTGTCTGCACTACTCTAAAGGAGCTAAACAAATCCTCGCTGGGCCCATCACACTGAGGTTCTGCATGCAAATTGTTCCTAATGAGCGAGTGCACAAGGCTGGTCCCTTGGTTGGTAATGCATGCATTTCACAGCACATTGTCTTGGTCACATATTTCTGTCACACAATCCATTGTCAGAGACAATGTTAAACAAAATGCTGGCCATTCAGAACTGCCTTAAGACGGTGCTGTCTCCCTCACGGGACACGTGGTGAGCTCAGGGCACTCAGGGTTCATGTCCTGACTGACAGTCTTCCCTCCTCTGAGCCTCTGTTTTTCTCATACACTAAATAAGGGGTATGGGCTGAATTTGGCATTTCCAAAATGTTCATGGACACATTTGAGGTTGGCAATATAAATCTGAAATGGATTCCATGGGAAAATATGGGGACATAAGGGCTGAGAAGTTCAACACGTTTGTATGTTCTGGTTTTGACTGTGGGGCTTCTCAGAACCTTAAATATGTTGACTTGATCTGGTGGCATTTGATCAAACACATGTATTTTAACATAGGTCTTGTTGGCCAAATCTTTTTGGACTTGCTGCATCAGAGGATGCTGGAGTTGTCTCTGAATACTTCACTACCTATAGCTGGGGAGGATCCGTGAGAATCAGAGAAAGAGAAAACTGCACAAAGTCAAGTGGGCTCACATTACCTGATTTCAAGGGCATTTATTGGGCATCTGCTCTGCTCTGTGTTTGGCATTATTTTTCTAGTTTTCTTTTCACTTCTTCTAAACTCAGTGTAAGTAAAATTGGAAAAGAAAGGAGGTCAGATCACTTAACTGACTTCATTGTATTCGCTTCCATTGTGTTTCATATTTGTTCTGTTTGCTCTTCGGCTCGAAACAGATCTCCAAAAGCCACGTGGTTCCCCAGCCTCCTCGCCCACATCCCTACCACCTGGTGTCCAGCCTCACAGCAATAATTCCATAGGCGTGGAACTCCTTATCTTCCCAAACTACCAACTCGGTCCTTGGCCCTCACTTCCTCAGGCAATCCCTGACCCCACTGTGTCCAAGTGGACAAGTGCAACCAGAGGGACTAGTTCATTCTTCCAGGGCTCAGCTTCCTCTTGTGAAAAACTCAGGAGCTACTTAACTTGACTCCAGGTGACCTTGTGGTTCCCTCAGCTTCTGGAGTTCCGAACATGGATAAGTACTAAGGTGTCACACTGAAGACACTGTTGCATAGTAACTGTGAAGTCCCAAGGTAAGAGCTAGTGGATAACTTAGTCCACTCCTATCCATTAAGGCTGATGGAAGAATGTCCACCCTGAAGATTTAGAGTTTCTCATGACAATAAAAATACTCAAAGAAGGGCAAGGATCCTGAATTCTAAATCCTTCTCTCACCAGTTAACTGTATGACTTGTAGCAAATTAATTCCCAACTCTCAACTTTTTCACACATTTATATAATGAATTATGCCACATACCCCTAAGATTCCTTGTAGCAGTAACATTCCATATACCTCTGACATGGGTCCATAACTTATTCTTAAGGAATTTGGGGAATAAGGGGGAAGTACAATGTTTTGACAAGCAAATAATAATAATAATAATAATAATAATAATAATCAGAATTCTCAGAAATTGTCACAAGATCAAATCTTCTTGACAGATAGTTGAGAAACTTGTTCTGGGATATAAAGAAGAGAAGAATCTACTAATAGTTAATAATAAGGATTTATTCAGTGGTTACTTTTTTTTTTTTTAAAGAGAGAGTGAGAGAGGAGAGAGAGAGAGAGAGAGAGAGAGAGAGAGAGAGAGAATTTTTTTTTAATATTTATTTTTTAGTTCTCGGCGGACACAACATCTTTGTTTGTATGTGGTGCTGAGGATCGAACCCGGGCCGCACGCATGCCAGGCGAGCGTGCTACCGCTTGAGCCACATCCCCAGCCCCTATTCAGTGGTTACTATAGATCATTTACAGTTGCTTATACAACAAGCATTTTTTTAAGGATTTGCTCTTTGGCCTGCACTGCACTGAACTGTGATATAGCAATGAATAAGACAGAAGCAATTCCTGTTCTCACAGAATGGAGTGTGTGTGTGTGTGTGTGTGTGTGTGTGTGTGTGTGTTGGGATGGTAGAAATAGACACTACTGAAATAAATAAATTACCAAAATAACTTGAGATAGCATATTGATGAGGAAATATGGTTGATTACTGTAACAACAACCCCAAATAACATTAGCTTGTACAAGATCAACAGTTTATTTTTAATCATGTAACAGACACAAAGAATTCCATAGTGTCAGGAAAACTGGTTTCTCCCTCCTTCCTCTATAATCTCCATGGCATTCCCCTGTCGACTCTTGCAAGAGGAAGGGAAGAGTACCCCTTTCTCTGCAACAGTGAGACTCAGAAGTAGCAAACTTCACTTCTGCTCATATCTCATTGACCAGAGCTTATCTTGCAGTTATATTTCCTGCCAGAGGCCTAGAGAGACAAGGAGATCAACTGGAAATTATTATCACTTTGAGGTGATGCTAATAGGTGAGTATTATTGCTTTCCCAGTTTTGAGATGAGTAAACAGAGGCAGAGAGGAGTTTGATAATTTGCTCCAAATTATGTCTCTAGTAAGTGACAGCATCAGAATTTGAAGCTGGGAAGGGTGATTTTGCAGCAAAGCTTTTAATGACTGAGTTAAGTCACTCATCCCAGCCCTGGAGGAACACAGATTCACTGGTGGGAAGGACAACAGGCACAGGATTAGCTAATTTGAGTGTCCCATGAATGTGGGGTTTGAGGTGCCACAGGAACTTGCCAGAGGATCATGAAACTCCTTGGGGTGGTTGTGAGAATTCTCCAGAATAACTCACTTGGGCAATATTTGTCCAGGGAAGACAGAGATGAAGTACACATTCTAGGCAGAGGCAACAGTGGGCAAATGTTCACCGGCTTTAAATAAGGCCAAAGAAAAGAGAGAGAGAGAAATGCAAGAAATGAGACTGAAAGGTTGGTGGGGGCCAGTTTTGCCCACCAACAGTAATGAAGAATTCTCATCAATTATTCAAACTTTTTTTTCTAGTTACAATCTCCATTACCAAGTGCTCCTGTTTCACTACAGCAGAGCTAGCTTCTGGGGCTCATCCGTGCAAATGGCAGCCACATAGACCCAGTGGGGCAAGGAGATGCCATCAGCAGGGACCAACTTTGGGCTGAAATGGAATTTTACTCATTCTATGGGACAGTGGGGGGGGGGGTAGGAGTAAAACATGGGACCCTGTGAGCCACAGTGTGATGTTTAGCCTTACTGACTGCTGTTCCTAGCTTCTGGGGTAAGGCCTAGAGACAGAAGCTCGCATTGGAATCAGCTGACCTCAGGATTGCTGGGCAAGAGCATGGAAGGAGCCATCCTCATTCAGGTCACAGGCAGATGTCCTATCAGGAGTCCATCAACATCAGAGGGAGCTGGCAGAATATGGACAGGACTGAGGACTCACGCAAGAGTAGATCCAGCCCAGGTCCCTTTCCTCCTTCCTCTTTCCTCATTGCATGGCAACCTTGCTGGCTTTTCATGACTCCTGTGTGTCCCCATCCCAGGGCCTGAAGTTGTCTTCACCTGATGCACTTTTCTTGTCCCACCCCCACTAGGCACAGGACTCACTGTCCCTGTGGGTCTGTGTTCAAAGGCCACCTCCTCTGAGAGGTCCACTCTGATGCCTCCCATCTAAATTGGCACCTCCGGTGTATTTTCTTGGCTTGTCTTCATAATGCTTGCCCCAACACTGTACCCTGAGCTTTCCTTTATGTGTCCCCTTGTCTGTCCATGGGCTACAAGTTCCCCAAAGACACGCTCTACCCTTTGTACCACTATAGCCCCTGGGTACAGAACAGTACCTGGCACATACATGGTACTGATTAAATATTCGTGAAATAAATGGATGATTCGAGTCAAGTGGAAGAAACTGGTATATAAAGCAGGGTTTCATCACAAGGGATGTGAAAAACAACCCAGTTACTGGAAGGGGGGCAAAAGTGGAAACTGGAATTTAGCCAAAGTACTGGAAAGTCACTCTGTGGCTGGCCTGAGACTTCTACTGTGGGTTTTATGATGAGCTCAGCATAGAGCCCTGCCCCGAGGTGGGATCTATCATTCCTGGAACTGGAGATGTGTGAGTCTAAGGTAGGTGACCCATTCTTCCGTGCTGGTCCTTCCCAAATCCAGTTCACTTTTGTTTGAAACTGCATTAACGTGAGGACTCACTGGAGCTGGAACCTACCTCTACCATAGACCCGTCTCCTCCTAAATGGCCCTCGTTTCTGATTTCAGTGCCTGGTGGTTAGATTTGGCTGTGAGGACAGACGCTGGAGGAATGTGGAGCCAGTGTCACAGGCAGCAGCCCTCCGTGTGTTATTTCTGCAGCCTGCGGTTTGCTAAGAGCCTGTGGGCCAGTTTGCGTTCTTGTGGCAGGGCCAATTATCTCCACATCACAGCAACAAGCGTCTGGACCACATACCTTGACAAGCGCCACGGCTCATTACGATGATTACACACTCCAGAGGCTGCCCCATCAGCGGTGACATCTGTGAAATGAGCCACTCTCGGCTTTGAGAAGCCTCCACCCCACCCGTGACTTCTGCCACTCCCATTCCACACAACTCAGGAACGGCTCCGTGAAGGTGCATTCCAGTTGTAAAACTCCCGGCATCTAATGTATCCAACAGAGCTCTGGCTGTGCGGAACCCAGAGTAAGGATCTGGTCTTTTCTTTGCTTTTGATGTACTACATGACCTCAGGGGATCTGTGGATACTCTCTGGGCTCAGTTCCTGCTCCAGAAAATGAGATCAAGAGTGCCTGCCTCACCCCACAATGTTGTTGTGGAGATTATTTGTGAAGCTTTGCACAGGTTGAACATGCCTAATCCAAAAATCCAGAATACCCCCCCCCAAACTGAGAATTTTGAGTGCCAACAAGTGGAAAATTCCACACTTGACTGCAAGCAACAGGTTGCAATCAAAACATAGGTGCACTAAAACTTCATATTGTTACCTCCAGCAAACACACACACACACACACACACACACACTCACATAAACGTATGCTGTATATGAAACACAAAGGAGTTTAGATGTGGGTCCCATCCCCAAGATAAACCATTATGTGTATGCAAACATTCAAAAACCCAAAACTGAAAAAAATTAGAACTCCCAAACACTTCTAACCCAAGCATTTTCGATAAGGAATATTCAACCTGTGTGTTCTGTTGAGCTCTAATTATGGTTTATGACCATACTGGGGGAGATGTCAATAGGCTACCATTTGCCTGTTCATTACATCCAGACTAATATCAGACTAATGTTATTACATAACACTTTCATCGTAAGAATAATACATACTCATTATAGAGACTTACAGATTTAAAATTCTGGGTAAGGCCATTTGTACTATTTTTTTTAAATAACATTGGCTATAAATCCAACTTTACTACCTCAAATCACATTTCTTTCCAGCCCCCTCAGGAGCCTTCATTTTGGTGCTAGCTAATGGGTTAAGGTGGTCACACTAATACGCAGATGTTGCCCATGCTGTTTCTCCCAGTTAGCACATGAGTATTTACGAAGGTATTTCCCAAAGAATGACACTCACAGTAGATGCCCAGGGACAGTGATCTTGTGACTGGGGATGCAAGGAAATTGTCAGGTGCAAGTATCACATGCATGTTCACTTTCCTTCCATCCTTTCCCACTAAACTCAGAGTCCAAGACTTTTCTTTCTTTGTGTACTCATCACAACCCAGAAAGCCACACTCAGAGGACAGAGAACAAGCATGAGTGCTTTAGAAGGTCATTAAAACTGGACACCTAATTTTTCCTAAAGTCCTTTTTCACCAGTAATTCCTATTGACTTTTTCAGAATCCAGTCTCAGTCCCCACCAATTCTGGAATGGGGTGGCATGCCAGGAAAGGTGCTGTCTTGGGAGTTAGACCACCTGGCTTTGAAGCCTGAGTCTGCCACTTTCTTGACCTGGTCAAAGTCACTGACCTTCCATCTCACCCTCCTCCCATCCTGAGCTTCAGTTCCTTCACAACACAATGAGTGGGGTCAAGGAGGTGATGTCCAAACCTCTGGCAGCACCATGATTCAATACATTCTCAATTGATTTCATTTCAATTAATCTCCATTCAATCCAATTTGCTATATTTCAATTCAATTATTTCCATTTAGTTTAGTAATTCCATTTCATTCAGTTCAAGTCAATTCAAATCAACTAAATTCCACTGACTCCAGATGTATCCATGCTCTCCTGGTGTCCTGAGCAATTTCTAGGGCTTGAGAATCTAGGGATGAGATAGGGGAAGGAGAGGGGCTCTGCAGGAACTCCTCTGTGCCCCCAGCTGGATCTGAGTAAAGTTACCCCTGGAACGGCTGGGTCTTCAGAGAAGAATATGGGATTGGAAATAAAATGTGGCCTCTTGCGGCCTTGGAGGACCTGAACCCACAAGAGGCAATGATGAGTATTTACTGAGTGAATGAATGAATAAATGTAAAGACTTATGAATTAATTTCAAAATATCATTGAGTCAATGAATGAACTTAAATAGACCAGTGCCTATGGGTGACTCCCCCTAACCCAAAGCTGGCCTTCTCTGTGACCTTGCCAAGTCACACCAGAGCCTCACTCTCCTGGGAGAACTGGAGGTGCTGCGCTGGGCTGTCCAGATCTCAGCACCAGAGCTGAGCTCTGCCTGGCCTCCCCTCCTGCTCCCTCCTGGCCAGGCTCGCCCCCAGCCCAGAGAGCTTCTCCAGAGACAAGAGCTGAGAGAACAATACCCCATGATTGGCGCTGGCAGCTTCCCCAAGAGCAGAGCAGCAGGTGAGCAGGTGGAGCTCTGATTGCAAGTCCCGTGATGAGCAGAGAGGGATTGATTAGTTGGAGCCTCTTAAGTTGAGTGGCTCCAAAATATCCCCAGAGAGCACTTTCCTCCCCTTGGCTCCTGTCCCCAAAGCTGCCTGTCCTGCTTCCCTCCACAGCCAACCTGCTCCATCTGATCCTCCTCCTTTTTCCATGTTTAAACTGCTCGGAATGTCAGGAGTTAAAATAGAAAGAAGGAAAACATCTAGTGCACGCTACATGCCAAAGAGAGTGCCCTGATCTTCAAACAGCCTCATGAAGCACCCCCTCTCCTGAGGATGCTGCTACTACCCCCAGTTTAAGGATGGCTCAGAGAGACAAGTGAAGGACCCGAAGTCACACAGCTTCAAAGCCAGAAGAGATGGTACACAAAAGACAGAGCACTGGGTTGCTGTGCATGCCAGCTCTTTCCCTGTCCTCCTGAGGACCCAATGTGCCCTGTGAGTACCCAGGCCCCCATCCATGGCCTTCAGAAGCTAGTCAGGCTGACAGCAAGTCTGGCAGCTGGATCTCTCAGCTCAGTGCAGAACCGGCTCAGGCCGGAAGCAGGCTGCAGTCCTTAACCCTCATCCATTCTGCTGGGGTTGAGGCCATATCCTCTTTAGTCAAGAGCTTGGCCACTTCCAAGTCCTAGTGAGGTAAGTGTCAAGGAGACCAGGCCTATGTCTAATGAGTAGAAGGTAGAGTTGGCAGGAGTAACCCCCGGGATGGTTACACCCCCAAAACACCAGAGAAGTCAATGCCTAAGAGATTCCTAGGATTCACTCATCAGAATACACCAACCAAATCTTATTCCCACAAGGCCTTTACACCTCTGCAACAAAGGGTGAGATGGGATGAGTTAATCAGATGTACCTGTCCATCCTAGACCTCACTCAGTCTTCTCTCCTTACAAATGTCATCTTTAAACAAGCGAAAGAATCCAACAAAAGGATAAATAAATAGAAACAATTTGGATAGGTGATCACTAGGGTTGGGAGGGCAGAAGTAGATCAAAGGGTTCCAATTTGTAGTTAGGTGGGATGACAAAGCCTAGAAATCTAACATACAGTGTGAGAGCTAGGTTAATATATTATATATGGAAAATTTGCAAAGATAAATTTTAGATGCCCTTACCAGGAAAACAAATATATATATATATATATATATATATATATATATATATATATATATGGAAAGTAATGGATATGTTAATTTGTTGGACTGTAGTAATTTCAATATGTATATCAAAGCATCATGTTATACACCATACAGATATACAATGAAGAATAATTTTTAAAAAATCTTAAGGAGGAAGAAAGGGGAAAGAACAATCAGTGTCCATTAGGTAATTTGCACTGTGGTTTTCAAGTTTGAACGTTTTCAAGAATCCCTTGTGACCTGGCATGGAGGCGCATGCCTGTAATTCCAGCAGCTTGGGAGGCTGAGGCAGGAGGATCGAGTTCAAAGCCAGCTTCAGCAACTTAGGGAGGCACTTAGCAACTCAGTGAGATCCTGCCTCTAAATAAAATACAAAATAGAGCTGGGGATGTGGCTCAGTGGTCGAGTGCCCCTGAGTTCAATCCCTGATACCCTCCTTCCCCCCCAAAAAAATGAATCCCTCATGGTGACTATAGAAAAGAATAGGTTGATGACCCCCTTCTAGAGATTTTAATTCATTCATTCATTCTTTAATCCTATTCATTAAGCTCTGTTATAGGGGCTGTCATAGGGTCTGGAGCCACAACAGCAAAAGTTTCTACTCCCAAGGAGTTTATTAGAAAGAAAATGGAGAAAATAGACAAAAGAGAGAAGGAAAAAAAGAAAGAAAGAAAGAAAGAAAGAAGAAAGAAAGAAAGAAAGAAAGAGAGAGAGAAAGAAAATATCAGAGAGTATATGCTATAGGGAAATATGGAGAAATAAGGGGTTGTTGAATGGACCCTACCAAGAGTAAATCTGGGGTGTGCATTTTTTATTAATTCTATTTAGAATATATTTTGAAATAATCAAAAAAGCATGAGATATAATTTGTTCTAATTTAGTCCCCAGCACTTTATTCCTCCCTTCCTTCTCCCTTTCCCTGTTATCCTTACTCTATTCCACTGATCTTTATGTAATTTTTTTATAGTTTTCTTTTAGTGTCTTGTGGATAGACTGGATGTTGAGATTCACTGTGGCATATTCAAGTATGTACATGAGAAAGTTTGGTCAGATTCATCCCATTGTTCTTCCTTATCTCGTCCCTCTTTCCTCTCCCTCAATCTCCTTCCACTAGATACACAGGGCATTCTAGTGCAGTATATCCTGGATAGTTTGAAGAACGGTGACCTATTCCCTCAAAACTTTTATGTAGAAATTTCATCTGATATTTATGCTGGTTGTGGTAGCTATTGTCATCATTATTCACATGTAACAGATAGGACACTGAGGTTCAGGGGAAAAAAGAATTTACTAAACTTATCATCACTAATAAGAAGCAGAGACTGACTCAAGAGCCTGATCTTTCCTTATGCAACCCATTAACAGTGAGAACTACCTGTGGCGTGGCCAGCATCAGGAGCAGCGGGTCTTCCTATTACCCCATGACCCCAGCATTGCCCCAATCTTCCCTATTTGTAAAGCACATTTTCAAACTCTGTCTCATTTGAGGCTCACTAATCTAAGGAAGAGTGAAGTCTCTGCTTTCTCCACCTCTAGCCATGAATGGCAGGCACTGACTATTCTTCCAGACACCTGAAAACCCAACCCAGACTCATCAAGATTAGGTGAGAACTACCAAAAATGGGAAATGGTCTTATCTGCATGCTTAGGGAGACCCCTGGATTTAAGACCTAACAGAGCTTTGGACTTTTCCCAAACCTCTGGGTAACCAGACCCATGCAACTGACTGTAGACTTGGTTTCCTGTACCCCAACCTCCTCCTGCTTTCCTTTGAGCTCAACCTTTCCCTGAACTCTCAGTTTCTGTCTCAAGAACTGCTCCAACCAGGTCGGCAGTGTCTGATGATGGTAACAGCAGTCACAATAGTGAGTGAAATAATAATAAGCACTTACAAAAGTGTTTGGCAAACAGTAAACCCTCAAAAAAATATTTGTTTAATGAAGGGTTGAATGAATAAATAATTATAGCTAACATTTACAACTGCTTACTATGTTCCAGGTGCCATGTGAGGCACTTTTGCATTTAAATGGCACAAGAGCCCTACATGATAGGTACTATTTTCATTACTCTCTTTCAACCAAAAGGGAACTTTGAAAGGTCAAGTTATTTGCTCAGGTTCACAATGATAGGGAATGGCCAAGCTTGCATTTGAACCTGTGCCAGTCTGATTCCAAATCCCATGCTCTCAGACATGATCTGTCATCAGAAAACAAGATTATATCATCATAATCTGCTTTCTGATTAGCGTGGCCCAGGACTCTTGCTGGAAATCTCTGTAGAATCACAGGAGACAATGGGTCAGATTGTCTTGAGTAACAGCACAGGATTAGATCAAGACAGGCTTTCTCCATCTCTCTGGGTGGACTCTTGGGGGTTCATTTTTAGGCCAACTGGTAGCTAATGAGCTTCCTGTAGCCTTGGACTACCATCTTTTTCAGGTCCCTCATCACTGCACTGATGTCCCGGCATAGTTCACAGCTGATCTAATGAATGCTGGTTTTGCAACATGCCTGCAAAAATCTTTCAAACTCCATCCATGGAGAGGTAAGCCCCTGGTAAAGCCACATAATTTTAAAAGGGCTTGAGAGGTGAGACATTAGGGAATCTCCAAAGGAGACAGAGAAGCAATAGTGTGATTTCTCTCCCTCTGTCCCCACATCCGCGGAGCTCCAAGTACTAAATTAGGGACATCTTCCAAACACATTCCCAAATCAGCTTCCCTTTTAAGCAAAGCTAAAAAAAGACATGGCACTCTAAATGCTGTCCCTTCCCATGCTGGTAAGCAGCTTATTTAGCCCAGTGTGTGGCCACCTTAAGAGCCTGGAGGAGAGAGTGTGCCGCTGGGAATTATCTCTGGGAGTGCTGGGGGTCCAGTGAGTCACTGGGAGGATGGGGAAGAGGAGGAGGAAGGGGCAGGGAACCAGCTCCTGTGGCTGGGCATGAACAGGGATCCCTGCAGGGTAGGGTGAGGGTGATGTGGAAAGGTCAAGGGGTGGACACATATTTTCATGTGCATAAAAACCAGAGGCTTAGAATTTGACAAGTGGAAGGAGGTAGAGTGTTTGGTCCATCCCCCATCCTTTCACAGATGAGAAAACGGAGGACTTGGAAGAACAGGAAAGGGGGTAAGCTTTTTTTAAAGTGAAAGTCCACCAGTATGAATTGTTTTAAGCACCTATATTATAGTCCCCAGGGCTCTGGAGCACAGGTGGTCTCTCTCTCTCTCTCTCTCTCTCTCTCTCTCTCTCTCTCTCTCTCTCTCTCTCTCTCTCTCTTTAAGATGAAAAAGTTCAGCCTAAGAAGCATCTTACTGAAATTTACACAAGAAGTTAGTCTGAAAACAAAAAGTAGAGCCTGGACTTTAGATCCAGGATTTTGTCGACTTCAGCCCCATAAATCCAGTAAAAGTGATTAACCCACGACTTTACCTCGTGGAGGAATGTTCTTCCTCTGATAATAGAGAATGCATCATTTGTCAGAAGTTGGAGCCATGCATGTCTTTTTGAGAATGAGAAAAACAGAAAAAAAAGTGTGAAAATTGAATTAGAGAAGATGAATTTTTAAATTGAAAAAGGTCTAATTTCACAGAAAGAGACAATGTCCAATGCCCAAAAGGGTAAAGCAACTTCGAAGCTCATGAAAGGTTAAGTTGTATAAAGAAAGGAGCAAAGACTCAGGAGCCCAGCTTCTCATTTCTCATCCCAGGCTAGACCTTTACCAGCCACATATATCAGATGGGTTACTTAACCTCCTTAATCCTCCATTTCTTTATGTATGAACTGGGAGTAAAAATAGTGTCTTCATATGGTTGCTTTGAGAATTAAATATAAAACGACCAACATGTAGGAGACCTCTCATAACAGTTTTTTTCCCCTTAAAGGAGGACCCAAGACTAAACAAGTCTTCTTAGTCCCAGAGTCATCCAACCCACAGTGTTGAGAATTCTGGGTAAGGAGTGTGTAACAGCCTTGCTGGGTAGCCATTTCTTGTCTTTTGCAGAGGATGACAATGGTCACAGTCACCCAGCTCAGCACACCTCCTTCACTGTGGGAATCGCCGTGGTACATTGACCAATGGCCTATGCATAAGCCAGGCCAATCAGAGTTTTCTCCTAGGAGCTTCCAGCAAGAATAAAAGGAAAAGAAAGGAACTCAGTCTCTCTGGCAACAGTCTTGGAACATGACTGATAGGAGCCACAGGTGCATAGATTTGTTCTTTGCTTCATAAAGGAAGCCAGCACAAGAGAGGGGAAATGACATGTTTCCCTACAAGGAGAGAAACGATCCAGGTTAAATGATGGAGTCCCTAATTCCAAATGTTCCTATAGCCCAGGCATAACTTTGATCCAGAGCTTGCAAGATGACTCAGTGTCCTTCTGGTGAATTCATCTCTTCTTGCCTAAGATCTCTTTTTGCCCAAGTATTTCTTTCCATTGGGATGAACCTCCTGCCTTAACCAGTGGTGGTTCTTAAGTGTGGAATACAGATAATTTCTAGTGTATTTTCATTTGGGGGTCTAAGATTTAAAAACAGGAAACCTTCAGGACCCTAGGATAATAACCCAGGAATAAGGAGATTCTGATATGTGCCTCACATTGCCCCCCTGACGTATCCCCCACTCCTAAACCCGGCAGCATAAAGGATGTATATATTTCCCTACAAATAAAGGCCTTTTTGAACTTTGTGGCATTATTTTTCATATAGGAAACTTATAACACCCCATACATGGAGGTGATTTCTATTCATCATTTTTATACAAAATGACCCCCTGGTCTTTCTTGGCTTAAATCTCTAGTTTTCTCCAGGGAGTCCGGCTATGGAAGAACCTGACCAGTTTCTAAAACTCCTTGAATGTTCTCTCTGCTTCCCGGCTCTCATGAGCTGGGCAACCTTCCTCCACCATGCCCCTTCACCACGATGCTCTGCCTCACCTTGGGTCCAAGGCAATGGAGCTGACCAACCATGAACTGAACCTCTGAAACCACAAGCCACAATGAATTTTGCCTCTTCGAAGTTGTTCTTGTCAGGTATTTGATCATAGCAAGGAAAAACAGACTAACGGAGAATAATAGTTCTTCTCTCATAGGCTTTGTGGATTAAATGAGTGAATATCTATAAAGTGCTAAAACAGTGGTTACTAATCTCTTTATTCTTGGCACTCAATAAGCATTCAACACCCACCAGCCATCATCTCACAGTCATCATCATCATCATCATCATTAGAAGACAAATATAAGTTTACCCGAGAAGCAGGCTGGGTAAGATGATAGGATCAGAAGAAAGGTCACAGGGAGTGCCAAAACATTTTATGCTTGAATCCTGGCAAATTATTCCAGCAAACTGCAGAGTCAAGTGTGTAGATAGTGTCAGCTGACCCTCCAAAGCAGGTATCACTAAAGTTTTTCAGGAAAGTATAAAATGGTAAATATTTTAGGCTTTATAGGCCTTAAAAGATTGTGTCCTCAACTCTTTAAGCAGCTATTCTCAAGAAATGGTTAATATGTTAGTTAGTTTTCCATTGCTGTGAGAAAATGCCTGAGGTATTCAACTTAAAGGAAAGAAACATTTATTTTCATTCATAGTTTGAGAGGTTTGGGTGCACAGTTTTTTGGCCCTGTTGCTTTGGGCCTGTGGCAGCATGGTACATCATGGTGGGAGCGTGTGGTAGAGAAGGACTGTTCACCTTATGGTGACTGGAAAACAAAGAGAGAAACAAGAAGGACCTGGAGTTCCAATATTTCCCTCTAGGGCACACCCAGAAAGACCTAACTTCTTCCTTCCTCTTAAAGGTTACCCTATCTCCCAGTAGTACCATGGACTGTTGACCAAGTCTTTAACACAAGGGCTTTTGGGGGACACATCCAACCCACAGAATTCTATCCCTGAACCCCATGGCTTGTGTCAATTTCATTATGTAAACCGCACTGAGTCCTTCTATAAGAGCCCCCAAACTCTTTTTTTTTAATATTTATTTTTTAGCTTTAGGTGGACACCATATCTTTATTTTATTTTATTTTTTATGTGGTGCTGAGGATCGAACCCAGCGCCTCACGCACATCAGGCAAGCGCACGACTGCTTGAGCCGTATGCCCAGCCCTCCAAATTCTTTACTATCCTAATGTTGCTGAAAAGTCCAAGCCCTCTGAGACTCTAGGCAAACTCAGATGTGAGACTCAGTTAAAATTAAACAAGAAGATACATACATCCAAGGAACAATGGCACAGGGTAAACATTTCTATTCCCAAAGAGAGGAATCAGCAGATAGTAAGGAGGGCTCAGATCAAAGCAAGATCAAAGCCGGGAGGGCAACACTAAAACCTATAGCTCCGTGTCTCGTATCCTGTGCACACGATAATGTAATGTGAGCCCTAGAGGGCTTGGGAGGCCCTTCCCCCAGGGCCTTGCTGGTCCCACATCCCATGGCCCATCTCTTGGGCTGGCTCTGCTTATGTTCTGCCTGCAACTTTCCTCAACAGACATTTCACGTTCTGACTTCTCTGATCTCCTGGGGTGTCTGTTGCAACCTTGGTTTCACCTTCCACAGCCTCACACATCACCCTGACAGGGTTGTTTTCAGGGACTCTGATTCTGCCACACATGGCTTAGCCTCCCAGGATTTACTTGGGAATCTTGGTGGAAGCCTCCATGACCCCATAACTCTTGCATTTTCCATTCCTGCAAAACCAGCACCATGTGGCTGACACCAACTCTGTTGCTGATGCAAGTTGAAGCCCAGGTCCACTTGAACCACAGCTGCAGTGGCCTCTGAGCACCTGGATGGCTCAATATGGGGAAACCTTTAACACAGAGGCCTTTGGAGACATTTCAAAACATAGCACCTAATGATCTGTTGTGAATTTTATGTTTGAAAATGTAAAAACCATTCTTTGTTCATGGTACACACAGATTGTGGGCTACCTTTGGTCCGTGGGCCTTAGTTTGCTAACCTCTGCTCCAGACGGTGGCTAGGCACTGTGCTTCAAAGGGTGTCACAGGCTGAGCTTTGTTAGGCAGGGGAAAAGGAAAAGAGTTTAAACAGAATTCCAAGGTCAGATTTGCATGTGACAAAGCAACATAGAGAATGGATTGGGAGTGAAGAGGAAGGAGGAGGTTTAAGTTGACAGTCCAATTAGAAAATTACTATCCCTCTAATGAATGTGATATTTGTACAGGGGCAGTATTGATAAGGATGGTAATAGATATTTAAGAGCAAAATTAACATAGCTGGTGGTCTAGATTTAAGCAATAAGAGGGAAAGAGAGGCACAATGCTCAATGCATGTGCTTATCCAATGACAGATCGACCTCCTCTCAGGGTAGAAGTAAGTGCCCCATCCCCAGAAGCATTCAAACAGTGTATAGATTCCTGCCTGACAGGTGTTCTGTAGACAGCAATGGATGAAGATAGGAACAGATAAAGTCTCTCCTAGCCGTAAGGGTCCATGATCCTATAGCTCTGTGATCATCTTTATCACTAAGAGGAGCAAATGATTTGTTTAGTCAATGAGGAATATAGACAAACTTCAACCCTCAATAAAAATCACCTCATTTTGCAGAAAGCTGTCTATTTGCTAAAGTGCTCACATCCATTATCTCTCTGAGGGGCCTGGAAAAGGACTAAGCCTGAAACGCATCAGACAAATATTATCATTATTATTTTTAAAACATGTTCCACTTGAATATAAGGCTTCTCTACCTTATTTCAAATTTATTGCAGCTACTCTGACTTGGATCCAGTGAGTTGCTCATTTCCACACCCTTCTCATGTCACGGACAACACTTAGCATATTGCAATAACACCAGTGTTTGTCAAATCCCAGCAATCCATCATGGGCCAGCCTGGAAAGCATTTCCCCACCCCTCCCTTCCCCAGTACTGCACATAAGACTCATTTGACCCATTGCTGGTACCCATTACAATAATAGCAGTATTATTACTAATAAGAACAGTCATCATTTATTTAATATTAATTTTGCAACAGAAGCTGGGCAAGGCTCTTCACAGATAGTCTCCATTACACCTCTCAAGAACCCAGTGTGACAGACTCCTTTTCAGTGCCTGTCTTACAAATGCAAAAGTTGAGGCTTTGAGAAGAGAAACACGCTGCTTGCTCAAGGCCATGAACAGGTTAATGGTAATAACCTCCCAAGACACAGGAAAGCATTTTTGGATATATTTATTCAAGGAGGGAGAGATCGAGTCTGCTCAGTGTGCCAGGACTGGTAATAAGGTTTTTGTCAAAATTGTCTCTCAGTCTCAGAATGGCTCAGGCAAACACAGGCCTCCTGGCCCACAGTGTCTGAGGCAAAAACACGGTTTCTGGGTCCCCAGGCTGCAGCCGCCGGTGCGGCTACCGGCCAGCAGAGGGCAGCTGCGGGAAGCCGTCCAAGGACAACCTCCACCCATTAGAGCTAATTAAACCGCGCGAGACAAGAGGCCCTGCGTTTGTACACAGGAAAGCAAACAGAAAACTCCAGGGTTGAGGGAGGCAGGGGGATCTGCGGGGAGGGACGTTTATCAGTTCCAAGAAGCCTGCCGGATGGTGCCCAGGTGGCTGCCTGCAGAGCGACACAGGCGGTAAGAGCCAGACCTGGGGCTTCCGTGGGCCCGTCCTCCCTCAGGCCAACAGAAGAGTCTGCACCCAAGGGTAAGGATGCTGCACAGCCCACTGAGTGACTGCAGCAAAACGGCCGCCTGTTTGGAACAGAAAACCCAACAGACATACCAAGAAATTCTTCGGATGCCCATATGGTGTGTGCTCCCAAAGCAGGGTGAAACCCACAAACATTTAGGGTGACCAGTGAGGTTTAGTATTAAAACCCAGATGATCCTGAGCAAACCATGATGGTCCGTTACTTGTCCACTGAATATGCTTGGAGGGAATGCACACCTACTAGCCCAAGGGATTGGATGTAGCTCAGATGTGAGCGCATGCGCGCACACACGCACACAGTCTACGCAAATGGAAATCTGACCCACCAATACTTAAATGCATATTGAAGTAGGAGATTGCCTGATTGAGAAAGACTGAATTCCAGTCCCATCCTTCCCACAAATCTGTGCAACCTTGATCAAGTTACCAAACCATTCCTAGTCTCCCTTTATTTGTAAAATGGAGGAGTCAGCTTCATCTAGTTTCTTAAAATCATACAGCTCATAGCATGAAGCACAACTCAAGAAGCTGGGGAACCAAGTCAAGTTCCAAGGAATCCTCTGACAACCCCTAGACCAAATCACCAACTTGGGGGGGGCAGGGAGATTAGAAAAGCTTCTCAGAACATGTCCAGGCCAGGAACTGTTACATGCCACATCACTGGGAGTTCCTTACCTCTTTGGCAATCTGAGAATCTTTAAGTCAGCCCATCTATGATTTTCTCCCTAGGAACACAATCATACTGAATTTACAACTTCTTTTTCTATATAATTTTAGTAGAGCATAGGAATTGCTTATGCATGTTTTTAAATGGCCATAGATTCTTTCCTTACATGGCTATCTGCACCCTTTTAGTTTGCTATTTGGTCTCCCTGCACCCCTCCCCCAATCTACTTTAAATAACATTCCAGGGGAGGAAAATCACCAGGCCTATATCTTTTCTCTATTATTGGATTCTTTCTTTAGAAAAAAATTTCCCAAAATTAAATTGCTAAAATTAAATCATATTTTAAGACTCTTCATACACATTGCCAAATTGTTTTCTAGAACAGTTGCCCTGGATTACATGCCTACCAGCAGCGCATGAGAGTCTCGACATCATGTTCTCTAAAGCATTGGCCAGCTTCAGTCTTCTTGTTTTTGTTTAAGCTTTGCTATTCAATAGGGGAAGAAAAAGTTATCTCATGGCTTTAATAAGCTTGTCTTTGATTATTAGAGAGAGGGAACATTTTTTTTCCTTGTGTTTGTTAACTAGTTGTATGAATTTCCTCTTTTGAGATTTCTCTGTTCATGCCCTCTGTTCATTTATCTGCTGGGGTCTTAGTGAATTTAATTGATTTGCATGCACTCTTTACATAATAAAGATAGTAATCCTTTGTCATATTTGCTGTATTTTTCTAGTTTGCTTTATGTCTTTTCCTTTGTGGTTTCTTCTGTCACTTCTAAGCTTTATACAGCCACCCCATTCTCCAGAGACTTAATAAATATTCATTTCTAATTCCTGATTTTTTTCCTCGTGGGATGATTTGATTCTATAAGCTGAAGATTCCATAAGAGTATAAATCTATGATTCTGTGCTTCCAAGAGGACTAATTCCAGCACTAGGGTACCTATCATTGCATAGACTCCCTGATATGCTCATCTTTCCTCGTTGTTCTCAGTCACCCTTTAGATTATAAGTCCCCCAAAGGCAGGGTCTTTATTCCTCTCATTCTTCTCATATCCCAGGATCCCTGTATTGTGGCAGACACATAGTGGGTAAGTGCTAAAATACCTGTTATTTGATTATCTTCCTGACCTGCTCCCAGCCCTTGAGGTTGTTCCAGTTCTGGCCCCACATTCACACATGCAGAATGCATGATCCGATGTGTAAGACCACCTAGAACAGCAGAGGTGGGAAAAAGAAAAGACAGAAATAGTTGAATTAAAAATGCAAAAGAGCATGGCATATAGAAGATGATAAACAGTCCAAAATGCCAAGAGCACAGGTTGTGTGTGACTGCGATAGGAAATGTGGCTGAAAATGGAAGTTGGACCTGACTGGGGAAGGGCTCTGAAGGCAATTTTGAAATTTCAGCCACAAAAATTCCATTTTCCACAGTGCAACCAGAGTGATCTTTGTGAAAGGTAAAATTCGCTCCTGCCATTCTCCTGCCTTACAATCTGCCAAGGTTTTCCTTCACCGTCAGGGTATGGCTGGGACTCTAAGAGTCTCCAAGGACCAGCCTTCTCAGTCACCAGCCTCCCTCTACCCTCTTCTTGCCCACATATCACTTCCTTGCTGCCTAACAACTGTGCCACGCCTATCTAGTTCAATCCCCTAGAATTCAGCCTAGCAGGCCTAAGAGGTGAGGGCTAAATTTGCCTGACTGTATCAAGTAAGTAAACTCACAGGCAGCTAGAACTCAGAGGGTGAGGGAGTAAGCAGGATCCGGTGTGTATTTGAGAAAGAAAGCTCTGCTGGCTGGTGGAGAGCATCTTGGATCTGGAGAAACAGAGAGAAGGAATGATGTTATATGGAAAAGACTGGTATGTGAACCTTATCTAGGAGGAGGATTTGATCCAGAAAAAAACTGAAGATGCACTTGGTATTGGAAAGGAAGAAATAAAAGGCTCATCGAGCAATCTACAGGCCCCTAAACAAACAGAAAGCAATGAAGTATAACTAATGTCTATATAGTCCTATCTCCATTGTACAGATGAGAAATCTAAGACCCTGGAAAGTGAACTCAAGGTCTCCAAGCTTGAGAGCCATGCCCATGGTCAGGAACTGGGGTCCAGTGCTCAGCCCTGTCTGAGCTCTGCTACATCACAGACGCCCTCCATGGATTATTGCAGTGGGCAAACCATGCCTTGGGAGTAATGATCCAGATGAATAATCTTCTCTGGCCTTTGGTCCCAGAGAGGAGAGCTGCAGTGTCGCTTGCCTTCCTTAAGAGAGTTAAAATATCACAAGTCAGGGAGGAGGCCATTTGCCGCCACATTAACAGTAAATGCCATTTGCTCCCAGTGATATCTTCACATCTGACTTTTTCTTCCCTCCCCTGTGGCTGAAATTACAACAGAATGGAGCAAGAACCAAGGGAAGAAAGAGATAAACAAGGGTCGGAGAGAGACAGGGAGTGACGCCTCTGTTCAAGTGGGCAGACAGGCTGAGAGACCCAGATGTCCTTATCCTCCACTGGAGCCAGGGACATCTTTATTGAGGTAGTAATTACAGGAGGCTCAGCAGGAAGCTGGCGGGGGTGTGGGAAGCAGGCTCAGTGGAGTAGTCTCTGGATGCATGAGAAGGGGAGGTAGAGAGAGGGACTGCAAGGCCCCCAGATTCTCCCCAACTCGGCACTCCCAAAGCTTCCCTTGTGTTCAGAAGTCGTCTGCTTCCTGGTGCTTACATAAATCACGCCAATCGCTTTAATCCAGAGCTTGTGCGTATCTGTCGTGTTTCTTCAGTCAGGGAGAGAGGAGTGGAAGGTCATAGAGGTACCAGGACCTGCACCTGTCTTTGAGCCTGGGAACATGGGTGAGTGCACAGCACAAAGAAGGGGGTCCGTCTGGAAGATTCCAGAAAGTGCTGCACCAGCTCAGTTCACCTCTTCAACTCTTTCCAGAAACATGCCTCCAAATGTTTGAAAGGCAGCCTTAGTGGCTGATGCTGGTCCAAGAATGAGTTGGCTCTGCAGAGACAGGGCTCATAGGGAAATACTTAAGGGAATGAGGTACCAGAGCCCAGTCTCCCAAAATACACCAACCAAGGAATTTGATCTGACAGGAGCAGACAACTGGTATTCCTTTCCTTTCTTTCCTGCCCCTCTTTCTTTCTACTTTTTAAATTTTTTTTTAAAGAGAGAGTGAGAGAGGGGAGAGAGAGAGAGAGAGAGAGAGAGAGAGAGAGAGAGAGAGAGAGAATGAGAATTTTTAATATTTATTTATTTATTTTTTTAGTTTTCGGCGGACACAACATCTTTGTTTGTATGTGGTGCTGAGGATCGAACCCGGGCCGCACGCATGCCAGGCGAGCGCGCTACAGCTTGAGCCACATCCCCAGCCCAACTTTTTAAATTTTTTTTACTCACTAACTACTTTCTTTTCTTTTTTTAGCCTTTCTTTCTTCCTTTCCTTTTCCTGAAGCCAAATCCATGTTTTTTGGTAGCTTTTCTATGTTAAGACAATAAGTTCTTCCTTTGCCCTTCACTTCAAGATACAGAGCTTTAAAATTTTCACAAAAATAAATGCAATGGTTTATGGGTTCCTTTGGGCTTCTTGGTGCCTATTTGCACTTAGGTAAACAGAGGCATCATTTTAAGGTAAAGGAGCATGTATGTGTGTTTGTGTGCCTGGGCACGTGGGTAAGATCAGATCCTGGGAGGAAAAAGAGGAGGAAGGCACAGAGAGAATAAGTCAGATTCATTCATTCATTCTTCGAGTCAGTGGAGAACTATTTGCTGTGAACTCTCTGTAAACCAGGTGCTGTGCTGACTCCTATACCAGTCTGGAGGCCCAGACTGGTATAGGAGTGCCCAGCAACCAGGAAATTGTAGTGAGCTCAGTCCTGTGGGTAGGAATCTCATGGGGAATGCAGATGAAGGGCCCACAGAAGAATCCAAGGCTTTGGGATCATTTCTCAGAATGAAATTACTCAGGAAAAAGAGGGTGTGTCTAAAACTATGTCTAAGGTGAAAGAGGAGGGCCAAGTTCAAGTAGCCCTGCTGGTCAGTACATACAAGAAACAGGCAAAGGGTCCAATGCTGGAGCAAGAACTAAAAGTCAGGGCAGTAAATGAGGAACATGGCAGGGATTTATCTGTGTGTGTGTGTGTGTATGTGTGTGCGCGCGCGCGTGTGCATTTAGTTCATAAGTAGAAAAGAAAAAGTGCTGGCTATTCAAAATCCACATGTATATACACTTCTCAGATTCCCCTAGAAGGAAGAACCCAGGGAAAGAGGTCTGATTCCTCTGGACGTGGTGATTGCTGGAAATACAGAGCAGGAGGGTGGAACTCTAAGACACAAATGCTGTTTTAAAATATAGGTTTTGCTGGGCATGGTGGCACATTCCTATAATCACAATGGTTCCAGGGGTGGAGGTAGGAGGATTGCAAGTTCAAACCAATCCTCAGCAACTTAA
The DNA here is from genome assembly GCF_964194105.1 of Spermophilus citellus. Classification (NCBI taxonomy): domain Eukaryota; kingdom Metazoa; phylum Chordata; class Mammalia; order Rodentia; family Sciuridae; genus Spermophilus; species Spermophilus citellus. The sequence continues at coordinate 15,425,980 of NC_138183.1, read as the reverse complement.
CGAGGTGCTATGTAAGTCAGTGAGACCCTGTCTGAAAATAAAAAAATAAAAAGGGCCAGACATGCGGCTCAGGGTTAAGCATCCCTGAGTTTAATCCCTGGTACAAAAATAAAATAAAATAAAATAAAATAAATATGTTTATTATTACTCAGATATGTGAAGCTAATGGATCAGAAGATGATTGCCATTAAAAAGATTCTTGTTATACTCACACATTTAAAGACGAGAGGATACACCATACCATGACAGTCTGCATGGGTAAGAACCAGGGCCAGTCAAGAGGCAGAGTGGAGCAGATGAGAACAGGGAATAAGAACCCTCATGGGAGTTTCTGTGAAAAAGCTGGACAAATGAGGGTAAGCAGGCTTAGGATTGGTTAGTTTAAATGATTTCAGTGGACTCTGTCCACTGAGTTGGGGGCTGTCCTTGTGCCCGACCTGGGGTAGTTAGAAAAAGATAACAGTGGTCCAAAGTATAAAAGCCCAATGAGAGAGGAGTTTGGGGTAGAGGCTCTGGACTGGTTGACAGGCATATGAGATGCGCTTGTGGGTGAGCCTTTACTATCTCTAGGAAATGGCTAGTCCCGGACTAGCAGGCCCTCCAGGTTCAGCAAGGTCCCAAGCTGGTAAAGCACCAAAAATGCAGAAAATGAAAAGTTACCAGTAGTACAGATGTCCCGCTGGGAAGGGTGGGTGAGAGATTGCAGGGAGTAGAAAGTGGGAACCAAAAAGATGGAGATGACAGGCAGGGGGAGGAGAAACACACCTGAGCACAGTTGGGTTTGATGGTGTGAATGCTTTCTGTGCCTCAAAGAGAGACAACAAGAAAGGAGAGCAATGGCAGCTGACATCAGGAAACGAATAGTTGGAGAAAGAACCAAGGCAAGTAAAGAAAATGCAACTTTGTTCATCAGTGCTTTTGGATTTGGGGAGGGGCTGGTGTGAAAATATATGTGACCACCCAAAGACACCCCACTTCTATTTAAATTTTTATACTTATATTTAAATCTAGTGCAATGGTTTTCAAGGTTTATGAGCCATGATGGATCCTTTTAATTTGAGACTCTTTGCAGTAGTACTGCACTTAAAAAGACAGAAGCAAAATCACTCTGGCTAAAATGGGGGTCTTCTGGTCCTATCAACCCACCTCTTCTCAACCCTCACAGTCCTTGGGCCCCTCTACCTAAAGTGCATAATTTAAAAACCTTGCTCTGGGACAGTAGTAAACCTTACAGACTGGAGATAGCGTGTGGTCAGTTTTGAGCTAAACCTGGAAATAGGTTTGAGTTGAAGTATCAATCTAAAATGTGGCCACTTTCAGTCACCCTAAAGATGCCCCACCCCAGAGAGGAGCCACATATCTTCATATATCCAGTACAGGGAAGAAGGTGAGAGAATGTGCTTTTCCAATCATGTGAATCTGGGTTTGAAACTGGCCTCTGAATCTTGGCAAACAGCTACACTTCTATGTTTAAACACAATTCAGAATAGTCATCATACAGAATCAACTGAATTGTTCATCAAAGTATGACTAAAGAAAAAATGGTATGTGTACACAATGGACTACTATTCAGCCCATGTATAAAGAGGGAAATTCAGTCATTTGTTACAATATGGATGAATCTGAATTATATAATGTTAAGTAAAATAAGCCAGGCACAGAAAAACAAATAAAACCACATGTTATGGTTTGAATAAGTATCTCCTAAAGATGCATGTGTTAAAGGATTGGTCCCCAGGGTGGTACTACAGGGAGAGAAGTGGGAGAAGTGGGGCCTTGTGGGAGATCCTAAGGTCATTGGAGGCATGATTATAGGTCTCTAACTATCTCTCTCTCTCTCTTCTGCTTCCTGGCTACAAGGCGAGCAGATTTATTTGCCACAGGACACTCTCATGAGAGTCCTGAAGCAAGGAGTCTACTCAATCTTAGATTAGAACATCCAAAACCGTGAGCCAAAATAAACCTTTTCTATTGTAAATTAATCATATCAGGTATTTCATTATAATAACAGAAAACTTGAGTAATGCAAACACATTATTTCATTCACATAGAACTTTAAAAAGTTGACCTTGAAGCCCAGCATAGTGGTGCATGTCTGTAATCCCAGCAACTCTGGAGGCTGAGACAGGAGGATTGTAAATTCAAGGTCAGCTTTAGCAACTTAGCAAGGACCTAAGCAATTTAGTAAGACCCTATCACAAAATAAAAAGGATTGGGGATGTAGCTCAGTGATAAAGGGCCCTGAGGTTTAATCCTCAGATCAAAAAAAAAAAAAAAAAAAAAAAAAACAAGTTGATTTTGTGGTAGGCCTGTAGCTCAGTTGTAGAGTATCTTTTTGACATATGAATGGCCCTGGGTTCAGTCCCCAGTGCCAAAAACAAACAAACAAACAAATAAATAAGTAAATTGATCTTGATCTCATAGAAGTAGAAAATATAATGGTGGTTACCAAGTAGCTGGTAAGTTTGTGGGATTTTTCTGGGGGGATGCTGTCAAAAAATACAAAATTATAACTAAAAAAGAAGAATAACTTCAAGAGAACAATTGTACAGCATAGTGATTACAGTTAATGAAAATATAGTATACTGTAATCTTGAAAAAATGCTGAGTGGATGTTAAGCATTCTCACCATGAAAAATAACTATGTGAGGCAATTCATATGTTAATTAGCTAGACTTAATCATTTCACAATGTATATATACTTCAAAACATCATGTACATAATAAATTAATATAATTTAATCTGTCAATTTAAAAGAAATAATAAAGTACCAAACACACCTGCACAAAATTACTGGAGCCTTTAGGGTCTTGGTCTCTGAATCCATAGAAGAAATACATAATATGTATAAATATGATAATCAAGATTAAATCAGAAAATGTACTTATAGAGTGTTTGATTGGTAGTAAGGTCTCAGTAAATGTAACTATTGTGATTATCTTTGTTAGTCTCCAAAGAAAGGAACTAAGCAAGCCATATCTGGGTGGACTCAGTAAGACCTTGCTAGCTCTTGGAACTACAAAAATGGGAGGGGATACCTAAAGGAGGTGGCTTTGTCCAATTTGATTGATGTTTAAAGAGGAGTTTGGGGCGTCTTCTCAGGGATGTTGCCAAGTGGCTTAATTGGTTAAATGAAGGGTCAGAATATAGGATTTTCCTTGATCTGTTCCAATTATGCCATTTGATCATAAGACCTTCTGACATAAAGATCCCATGAGAGCCCAGTTTTGAGAAACCCTGGCTAATTGTGGCTCAGACTCAGAAGTCTTTCGAGGAGGTTGAAGGTGGAAGGAGAGGAAGGTTAGGGTGGTGGGTGTCTTCCTGGGGCTCTCCCAGCTAGTCCTCCTCAAGACTGCCAGCTCTCAAATCACTCAGGTGGACGAAACTTCCTGAAATATTAACAGGTCACAGACAATTGCTCCTTCCCAGCCCAATTAGAACCTAATTTGGGGAAGTATGCTTTTCTGAAGAGGTTCATTAGCCAAATGCCACCTGCACCCCACTGTACAATTCTGCAGTTCAGGAAAGATGGATGGGCCCAATATGTCGGCACTTGACTGATGCCCTGGGAGAAGGGATAGATGCATTAAACTAGATGGGAACACAAATCACTTTCCACCCTTGGAGCAGCAAGTCCCTGGCAACCCCTCCAATCCTCAGGTACACACACTCACACATGAGTGCCCTCAGGGAGGCACTGGGAATGGCAGGGTCCCTCCCATCCTGCAGCCCTAACATTCTAGAAGGCCTAAGACGTCTTTACATCAAGCAACTTCTCAAATTAAGAAGGAAACCCTTCACAAAGGCTCCAACCATGGGACTGGAGAACAGGGAGGTGTAAAGGACTCCCTCCTGCAGCAGGAAACCCATGGCCCTGGGACATGCTCTCCGACCTCTGTGTTCACCCTGGAATGAAACTTTGCCTGCTGCAGTCAAAAAAAAAAAAAAAACAAAACATTTGCCCTTCAGTCAGTTTGGTGTTCTCTTTTGGCTTCTCTGCTCAAGACAAAATATTCTTAGCTCTTTCAAATGCAGTTGATAGTACTTCAAAGTCATTCATTCTCCTGGTCCTATGTGCCACTGCCCACCTGTCTTTTTGCTTTTATTTTTATTGATTTATTTTTAAATGACGCAAAATAATTGTGTATATTTATGGAGTACAGTGTGATAATTCAATGCACGTATACAATATGTAATGATCAGATCAGAATCATTTCCATCTAGCATTTCCATCTCCTTAAACATTTAACATTTCTTTGTACTTGATGGCTTCAAACTCCTTTCTTTTAGATATTTATAAAATATAATTGCACATTTCTGTAAACTATAGTCATCCTACTTCTGCTGTAATATTTTAGAACTTATTCCTTCTATTTAGCTTGGTTTGGGTACCCATTTTCCAAACTCCCTTTATCATCCCTGTACCCTACATCTCCTAACCTCTAGTAATCACTACTCTACTTTTTTTGGTGGGGGAGGGTACAACCAACCTTTGAACATTCCTCTTGGTCAAGATATCGACTGCAGTGTGGGGTCCAATTATTCAAATGACACCTGGTAATTATAGAGGAAAAGTGCCCTAGTTCCTCCAGGCAAGAGAACATATAATAATCCCTAAATAATGGATACTTCTTATTGAGTATCACTGTTTGCCAGACATATGCTAAATGTTTTCACCCTTAATATAACCCTGTGAGGGAGGTATCACAGCCATAATTACATAAGAATGAGCTAAGGGATGGAATAACAAGATAATTTGCCCAAGATCACAGAACCATCTGTAGCTAAAGTCAGGACTAGAATCTAGGACTTTGTTGTGGTTTAGATATAAAGTGTCCCTCAAAAGTTCAGGTATGAGACAATACAAGAACGTTCAGAGGTGAAATGATTGGGTTATAAGAGCCTTAATCTAATGGGTGAGTTAATCCACTAATAGGGATTAAATGGGTGGTAACTGTAGGCAGGTAAGTTTGTGGCTGAAGGAGTGTGACTTTGGGGTTTATATTTTGTCCCTGGTGAGTGGATCCCTCTGATCCCTGATGGCCATGTCCTGAGCTGCTTTCCTCCATCACACCTTTTCACCATGATGTTCTGCCTCACGTTGGGCCCAGAGTAATGGAGTCAGCCATCTCTGGACTGAGACCTCTGAAACCTGATCCCCAAATAAATGTTTCCTCTTCTGAAATTGCTCTTGTCAGATCTTTTGATCCAAAGATGGAATAGCTGACTTAAACAGACTCTCTGACTTTTAAATGCTGTTCTACTTCGCCTCTGCCTGAGATCAGCCACAGCATCCTTGTCCCTTTACAACAGACTTATAACATTTCACAGAAGATATTTTCATGTAAAACTCATTTTCAGAAAGATGCTATGCCTCTAGTTCTCTGAAACTGCAATGTCAGGCCCCATGAGATATTTTCAGGTCAGGTTCACACCATCGGGAACTGTGCCTTTAACTTGAAAAGTAAAGTGCAGGAGTTCACATGTCCCTTTAAATTTCACTTGGGCTGCTTCCCCTGATTTTTCCACTGATTTTTCTAATTTGTCTAGATGGATGTAATGAGAAACTTCACCAAGTCATTTGCTAAAATCGAGACAGATCATACTGGGATTCTCCTTCTCTTATACCATAATAAAAGAAAATTAGATTGCTTTAATATATAATTTATAAATACATAAATTGATATGAAACTCAAATTACTTTCTAACACTTGATGGAGTTCACAATTAATATCTTTAGATTCGTAAATGAGAATGGTAAAGTGTTTGGTTGAAATTATTGATTAATTTCCAAGTATCTAGCTCTATGCTCTAATTTTACCAAAGGAAACAGAAACCTGGAGAAACTCAATGACTTTCCCAAGGTCATGCCAAGTCAGAGGCAGAGTCTATACTAGACTCAAAATTATCTGACTGGTGCTTATTACTCTTTCCCATACATCATGCCCCATCTTAAGTTTGTACTTGGCTTTGAAATTCATTGTGGTTTTGTTTGATTTACTATATATCAGATGGCCTTCCTTATTCAATTTTGCTTTTGCTGATTTAAAATTGAATTTGCATTCGTGGAATACATGCAAACTGATGGCAGAATTAAGGGGAGGGAAAAGAAAGGAAGAGTTTCAACCATGTTCCAAAGAATGTGAAGTCACATTCAAATTTCAATATTTTTGAAGAAACTTCACAGAGACAATGTCAAGTTCAAAAATTTGAGAGGATAGTGGGAATTGTTTTTTTTTTAATTAAAGATTTTTTGATGATTTTGGAGAAATTGATAAATTTTTATAAAAACCCAGGTTTGGGGAATGTTTAAACACACGTTTTGCTATGTAAAAGTATATTTACCATAGATAAAAAAATGGTTGTATCCATTTGTTTAATGTATGCCTAAAAGTTAATTATTACATGTCATATTTTGTATAGAAAAGCTAAAGTAGAAATCACTTTATGAGGCCGCAGAGTTAAAACTGAGAGACCTGTTTGCATTATTGGCAGAAATGTTTTGATATAAAAATCAGAAAATATTTGATTAAAAAAAGACAACATTTCATCATTATTATTGTAATAATAATGACAGTCACAATAACTCTTGAATGCTTGCTGGGTGTTAGACACAAAGCTAACTTTTCTCATGTACTCTTGTATTTAGTCTTTCTTCCCTACCTAGGAAGCAAGCATGGGTCCTATTTTAAAGAAGTGGGAGAAGTCTTAAAATTAAATGTTATACTATGCTTTGGTTTGGGACTCTACTTATTTTGACTTGAAACCAAACTTAAATACATATTAAACAAAGAATTAAGTTTCCTAACCAAGAAATAACAAAGGCTTAATATGCAGCCCCTACACTTGTGACTTAAATTCAGGGCTATGATATGCAATAGTCTGACATTAGTATCCTTGAATCTCATCTTTACCATCCCTGAAATTATTAAAAGAGATAACTGATAAAAAAATATTATTTTTTTAAATTGCACAGTTAAAAGCTTTACGAAGACACAAATGAAAGCAATGTTTTCCTCTGTGGCACTACAATTAGCTTGAATGACTCTACCTCACTCCCATTTTGAATTTTGGCATCGTGTACACACAACTGCAAAATTACTCCAAAATTATTTGTTATATCAGCATATCTTGGCGTGCAATTGCACTGAGCTTTTACCAGCTGAAAAAAAAAATGGCTTTCCACCTTTTTTTAGTCCACTATTTTCCATTTTCCAACTCCATTAACTGTTGGTGGAAGGGCATAGCTGCTGTATGTTAAGCATCTACTAAGTTTGAGGCGCTGGTAGGCATTAGTGCCGTTCATCCTCACACAACCCTGTGAGAAATGTGAGGAAGGCATCCTTCAGAAAAGTAAAGGTCATACAAAATTGAGTAACAAGGTCATGATTTAAATACTATAGCCCATGATCCTTTTCTATTTCAAGCTTCCTTCTGAAGGTAAACTCTCAGCACAGAAAAAGCATGCCGTGGGTTCAAGGCCACACAGCAAATCCATGGTGGTTTCGGGTTGAAAGCCAAATTTGAATCTTCATGGACTGGGGACTCTGCATTATTGATATTTCTTTTTTTCTTGGAGGCCTAGATGAGTTTTAATGAAAATGATGGATTCCTGAGCACGTTGCTTTTTGAAATACAAATACCACAGGAGACAGTGTCAATAACATGGTCTTTTCCCAGATCATTTCAGAAAATGAATTTGTTGGCCCACCTCTGGGAACATATATGCAGGGAACAATGAGTATGATATTCAACGTATGGATCTCTGGGGAACTAATTTATGTAGGGGCTGGGAAAATGCCCAGAAGGTCTGCAAATAAATCAGGGAGCTTCCATGTAGCCAGAATCCTAGTTATTGAAGCTAACAAGCCCATCCTGCGTGCTCCCTCCCCCTCTGCTCTCTCCCAACAAGATATTCACATAGCTGAAGAGAGATGAGAAAGCAGAGAGGAACAGCCCGGAAATAAAGATAAAGGAGAAGGCACTCCTTCCAGTGGGCAGTTCTGGCTGCACTGGGTCAAGTTTCTCCCCATCCTTATGAAATCCTCCCAACTCTTCATCTCACCCTTGGCCATCACAGGAACCTCCGTCCATGGTCTCCGAGCATTGTGCATTAGTCACAACCCCTCCACCCAGTGCTCTATGCCACAGCAGTAGCCAGAATATCTCTTTAAAGATCAAATTAGAACCTGCATGTGTGGTTCAAAACCTCTCCATCCCCTTTTGTCCACAGGATGAACTCTGTGCTCTTTTTCCTATCTCCTCCCTCCATCTTTCCTTCCAAAGGTGGGCTCCTTTTATCAAAGCTGGAATTCAGACGTGCTGAGTGAAGCACCAAGCTGGAAACCAATAAAAGGGGATGGCAAAGTACTCAGCAATCCCAATAAATGAACAGCTAACTCAATATTTTTAAAAAAAATCTTAATCAATGTAACCAAACCCAGGATGAGCCAAATATCAGAAGTTTAAATAATAAGGAAAAAAATTGTTCCAAGTCATATTGGAGCCTGAGGCAAAAGAAAAAAAAATCACTAATACTGATTCTGTTTTTACTTAAACTTTTGATATTTTATTCATCATGGATTTTTTTTTGCATTGATTTTGATTTTTTAAAATATTAACATTAAATATCAGCCCCAGTCCTTGCTGTTAGATCTAAAATATGATGGTATTAGATTACAAAGGACCTAGAAGGGCAGGCAGAAAAATTTTTTTTACAGAGTATTTTAAAATTCTTTGGGGCCATAAGAGAGAGTTAGAATTTGGAAGACAAGAATAGTGTAATTTAGCCACTCAGATAATTCTGGAAAGAGAGCTGGCCTGGAAAGGTTAGTGGCACAGAGAGATCATGAGTTGGCTTTTATCATAGTTTCCCATCATTTCATGCCAGCATTTGCAGGAGTGTGATATACATGTCACTGACCTTCATTATATACACGAAATTTGTGGTAAGATTGAAACAGAAATCCAAACTGACTTAGAAACAGAGTCTCCTGAATCTTCATCTAATCATCAATTCATTTATTCACTTAGTCATAAGGTGAGTTGCCAGATATAATATAGGACATTTGATTAAATTCAAATTTCAGATAAGTAATAGATAATTTGTTTTACTCTACGAATGTCCCAAATATTGCATGGGATACCCCTATCCTAAAAAAGTTGTGGTTGTTTATTTGCAATTCAAATTTAACTGGGTATCTTGTATTTATATTTATTAAACCTGGCAGTCCTACTCAAGACCACTCATCCAAGGCTATATCCCAGACACTTTATCAGGAAATGGAAACAGTGAAAAACGTATCCAACCATCATTTCCCTGGAACCTAAAAGGACTGAGGAAGGCATTAATTGAAAACACTGCACAGAAGATTCTAAATACTACATCGTGATACTTAATTGTGAAGGAGAAGTGCATTTGGTGAGCTCTGAAGGTCAGGTAGGACTGGATTAGATACATAGAAAGGGAAGAGAGTTCTCTTAGGCAGAAGGACCCATATGTGGGAAATGATTTTGAGATGGGAGGGATTACAGTTTGCTGGAAAGAAAGTATTATCACTTGACCTGAGAGAGGACAAGAGTGACAAGGAGCCAGGGAGCTGTGCAAGGGCAGGACAATTGGAACCTTCTTGCAATTCACTCTCATGTGAGTTGCAGGTTGCACTTCATTCTAAAGAAGGGTAAAGTCATTGAGGGTTTTAAACAAGGGATTCAGTTCATTAGAATTGAGTAGCTCCAATATTCCCTGGCTCATAGCAGGAAGCTTAAAGCCCGGGAGGAATGAGATCTGCTAGGGACCTCTGCAGTAAGGCAGGTGACAATGATAGTGACTGGGAGCAGGTGCAGGCTAAGGACCTCTGAATGTGGTGTTCTCCCCGTCACCTTAGACTGTCAGGCTAGAGGTGACATTAGTGATCATGAAAATGGAAGGAAAAGGAGAGATGCAGGAGACGCTATGAAACTAAAATTGACAGGACTAGTTCAATAAGTGCCTCTTGATTGATTGAGTAGAAATTAATGCTTGATGCCTTCTGTAGAGAGAGAGAAAAAAAGTGTACACATTATGCAACTGTTTAAAAATTGCTCCTTTATGTTCCCCTAGCTCTTTTAATGTCACTAAATGTCACCTCTTCTGATTGTGTGCATGTAACATGACATGTAATTAATCCTGCAGGTAGCAGGATGTGTAATTAAGCATATATGCATGGTGACTTGTAATTAAGCACACATTTATTGTGATGCGTGCATTGGTGGATACTTCCTGGTGTGTGTAATTACGCATGTGTCAGATGACATGAAATCACAACTCGTTCTGTGAACAGGCTAAGGTCGCAACTCCTATCTCAACCTGTTAATTGGTATTAATCTACCTCTTTTAGAAAAACATCTTCGGTAATTGAACCCACTCTACTCAGAGACGTGGGCTTATGAAACATCCAAGGATCCCAAAGAAAGCTCCATTTCCTTTCTATATATTTGTAATTGCTGTACATTAATCATCCAAAAGAGGATATTGGGGTAATTTCCAAATGATACACTGTGTATAATAAAATATGCAGTTAATAAGATCACAAAGGTTGTCTAATAGTCCCTCCTGTCAAAGAAGGCAGGCTTCTGTAAATAGGAAAGAGACTAGTCAGTAGTTGCCAACAATCTTCAGGCAGATTCTAAGCCAAACCATAGACCAATGGATCCCACCTGTTACCTAAAATTCGTTTTGCAGGTTAGACTCAATTGAGTTCATGTCCCACACTGTCATTGATTAACTTCAGTGGACAAACTACTTAACCTCTTTAAGCCTGCTTTCTCACTTGGAAAATAAGAGAAAAATAATGATAGTATCTTGCTCAAGGTTGTAATTTGGATCATATAAGACTGTATATAAAGGCTGGGCATGGAGTAAGCCCACTCGTTAGCTATTTGCATGCTACATATAGTATCTTAGTCAACCCTCATGATCCTTCCCAAGTATATTCTTTATCATTCCATGTTATGGATGACCATTTGGAGCTTCAGAGAAGGTAAGAGTCTCACATAGCTATTAGGAAGAAAGAAGCAGTTCAAACCTAGCTGTGTCTAATTCTAGAGCTTATGAATACTCTCTCCTACAATAAGCCTTGTTTTATTATAGGTTTATAGATTTACATCTCAGCAAGTAGCATACAGACATAGAGACACATAGGTATGTCTACAGACACATACCTTTCTAGCCTACTACAATGAACTCATTGGAGGTAACAGAACCTAGAGGTGAACAGCAGAAGCACTGAAACCCAAAGACCTAACTAAGAGTCTGAATCCATTGCTCATTACTGGTATGAGCTTAGCACATGATTTTTCCTCTCTGAGCTTGGGTTTCTTCAACTGTACTATGAGTCTATCAATATCTTACTCAGAATGTGAGCAAGATGATTAAATATAAACCTATATACAATAATAACCACAGAACCTGGCACACTGCATGTGCTCAGTGAGAACTAATATTACCATCCTCCTCCTCCTCTTTCTCTTCCTTTATAGTCTCTTTTTATGGCACAAAGTAGGATCTTCTCAGTCAACGTGTGTTGAATTGAGTTGAATGAGATATTTTACTGAAAACTGTCAGACCTGGAGAGAGAATATTTTAGCTGGAGATTCTGAACAGTGGAATGAGGTGCTCCTAGACCAAGAAGACTTGTTGTTGCTTTGTCAGCCTGCTGGGCAGGAGATGGACAGAAGAGGAGTGATCTCCCCAGGTCCCAGCTTCCTGGCTCTCCCAGCCTACCCTGTCTCCTTCATCCCAGCCTGTGATTCCACTACAAAGCTGCCAGCATCACACAAACACTGTCTGTCTCACATACCCAGTTATCATGTCAGCAGTGAGACACTGGGCGTCAGAATGACAGGGGCTTGTCACAAGGCTGAAATGTTTTCTGTCTGCACAGGAGAAAGGTTTTTCTGGAAACAGGGAGGGAAGGAACACAGGCACCTGATGGGGTTTGGCAGCTGATTTCATTTCTTTGTCAGAAATGATCTTCGCTCTTATGCTAAAGGTGGACGAGCTTAGGGAACTGGGGAGGGGAAAGTAGCTTAAAGATCCCACCCAGATGGTACCACCAGACGGGCTGAGATAGACAAGAACAGGAGCCAACAAGAAGCAGATCAGCTCCAGCCATGGTCCCCTTAGCCATCAACTCAGGGTAGCACGAGTTTCCTGGGAGTGCTGTGCATGTCCAGGAACTTGACCCACTGGTGGGAAATTGAACAAAGCAAGTTCTATTTCTGATTATATCAAAGAACTAGCACCTTCCTCTCTTTGTTACTCCTCTGCCACCATTTTGTCCTGAGAACACATGTCTTCTGACCCTGTCCTTTGACATCATTGCTTAATGACACTGCCCACCTGAGACTTTTGCTAAGATTCACTGCTCTGACATTCTCCACTCTTAGATACTTTATCACGCATATTAAGAGAAAGAAGAAACTTCTTGTCATTTGTCCAGTATTTAGTCCTGGAAGGGAAACGCACCCCCCACACACATACCCTTCAGAAAAGAAGTTGCTAATCTAGATGGAAAAACCTGACATTCATTGGGCGTCATTTCACTGATGGGCAGCTCACTGTGTTGAAAGATGACAGATTCCAACCAGTGCTGCCTCTCCATTATGATTTCCCACCCTACTGGGTGGATTAGCAGGCCAGTCCTCTGGGTGCAAAAACCTATTTGGATAAGCAGACTTGAAGTCTGCTCTGTAGACCCTACCATGGAGAGTCAGTGGAATAGGGAATACTTAGCACTTATGGTCATGAAACTGGGATACCAATACCTCTCATCAAAGATTCTCAGCATAGGGGAAAAGCCACAGAGGTCCAGATCTTTTGGTATAAAATATTCTTTGATCCCTCATTTTGCTCTTTTCCTTATGAACAGTTTCCTCTTCAAAAACTTCCAGAAAATATTAGCAATGAAACACCAAAACCTTACCCCTGAAACTTTCAAAATGTACCACCTTGGGTTTGAAGCTCCAGGACTCACTTAGCCAGTCCGTGTGTGACTGAGGTGGAAACAAATGATTTTTAACTTTATTTCATATTTTATTTGCATGTGCAGAAACCGGTGCCATCACAGATAGACTTATCCGATTTATGCAGAAATTAAGGTCAAAGAAGGTGGAAATCTGGGAAAGCTTTTTCAGATTCCAGGAATGCCAAATGAGTCAACAAAGAGGTGCTGATTTTCCACAGAGGTCCAGAACTACATTAGGTACCACTATCCCAGAAAGCCACAAATCTAATGGGCAAAGACAAGTAAAGAGATCCTGATACACTATAACAAGTGCCAGGTTAGAAACTAACATAGACAGGGCATCCTGAAAGGTGGTCTGATTCTTGAAGGACTGGTGGAAGTTAAGTGGGAGAAGGAGAAGACATGCCAGGGAGAAAGGTTAGTGAGCGCAAAGGCATGGAGCTGAGATTAAACATGGCATTGACAAGAGGAGATGCACGGAGGTGGTTTTTGTTGGAACAATGGTGTAGAGCAGAATATCAATAAGGAATGCAATGCAGCCGTGGTATGGGCTGACTCTAGAATGAGGCTACCACAGTGCTCTGAGCCTTATTAGTGGAGAACTTTGTGTGAGTATTCCATCTTCTCTGAGGCTTAGTGTCCTTGAGTAGACATGGGGATCATAATAGTCCCCATCTTCATGGCTGGTGTGATGATCACGAGTCACTGCAGATACAGTGGTCACAGCGTGTCTGACACAGAGTAATGCTGAACAAAGGGGCGAGATTCAATGGACAGAAAAGAGGAGGGTCAATGGGGGGCTCAAGAGATGAAGGTGGAAGAGCTCAGATCCCAAGGCACTTTGTCAGTTGGGCTAAGAAATGACGTCAGCTCTGCCCACCGAGAGCTTGTTATCTAGACAGGACAAATAGTTATGAGTGAGATAAATGCTTCAAAGTGGGGAGAGAGAGTGCACAGTGATGGGGAACCTCAGGTAAAATCCCCCAACCAGCCTGGCTGGACACCCAGGATGACTGCTTAGAGAAGAGGGTGCACTGAGTCCGGAGAAAGTTGACCCACTTGGGGTGCAGGGAACCATTCGAGCGTGAACTATAAAGGGAAAGAAGTATCCATCCAGCTAGTGGTGAAGGGAGAAGCTGTCCCCAGGAGGTCAGAATGGGAAGTCCCACTTCTTCTAGTCCAGAAGTCCCTGATAGCTTAGAAGAAGAAAGCCTCTGAGCCTTCGAGTTTCTAGACTTACGTTGTCACGATCATCCCTTTGCTTTGCAGGGAACTGAGTAAACACCTTCATATATCCTCTCCTTAATTTTCAACACTCCGCCAAAAGTAGGAAATGCCCATTTACATTGGTAGCTCTGGGCAGTCAAGAGATGTGCCCAAGATTATGAAGCAAGTGGAGGAGTGGAGCTGTGAGTTCCAAGTTCCTCTGGCTTCAGTGCTGGACACTTAACCATTAATTTCAGATATTCACACTTCAGGTAAGATGCTTTCCTGAGAATGTTTTTCCCCAGGAGATGAGGGAGCAAATGATCCAGACAAGAACCCAAGGGCAGTCCATAAAACTAAAGGGTCTTTTAAAACCTTCAGTCTGGTCAAGCAAGGACAGGAGAAGAAACTATTCTTACTGTACCAGCGAGTGGGCATATGAACATGTGTGTGGGTATGGGTGTACACATGCATCACCAAGACGATGCCCCCTCCTCTGTTAGTTGATTTATTTTGATAAATATTCATATTTGTCAATATTCATGGAGATAGGTTGGTAGGCAGACTTACATATATGCAGATGGTGGCTGACTCCAATAAAATAGCTCTGTTGGAATAATGCAGTGCCTGAGAGATGAGGTGTAATATGGTTAAATGCTTTTACAATTCCCCATTAAAGTAAGTGGATGGAAATTCATAAAATATTGATAGCATTTGAAATGTGTTCATTCACAACTCTGCCCAGAATCTCGAGTGGTGGCAGAGTGGCTAGCCCAGGCAAAGATGGCATGCTCAGAGCAGTCCAGCCCAAGTATCTGGGACCTCATGTAACCAAGTAAGCCTATAATGGGAGCACCATGGGACCATAAAGTGGTGAGATAGGGGAGGGAGGACTCTGGCTTCTCCAGCTCCTATGTTCAGTCAAGAAAGCTTAGACAAAGGGGGTACACACAGCCTGGCATGAGGAAAACTTACATAAATTCATGAGGCCAGCTCTTTAAAGATCTCCAGGTAGTACTTTTGGACAGCTTTGTCCTCAACTCCAACCATGAGGTAAAAATGAAGAGTTTACCCTACTGATCAGTTTCTGGCACAAATAGATTTTCCCCAAAATGAACATCTGGCCACCGGAGGCCAGTCTCAATCTTTTTCTAGAAGATCTTCAGTGCTGCTCCAGGGCCAAACCTCTCCCTTCATACTACATAGATGGCCACCTGGGGACTGTTTTAATCCTGCTTTCCATCCTGGGGACAAAGCTTCTGAGAGACCAAAGTTCACAAAAGAAAAGCAGAAGCAAAGAGGAAAGCAGCCCTTGTGACATTCTAGTCTTAAGTCTTGTCACCACATGGGAACAATGACAATAGCATTTTAATAGAAAAAAATTTTTTTTAATTAGCAGATTTTACCTAAGCAAATTCGACTTCTGGAAAATGTTATCTTCAAATCTGCTTTATGTTATATGCTCCATATTACATACAAGTATATGAAATGTTTATTGATCCTTTTCTACGTACTGGATGCTTTGCTAACTGATCTCTCAGACACCAGTCTCTGTCAGTGAAAATTTGTCCCCCACTTGAAAGTGTCCTTTTTTTTTTCCTTTTGTCAAATGCTGCTTTGATCAGTGCTGCTATTTTGCTAGAGAATCACCAGTGTCAACACATTTTATACCAGACCAAGGTCAAATTCCTCATATGACATACAATATTTTTCATAGGCTGATACCAACCCGCCTCTCAAGACTTAATTTCCAGCAAATCTCTACAACGCTCCCTAAAACCCCATCCACACGGAAAGGAATTCTCATTCCTAAGATCATGCATTTTTCCTGCCCCTCTTCCCGTCCTTCTTTCCCTCTCTGTCAAGGCTGATCTTTTCACAAAAATCACACCGTTTCTGAGGGGGAAATTGAGAGCTGAAACCTAGGCAGACTGTCTCCCTGTGATTATGTACTTAATATTTTCCCCATATGTTTGATGAGGGCATTGAGCCTTTTGATTTTTAACATTCTGTGCTTCTCTCTTTGGGAAGGAAGGCTTTAAAGATCTCCGTTATCATATAATCCCTGGGAGAACAGACTATCATTTATTTGATTGCAAGATCATCCTTTTTCATATACCAGCAACTCTATAGATTTTGAGATGATGTGACATAGGATAGACACATTTGAATACATTGGAAAGAGATAAAAACTAGAACTAAGTGTGTTTAGGAAATGTCCCAGCAAGATCTAAGGGAACCCCATATGGAAATCAGAATGAGCATATTTGAAAGGAGGACAAAATGGGCAGAGGTTTGTCAACATTTTTGTCTTTTTGCCAATTATGCTACAAAGCAATGGATAGCTTATAAAGTTTCTTAAAGGAGCTCTAGTTTCACTTTGTATCCAGTATAAAGCTTCTCTGCCCAACCTATTCAATAGTGGATAGCTCATGGTCTCTAACAGCTCCTCTAGACTAGAACTCACTATGCCCACCTCTTACATTGTAGCATCAAGGAGCAGCATTGACCATTCTGGTGGTCCCTAAATACACTGAGCCAAAGCCATCTCCTAGCACCTCCAACTATGGGTCTCACAGAGACCGACTGAACGGGCAGTTTTTCTCTTGTATTCCTGTAAGTTTCTTAACTTTCTTATGTACATATATGAATATGCCACATTGAATCTCACCATCATGTATACCCACAAGACACTAATTAAAAAAAAAGTAAATCAAAACAAGACCAGTAGAGTAGAGGGAAGGAATCAGGGGGAGGGAGGAGGGGAGGAAAAGGAGAAGCACTGGGGACTAAATTACAGCAAATTATATTCCATGCTTTTATAATTATGTCAAAATGAATCCTAACATTGTTTATAACTAAAAATACCCAATAACAACAACAATAATAATAATAATAATAATAATAATGAGAAAAAAGACAATGAACCCAGCACCTGAGCAGTTCCACTGGAACCATGACCCTTTCTTACACTCTGTGGGAATTCTCACCAGTTTGTCTCCCTCAGGAACTAACTCACCAATAAGGGGGCCTTTCTGGAACTGATGGCTATTAATGGGAAGTAAATGGGTTGATATATAAGATCATGGGGAGGATGTTTTCTGAGAAGCTGTGGCCTCCTGGAGGTCAGTACAGGACTATTTCAGTTTCTGAAGATTAAATTGGGTTTTACTAATGGCTTGAGTTCCTGTCAGATAGAGATGTCAAAGAGTGATGCAAGGAAAGGGGATTTTAGTAAGAAACTTGATAAACTCACCCACCAGATTTAGCCCCAGAGGGACGCTGTTACCCAGGTGTCTTCCTGCTGATATCATAACAGCCCTAGTTGAGTTAGCCAGAAGTTATTTTTTTTAATTTAATGCAAATGCAATTAAATTCTATTTAATCTTGAGGGGAGCTATTTGCCCACATTGCTCTCATAAAGTAAAAGACTTATCTGGTTCTTCCCTTAAACTCTGTCCCTTCTCCAATGTGATCTTGAGCAGCCTCTCTGAGTGTCAGTTTCCTCATTTGTAAAATTACGTGGGAACATTTGCCCAGCAATCTTCATGGACGCCTCACGCCCCCCAACATGGCTATTCTTCAAGCCTTCTTCACCAGGTCAATTTCTATTCATCCTTCACAATATGACAGGGACATTGCTTCCTCCCCAAATTTCCTGAATCCCAAACTGGAGTAGGTCGCCACCAACATGCGACATGGCTGGTCATGTTTATTCTTTCTTTGTGTTTCTAAAACTATGGCTTAATTATGAATCTCCTTGAATATTTTAAAGTCTATGAAAACTTGTCACCTGCCTTGAGCAGTGACTTTTCCTGGGACTAGTAGAAGTTGCTAATGAGCCATGCAGAAATATGTATCGGAAGAGCAAGCAAGTTTTAAAACTGATAAAAGTACAAACCTAAAAACAAAAGAAATGAGGTATTGGTCTATAAACACATATGTGGTTATAATGGTTACCTTTAATGAAACTTTTACTCTAAGTAAGATTCTCACCAGATCTTGGTAAACGTACATGGCAGTCTCGGGTCAATTAACTGTCAAGCCATACCAGGCTGCAAAGTCAGAGGTCTCAATGACATAGCATTTATGGTGTTCCTCCAATTTTAGGGGTTGCAGAGCTTCAGAAAGACTGAACGGTCATACACAGCTGATTATAGTCAAGATACTCTGAAGGCAGAAGGGGAAAGTGGCAGTAAAATTTGTTTGTTCCTGACCAAGAACCTGGTTGGACACCTGATTAGATATCACCAGGGCATCAAATCCTTCTCACATTTCTTCTTCCAGAGATCCACACAGACCAGATCCCAACAGACAACCATCTGCTGAATGCACGTGCAGTGGGTAGCATCTCACCCCAGATGGACACCCACTACTCGCTTCCTGTTCAGGGCTCCTTTGTCACTGTATGATAGGACAACCATGAGCACCCACAGGGTGCCCAGATGTGTACAACCCAGAATTTCAGGGAATTAAGTACTGAAGGGCCACATTCCACCACTGGATGGATCAATTCTCCCATCTATCCCTAAAGAGGATACATCTGAGACTCATTTCATGAATTTTCAAGAATTCCTGGTGAGGTTCAGCACCAGCTCAACCTCAGTTGCCAACTCCACGACACACCTGAGTGGTTTCCCCTCCCTCCCTGATCTTGCCCATCTACATGCAAACTGTCGTATCAAGCTAGCCTTTCAAGGGCATCTAGAAAAAGACACCTTGGTCTTAAATATATTTACCTTCATCAACAGAACACACCTATGTTAATACATTGGCCATACCCAAGTAACACCATTTAAACAAATGATCACTAGCCATATTTATCTATATGTTGTCTGCTTAGATCTTGTCCTATTTGCCTCTGTGACCCTTTGAATGTTTTGCCACTTGTAGTTATAACAATGTGGGACATTTTGTAACCTCAAAAGAATTCACTAATGAGAGAATGATATTTTTGGAGAAAAATGTGTACACTTTGAGAAGTACCAGTTATATGGTGGGCATAAGGACATAAGAAGGGTGATGTTGCTCTCCATCATACAATGAGATGAATTTGGAAATCTCAGGATAACACAGAGTAGGAAGAAAGACAGAGGAGAAGAAAAAGAACTAGGAAATTGTAGAAGACTTCTGTACTAGATGATTTGTGTCTTCCCAACCTTGGATTCTGGAATTCTTCTATGAAATATAATATAGTCTTCACATGGTAGAATGGATAATTTTTTGTTCTGATGGTTCCGGTTGCCAATTCTGAAGAGGGAGCTAAATTTTACCTTTGGTGTTCAGTGAAGTGAAACAGAATCAAAATTCAAGGAGTTTCTAAGAGATAGCAAGGCCCAAAATAAACACCTTGAATCCTGTACCTCATTCACTTCTAGCTTGAATCAGGGGTATGTGGAGGAAGACCTCAGCCTTCTCCAAGCCAGCGGATTCCACTAGATTGAAAAAGCTAGGGAATCCCCAAAGGGGATGTCTGGGGTTGTGAAATTAGAATCAGAACAAATTGAGGCCATAATCCAATATCTATGAAGAGATACAACGTTAACTTTGAATTTGTGGCATTGACCTGCTCATGTCACCTTTGACTGCTAAATGGTCAGCAAACTACCCACAGACAGTGTTCAGAGCTGAGCAACGTGAAGGACACCTTGCAGGTGAGGCTTGTGTGGTGTGAGGTTCTCCTTCAGAGTTGGACTGAAGGCCCAGACAAATCCCTGCACTACAAAGTTAGGTCTTCAAAGTCTCATGAGAAGGAACAGATAGAGCCTTGGCTGTGGATCTCTAGAGGATTACAAATGACTTTCTAGATGAATTCTGGGAGGGAGGGAGGAGAAAGAGGCAATGAAATGTGAGAGAAAGAATGGAAGAGAAAGAGAGAGAGAAGAAGGGAAGGACAGTAAGAGGGAAGAAGATAAGAAAAGAAAATCAGATCTACAGATTGGGGAAATTTATCAGAATAAGAGAAGAATGTACACAGATGTGAGTAGGATTTGGAATCAGGCAATCCTAAATTCAGATGCTAGCTGTTCCACATGTTAAGTTAATTTATCTCCCAAAGTCTCACTTTCTTGTAAGTAAAATGGGAATGATACCTACCTTGTAAATTTGCCATTAGGATTAATGTGGATAATGAGTAGAAAAATTGGCACAGACATTGAGAGAAGTGCCTTGGATGCTTATTTCACTGAAGATATTCAACATGAATAGTTGGTAAGATTTTTTCAAATGATTCAAAACACCTATAGAGATGTCAGGGGACTTTTTCCCTCTTAGTTCTTCTATTATTATGATGTATTACATTGATAGATATCTTAATACTGAACCATCTTTGTACTCTAGGACTGAGCTCCACTCAGTGGTGGTATGTCCTCTTCAATATGTTGATATGAGTATGTTTGTACATCAGTACCCCCCAGCAACGCTGATTTGGATTAGCTTTTTTTGGTTCACTTCTCTGGTAGATTTTGGAACCATTGTTAGAGTCACATTGCAAAATGAATTGGAATGATTCCCGTATGTTTCTATATGATGGAATAACTTAAGTAGCATTTCCATCATCTGTTTTTTAAATATTTGGTAGTGTTCAAATGTTAAACCACCTCTCCTAATGATTTTGTGTGGTAAACTCTACTTTGGCCACATTTTCCGAACATAATTATTCTGTTTGGACAGTCTATCTTAACTGAAGTCAAGTTGGTAACTTGTGGTTTTCTTTAAAATTACCAATTTCGCCTCATTTTCAAATTTATTTCATTGAATCATTCAATGAAGTACCTGGTATTTTTTGTTTGTTTGTTTGTTTTGCTTTTAATAGGTATTTCTCCTTTATTTCCAATTTTATTTGTCTGTTTTATCCCTTCAATTTCTTGATTAGATTTTCTACTGGCTCATTTTATTGATTTTTTTTAATTGCCACTTTTGGATTTATTCAATAGTCCTATTTCTCTGATCTTCATTTCATTAATCTTTTTATCTGAACTTCATTTCATTAATCTTTTATCTTTATTAGTTTTTTCCTTCTATCTACTTTTAGTTTACTTTGTTGTAGCTTTTCTGGCTTTCTTGTCTTGTGTTTTACTAATTTGGTTTTAATTTATTGTCTTATCAATGTAAGTGTTTCATGCCATGATGTTTTCTCAGACAAATGCTTTAATTTTATTCAATAGATTTTGCATATTTTTATCATTATTTTTCAAATAATTTTCAAACTTTGATTTTCTTTCCCCAATGTTGACTAAGCAATATTTTAAAATATTTTTCATAGAAAAAAAAATTCAAAAAATTTTTATGTATGTCTAAATTTTTTTAATATCTTCATAAATTCTTATTCTATGGGATTTTTGAGGTGCCTGTGTATCTGTGCATGTGTGTCCTATAATATGGATAAATGCACGAATATTATATGTACACTTTCAATAATTTATATCCTGAACTATTAAACTTTGATTATTTTATGGTATGTGTCATTTAGGCCTTCTAAATGTTATTTAATATGGCCTGCTTCCTACTTCTTGGATTGAGGTAGTTATGATTGATACTACTGACTTTCTCTTCTTTCTTGCAATTTGCTACCCAGTGACTTTCAAGGCTAAACCCAGGAGTACTCCAGAAAAATTGGACCAGTTGTTCACCTTGTCTAAATTCTACTTGATCTAATATAAAGATTCTGAACACTAGTTGATTTTATTTAGATTTTGATAACACAGCTTTGTCAAGGTATAATTCATGTATCAAACAGTTCATCCATTTAAAGTGTTGGATTCAGTGTTTTTTAGTTTATTCACAGCATTGCACAAACATCCACACAATCAATTGTGTATACAGTGGAACAGCAGTTGGCAATGGAAGGACCGAGGTGCTGATTCATGATGCTATAATGTGAATGGGTCTCGAAATATTATGCTAAGGGAAAGAAGGAAGTCACCAAAACGCATATATTGTACAATTCCACTGATAGGATGTATGCAGAGTAGACAAATCCAGGAACAAAACCACACTGGTGGTTGTTCATCCCTAAGGGGCTGGAGGGAGATGGAGGTTGGCTGCAAATGGAGATAAGTTCCTTTTCTAGGACAATTAAAATGTTCTCTGTCAAAAATGGTAGGTATGCTTTTTAAATTTTCATTTTATTCTTGATTATTCTATCTCTCTTAGGTTGATTTTATTTTTGGCTTGTCTATATCTGTTGTTTATGGCAGGGTATAGAATTTACTTTGTTAGAGAAGCTAAATTTTTTTAACAAGTACATCTAGCCCATGACATTTATAGATATGTTTGTAATATTTGGCCCCTGCTCTACATAAATATTTTATAAACTGCATTTTATACAAATGATCATTCACAATGTGGTCTCTTTTATTTAATTATGCATTTTGTAGTTTTTTTGTTTAGTTTTGTTTTTTGGAGGGAGCGAGAACTTAGGAAAATCTCTGGTTTTGTTCTAACTGCTTCCTTTATATTAACTAACCTTTGTAGGACACTTTTCTCCTCTTTTGCTCCTTGACTTTTGGTTTATTACTAGGAGTAATATTGAAATTTGCTGGGTCCCTCTTCTTCACATACCTTCATCTCAACAATTGATTTGAAGCATCCTTTTACTCACAGTTAATAACTATCAGGCAATCACAAGCTCAATGTACTTTTCATACCCTCCCCCTATTCTCCCCCCTCTGAAAAACAAGTGCCCTGCTCCTGCAGTTCAGAGCAGATGGCTTCCAGAGCCTGCACTTTCCCTGAGAGCATCATTTCTACTTAGTTCTACAGGCAGATATATATTTAATGCTTACCACCAGGCCCTATGTCAATGTCTCTCCAGTCATTTTCATTCTCTGGTAGTTTGCTCAGGAAAGGCTCCTGGGAACAATATTTCCTGAGTTCTTGCTTGTTGATAGTAGTTTGTCTGCAGTCTTTATACTTGAAAGTAAGTTTGGCTGGGTTTATAACATATGGCTCATATTTTCTTTTCTTGAGTACCTTAAAAATGTCACTCCATTGTCTCCTGACATAAAGTGTTGCTGTCAAAAAGTCTGATGGCGATCGGATTTCCTTTCTATTTTAACTGACCTGGGCTTTTTGCCTCAGAGTCCAAAATATTCTTTAGAATCTTTCAGAATTGGTCATTCTAGGTCATTTTTCTTTTCTTTTTTTTCTTTTTTCTTTTTTTTTTTATCGATGGGGTTCCTTTACAACATATGGTTTTGAATCTTTTTTTGTTCGTTTGCTCCTAATTTTAGGAAAGGTTTCTAAAGTGTTATTTTTTTACAAATTGTATACTATTGCTTTGGTTTTCTTTTTGAGCTCAGAATTGAAGGAATAGAATGGAATATATATGGCATAATATACTATATATGTAATATATATTTATGGCTTCTTACCTGTCTTCTATTTCTGTCAGTTTCTCTCAAACCTTTTTTATATCATTTTCTCATTTTTTTTGATGTTTAAATTTTTATTCCTTATCTCTTAAGGCACCATCTGCTGTATTTATTTACTTTTGTGTCATTTCCAGCTTAATCTTTACTACTGAAATGACATTTCACTTTTATTTCTAATTCTAACTTGAGTTCTATAACTTCATCGCTATTTTTCTACTGATGGCTTATGGTTTTCTGTCATTTTTCCCATCATTATCTTAATTCCCTTTAGTTCATTTTGAAACTTTAGGTTATACTTCTAGAATGGTTTATAGGTATGCTTTTATCATGTGTTTTCACTGCTATCTAGTGGATTGCTGATAGTTACATCATTTTCTTCTAATTCTCCCTTTTCTTTTTTTCCCCTTTGTTTTTATTTATTCTAATTAGTTACAGATGACAATAGAATGCATTTTGACTCATCATACATAAATGGAGCATGACTTCACATTCTTCTGGTTGTACATGATGTAGAGTTACACCAGTCATGTAATCATATATGCACATAAGGTAATAATGTTCAATTCATACTACTATCCTTCCTAACCTAATCCCTTTTTTTTATTAATAAGTTTCTATGGGGCTGAAACTTGGTTCATTCCTGTTCAATATCTTCATGTGAAATTTTTCTTCTTGAGCTTCAGCTGTTGGAGGAAGAATTTGGTTGAGACAGTTTTCCAGCTTTAATGGCACTAGAGCATTCTCTTGTTGTGTCTTAAAATGACCTTGTACCTCCCGAGATGTCCTTGCTCATCTCCCACATTTATCTTCTATTTCTTTTGCCTTGCCTTCTCTGCCCAAGTTAATTTGGATTCTTTTCCTGCAGGATTTTGTTTTTTTCTATGTAGAGTTTTGTCCCAGACTAGAGCTTAGCCTTGTGACAATTCACTGGGCTCAGACTATTACAGCCTCTTCAGACATTTCTGGGGACTTCTGCACTGCAGTGCACATGGAAATGTACAAAACCAGCAGGTAAAGATGCTGTTCCCATGTCCTTATGGTTCGCCTGCTTTTAGGGCCATTGGGGAATTTGTTGCACCCCTCTGTCACCTCCCTTGAAAATTCTGGTGCTGTGAGACTCAAAGCAAAGGCAAGTTATCCTCACCTGCTCATATTTACAATGTGGAAAATATCTGGGTAACTTAGGTTTTACGTTTTAAAATAATAAACGTCATCAATGGGTTTTTGCATACAATAGCCCTTTTTGTTAATGGGGGATCCAGGGAGATGCAAAAACCGTCTCATCAATGTCATTCCAGAATTTGTTGTACTGCCTTTTGGAGTGATCTTTAAAAAAGTCATTTACAGTCACATCAACATAGGCAATTGCTACATCTCCATGAATTATCACTGAATGTATGTTAAAGGTCTTTGCCTCATTTGTTACTGATTCTGTCATATGACATCTATAAACCTCTACAAACATGCGCAACTAATGCTACTGGAGGTTATTTTAGACAAATATGTCTTACTCAAATAATATTTCGTCATTCAAAATAAACTATTCTGAGAATTTGTGGAACAACAAAGTTATAAAAGGACGTCCTTCTTTTGAAGTGATAACATTTAGAGAAAAAAGTATTCCCTGTATGCAGTATGGCCATTGAAAAGGAGACAGGGGCATTATGCTGAGTCCAAGACATAGAGGGACCCAAAAGAATATCAGTCCACATAAGATTGAAATGTGTTGTACTAACAACCACTAGTGCTATAGCTATTCAGAGAAGTGAAAACTACTTAGTGTCCAAGACAATCTTCATGGCTAAATGGAGGAGGGAAAACTGGGATGAGAACTGAGAAAACCAATATATTTGGATAGACAGTGCATTGCAGATAACACATACACACACACACACAGGATAAAAGTACATTAATGTTGATTAGAACATCTCTCAAAGCACAGATCTCTTACTCCACTTTACATGGCTAATAAGTGAAGTTATCTGGAGTTTATCTGGAGCTTCGGAATCAAAAGTAACATTTCTAATCTCTTCTCTGATTACCAGCACTAGACATATTCTGCTAAACATAATATTATAATATAGCCAAGATACAGTTTTTGATTAGCTGCTAGCAGAGGACTCTCTGTTGCTACCAAAATGGATCTTATTCTAAGCTTCTTATCCCTTCCATGTCGGGCAAGGGATTGTAGTTCTAGAGTCCCTCCAGGTAAGCTGTCAAAGGCTAGAGCTCTGTTGAGCTAGTGATATGGATCTATAACCATACTCCAACTTGACCTTCTCAGGTCTAGTTTGCTATTTTCACATCCAGACACACATAGTCATGTTCCTGGCTACCAAAGAATTGATTAGAAATATTGACTTTAATGATTATGGAGAGAAGAAGAAGAGATTATCGCACATGCTGCATAGGAAATCTTCCTACACAGGCCCTCAGTAACCTCTCTCTCCCCAGCTCTTTTCTCAACAAGCGTCCTCACTCACATCAGTCCCCACACTTTGAGCACTGCCATCTTGCTTTTTAAGTAACTCCTCCACATCCCTCTGGCTTCTTTCCCCTGCCCCGGGTGATTTCCCTCCAGGTTTTGCATTTTCCTTACAAGAATGTGTTTAGCCCTCCTTCAATCCGCCTTCTTTATTTTTGCATCCCAAATGTGATGCTTAATTTCATGTGTCAGCTTGAGTGTGCCAAGGGGCATCTCCATGGCCAGTGACACATTATCTCTGGGCGTGTCTGTCCAAGTGCTTCCAAAAGAGATTTGCGTTTGAGTCGTTGGACTGAGTAAAGCTGATGGGTGAGCATAATCCATTCCATGGAGGGCCGGAGGAGAACAAGAAGGTGGAGTGAATACTGCTGACCACCTGAGATGGAACGGGGATCTTCCCCTGCCCTTGATGTTCCTGGGCTCACCCCTACAGATTCAAACCGGAATCTAGGCCATCAGCTCTCTGACTCTCAGGCCTTCAAACTACACCACCAGCTTTCCTGAGTGTCCAGCGTGTGGACAACAGAGAGCGGGACCTCTCAGTCTGCCTCACAGTGTGACTGATGCCTTATGAAAACTCTCTTCCTAGAGATATAGATAGATTTAATTTGTTCTATTTATCTAGAAAACCCTGACTAATATACCATTCACATCTCTAATCAGCCAATTAGACTTTTGCCTGAATCTATACTCCTTATGAAAAAAAAAAAAGAAGAGGAGATTATAAATAGCACAGAATTGGTCCCAACCCACTGAGTCCAACAGTTTCTCATGTGGCTCTATTTTAGAGTTCCTGTAGAACCAGGAATTTGCTTCTAGATTCTTGCTATCCTTTCCTTGTTAGTTAGTCAGAACAAGTGGTAAATATATTTTCTCTGATTGCTATCGATGTAGCTAGCTTTTAGCTGAACTGAAGACAGGGGATAAAGCATGCTGTTAATTGCTGTCATTACAACTTTTATATTGTAACCAGATGGGCCCAGAAACATGGGGTGCCAGGGAGACACAAATAATCAGAAATCATGGTACCCTCATTTGGAGCTATAATTCTGAGTTTCAGATCCACTTCACTGGTGCAAAGAACGGGGTAGACATACACAGTTAATAATCAGATGAAAAACGTGTGTGTGTGTGTGTGTGTGTGTGTGTGTTAGAGAGACAATAAGAGCACAAATGTGCTAAATGGAGTGTGGTAGTGAGCAGTGAATAAGTGTATACAGATATTGGTGGCCATTGTAACAAAGCATTGTATAGGATGTGGTGACCTAAGTCAAAACTTCAGTGTGAGACACAGTGGTCAGATCCTGGAAGGAAAAGAAACATTTATAAAGACATGTTCAACTCTATGGTGGCGATCACTTCCTCTGAATGATTCCTTATTGTCCCCTTTTGCAGATGACTAAAATGAGGCTCAGAGACATGAAATACAATTAATAAATCCCTTGGACTATTAAGTTCATGGTCTATCCACTTTCTAGCATGGCTTTCGGAGTCCTCCCAGTCCACTGACAGCTTTGCATTTCAATAAGGGAACCGTGTCGGGGTCAGAGGGATGAACACTGACACCCAGCTCCCCTGCACACCTCTCCCTGACCACTGGTCCACCATGCTGTTCTTCTCAGAGTTGACAGATCCCAGGCTCGCCTTGCTGGCTCAGCCCAACAAGTTGGAAGAGGCAACAGGAGGATGCACACTGCTCTCTAGCCAAGCTCTGCCGCCTAATCCTCTCGTCCTTCTAATGCTGGGATGGAGGCCCTCCCTTCTCCCCCGCCAGCCTCACCACTGAGGATAGCAGCACAGCTGGAAAAATAGATAGGTCTTTCTAACCCTCTCATGCGTGTGCCGAGGGGCCAGGTAGCTCTATAAATATGGTAATGGCTTCTCAAGCATGCCCAGACTGGAAATGAGACCAGGAGGCTGGAGAGAGGCTGTTCCCGCAGATAACCACTGTGGCAGCCTTGCTGGAGGAGAGGGTGCCTCTGAGCCTCAGGTCAAATTAACTCTCACCCCACCCTTGAGTAGGTCCCCTCGCCTCTCCCTCCTTCCTACCCTATTAATCGCCTGTACCCACCTGTTCCCTGATTACATTGATGACATCCACAGAGGGAAGAAGGCAAGCAACAGCTCATGTTTAGTCTATTACCAGGAGGCCCAGACTTGTGATAAAAAAAAAAAATACACCAGCAACAACACAGCTACATTGATGTGTACAATAGAGAACCAGCTTGACACTGCCCTGCCGTGGTCCTACTGAGAAAACGACAGCTGCAGTGAAAAGCCAAACGCTTGCTCTGCCTAAACAACCACATGTTCAAAGATGCTCTGTCTGTAACCAGGCTTTCTCCAGCTTTTCCTTCATCGGAGACAGTGGACAGCCGCCCCCACCCCTGCCCCAACACACACACAAATGCCTTGGAAATGCAGTCATCTGCGGAGCTGGGTGACCGGGATTCTTGAGTGACTTGAGACAGAGCTCTTAGTATTGTTCCGCCTCGGTCTATTCTTTTTCTGTCAGATGAAAAGGATCATGCCTTGCTGCAGGTGTTAGGGAATTGTATGGGCGGCCGTGGTGGATGCCTCTTCGTCCTCCACCCCTGCATCTGCTTCCTGTTAGCAGGGCCTTGCTCTCTAGCAACAGCTACAATGTGGTTTGCATTGCTTTAGCAAAGGGATGGTACTGCAGAAGAGACAAAAGCCCAGGCCCCCAGGGGACTCAAGGAGGGGGAATTACATGATGGACATCTTAGCCTTTCTCTCTACCATGAATCCCTTTGGCATTCCAGCGATGCCCCTGGGCAGCTCCTCAGAAGTGATTTTACCTGCATAAACCATTGTACAAACCAATGTTAAGGGGTAAAAGCATAACTCATGTACAAATATAAAATGAACATATTTCAAAATTTTTATTTAACTTATTAATAAATGAAGAAATCGTTAACAGGTTACACACCAGTCCAAAAGGGAATTTGAAGGGCAGAAGCATGCAGGCATTTGGCAATGCTCAATGAATGTTTAATACAAGTAGAACTTGTTTGTACGTGGAAGGTCAGTAAATGAGGGGGCTCGAGAAATCAATGGTACCTCTGATGGACAAATTTTACCTCTCTGAACAAGAATTATTTGCATTTTCTCAGTTTTCCACAACACTCAGAGTCATATAATAGCTCATAGACCACCACAGACTCAGATAACCAAAGGGTGCATTATGGGTGGTCTACCATTCCTTAGGAATGTAGCACTCTTTTATTTTATTTATTTCTTGACTTATTTATTAGTATTTCAAAGTTTTGTGGTTTTCCTTACATTTTTTTTCCTGATTTAAGAAAAACACTAACAAAGAGGAAATAAATTCTATGAAAACACATTATAAGAATAATTTAAAATTTTGTGATGTAGTAATCTATCTACTTTGTGATTAGTGTATTAATGAACATGATATTATAATGACTACTTTAAATTTGATAGAATGATGTAGATTAACAAAATTTCAAAATATTTGCTATGATAATACTGTGATATAAAAATACCAATCATTTATTTCTGTGACAAAAATCACAGGTATCACTCAAACAGTATGAATTGTTCCTCATGTTTATTTTATTTTATTTTATTTTGGTAGTGGGGATTTAACTCTGGAGTGCTTTACCACTGAGCTACATTCCCAGTTCTTTTTACTTTTTATTCTCAGATAGGATCTCACTAAGCTGCTGAGAGTCTCACTGAATTGCTGAGGCTGGCCCCAAACTTAAAATCCCCCTGCCTCAATCTCACAAGTCAATGGGATTTCAGGTACACACCACTGTGTCCGTATATTCCTCACATTTATAGCAGAAGGAAATACATTCAGAAAGTAGTAAAAACATAAGTGCATTTTTCCCCATAAGCTTGTAGATCTTTGGAATCTAAAAGACCCTATATTTATATATAAATCTCTCAAGTTAGAGAAAGAATTTCCACTAACTTCTAATGTTGAGATTAAAAAAACGATGACTCAAATCAGAGGAAGAAGAAAGATGAGAAGTGATACAAGGTGAGTAAGATGATTTGAAGACGGTTCCTTTGGCTCTATCTCTCCAAACAGTAACCAAGAAATTAGGAAAATCCAACACAGGTATAGGGAACTTGAAAGGAGGGCATAAGACTGCTGTTGTTTCTTGGGTAGAAATAAAAAGTTAAAAGACCCCAGAGTCTGGGGCAGACAGGACTGAAACCATGTTCTAAAGTTGCCCCCAAATCAAGACAATGCTTCCTGTGTATTGACACACATGGAATATGTACAGATGATTAAATCAGAGAGGTTTGTCATGAAAATGGAGGATTTGTCAGTGGCCTGACAAGCTCATACCATACAGTAGAGTGTTAGCTTAAAATAGGAATTGCATCCAATGACAAAAGGGAAAAATGTTTTATAGTTTGTACACTCAAGTTTGTAGACCAAATATTGCTTCTTTCTTATTCCATCTAAGACATATCTGCCAAATTCAAGGATTCCTCCTAGTCTTACAACTCTACTAAAAATTCTGACTCTGGGCTCCAGGGTTTTCACAATCTGCCTTTGCATGGTCTGAGTCTCATTGCTCATGCCTTTTCCCTAGGTGCCCTGTCACTCCCAGCCACTAATTGCTTCAGAAGCCATTCTGCTCTCTGACAACCTGCGAGGTTTGAAGTGCATCATATCTCAGCCTTGAAGATCATCCCAGCTAATTATCAGCCCTTAAAGCTCTTCCCTGGGGAAGTTTTCATCTTCCCCAACAAAAGCATTTGCTTTCACTCAGTATACTATTTACCAGCCACACCCTCCCCACACACACTGCATCTGTCCTACATGACCACACCCCTCCCACATAAGTGCCCCTTTTGTGAAGCCTCCCAGAGCCCACCCCATGCAAGGTATCCCTCTCACCTGAAAACAAACACAGACAGCCCTCCATATCCAGGGATCCACATCTGTGGATTCAACTAATCATGGGTCAAAAATACTTAAAAATAAATTGTACCTATACTGAACATGTACAGACATTTTTTCTTGCTATTATTTCCTGAGCAATACAATGTAACAACTATTTACACAGCATTTATAATGTACTAAGTCTCATAAGATATATAGATATTATTTAAAGTATATGGGAGGATGTGGGAGGTTGTATGCAAATACTACTTCATTTTATATAAGGGACTTGAGCATTCAAGGATGTGGGTGCACCTGGAGGTCCTAGAACCAATACTCCAAAGAAACCAGAGGACTATTATATGATGTATGTTGAAATGGGGAAGAATGAGACCAAAGAGGAAGAGGAAGAGAATGAGATGGACATGATCATTTATTTGGTGCTTACCATACACCAGGCACTGCATTAAGTACCAGTGAGTTCAGGCCTTCAGAGCCATTATCAGCAGAGCTGAGTTCCATGTTGGGCTATCTAAAGCCCCATGTTCTTAATGACTTTGTGATAGTACCCCCTCTTACAGCAGTTTCTCCTGTTTCCATCCATTTCCCCCCTTAAGATTGAGGGCAGATAAAGTATCCGTTACTTTATACTTTTAGCATAAATACCATACCTAAACACCCAAAGAGCCTTTCAACAATAACATTCTGAAAGCACCTATGAATAGCTACTGGCTGTCAAGTTTTAACTTGGTTGATTCGAACAGCTCAGACACAGTTCCTGCTCTCCTGAAATACATAATGTCATGAAGATACAGACACTAAGCAAATGAACACAGCAATAAATGTATGATTACAGATTATGATCAATGTTATTAAGTGAAAGAACAGAGTGGTAAAAAGTTGGGGATGGCCTGATTTAGATGCAGGGGAAAGTGTCCAGGGCTAGCCTCTTTGAGGAAGTCACATTTCAGTTGGAACATAAAGGATGAGCAAGAGCTGTTGACCAAAAATAGAAACAGCACTCCAGGCAGAGGCAGAAGACCCTGGCTGAGGAGGCTTTGGGCAGACCGGAAGAATGGAAAGGCCAGGGCAGCTGAAGGGGTAAGAGAGGGTTTATGTCCTTATGAAAACAGGAAAAGAGACACAGGACAGAGTCACGGGGAGCACTCCATGCAACAATAGAGGCTGGAATTAAAGTACTGCATATACAGGCTAAAGGATGCCAAAAATTGCCAGAAAATCACCAGAATCTAGGAAGAAGTGAACCAGGATTTGGCCCTGTGGCTACCTCTATTTTGGACTTCTGAAACTATGAGAAAACAAGTTTCTGTTGTGTTAAGTCACTCAGTTGGTGGCACTTTATTATGGCAGCCCTAGCAAACTAATATAGAAGGTTTCCTGAGAGAAGTGACATACGAATTAGTTTTGTATTTCCAACTGGAAAGTGGGGATTTATATGACCAAAAGATATCAGGATTCTTGACCAGAAGGATTTTTTTTTAAGTTCTTTTTTTCCAGTATCTCGAAGTCTGCAGACTTCCAAAAGACGTCCTGGAGTCCAGCATGTCTTAAAGGATGAAAAGAACCATATGCAACCATGATCTAGAGTCAAGTGTGTTCTCAGCCTGCTCTGCTTCCTGAAACTCACACCTGGTCCTCTTGGTCCCGACATTTCCTGCCTGATATCTTTGGCAAAATAAACGCATGAATAGGGTCTAGGATTTTTAGCCAGAAAAAGAGTTCAGACAGGAAGTCTCTGCAAATCTCCCCTGGAGTCTCAGTAAATGGCATGATTGTCACCCGTCCCCCAGAGCCCTGGTCATTTGCCTGTGTCAGTAGCAGAGGGGGTTGAAGCCTATCCCACTATCTTTAATTAAATCACCTCTCTCCAGACATTCCCTTGGTCTGCAACTTATTACCATACCCTGGATCTCTAGCACTCGCTGCTGAATGCCAATGTGATGGATCTCAAGTCCCTTATGTGTTCCACAACTTGCTCTTTAAGTGAAAACGTTTACATTTTGATTGCCTAATATGTTTCTATCATTTTTCCATCTCGCAGGATGTCAGGACCCTGCATAGCACTTGGTAAAGTAAGCCAGTCTAGACTTTCACACTTTCAGCCACAAGACAAAGCTCAGGTCAAACTCAACATTTTCCTGAAACTTTGGGACAGTATAATGTGAATATCCTTCCTCACCAGGGAAACCAAGTCAGAACAATTTTGATCTGAATTTCAGCCTCACCCTTCATTGTCTGTTTGACTGTGGGCATAGGACTTTGCCTCTCTGAGTTTTACTTGAAGGACACAGAAAGCGTATTGTTCAGGATTCCTGTGATGATTAAATGAGATATTCATGTACAGAAAGCTTAATACAATGCCTTGTGTGTAACAAGTACACTTTAAAGTTGGCTGTTGCTATTACTATAATAGTTTTTATTATCAGTGTCATTGCTGTTTTATTATTTTTTATTATTATTGTAATACCTCACTATAATGCCCTAAATGAGGTCTAAAAACCCAGGTGCATAACATATAGGACCACATCATTGCAGAATTCAAGAAAACACTAAAATAAATCTTCTATTGGAGAAAGGGGGAAATCGCTTATCATTTTATACTTGAATTCATTTCATCATGAGATATGTTTTTCCCAGGGTTTCACTGTAATGTATTTATGTTTCATGGAAACTGCACCTATTTGATATTACTTGAAGTCACAAGGAAGATCAAACATCACAAAAGAGCCTTCCCTGACCAGAGAACATTTGAAGAAGCCAAGAGCTACACAAAGAGTTGTGATCAATGACTTGAACCAAATATTATAAAGGAGGATGGAGATGGATGGAGTATATAAGGCAATGTGATAGACAGTCTTCATTGGGGATACCACCTGAGGCTGATGGACAAGAGAAAGGACCACTGAATAATAATGATCCAGTTGACAGATACCTCCCTGCTGGGAGTTTGAGTAGCTCATGTCCTCATTTAGTTAGAAATCAAACAAAGCAATATATTTTTTTTTACTTGCTTTTACAGTTATAGTTTTCCACCAGAGGACTGCAGTTTATCCAAGCAAAAGATGAAGTCAAGTTAATGCCATAAGAGACTTGAACATGAACGGACCAGAGGGACACAGGTAGAGCCTTCATTTTTGCTTCATTATGAAACATGTAGTTTCCCTAAGGAACAACTTGTTTCATGTCACTGCTCTGATCAAGCTTCAAGAGTCCCCTGTTACTGAAAGAGCAATGCCTAAATTCCCATCATGTTTGCATGTGGCCCAGATATGGGGAAGACAAGTATATAAGAAAATGAGGCCGTAGCTGACAGGACCTGAATTTTATGTTTCCTATATGAGAGAAAATCACCACCCCTCCCTAACCAGTCATCTGGCCAACAGCCTGGGAATCATTCTTAATTAATTTATTTCCTCCTTCTCACACATCAGTTCCATCAAAGGATCATTTAGCCAATCACTGAGCTCTTATCAACCTGATTCCTGAATGGTTCTTACAACTTATCACTTTCCCTACCAGTACAGCCATTGTCCAGGCCTGAATTATAGGAGCACCCTAAATGGGAGCTCTCATTTCTTCCCCAAATCCAGCCATCATAGGCATTCTAATAACTGGGAAAGTGTCTGATTTGTGTGTGTCAGGGAGGGAGGGGAAATAGAGGTCAGAAGGAAGAAAATTTGGCTAGACAGGAGGCAACCAGTAATGGCAGCTAACATTTTAATGACTGAATATTACATAGTAGGTGCTGGGCTAAATGCTTCCTGTTCATTATGTCATTTGGTCTGTGAAGAACTGCGTGAGGTTGACGTTAAAGCGTGAGTGGTGTGGTAAGTTAAATATGACTAGAAGTTCTTTGCTGTTTCTCCCATTGAAATGGAATCTAATTCGCCTCTCCGTACACCCAGGTCACCTTAATGACTTGTCCAACCAGAAGAATTGCCACAGAAGTAATATTCTGAAACTTCTGAGGCTAGGTCTTAAGTCTTCATTCCTGAAACAATTTCTCTCTTGAAAACTTGAGAAACGGCATAAAAAAATCCAAAAGGGATGAGATGAGATGCCACATGCAGATAGATACAGGCCATTAAGTCCTGGGTACCAGGCAGATCAATCCACAAGGCATCCCAGTTGATGGCATATGAACCCAAGATACACTGACCAACTGATCCTTGAATTCATGAACCACGAAATGGTGATCAGAATAAAACAGTTTTTGTAAACCATCAAATTGTAGGATTTGTTGTCATGTCATGAGCTCTAACCAGAACAGAGATGTTAGCTCGCTTGGTCAAAGTCACATATTAGATGTTAGAACTGAGTCTGCAATCCAGATGATTTCAGAATCTTTGCTGTCAAGCCTGGGGCCACACTATGTCCTGAAGTGGAGAATCTTGCTTACTAAGGTTGGGAATGTCTGATGCTTCCAGAGAACATGACATCAGAGACCAGAGGAAAGAAGGGAGGAGGAGGGGAAGAGAATGGACAATCATCAAAGAAGAAATTTCTCTGTATTCAGTTGGGCTGGAAATACTTATTCCATTTTAATTCTTGAGGAAAAAATAAAGCAAAAACCCTAAAAGCAGTTCTTATTACCTCTCTTATATATTTATAACTTCTGTTATAAAGAAAACCATGCTTCGGAATAACTTGCCAAACTCCAAATCCAGGAGGTCACAAGGTCAGGGTTTAGAGGCAAGTCAAGATCCTCAGTCACTCTGGTCACCGGCCTGGCTAGGCTGCTAACTGAGTCAATTCAGGCAGCGGGTCTCAGTGCTAGAGTCCCCCTCAGGAAAGCTGGCCTCGGCGGCAGGCTGCAGCTCTAGGTGGGGCTTTAGCATGCTAAGGTCAGGAGTGATTTATTCCACTTCTACATCAGAAGACAAAAACTTTTAATTAAAAGAAGGGAGAAAAAACTGCCAGAGACTGAGCAGGGAGTCCACACCATCTGACAGTTTCAATTTTCACTTATGGCTTACTTTCAGCGATTGATATCCTTCCCGCGCCTGAGGAAGAGAATCAGTGGCTTCCATAAATCACCTTCTCAAGTCACAGGCGATTGCTGTTTTAACCCTCGCTTCCATGGAAACTTCGGCTACCATAGTAATAAAAACAATCGCTCTTCATCGAGATCGCTCCCTGCGTGCAGAATCTATGCAAACTGCTGGCGTCAGTGATTCCACTTGGTTGTCACAAAACCTTACAAACTACGGACTGGCGGTGACCCTGATTTACAGATAACTGAATTGAGTCTTGGAAAGTGAGCTTGACTTGCTCAAAATCACAAGGCATGTGAGTGTGACAGTTAAGTCTGGAATCTCTAGGCAACCTCTGAGCTTGACTCTCGTCCTGTAGATGAACTGACCTGTTGGTTCTTCTCACTGTCCTGTGTGTTTTTAGACTTGAATGTACATGAAAATACTATAAATCATGTACTTAGCTATTATCCGTCCCCCTTTCCATTTTTTAAAGAAAGAAAAGAGAGGTGAACCCAGAACTAGTCAGCCAGTCAAATAACCACCATAACAACCAACATTTGTATAGTGCTTAATATGAGCTTGCCATTGTTTGTACTGCTTTAACTGTACTATAATAATGAACCTTGTTATTAACACTTCCATTTTAGAGATGGTGGAACTGACACCTAAAGGGAACTGATGTCTCTAAAATGGCACAACTAGTAAATGGAACCACAGGCATATGATCCATTCTTCCTGCCTCCATAGTCTACAGTTTTCTCATCACAACCACCACAACTTACAAACGCCTGTCCTTTCCACAAGGAAATGGAATAATACTGTCAGAGGGTGGGTTATTAGGCTGAGGGGCTGAACATTTTGCTCCGGGTATTGAGTGCTTTAATTAGAATGAGAGCATCCTGGATGCAGGACTAAAGTGCAAGATTTAAAAGGGAAGATACAAAGGGATAGTTGTTGCACCACGCTGACTACGAGAGTGAGTGCCTCCTTAAGTCCTCCCTGATGGAAGCCTTGCTTCCTCCTGAAAGATGTGCTGTGGGAGCGTCATGGAAGGTAGCATTCAATACACCAATTTTGATCATTTTTTAGCACCTAATGCATCCACTATACTATGGGAGCATCTGAAGAACTTTTCATTTGGTCATGTAAAACTGAGTAGTTGAGTATCTGAAAAGAGAAATCTGGTCCTTTCTCTTGAAGTGAAAGTTGGGAGCTCTCTACAGACTCACTCTCAGATCACTATGAGTGGCAGAGTGGAGGCGTCCGTGCAAGTGACCCTGGCACAGAGAACCCACCTACATCCCTGAGTCTAGGGAGACTTCAGAGAGGAGTGACAATGTGAGCTGGGGCCCACATGATGACAGGGTTTGCACAGAGATACGCTCTAGGTGTCATGAGAAGATAACACAGAATCAACCAACTGAGAGGGTATGGAGTTGATCCCTGGTCTTGAAAACAATGAAATGATCAGTTCCAGGGACCTAAGGGCAAGGAACAAATGAGTGATCCCTTCAGAAGGACCCCTAAGAAAGAACTTAGCCTCATCCATTTACCTATGAGGTGCCACTCTGCTTTTAAGATTCAGATTCCCAGAAGAGAGTCTCTGACTGACCTAGTAGGTCAAGAGCCCACTCTTTACTTCAAAGAGGGCCAGGTTGGTTTTACAAAGGGAATTCTGGTGCTCTCATCCCTAGGATGAGAAGAGATGCTGAGCAGACAAGAATTTCAGTTGTTCTTTGGGAAAATAATAGAGAAAAGCAACTATACTAGCTTCCCAGATCTGCTAACACGAAGCACCGTGAATCAGGTGACTTAACACAACAGCAATGTATTCTCTCATGGTTCTGGAGAGGTGACATCTGAAATCAAGGTGCTGGCAGATCCATGCTTCCTTTAAAGACTCCAAGGAAGACTTCTTCCTTGTCTTTTCCTAGATTCTGAATTGCTGGCAGCAATTCTTGGTGTCCCTGGGCTTGTGAACACATCACTCTGGTCAATCTGTGACTCCAACACTGCACAGATATTTTTCCCTCTTCACATGTCTCTCCTCTTTTCTCTCCTTTTGAGGGCACTAGTTAAAGGATTGGAGTCTACACCAATCCAGCAGAACCCATCTTACATGATTGTCCCTGCAAAGACCCAATTTCTAAATAAGGCCACATTCACAGGTACTGAGGGTTAAAGCTGCAACATATCATACACACAATGTAGACAATGGAGACTATTAGTCTAGAGAGGGAACTCTGGTCATACTGAAGGATAAAAAATGCTTAGGAAGTAGGCAAGCATGCTATTTGGCCAGAGCCGGATAAAATAGGAGAGAGGCAGCTGGAGGCCAGAGTGCTAAGGGGATTCAGATTCCATGTTATAAGCAGTAGGAAGCCATCCGTGTTTTAGAATCGTCCGTCTGGCTGCATGGTAGAGATGCATGGGAAGGAACTCAGCAGAGGGAGGACATTCTGGAACATCCCATTCCAGGAAGCCTGGAAGCAGAGCTTTCTCTTGCTGGACTTCAAGGTCCTGCATCTAATCCCTTCGGGTCATTCCTTCTGCCTCTTCTTGTTAACTGTCCTTTACAACTCCCCACTACATCCCATTAACATGCATCTTTCTTCCATCTTCTCACTGGTAATCTAATTTTTCCAGATTAACCCTCTTTTGTCTGCTCACATTAACCTTAAAAGTAACATAGATTGGTCTTTCTCTAATCTAATATCTCTGGCCTTCTATTCAGCCGCTTTCTCTCCATGAATCTACTCATTGCATCTTTTATCCTTTTGAAATGTCCTTGAAGAAAAAAAATCAATGTCACAAAGCAAAGAGGGCAAAGAGAAAAATATCCTCAGTGTGAACATCCAATCAGTTTTTCCTTTCTTTTCTTTTTAGTTTTTTTTTTTTCTTTTTCGCCAAGGTGGGTGTCTGATTGAACTCAAGTTGAGGATTCAGTCCTCAGTGTCCAAAAGCTGTTGAGTAGGTAAAGGTCAAATATAATGTAGAGATCTTGAAAATATCTTAGAAAGGCTTCCAGCAAACCATACAAGTAAGAAGGATATAACATTTCGAGAAAACAGCCTTCATTTTACAAGAGAAGAAATGGGTTTTGAGAGATTTGAAAACTCACTCCAGGGTTATCTGACTGGGCTTGAGCACTGGGAGAACTTTGCAGTTTGTGGCTCTTATAGCAGCCAGTGCTCCAGCTACACTGAATCCCTCTCATTTCCTGAACAGGTGCTTCTTTCTTCCACACCTCCCACCATCTTCAGATCTCAGGTTGGAAGTGGCATCCTCCAAGAAGCCCTTCTGACCCCACCAGGCAAGAGGAGCCTCCCTCCTTTGTGTGGCCCAGAATGCTTCTCTCCTATGATCTTCCAATGAGCTCTCTTGGTTTGAACAGTTCTGGGCTTCACCTGCTTCAACTTGAAAGACACCATACCGTACATGCACACCAGTGTTACTGTGACTTTTTGAGACAAAAATTAAACACAATTGCCTTTGGCCACCTCTTCCGCTTTGGGGGCCTCATTTTTTTCCATCTATAAAACAAATATGTTGGACTAAAACATTTTCTAAATGTCCATAGGAATTATATAAGAAAAAAAAAATGATTCTAACTTGACACAGGCTGAGTTAAAGAAAGTGAACCAGATTTCTTTATTGTAAGATCACTTCTCAAAACCCTGATGTGCTACTGTGCCCTATGAAGCTCCAAGAAGAGGTATTACTATTCTTGGTATTACTCTAAGTAGTAGCATTTTCTCTCCATGCTTATACTTATTTGTTGCTTACTATGCAACAGACCCTATTATGAGATTACTATAAGCATCAACTCTATTTAACAACCTTAATTATGCTAGAAGTTTACAGATGAGGATAAGAAGGCATGGAGAACCTAAGTCATCTGCCCATGATCACACAGCTGGGAAGTAGGGAAGAGTTGGGACAATTTTCTCATTGTAGATATGGGAACTAAAGTTCAGAGAGATGAAATGACTTGCCTCACATCACAAAATATAACCTTTATTTGGAATTCTTAGTGTTCATATGGTACTTCTCTCCTGAGCTTGTGAGTATCATACACATATACTCCCTGCTGGACTCATTATGTATCTAGGAGACATTAGACATACAGCAAGTGCTGAGTGGATGATTGGTCTAAGAAATGTACAGATGCATAAATAAATAGTCAATTTAATTGATAAAGAAATAAATGCATCTAGGTTAAGGTTTTGATCTCTATAGGAAGTAGTCCTTGAGGTTGTCTCCACTCATGGATTCCAGTTCATGTCAGTTTTTTGTTTTCCTAAGCATGTGGTTTGATAAAGAGATAAAAAGAAATCCACATCAGTTGGGAGACTAGCTAGACAGGAGGAAAAACTTAAATCAGACAAGCCGGGAATTCTAGACAGATAACATGTTTGCATTTCTCTCCAGCTTATGAAGTTCTCTTCAGACTTGTAATCTCATGAGGTTTTAAGACAGCCCATTGTGGAAGGTATGTTGTGCCCACTTCACAGATGAGAACGGTAGGGGTCATAGATAGATGAGAACTAGTCTGTGGTCACTTGGATCCTGGGTACAGAGATCCTTCTCCGGCTGTGTTGG
Source organism: Spermophilus citellus (assembly GCF_964194105.1). Classification (NCBI taxonomy): domain Eukaryota; kingdom Metazoa; phylum Chordata; class Mammalia; order Rodentia; family Sciuridae; genus Spermophilus; species Spermophilus citellus. The sequence continues at coordinate 15,385,421 of NC_138183.1, read as the reverse complement.
AGATGGCTGAGGGATAAGATGGGTTCTATGGGGACCTCTGACACCACCAAACCAAACGCTGCCTGTGCTTTTCCAGAAAGGAATCTGAAAACAGCCGGTGTCATTGCGGTGGGAACCTGTGGGGTTGGGAAGGATTAAACAACAGCTCCATGACTGGGCTCGGCTCTCACCATGTCCCATTAGAAGTGGCCGCCAGCACCTGCAGCCGGAGCTAGCCTATTGCCAACTCACACCTCCTGATCACAAGTGACAGCCCCACTGGCTGCTCCAGCCACATAGACGTCAGATTTTGAGAGAGAAATGGTTGGGTTTTTTCTGTGAAGCTTAGATGTGATTTTTCTTCAGTCAGTGCTTATGGAGCACACACCTGTGTGGATCCCTCTATGCTGGGAGCTTTGAGGAAGACGAGACTAGACAATCCTACTGTATACTGAGTATGATACCAGACACTTCAGACACATTGATCTTAGTTATCACTGTCATTGTTATGATGAAAGGCCACCTTCTCCTGAGTACTGAATGCTAGGTTAGCATTCATCTTATACAATGATGACAACGATGACAGTGATGATGGTTGTACAAGTTTGGAAATATCCCCCAAAGTTCATGCCCACCCTGAGTCTCAGATATGATCTTCTGTGGAAATAGGGTCTTTGTGGCTGTCATCAAGTTAAGATGAGGTCTTACTGGGATAGAGTGAGCCCTAATCCAATGACTGATATCATACATAAATAGGAAGTTGGTACACATATACAGAGAGGAGAGTAAGACAGAGACACACAGAGCAGTCATAAAGGGAGGGGATGCAACTACAAGCCAAAGAACACCAAGAATCTCAGTAAGTGATGGAACCCAGGAAAAGGATGGGGAAGATTCTTCCTTAGAGTCTTTGAAGGGCCTATGGCCATGCTGTTGCTTTAGTTTTGGATCTTGAGGCTTCATAACTATAAAGGAATTGATTTCTGTTGTCTTAAACCATCCAGTTTGTGATAGTGTGCTATGGCAACCTGACGGAACCAATACAATGAGATTAATCCTCATTTCTTGAGCACTTTCTAAGGACAGCCTACATAAGAATTCCACGTGAATTATCTCTTTACTCCTCATATGATATCCAAAAAGGAATTATTCACAACCCCTTTTTGGTGGATGCAGAAACTACACACTCAAAGGAGGAGACAGATCTGCCTAGGACTCACAGATGCTGGCTTACTCTTCACCCATCAGTCAAATAGGGCTTGATTACATTAAACAAACTCTTCGACCTTGAATTGAGAGTGGTCCTCTACCCAGCCTCCCCTTCCTATCCAAATAGAACTACCACCTCAGCTCTTGGTAAGGTCAGAGCATCACAGATCTCAGGTACAATTCAAAACTCTCTGGGAGCCAGGCACAGTTGAGCATGCCTGCAATCCCTGAGACTCAAGAGGCTGAAGGAGGATCACAATTTTGAGGCCAACTTGGGGAACTTAGGAAGATCCTGCCTCAAAACATAAATGAAAATGGCTAAGGATGTGGATCAGTGGTAGAGCATTCCTGCGTTCAATACCCAGTATCTCTCATACCCACCCACCTCTACACACACACACACACACACACACACACACACACAGAGAGAGAGAGAGAGAGAGAGAGAGAGAGAGAGAGAGAGAGAGAACACTATCTGGGAATCCCATCGATGTTACCTTGAATAAATTGCTTAATCTCTTTGGACCTCAATTCCCCATCCACAAAATAATATAATCTTATAGTGTTATTATAATAATTGATGAAATACCTTATATGAAGTTTATAATATAATGCAACATATGGTAGTTGTTATTATTCAACCTAAAATGAATGGGCAATATGAATTTCTTGTGTTGGCTTTCTGTTGTCCCAACTTTTCTCCTTTACGTTCATTCTTTCTGCTTCTGAATTGCCTTTCTTCCTCATCTTTGCATATGACAACCCTACATACCAGCCAATGCCAAGTTCACAGTCTCTTCTTTCATGGAGCCTACTTGGGACCCTGAGCTGAAAATATCCTCTCCTCCCTCTGACCAGGCAGACTCATTTATAAATGAATCCCTTAAAAAGTAACTGTGCTTCCTGTCTTGTGATACTCTCTTAATTTGAATAACATCCGGGCTTTTGTCAACTTGCTTTATATTTAATATATCTTTGTTTTAGTTGTAGATGGACACATACCTTTATTTTACTTCTTTACTTTTATGTGGTGCTGAGGATGGAACCCAGTTCCTTGCACATGCAAGGCAAGCACTCTACCACTGAGCCACAACCCCAGCTTCTTGCTTTTTAAATAACATTTCCTTGAACCTCCCCTGTCTGAACGTGGGGAGGCTGGGGAATCTCTCTATCACTGCCTCGACACACACACATGCTCTACTTCTTTCTCCTTGTCTTCTTAGACTTTTCACTGTTTTCCTTGAAGCTTTGTTCAAGGCCTACTTTCCTACGCACCACGAGGGCCCACATCATGTGTTGCACGGTTCTCAACCCTCTTCCCCCACCCTCCAGCCCATCTCCTGGAAGCCTTTCTGCAGCAGTCTGTCAGAACACTAGGTGCTATGCTATGTTTGAATCTTTCCTCAAAAAAAAAAAAAAAAAAAAACACAAAAACATGCTGAAATTTAATTGCCATTGTGATGGTGTTAAGAGGCAGGACTTTTAAGGGGTGATTAGATTGTGGGGTACCACCTTCATTGCCTTATGGGTTCTCTCTCTCTCTCCCTCTCCCTTTCCTTCTCCCCTTCCTTCCTCCCTCCTCTTTCTTTCCTCCCTCTCCCCCTCTCTCTCCTTCCTTCTCTCTCTCTCCCTCCCTCCCTCCCTTTCTCTATTTATCTCTCTCCCCCTCCCCCTCCAAGCTCTCTCACCATGTGATGTCTTCTGCCATGTTATGGTGTAGCCAGAAGGCCCTCACCAGAGGCTGATAGGAAGAGGCTGATGCAATGAGTGTGGACTTTGCAGCATCTAGAAACATAAACCAAATGAGCTTCCATTGCTTATAATTGGCTCAGTCTGTGATATCCTGTTATAGCAGCAGGTAACAGACTAAGAAACTCAGCCTCTACTTTGAGTAGACTTGGCAGATATTCCCTTTAATAATGGTGATTTGGCCAAAAGAGGAAATATATCAGTTACTAAGAGTTACATGCAGGGCTGGGTTTGTGGCTCGATGGTAGAGCACTCACCTAGCATGTGTGAGGCACCGGGTTCCATCCTCAGCACCACATTAAAAAATAAATAAATAAAAGAAAGGTGCAAGTGCTACTATGTTTCAGACCCCATTCCAAGTATTTTACATGGATTAGTTAGATCCACCTTCCCAGCAGCCACACATCTGTTATTGCCCATTTTTTTAATAGGTGAAGAAACTAAATAACTTTCCTCACATGGCAATGCTAATGGAAGGCAAAGATAAGATTCAAATCCAGATTTGACCACAATGCCTTTTTTTTTGTACCAGGTGTTGAACTCAGGGGTGCTTAACCACTGAGCCACTTCCCCAGCGCACCCCTTTTTAATACTTTATTTACAGTCATGGTCTCATGAAATTGCTGAGTCTGTTTTTGAATTTGTGATCCTCCTGCCTCAGCCTCCTGAGCCTCTGGGATTACAAGCATGAGCCACCACACCTGGATTAATGCCATGTTTTAAAGCATATAGACTTCTCCTTTTAGTTCCTTTAGTTCTGTCCCTCCCCAACCTTCTCAAGGGGAGTCCATGTTGGTGACCCTCTCACAGTGCCTACATTTGTCCACTCGACAGTCACTCTCAGCTGAGTGAATAAACACAAAGCATTTCTCATCTCCGAATTGTGAATATTTGTGCTTGTCACATATAAAGCCTGTGAGAATAAAATGAGATAATGTGAGGAAGGTATACATTCTGGAACTTGACAATTAGTGCATCTGAAACTATATATGACACAGGCCTGCCCTCAAGGAACATAGCATCTTGGAAACTATTTAGGAAGAAAATTATGCTAGAAGAAAACATCTAAATCTGCCTTAAAATCAGAGACACTGGATAACATGACAGCCGCACAACTCTAAAATAGTATATTTTAATGTTAAAATTTTGCAGCATGTAAATTACACCTTAGTGAAGCTGTTAAAAGCAACAGGTTGAAGAGAATAAAGAAAGAAGACAATACTTGAGGTTTAGGAGCCATACCATTTCATCCACAAGGGCTCAGAGACTCAATCCTGAAGCCTGAGCTTTTCAAGGGTCTAAGAGCCTAGTGAGGGAAAGGAGGGGAGAAAATGTGAGGATCAAAACACACAAATGCAATCTACAAAATAAAAATCAGTAGTTTAATATTGCAAAAATGTCACCTTACGTCAGGTATGTAAATTTTACTACCATCTTATCAATTTTAAGAAAATATACTCTATGCACTAGGTATTTCACAAGGTTTCCAAAAGTAAGAGGGTCCCAGGCCTAAAATGACCTAAAACCTTAAAATGACCATAGTTATGAACACAAATCCCTATGTACCAGGAATTGGGTTAACTTGAGGTTAATGCTAAAGTCAGTCATCTCTTCCTGTAAATGTCCAGATTGCAAATATCTTAGTTTTGTGGGTCATCCAGGCTTTGTTGCAGCTACTTAACTGAGTCATTGAAGCCTAAAAGTAGCCACAGACAATATGTCAATGAAAGAGTGCAGCTGTGTTCCAATAAAACTTTATTTACAAAAACAAGTAAATGGCTAAATTTGGCCTGCAGATTGTATATTGCAGATTTTTGCTGAGTGATATGGACACTATGCTGATTCCAGAAAGCTGAAGTTCTCCTGGATCTGCAACTAGTTCATTCCTTAATCATAGCTAAGTCACTGTTTCAAACTTGGATCCCTGAATTCTGGGTTCTATTAGGAAGTAGGGGAGAAAGTTACCTTGAAAAGGTACATTTACTTAGGATCCTAGGAAATGCCAAACTACCATGTTTCAGAGGATGCTGACCCCCTTCCTACCTCTTTTCTCTACGCATGCATGCACAACTCAACTCTCTTTCTTACTCCTCCTCACTTCTCCTCCACCTCCCAAACTTTCTCTGCTATCTCAAACATAACCCATGAAGGCTACAGTGTTTGCAAGCCTTTCCAACACCAGAAGCCACAGCCAACTCTCTGAGTTTCCCAAGTCTAATTTCCCAAGGAAGGAACCCACTGACCTGCCTCCTCTTGAGTGAGAACATGAATCACAGGTCACTCTGGAGCCCAAAGATTTCAAGGGCCCACATTGCTTAATCCAGTCTTCTAGGGTCTGCACTGCAGGGGGGGGGGAAACAAGGGATAAAGTTAAGTTATGAGTATTTGAAAACCAATGCTAGTTTCTCTGAAATATAATTTTCTGGTTGCCAAGTGGCCCTACGTTTGATCAGTGAAATCATAGGCTCTATCAAGATGAAGGGTGGGGGTGGCAGATATTATATCAGTTGTGTTTTCCCTAAGCGCCCTTTGGTGAATCAGAGAGAGTATCTGAACTTTAGTTCTTTAGTTTCTACATCTATTAAATGACAATAACAGTCATTTCCTCAGTAGAGTATTCTGAAAGGGAGTTAAAATTAATATCAACCATGGAAAATACAGTAGACACGCAACACAGAGTGGTTTTTTTCTTTCTTTCTTTTCTTTTTCTTTTTTTTTTTTACTATTACAAAGATCCTAGTGTCTATCATCTATTTGGCTGCTGTAATTATCAATTTGAAGCAATTTAGTTAAACATTTATTGAGTGTCGACTATGTACATATGTGCTATCAAACACGAAATGCTCTGAGAAGCGCTCAACCCTGACACGTGACTAGGTTGTTAGTGGCACTATTATTATTATCATCCTGAGTCTGGTGGATCGGCTCCAGAGAGCTGGGCTGACACTGTGCAGGACTATCTGAGTTAGGAATTCTTGGCAGGCAGGCAGGCAGAGACAGAGTCCTGCAATGAGGGCAATACAGCTCTAAATAGATAGCCAGGGGACTTTTTTTCTATATTAAACTATTGATTTTTCATAAACCAAGAGCACAAAAGGCCAGTGAAAACAATTGAATTCCAGAGAAGGACTCAAAAAAAAAAAAAAAAATTAGACAGCTCTTTGTCCCCTGCTGGCCACTTTCATGAAGTGACTTCCTTTTAGAGAAAATATAAGTCCTTTATTTCTAGGAAATAAATAGAAAGAAGAAAGGTAGGGAGGCAAAGAAAGAGTGGAGAAAATACAGCTTAAACTGGCAAACAAGAAAGAAAACCTAGGTTCTAGACAGACTCAGCCATGGAGAAAATTCCTTCCTGTCTTTCAGAGACCAGCAGGTCAAATTAAATGCTCTCCGGGTCTAGCATCCTTGACTTAATTATGGGAGCGAGGCAGACCTGAGAGGGGACACAGTGGACTGGGGAGGATGGTTCTGGCTCTCAGCTTCACCTGGACTCCAACCATGATCCCAAAGGATGTTCCTATCATGAGCTCTTGCCCCAGCCAGAAGGGGAACTGGGTAGTGATGACTGAAGTTTGTCCACCTGGGGAAAGGACACCTGTTTAACAAAAATAAGCCAACATATAGATGTAAAATTCTGGGCTCCTGCACATGAGGAGCCCTGAAACACAAAATCATTAACTTCAGGATATATTTTCCTCTATTCTGGAGTTTTGCCCTGGGTAGAATAAGCATGGGGAAAGCACTCAGGGAAAGATGTGGTCCATTTCTCTTTGGGTCTGTCACCCTTGAGACTGAGATTTCATGGTGTTCTTGAACACTACTTTGGTACTTCACATACATCAGTCTGTAAAACTCTTTATCTGATCATGGTCTTTGATGTTAGGGGAAAGTTTCTCCTCCAAGAACAAGCCTAGCCTTATTTAAGGACCAAACATAAAGTCCCTCTTTGACCACTACCCATGACAGTCCCATTGTGTGGACACCCACACATGAAGGACGACCACAGAGGCAATCATAGTGGACACATCGTCCCTCTTTCTCCTCTCCCTGGGGTCAGGACAAAGGTACTCCCCTAGTCTGCATCACTACTTTGCCAGATACCGTTGCTTACCTGAGCCCCAGATTAGGGGCCAGGAGCTTAGAGACACTCATGGATCTGGGGCCACCTGGCAGATTCTGTCCTGCGAGCTGGCCACAGAATTCCTCTACTTTCACTTTACCTTCCTGGGGGTGGGGTGGAAAAGGGCTGCCTTTTAGAGAGGAGTTTTTATGGAAAACTAAGGTATCGGAGGCAACTAAACCTCCTGGCCAACTTGTTCAGTCCACCTTGCATCCCTGGCTTTTACTTTACAACTGCACCCTTTGGCCCTGTGCTGGCTGAGCTCGTCCCTCAATTGTGACAATTCAGCCAAACTTTCCTACCATGCAAATAAGAAGACATGTGTACACTAACTCATGGTGAAATGCCAAACAGGAAGCCTTTCCTTTTAATTACATCTCCACAAACTTTCTTCTTCTAACCTTCTAGAACATTCTATTTACAAATATATATATATATATATATATATATATATATATATATATATATATATATATATACACACACACACACACACACACACACACACACAGTATGTAGGTTTTGAGTGTGTCTTCTTTCCACTTCACATAATGCTTTTTGAGATTCATTCACATTGCCTCTTATATCAGTAGTATGTTTCCTTTTGTTGTTGAATAGCTTTCCATTGTATGGATGTATCATGATTTGCTGATCCATTCATTAGTTGGTGGACATTGGGTCCCCCCCCAATTATGAATAAAGATCCTATAATTACTCCCCCCTGGGTCTTTGTATGAACATACATTTTCATCCCACTGAGGTAAATTTCTTTTGTAGGATTTCAGAGGCATATGGTGGGATGGGCTGATTTTGTTTCTCCTTGCAAAAAGTTTATATGTAGAAGTCCTAATCCCTAGAGATTGTCTAATCCTCCCATGTCCTCCTCCATATCCCGCTATGAATAAGACTCCTTATGTGAGAGAAAACATTTGGCATTGGTTTTAGGGGGATTAGCTTACTTCACTTAGCATTATATTCTCCAATTCCAACCATTTGCCAGAAAATGTCATGATTTTATTCTCTTTTATTGCCGAGTAATATTCCATTGTGTATAAATGCCACATTTTTTTATCCATTCATCAACTGAAGGACATCTAGGTTGGCTTCAGAGTTTAGCTATTGTGAATTGTGCTGCTATAAACATTGATGTGGCTGTGTCCCTGTAGTATGCTGTTTTTAATTCCTTTGGGTATAGACTGAGGAGAGGGAAATAACTGAGTCAAATGGTGGTTTCATTCCCAGCTTTCCAAGGATTCTCCATACTGCTTTCCATATTGGCTGCACAAATTTGCAGTTCCACCAACAATGTATGAGTGTGCCTTTCTCCCCACATCCTCGCCAACACTTATTGTTGTTTGTCTTCATAATAGCTGCCATTCTGACTGGAGTGAGATGAAATCTTAGAGTAGTTTTGATTTGCATTTCTCTTATTGCTAGAGATGTTGAACATTTTTTCATATATTTGTTGATTGATTGTATACTCTCTTCTGAGAAGTGTCTGTTCAGTTCCTTGGCCAACTTATTAAATTTATTTTTTGGGAGGTGTTTAGCTTTTTGAGTTCTTTATATACCCTAGAAATTAGTGCTCTATCTGATGAGCAAGTTTAAAAATTTGCTCCCAAGATGCAGGCTCTCTATTCACCTCACAGATTGTTTCTTTTTCTGAGAAGTAGTTTTTTTAGTTTGAATCCATCCCATTTATTGATCCATCCCATTTATTGATTCTTGATTTTAATTCTTGTGCTGTAGGAGTCTTATTAAGAAAGTTGGGGCCTAATCCAACATGATGGAGATTTGAGCCTACTTTTTCTTCTAATAGGAACAATGTCTCTGGTTTAATTCCTAGGTCTTTGATCCACTTTGAGTTGAGTTTTGTGCATGGTGAGAGATAGCAGTTTGATTTCATTTTGTTGCATATGGATTTCCAGTTTTCCCAGAACCATTTGTTGAAGAGGCTATCTTTTCTCCAATGTATGTTTTTTGGCGCCTTTGTCTAATATAAGATAACTGTAATTATGTGGGTTAGTCTCTGTGTCCTCTATTCGGTTCCATTGGTCTACCAGTCTGTTTTGGTGCCAATACCAGCTGTTTTTGTTACTATTGCTCTGTAGTATAGTTTAAGGTCTGGTATAGTGATACCTCCTGCTATACTCTCCTAGCTAAGGATTGCCTTAGCTATTCTGGGTCTCTTATTTTTCCAGATGAATTTCATGATTGCTTTTTCTATTTCTACGAGGAATGTCATTGGGATTTTAATTGGTGTTGCATTAAATCTGTATAGTGCTTTTAGTAGTATGGTCATATTGACAATATTAATTCTGCCTATCCAAGAACAAGGGACATCTTTCCATCTTCTAAGGTCTTCTTTAATCTCTTTCTTTAGCGTTCTGTAGTTTCATTGTAGAGTTCTTTCACCTCTTTCATCAGGTTGATTCCGAAGTATTTTTTTTTTTGGAGGCTATTATAAATGAGATAGTTTTTCTCATTTCCCTTTCAGATAAATTGTATCTGATATACAGAAATGCCTTTAATTTATGGGTATTGATTTTGTATCCTGATACTTTGCTGAATTCCTTTACTAGTTCTAGAAGTTTTCTGGTGAAATTTTTTGGTTCTTCTAGGTATAGAATCATATCATCAGGAAATAGTGCTATTTTGAGTTCTTCTTTTCCTATGTGTATCCCTTTAATTTCTTTAGTCTGTCTAATTGCTCTGGCCAGTGTTTCAACAACTTATGTTAAATAGAAGTGGTGAAAGAGAGCATCCCTGTCTTGTTCCTGTGTTTAGAGGGAATGCTTTCAATTTTTCTCCATCTAGAATGATGTTGGTCTGGGTCTTAACATAGATAGAGCTTTTATGATGTTGAAATATGTTCCTGTTATCCCTAGTTTTTCTAGTGTTTTGAACACATATGGGTGCTATATTTTGTTGAATGCTTTTTCTGCATCAATTGAGATGCTTTTATATTTAAATCTTTTGATGTGATAAATTATGTTTATTGATTTCAGTATTTTGAACCAACCTTGCATCCCTATGATGAATCCCACTTGATCATGGTGCACTATCTTTTTGATATATTTTAGTATTCAATTATCCAGAGTTTTTGAGAATATTTGTATCTATGTTCATGAGCGACATTGGTCTGAAGTTTTCTTTCTTTGATGTGTTTTTGCCTGGTTTTAGAATCAGGGTGATATTGGCCTCATAGAATGAGTTTGGAAGTGCTCCCTCTTTTTCTATTTCCTGAAATAAGTTGAAGAGTATTGGTATTAGTTCTTCTTTATAGGTCTTGTAGAACTCAGCTGTGTATCCATCTGTTCCTGGGCTTTTCTTTGTTGGTAGGCTTCTGATGGCATCTTCTATTCCCTTGCTTTAAATTGATATATTTAAATTGTGTATATCATCCTGGTTCAATTTGGGCAAATTCTATGACTCTAGAAATTTGTCAATGCCTTTGATATTCTCTATTTTATTTGAGTACACATTTTCAAATACTTTCTAATCATCTTCTGTATTTCTGTAGTGTCTGTTGTAATATTTTCTTTTTTATCATGTACATTAGTGATTTGAATTTTCTCTCTTCTTCTCTCCATTAGCATGGCTAAGGGTTTGTCAATTTTATTTATTTTTTCAAAGAACCAACTTTTTGTTTTGTTAATTTTTTCAATTGTTTCTTTTGTTTCAATTTCATTGATTTCAGCTCTGATTTTAATTATTTCATATCTTCTACTGTTTTGGGTGTTGATTTGTTCTTCTTTTTCTAGGGCTTTGAGATGTAGTGTTAGGTCATTTTTTTTTTTAAAGAGAGAGTGAGAGAGAGGGGGACAGAGAGAGAATTTTAACATTTATTTATTCTTAGTTCTCAGCGGACACAACATCTTCGTTTGTATGCGGTGCTGAGGATCGAACCCGGGCCTCACGCACGCTAGGCGAGCGCGCTACCGCTTGAGCCACATCGCCAGCCCCGTGTTAGGTCATTTATTTGTTGACTTTTTCTTCTCTTAAGGAATGAACTCCATGAAATGTACTTTCCTCTTAGTACTGCCTTCATAGTGTTCCAGAGATTTTGCATCACTGTATCTGTGTTCTCATTTACCTATAAGAACTTTTTAATCTCCTTATTGATATATTTTGCAACCCATTATTCATTCAGTAGCATATTATTTAGTCTCCAGGTGTTATAGTGGATTCTATTTTTTATTTTATCACTGATTTCTAATTTCATTCCATTGTGATTTGATAGAATGCAGGGTAGTATCTCTACCTTTTTTTTATTTGTTAAGAGTTGCTTGGTGGCCTAATATATGGTCTATTTTAGAGAAGGATCCATGTGCTGCTGGGAAGAAAGTGTATTCCCTCGTTGAAGGATGAAATATTCTATATATGTCAGTTAAGTCTAAGTTATTGATTGTATTATTGAGTTCTATAGTTTCTTTGTTTAGCTTTTGTTTGGAAGATCTATCCGGTGGTGAAAGAGGTATGTTAAAGTCACCCAGAATTATTGTGTTGTGGTCAGTTTTACTCTTGAACTTGAGAAGAGTATGATTGATGAACATAGACGCTCCATTGTTTGGAGCATATATATTTATAGCTGTTATGTGTTATTGGTGTATGGTTCCCTTCAGCAGTATGAAATGTCCTTCTTTGTCTCTTTTGATTAAATTTATCTTAAATTCTACTTTATTTGATATGAGGAGGGACAACCCTACTTGCTTCTGCAGTTCATGTGAGTGGTATGATTTTTCCCAACATTTCACCTTCAGTCTGTGTATGACTTTTCCTATGAAATGAATCTCTTGGAGGAAGAATATCATTGGGTTTTTGTTTGTTTGTTTGTTCATTTGTTTTTGATCCAATCAGTTAGCCTATGTCTTTTGATTGGAGAGTTTAGGCCATTAACATTTGGGGTTATTATTGAGACATGATTTGTATTCCTAGCCATTTTTGTTTATTTTTGTAATTTAATTTGACTCAGTTATTTCTTTGATTAGCTTTTCCTTTAGTGTAATACCACCCTCTGCTGATTTTCATTGTTGTTTTTCATTCCCTCTTCATAGAATATTTTGCCAAGGATCTTCTGTATTGCAGGCTTTCTAGCTGTAAATTCTTTAAAATTTTGTTTATCAGGGAAGGTTTTTATTTCATCATCAAATATAAACTTAATTTTGCTGGATTCTTGGATAGTATACATTTTCTTTCAGAGCTTAATATTTGTTGTTTCAGGATCTTCTAGCTTTCAGGGCCTGGGTTGAAAAAAAATTGCACATAATCTAATTGGTTTACCTCTCCCTATATGTAATCTGATTCCTTTCTCTTGTGGCTTTTACTATTCTCTCCTTATTCTGTCTGTTAGGCATTTTCATTATACTGTGGGTTGGTGTGGATCTGTTGTGATTTTGTACATTTGGTGTCCTATAAGCCTCTTGAATTTGGTTTACCAATTTGTTCTTCATGTTTGGAAAATTTTCTGATATCATTTTGTTAAATAGATTGTTCATTTCTTTGGTTTGGAACTCTATGCCTTCTTTTATCCCAGTAACTCTTAAGTTTGGTCTTTTTATGCTATACCATATTTCTTGAATGTTCTACTCATGGTTTCTTATCATTTTCACTGTGTGGTCTACAATCTTTTCAAGATTATATATTTTGTCTTCATTGTCGGAGGTCCTGTCTTCCAAGTGGTCTAATCTGTTGGTAATGCTTTCAATTGAGTTTTAAATTTGGTTTATTGTTTCTTTCATTTCAAGGATTTCTGGGTTTTCTTTAGAACCTTTATCTCCCTATTGAAGTAATCTTTTGCTTCCTGTATTTGCTCATGTAGCTTTGGGTCAAGAGGGTCTTTTGCTGCCGGCATTTGCTCTCCTATATCATCCTTTAATTCACAGAACATTTTAATTATGTACCTCCTGAACTTCTTCTCTGTCATTTCCTTGGCTGTGCTGGTCATGGATTCTAATAATGTTGCATCTTGACTTGTTCGGGCACTTTCTTCCCTTGTCTTTTCATTTTGCTCTTGTGTCTTCCTTTCTAGCTCTGTGGACATGAGGCATTATCATTTTTACCCTATAGGCTTTTAGTGCCCCTATAGGGTTCCAATACCTCACCTTTGAGGGGAAGAACAATATTAACAGATCCTAATATAAACAAAATACCACTTAAAAACAAATAGTTGTTATTTAGATGTTTTCAGTTTGGTCACAATATACAGAAATGGTAAATTCAATTATTATCTACAATATAATCAGTAGGTTTATAAAAGAGTTTACAGTTTCTGATGGTGGACCAAGAACTGGGGGTAAAGTGTAGGAAGATATGCTGAGGAGATATGAGATGAAAATATAGTTATTATATCTTAGGAAATGGAAAGAGAAATCTAAAGAAGAAAGTTAGTAGCAGGAGAACAGAGAGGTAGTAATTTTTGGTAGACAAGTAAGAAGGAAGACAGTAGAGTACATATAAACACACATATACATTAAGAAAAGTTTTTAAAAATGTTAAAATCGTAAAAATTGGAGAGAAAAAAAAAGAATCTACAACACAACTGTACTATACTATTCAGTCCTCTTAGTCCTCAATATCCTAATTCATGCAAATTACTCGGTTTCACATAAAGAGGGAGAAGAAAGAAAAAGAAAATGTCGAAGAAAGAAACAAGGATAGTTCTGGTTGGCAATCAGTATCTTTCCTGCTTCCCTTCTCATCCAATAGGTGGGGTTATCTGTTCTTAATTGGCATCTCTGTCCTCAGGATGGTGGGGGTTACCAGGGTGTGTGGGTTGGTCCTGGGTGCAGGGTACATGGAAGTGGGTATGGCACCTTCGGGCCCCATTGGGAGATTTCACCTCAAGGATCTCCTTTGGGGTCTGCTCCTGGTGTGGGAGCTGGGTCTTATCTCCTCATCTCCCTGTAGACCTCAGAGTCCCTGCCTTCTACATTAGTCTCTAAAGTGTGCACCCTCACCCTCTCGCTTTCTACTTCCTAATCTCTGGGGGTCTTGTGTGTTACCCTCTGATGGCTGCGCACCTGTCGCGGAGGGCTGTTTTGTACTGGGCACTCACTCTGCCAAGTTAGCAGCTGCTGGAGATGGGGCGGGGGCTAGAAAACTGTGGGTACCTGGCTCTCCGGTGGTGGTGTTCGAGACTGGCAGTTGCCAGACTAAAGATGGTGATGGAGTTGACCCAAGATGGAGGTTGCTGCTTTCAGCCCTGGAGTTCGGGCAGGGCCGGGGGAGCTGGGCGATGGCGTTTTGCGATGCATTCAGAGATGAGCTCTGTGACCGCAGGGTTGAGCTGTTGGCTTTCTTCAGAGCCTGTGACATCCCCAGGTGCAGGCAAGCTACCACAAGTAGGGGACTATGGCAGGAGCTGCTGAGTCCCAAGATGGAGGCGACCCGGAGAGCCCCACGTTAGTAGATGGGGGTCCCCATGGGAGTGGCGGCCCGAGCTCCTGCTTGTGGGTAGCAGCTGAGTGTCCTTCTTGGGAGCAGTGTTTGGAAATTCTGCGCTTGCGCTGCTGTTGAGGCACCCGGGCGACCTGTGTGGGAGAGTAGTCAGGAGTCCTTTTCTAACCCCGAGGCCTGGTGGTGCGGGACAGCTGCCGTGATTCCTGTGCGGGATCAGCTGCGGAGGGGTGCTCTATTGCTCTCAGCACAGCAGTATTCCCACTAGTTGAGACACGGAATGCTGCCCCCCTCTGGCCCATCACCTTGGTCTTTGAGATTAGCATTCTTTTTTTTGTGTGTGTGTGCCTTTTGTCTACATATTTTTTTATTTTATTAATTTTTTAAATTTATACATGATAGCAGAATGCATTGCAATTTGTATTACACATATAGAACACAATTTAATGTATCTCAGTGTTGAGATTTTTTAAAAAATATATATTTTAATTAAAATCATTCTCCATGTTTAGGGGAATATTGTTATTTTTCAACTGAGTAAGAAAATACATGGGATAAAAAGATGGCATCTTGTCTGAAAGCTACAAAGACCTAACCCCATAAAAATTTTTAAAATGATTTAAAGAGAGAAATGAAGGGTCTTGGAATTATTTTTCTTAGTGAACAACACCATCCTCTGGTTTTAACAAGTGAGATTATGATTTCTATTAGTATCAGTGGTTCTTAAATAAGCACAATACCCTTGATCCTTCTTAAAATATGAAGGACCATTTTGGACTCTCTCCCACAAAATGCACAAAATATAAAAGTTAGTACATAATTTCAAGTGGGTTTTAAAGAACCCACTCCATAACTCATTTATTAATCTCCAATTGAAACTTCAGATCCTGAAGTGTTATGCAAATTAAACTATCACTTATTTCACTTTGGTTGCTTTTTACTGACAATGTGATACAGTTGAAAATTCACTAGACTACAACCAACACTAATGTTTTAGTGAGCTTTTTCATCACTGTAATCCAAAAGACCTGACAAGAACGTTTATTTCGGCCAGCTGACTCCATAGCTCTGGGCCCAGGGTAAGGCAGAACATCGTGGCCTAAGGATGTGGCAGAGAAGAGCAATTCGGGACATGGCAACCAGGAAGCCAAGAGACCTCTGCTCAGCAAGGACAAATATAAATCCCCAAAGCATGTCCCTCAATGACATAGTTCCTCCAGTCACACCCAACCTACCTATAGTTAATCAATATTGGTGTATTAACACACTGATTAGGTCACAACTCTCAGGATCTAATCATTTCCCCTCTGAAAATTCTTACATTATTTCTCACATGAGCTTCTGGGGAATACTGTATACATAAACCATAACAAACAGACCCTGGGCTTCAGTCTCCGTTCTTCCAGTTAACCACTGAATCACATTGATAAAACTCAGTGCTTTATCATATAGATGTTTTTCTTACACATTTATGGCCAATCAAGGAACAGCCAATTGAGGCTGAACTTAGCTATAGACCAAATCTATCCATGGCTCATGTTTCTCTATGTCTTTCTGGAATCAGGGGTCTAAACATGTACTTCTCTTGACAATGGAGGAAACTCAAGGGAACAGCAGAACCATTTGAAACTGAGGGAGCTCTGAATATTCATGCACAGCACAGGCACAATGATACCTCTGCCGAGCTCTGTAGCAAAAAGGCAAGTTATACAGCCAAACCCAAAGTAAAAGACTGAAGAACTATATGCCACATTTGTTTTCTATACTATGCATCAAATTACTACAGATAGTAACTTAAAACAACACACCTGTGTGTTCTCATGATTTCTGAGTCAAGTGTCTGGATGAGGCTTCATTGCATCTCTGCAAGGCTGTAATTCAGGTTTCAGCCAAGGCTCAATCCTCATCTTCAAGCTCCACTGGTGATGACCCACTTCCAAGCTAACTCAGATTCTTGTCCATATTCATTTCCTTGTAGGTGAAAGTCCAAGGACTTCAGTGTATTGCCTAGATTGTAAATGCTTCTGGCCTTCCTTGAACATGGGCTTCTCCAACACAGTCCCTGCAGGCAGCTTGCTCCTGCAATGCCAGCAATTGAGAGCGATGGCAGAAAGGTAGAGCTGTGTGTACCTGAATGTCATCTCACATGCACAGTCACATCATCATTCCACCCCATCACCTTGGCCATCTTCTGTTGGTTAGAAACAAGTCACAGGTTCTGCCCTCAAACACTCAAAAAGAGAGAATTACACAGAGGTGTGGACACCAAGGGGTGGGGCTTGGGAACACCTGACAGTCTATCTGCCGCATCCCCTTTAGGATGAGAAATTGCCACATCCCCTGGAAGGGGTGTTCATGCAAAACAAGGGGTGAAGGCTTGAGGCTGGCAATGAAGACACCACCATACTGCAGAATCACAGGAAGCCACGGAGGGCCATTGGAGATGACCGTCAGAAAGCTTATTCCCTAGAGGTGATAGCTGGACAGAGAGACATGAAAAAATGAAGGAACTGTGAAAAATATGCAGAAATTGAAAGCAGGGAATATGCTTTAAAATGAACCGTTGCTCAGTCTGTTCTCTCATGACGGCTCGGACACCAGGTCTTTCCTAATCTTCCAATTAAATTGACTGCTTAAATTGCTGTGCCAGAAACCTGTCTTCCAGACAAAGAGGACCAAGTGGCTAATGAGGTGAAGAGGAGATTATGAGAGGAAACGCCGGGAATTTATGCCCAATGCCACGTTCCTGTCTGTGATGTACACGGGGCTAGGGGAGAGAACGTACAAAAGATACAGGGCCTGAGAGTCTTCTGAGAGACACCAAGGGCTGGAGATCACGAAGGTCGTGGCTCTGAAGGAAATGGCTTTGCTCACCCTATGGTGAACAACTTGGTGAACGGCCAGGGCCCCAGGTTAATTGACTGGCGAATCTGACTGCTGCTTCACTGAAGAGGCAATTTTGTATTAAAGCCAGAGCATCAGACAGATCCAAATGATCCCGAGGATGTATGTCATGCAAACTCTCTGAGTATCAAATTCTTAGTCTGTAAAATGGGATGATTGATCTTAAGTCTGGGATAAGCAGGTGACCGTGGTGTCTTCCATGAATCTTCTGTGAGTCTGTAGGGGTCATGGTTGTTATATTTCTGTTAAATGTGTCTTGTTCTTAGTTGCACTGCCTTTTAAAACACTATTAAGGCAAAAAGAAATGATCAAATATGCTCTGATTTGTGGCCTCCAGGAGACAGTTCCAAAGTCTTTTCCAGCTCTAGGTAAAATGCTTAGCACAGCACTTGGCGCATTGTGAACCTTCAATGAAATGATTGCTATTATTATTATCAATTATATTATTTCATGATTTTCTCCAAGATGTTAAAAGCAAATGTACTTGGAGAGCTACTACATTAAAACATCATCAACCACTAATTTTACAGTCAATTTAATAAATCCTCATCATGAGTCCCAGGGAGGTGGAAGGCCCCAACTTTTACAATGGGGCCATCAGCAAAGTGTTTTCAAATTAGTGAGAAAGGACCAACCATATTTAAGTCCAAACATTGACTAATGCCTAATCACCATAATTATTAGTTTGTGTATAGAAATGCAAAATATACCAAGTGTACTGTTTGCCATTAATTACCACATATTCTCTCTACATTGGCCATTGGTGGCCAAAAAGAAATAATTTTTTTTTCATTTTGGGAGTGGAGAAACAAGGTCAGAGAGGTGAAGGGACTTGCTGAAGGTCCCAGAATAAGTTGCAGAATCAAGAGTAAAATATATGTCAGGTCTTCTGACATAACCCTGTTCCAACCACAGGAGGGGAAGCCTGAGACTCACACAGGAGTTCTTGAAAAATACCACTTCTTTGACCCTACAATGAATTATTAGCAATTAATAGGATGGAAGTGTGGACCTGGGAGGTATATTTTTGAAGCGCCTATAGTGAAGCAGGTAAAGGAACATTAGATTGCAAGCTACATGAGGGCAGAGACCACATCTTCTCACTTGGGAGCAGTGTCTGGCAGGACCAACTGATATCCATTAAATGAATGAGTAATCACATGGCTTTAACATTCCCCGTGGAGTCAGAAATTAATCAAGAACAGCAGGCTTTGGGGAGTGGTGCAAGAACTGTAAAGTCAGAGAAAGAGTCACTGAGTTCAAATTTAAATTCGGCATCCATCTCTGTATTTATTATGTGACAGAGATGGCACTAGGATTTGGAAATACATGATAAATTAAAAACATCCCTCCCCTCAAGGTGCACTGGGGCTGGTGAGCAGATAAATTGACACATCAATCCCTAGACTGGAAATGAAACAGCACCGATAAAGGTAAGTGGTGTTGGTGAGGCACCCTGTATGTTCCAGGGCCTTACCCACATGAGCCTCTTGCAAAATGTTTAAAGAGTGATGTGAAAGCTGCAGAGCTACAGAGGAGGCAGAAGGCTACTTCACCAACTTCCCAGGTTTGCTTTGTTCACCTGCATAAACAGCTGCTCTCTCTGGGACTGGATGGCTATTTGCAGATGCAGGAGGAAGGAGCCGTGTTGGCTTCTTTCAGAGAAGCCTGTGATCAAATATCAGGCATCGGAACCATACGTGCTTCCAGGTGGGGAAACTGAGGCAATGGACGTACAATAGCCCTTCTATTGGTCATTTTCTAGTTCAGAAGAATGGAAATGGCTTGGATTTGTGATAGGCCGGTTCACCCTACAAATTTTCCAAGAACATCATCCTTCTTCCTTTTCTTGCACTTTCTTTAGATCCCCACAATTTAGAAGACAAAAACCTTTTTTCATCCTTAGCCATGACTGTAGCAATAGCTTCCTAAATGCAGTTAGTGCCTCCTTCTGACCTCCACGATTCTCTGCTCTGATGAAGACACAATTGAAAAAGGACAAAGTGGAATAGTCAAATATCTGCAGGACCACCCACCATGGTCCTCTGTGGCCTACAGAATGAACTACCTGGACAGCACCCTATAGGGGCACACACCAAAGGCTGCTCACCAGCTTGTGGCTCTGTTGGGAGGTGATGGAACTTCAGGAGGTGGGGTCTAGTGGAAAGAGGTTAGGGCACTGGGGGGGTGCCCTCAAGGAGATATTGGGACCATGGCTCCTTCCCCTCTTACTTTGTTTCTTGGCCTCCATGAGGTGAACAGGTTTCCTCCACCAGGTCCTCCAACATAATATACTGTCTCACCACAGGTCCAAAACCATGTGGCCAAGTGACCCTGGAGCACTAAATCTGTGAGTCAAAATAGATCTTTCCTTCTCTAAATCTTTTTCTAAGAAATAGAACTTATACAATAGGCCCACCTCTAGGGGATGGAGGGGTGTATCTCCAGCAGGTCCCTCAGTGGGCAAGATGACTCTCAGGATGTAACTGGAAAGGCTTGGAGCCTGCACCCCCATGTCCATGGCAGCATTATGTATAACAATCAAGATATGGAACAGATGAAGGGAGAGCAATGAAAATGTGACTATATAAATATGTATCTATACACACACTGATAAATACACACACACATACACTTTTCCTCCCATTTTGTGTGTGCATGTGTGTGTGTGTGTAATGAAATAGTATTTAGCCATAAAAGCAGGAAATCCTATCATTTACATCAACATGGATGAACCTGGCAGACACTATGCACAGTGAAATCATCCAGTCACAGGAAGATGGATGCTACATACATAATCCCAATTAGACATGGAGTCTAATAGAGTTGAGCTCACAGATGCTGAGAGTGGAAGGGTGATTGCCTGAGGTTGAGGGAAGATGGAGGAAATGGAGAAATAGATACTAATTAAAGGGTATAAAGCTTCTAATGCACATCTTGGTATCTTGGGGACCATAGTTAATAATACTGTTTTGTTTACCTGAAATTTGTTGAGAGACCACATCGTAAGCATCCTCACTACCCCTAAACACATTTACAACTGTAACTATGAGGCAAGGGATGTGTTAATTATTTGATTGCAGTAATTGTTATACAATCCATATGCATATCAACTCCTCTCATTGCACACCTTGCCTATATGCAATCTTTGTCAGTTACACCTCAATATTAAGCTGGGGAAAATTAAATCAATGAATAAAACTCTCCTCACCATCACTATCCCATTACTTTACCTTCCTCTCCATTCTTTCTTTCTTTTTCTTTCTTCCTTTTCCCCCTTTGAACACATGTTGACAGTTTATTTGTTGCATGTACTCACAGTCAAGAGGAGGACAGCTCTCTAACCTCTGCAGGCCCAGAGAGGAGTTACACTTAGGAGCAGACAGGGTAGGAGGAGACTTTGTGACACCAATAAGAAGTGATGCTCCTTGGCTCCCAGTAAAGGATGTGATTGAGACTTCTGAGGGCTGGCAGGGACAGAAACGATTTCCTACAACGTGGTACGACTGCAATCCTATACTAGAATACTATAAGACTGTCTACTGCAATACTAGATGCATGTATTTTAATTACATATACTAGAAACTAGTCATATATAATATATACTAATCACTTTATAAAACTATTATACACTACACTTAAATATACATTCACACATATAAGTTTTTTGCATATACACCCATACAGACATGCCATAGATAATAGATAATACTACATTATAACTATACTGGGGTACATAAATTTCTTTAAATACAGATGCAAGGAAACCTCAGTAAAACACTAGAAAACTGAACCTACCAATATATAAAATGATTTATTCTCCATGATGTAGAGAGATATAGCCCATAAAAGCCAAGTTATTTCCATATTCAAAAGTCAATTATATTCATTTATTAATTATAGAAGTTTTTGGTGGAGTTTTTTGGATCCTCTGAGTATAAAATCATGTCATCAGCAAATAATGATAGTTTGAGTTCTTCTTTTCCTATTTGTATCTCCTTAGTTTCTTTTATTTGTCTAATTGCTCTGTCTAGAGTTTCAAGGACTATGTAGAATAGAAAGAGGTGAAAGAGGACATCCCTGTCTTGTTCTAGTTTTTGGAGGGGATGCTTCCAATTTTTCTCCATATAGAATGATGCTGGCCTTGGGTTTAGCACAGATAGCTTTTACAATATTGAGGCATGTTTCTACTATCTCTAGTTTTTCTAGTGTTTTGAACATGAAAGAGTGCAGCAAAGTAGCAGGAAATAAAATCAATACCCATAAATCAAATGCATTTCTATACAACAGTAACGGATCCTCTGAAAGAGAAATTAGGAAAATCACCCCATTGACAATAGCTCTCCCCAAAAATAAAATAAAAATATTTGAGAATCAAAAAAGAGGTGAAAGACCTCTACAATGAAAACTACAGAACACTAAAGAAAGAAATTGAAGAAGACTTTAGAAGATGGAAAGATCTTCCATGCTCTTGGATAGGCAAAACTAATATTGTCAAAATGGCCCTACTATCCAAAGTGCTATATAGATTCAATGCAAGTCAAATTAAAATCTCAATGTCATTCCTTATAGAAATAGAAAAAGCAATCATGAAATTCATTTGGAAAAACAAGAGACCCAGAATACCCAAAGCAATCCTTAGCAAGAAAAGCGAAGCAGGAGGCATCACAATATAAGACCTTAAACTATACTACAAAGCTACAGTAACAAAAATGGCATGATACTGGCACCAAAATAGATATATAGACCAGTGGTACAGAATAGAAGATACAGAGTCAAACCCAAATAAATACATTTATCTCATACTAGACAAAGGTGCCAAAAACATACATTGGAGAAAATATAGCCTCTTCAACAAATGGTGCTAGGAGAACTGGAAATCTATATGCAGCAAAATGAAATGAAACCCCTATTTCTCAACCATGCACAAAACTCAACTCAAAGTGGATCAAGGACCTAGGAATTAGACCAGAGACCCTGCACCTAATAGAGGAAAAAGTAGGCCCAAATCTTTATCACATCGTATTAGGCCCCGACTTCCTTAACAAGACTCCTAAAATGCAAGAAATAAAATCAAGAATTAATAAATGGGATGGACTCAAACTAAAAAGCTTCTTCTCCACAAAAGGAACAATGCTTGAGGGGAAAAGAAATCCTACATTTTGGGAGCAAATTTTTGCCACATGCATGTCAGAAAGAGCACTAATCTCCAAGATATATATAAAGAACTCAAAAAACTTAACACCACAAAAAACAAATTACTCAATCAATAAACAGGCTATGGAGCTGAACAGCCACTTCTCAGAAGAAGATATACATTCAATCAACAAATATATTTTAAAAAATGTTAAACATCTCCAGTAATTAGAGAAATGCAAATCAAAACTACTCTAAGATTTCATCTCACCCCAGTCAGAATGGCAGTTATCAAGAATACAAATAACAACAAGAATCAGCAAGGATGTGGGGGGAAAGGCACACTCATACATTGCTGGTGGGATTGAAAACCAGTGCAACCAATCTGGAAAGCAGTATGGAGATTGCTTAGAAAACTTGGAATGGAAACATCATTTGACCCAGATATCCCACTCCTGGGTCTATACCCAGAGGACTTCAAATCAGCATACTATAGTAACGTAGCCCCATGATTGTATATAATAGCTCAATTCAAAATAGCTAAACTGTGGAAGCAACCTAGATACCCTTCAACAGATGAATGCATAAAGAAACTGTGGTATATATACACAATGGAATATTACTCAGCA
Organism: Spermophilus citellus; assembly: GCF_964194105.1. Classification (NCBI taxonomy): domain Eukaryota; kingdom Metazoa; phylum Chordata; class Mammalia; order Rodentia; family Sciuridae; genus Spermophilus; species Spermophilus citellus. The sequence goes on along the minus strand of NC_138183.1, from coordinate 15,362,297 downwards.
TTAAAAGAGAATGAAATTATGACATTTGCAGGTAAATGGATGGAGTTGAAGAATATCATGCTAAGCAAAGTAAGACAATCCCCCCCCAAACGAAAGGCCAAATGTTCTCTCTGATAAGTGCTGATCCATAACAGGGGCAGGCATGGGAAAAAAATAACTTTGATTAGGCAAAGGGGAGGGTGAGGTGGGGAGGGGTCATGGGGGCAGTAAAGATGGTGGAATAAGATGGACATCACTACCCTAGGTACATGTATGACTGCACATAATGATGCGACGCTATATCATGTACAACCAGAGAAATGAAATGTTGTGCTGTTAATTTTGTACAACGAATCAAAATACATTCTGCTATCATATATACCTAATTAAAATAAATTAATTAAAAAGGTCAATTATATAGTATGTCATATTCATAAAGATACATGTCCAAACCTACAGAATCATTTTATTGATGCAGATAAAAATATTAAAATTTCAACACCTCTGCAGGATATAGCAATAAATATTGAGCAGAAAAGAAAATCCTCAACCCACTTTATGTCATTTATGAAAATCCCCAGATAACATATCAGTGATGGTGAGACTGTACACTTCCTCACAGATCAGACACACATAGAGTCCAAGCCCAGGGCTCACGCCTTAATGAAAGAGAACTACCCAAATAACAGCCAGAAATAATGACACAGATGAAAGGTCAACAGATGAAAATAACAAGTGACACAAGTCTGTATGATCAGCCTCATGTACTTACCAAATTATACCCTAAGCCAAAAAGGACAAATTAAAAAAAGAGAGAGAGGGGGGGGAGGGAGAAGCTTCTTTATGCCAATTAAAAAAAAAGGTAATTTTCCATGAGAAGGAAGGTGACAGAATATATAATTTGTGAGGAATATATTCAACCTGCCACATGTGGCCAGTAAGAAAATCTCCACAAATAATAAAGACTCATTATCAATGGCCCATTAATCGCAGAACAATTAAATGACTATATAAAAATTAAACATACTGACATGTTAGAAATGGATTTAAATCCATATCTACCTCCAACATACTTTAAAAGGAAACCAAGAAAAACCTTAACTGACGTAAGGAAAAACACTAACACTGCCTATTGAACTCATGTACTATTGCTAAAGCAAACTTGCAGAATTTTGACCTTGATGTTTTCTTGCAGAGCAAGTGTAAACCCATACACCAGAGTCCCTCTTTAAAAATGAGCCAACAAGGCAAACACTATGTTTATAACTTTCTATAACATGATGTTGATAGCATAATGTTTCAGTTATGCTGTGATTGGAGCATTATACCAGCATTGGCTTGCATGGAACTCTCTGTACTACTTACAATATTTCTGTATAAGTAATTGCTAGATAGAAAACTTTCCTATATTTTCCAGACTAGCAAGGTTTCAATGTAGTATGTACTCTTCTATTTATAAGGTCCAACTGCAGCATGCTGCCATTGTGTCTTTGAACAGGTACGAGAGAAATGAAGGCATCCCCAGAGCCCATTTCTCAGCTTCTGGAGTATCCCAGGTCTTCCCTTTGGGTCCCCTAGTACCTGCTGATCACAAGGTAAAGAAGCTGTGGCAGAGCCACTTGTACCTCCCAGAGCAGAGGCTATGGAGCCCAGAGGCAGATCCCAAGCTGGAGAATAAACGTGAGAGACATATACTTGCACACAGTAGGTGCTCAGTAAGTATTCCCTTAATTAACAAGTAAAAGAACAAATTCCCAAATCCAAGGGCATGAAGAGAACCCATAGTTACTACAGATCACAGAGAAATTAATTTATTCCTTCCAAAAATTCTTATTGAGGCAGATAAACCTGTTGCTGGGTATTCAAAGAGCACAGAAATAATATCTATAGCTTCTGGGAGATTCTGGTCATCTACTAAGTAAGTTTCAAATGTGAAGACTCTTCAGCATAAATGTCTTTTAGTCATACTTCGTTGTCAGTGGTGATCTTTTAAAGGCATCTGTTTTGTTGCCAAACAGTTGAGGATCACATGAAGTCCTCCTCTTGTAGCCACAGCTGATTATGCCAGACTGAGGTTCCTAATACAGAGATACACTTTCGCTTTCATAGGCTGGTGATCAACTCACGCCTAGAATAGGTGGCAGTAAAAGATTCATCAAGTTCGGTAACTTTAATGGAGAGACAAAGAAGGATGTTGTCAATACAAAGTACTGTAGTAGAAGCTCAGAGACAACAAGGTCGACAGGTTTAAGGAGGATAGCTAGCCAAAGGCCTGTCTAAGCTCATGTTCTGGGAGATAGAGACTGAATAAACAGCCAATTCTGGAAGGCAGAGAGAAGAAAAGAACAAAGGCTTAGGAAGATGAAGAGGACCAATGATGTGGAAAGAGAAGAGAGTACAGGAGAGAGACGGAAAGAAAGGAAATGACGGGGACAGCGAAGCCGTTAAGCGACGACAGACAGATTGGAGATCAGAGCAGCTGGACCCACCCACCCTGGAGCTGCCCACTTCCTCCTGGCTGAGGCCCTCTGCCATTTTTTCTCCGAGTTCCTGTGCATATGGGTACCTTTCCCCAGGTCTCCCCTATTGTCTTCTCCCTGAACCAAATGGAACTCTTCTCCTTTATTTGAGATTAGAAGCTCCCTGATTGAGACGGGCAGTTGCAGAAAGGAGGTGCATATGCCAGGATCCCTTACCCCCTCAGACAAGCCTTGCGGCCTCTCTCAGCCGTTTCCTGCTTTCCTGAAACCCAGGAATAGTGGAGAACAGACTTCCTCCGAACCAAGCAGCATGTCAAGAGTGTCCCTTTACCTATGACAATCATGGACAGGCCAGTTTGGAGGTGCCACCTGAGTTGTGGGGAGAAGGAAAATAAAGCAAGTGTGGTCTCTCCTTGGACAGCGAGTGGGGTGGGCAGCTTGTCTTTCTCCTGGCTGAGTCGATCATGCCATGCAGACAGAGATGCTGGCCCACGACAGGCTCCGCATGTGCTGAAGTGACTGAATAGGTCTGCCACATCCAGAACCCACAGCCTGGGCATATTTTTTATCTCTTTTTGTTTGGCTGCTGGCAATAATAGCAATAACCATAATCATAATTACAGTCCAATGCACTGAATTCCACTCTCTGTGTTGGGAGCTTTGTGTGTTTATTGTGTCTCCTGAAGCCATTAGGTTCCTTTCATGGGTCTTCAGTCACTAAGAGATTTTGATACCCAAAATGATAATACTAGACTTAGCTCCCTTCTTTGCATCGAGAAGGGTTTTGTGTTTCCAAGATGAAGAGACTTGGACATTCAGACTCTTTCCCCTTCCAGGGACAACCAACCAGCCTTTTCAGCTTAGAGATGAAGAAATAAAAAGCCCTGATTTGGGGGTCTTGGAATGTAGGAATAGAGGAAAGAGAAAATGCTCTCTTCAGTAAGATGGTAAAATATTCTCTCTAGAATTTTATTAGGACTGTATTACATGGTCTCAAAAAAGCAACAAGAGTTAAATTCTAAATAAGGGAGGTGGAGAAGGATTATGCAAGATTTCCTAACCCTCACCATTCATCAGAATCACCTGGAAACTGTTAAAATTCTGCCTACCTGGATCCATTAGAACTGAACCTACATTTACCCTGTGACAGCAAATCTGCTTCCAGGAGACACTCAATAGAAAGGCATACACTTTTGATAGGCCAAAGATTTATACAAGAATGTTAGCAAGAGCATTATTTATAATAAATAGCCAAGAATGGGAAATATATCTATCAACAGCGGATTGGCTAAATGAATTCTGGCATATTCCACACAGTAGAATAATCTAAAGTGGGAATGAGCAAAGCTTTGTTATAATCTACGGCAGTGATGAATCTCACAGAAGTATGTCAATTGTGAGACTGCATTTTAGAAATGTCAAAAACAGGAAAAGTGAATCTCTGTTGTTTAAAGTCAGAATGATGATTACTGTTGAGGAAGCATACAGGGGTAGCATCTGGAAAATAGGACCCTGGGGTTTCTAGGGTCCTTCCAGCTGCTGATAGTATTCTGATCCTTAAAGTGTGTGTTGCACACAGGAGTATATTTACTTTGTGGAAATATACTATATTTCATTATGCACTTTTCTGTACATCTTCTGTGATTTATTAAAACGTTTATTTGAAATAAGCTGAGTTCCTACCCTGATATATTATGATTCAGGTGTTGTGAGGTAGCCTAGATGCTGATCATTTTAAAAAGCTCTCCTATGGGGCAAGATGGCACACACCTATAATCCCAGCAGCTTGGGAGGCTGAAACAGGAGGATCACGAGTTCAAAGCCAGCCTCAGTACTGGCAAAGTGCTAAGCAACTCAGTGAGAGTCTGTCTCTAAGTAAAATACAAAACGGGTCTGAGGATGTGGCTCAGTGATTGAGTGCTCCTAAGGTCAAGCCTCTGTTCCCTCCCCCTCCCCCAAAACCAAAACTCTCCAGGAATGGGAACTCCCATACACTGTTCCTGGTGGTGGGGATGCAAATTAGCTTGGCCATTGTGGAAAAAACTAGGGAGTTTCCTCCAAAAATTAAAACCAGAACTCCTGTATAGTTCAGCAATCCCAATACCGGGTGTGTATCCAAAGAAAATTATTTCAGTGTTTGAAGAGATATGTGCTCCCCAGGTTCTCAGAGCACCTTTTATAATATCCCAGATGGGGATGAACCCAGGTGTCCATCATCAGATGAATGTATGAAGAAAATGTCATATATAGAGACATATATATATATATATATATATATATATATATATATATGTCATATATAAATATCAAGCGATCTGTTGTACAGCAAAATGACTATAGTTAACAACAATATATTTTTTTTCTGAAAAATGTAGCATGGATGCTATGTATTCTTTCCATAAAATTGATAGTGACATGAACTGAAGCAATACAATTGCTAATTAGCAATTAAAAAATTTAAAAAAAAAAGACTACTTTGGAGTCTGACAGCAATGATAAAGGCAACTCAAAATTAATCATTTCACAATATACATATATACTTCAAAACATTAGGTACAAAATAAAATCACTTTTATATCAATTGAAAATTTTAAGAGATATCAAAATAAATAGCTCTGGAGAGCACTTGCCTAGCACGCGTGAGGCACTGGGTTCAATCCCCAGCACCACATTAAAAAAAAAAAACCTAAATGAACAAAACAAAGATAGAAAAACATTATCAAAGATAAAAATTGATTAATTAATATGCATTCAAGCTCCCCAGGTGATTCTTGACCAGCTTGAAAATGACTGAAGCTTGAGTCAGACAGGACTGGATTTGAGTCCTGACTCTGTTGATTGCTGTGAATGTCACCCTGAGTAAGTCAACCCATCTCTCTGAAAGAGATCACAATGGAGCATATATATCATATGTTAAATGAAATAGTATAGTTGAAGTTCTTAGGGTACACCATAGCACCACAATCATGTACTGTGAGTGTTATTATTGCTATAAAATTGTGTCCAAGATCTAAAGGCAATTTATAAGCTCCGACCCAGAACTGCTTAATTCAAAAGTCAAAATTTTATGTTTGTTTCCACTTCCTTTGCTGTCTCAAGGACTCCAGGCCAGTCCTTTTAAGGGACTATGACCCTGTGAGCAGGAAGAAAGGCCCTGTTCTTTAATCACAGGGTGTTGATTAGGTTTGATTGCATGTTCCATGGTTATTATTGATCTGGCAAATGATTGATGGTCACTGGTTGTCACTGTCTCATCTTTGCTATAATTGCATGAAATATTTGTCGGGGTTGAGCACCTCTTACCCAGATGCATTAACAATAATTTCCCCAAATGTGTTCCCTTGAAAGAGATTGAATTATTTCCAAAGGTCCTGTGCATCTTCTTTGCAGTGCAAGAAAAAGTGCATCCATAAATTACTCAATTGACACAGATGGGGACCTGAATGGCAGAGCAGTTGGCTGCAAATTCCACTTCCCAGACACGTCCTGTCTGATGGCGGGACTGGCAGAGGCTCAAGGGGTGCCACCCTCGTCACGCACGAGCATGACTGGTGGTTTCTCCTGGAGGAGGAAGTGGACAGGCTGTTAATCCACACTAGGGCTTTGGAGTCTGACAGCAATGATAAAGGCAACTCAAAATTAATTTCCCTGCTGTGGTACCTCTCCACTGCTTTGCCTATCTCCTCCTGGATGGAACAAGCCCAGGAGGATTCAGCATAGAAAGAACACCTGCTAATGCTAACACAGAATTAGATGCAAACACTTGCTACATCACTTGTAGGACTGTGTGATGTTCCTGTCTCTAACCCTCAGTTTACTCTTCTTGAAAATGGAGACGTGCTAACGGGTTATGCATGGAAACCCCTAGTGTTATGCAAAGTTCTTCTCTATGGAGTCTGATGCAACCTAACTCACAGGTGCCAGGAGATTTTTTTTTTTTTTAAGTTATGTCTCCATAGACACAAACAGGCTAATTTTCCTAAATAGCAATTATTCTCAAAGTATATTTTCATTAAATAAGAGGAACTCTTTCAAACTTTTTATCTTTGTTGTTTTACCCAGTATTCAAAAACCAGGCAAATGAATAAGTTAACAGCTAGAATAACCATGAGAGACAAATTTATTTTTCTTCTCAAAGAATCAATAAATCAATTATGCTAATTTTAATAGAAGTCATTTCTAATTTCTTTTCAAGTCTAATAATGAGTTATTTTCTAGCTACTTTAAGAAGTACACTTACATCAGATGAAAGCTGAAATATCAGGGAGTAAGCAAAAATCACATCATCCAGGGGCAAATGACCCTATCAAGGAAAAAGAGCAAGGTTTTATGCTAGATTCTTGTATTTCAAGTAGGTTTTAAAATATTTAAAATACTGGGATGATGACTGAGTCAGGCATTGTGCTACTTTATGATTATTATCTAACATGATATTTTAGAAGATTCTATGAGGCATATGTTATTTATTATCACTAAAGATGGAAAAATTGGGAGGGTTGGGAATGTTAAATAAATCCCCCAAATGCACACAGTAGTGTAGTAAGAAGTTCAAATCCAGGTCTGCCTGACTGTAGGTCAAGGCTCCTTTCACTTTACAGACAGATCCCACTTACAATGGTTTGACAAAGATTTTTTAGCTTTAATAGTGCAAAAATAATACATATTCAGTAAAAACCATACTTCTGAATTTGAACTTCGATCTTTTCCTGGACTAGAATTATGTGGTAGCTGTTTCAGGATGCCTGGGAGTGGCAGAAGCTGTAGCTGCCAGTCAGCCCTATGGTCAATCACAAGTGTTACCAACCAGTAGTCTTCAGTGCACTTTGTTACTAAGTAATGATGTCAGGTAGCTAGATGTATTAAATACCTGTTTGACTTATAGTATCTTCAGTTTACCATAGATTTATTGGGACACAACCCCATCATAAGTGGAGGAACAGCTTATGATGATCAGGCTAAATTAGCTCTAGCATGCACTATAGGTATTCAGTAGGGACTAAATGAGAGTAACAGCAACTGGTTAAGTGACCTTTGCATTTCCATGTTATTAAGTGAGCATGATTTTCACATGAATTACCTTCTTCAATAGGCTCAAGGCCATAACAAAAAGTTCAGGCATTGATTTATTTAATAATAATGTTCTGAGCACCCACAGTATATCAAGAACTGGACTTAGCACTGGGGACAAAATAGTGATGAACACAAACCAAGATCCTGCCTCCTGAAGCTTCCACCCTTGAACCTGGGGAAGAGGGGGGATGGAGGGTCATTCAAGAATAGAACAAGGACAAAATTCTAAAGTTTGTTGTGTGCTATGACAGAAGAAAATGGAGGTGATATGATAAGGCATCTTTGTGTGGGCTTGAAGGGAGCTATTGAGAAGTGTTTCCCCCAAGGATTTGAAAGGAAATGATACTGTAGCTAAAATCTACAATAGAATTGAAACTTAACTAGATAAAGATTGGGAGGGAAGGCAATTCCAGGCAAAGGTAATGGTATTTGCAAAGATCCTGAACCCTGAGCTTGGAAGAAACAACATTTACTCCTGATAACAAAAGAAGCTGGAGAACAGAAAAGAAGGAGAATCATTCAGATTCCATCTTCAAAGATGGCCCTGGCAGCATCTCCCACACACCCACTCTCCTATAAAATGATACTGCCACTCCTCTATTACGGTCCGAGTCTATTTCCCCGGTTCTCCTTGGATCCCAATGGGTCTCATGATAGATCTGACCAATTAAGTAGGCTGGACATGACAATGTGCCATTATAGGTGTGGCTCTTACCAGGCCTGGCAGCATATGCTTCTTGCTTCTCAGAGGGGGCTTCTACATAAGAGTGACCATCTGGAGAATATCATATGTTGGGGTTGTGAAGGAAGACACATCCCCTGTTGTAAGTGCATCCCTAGGTCCAGAGAAAAAACAACCAGCTGAGCCCCCAAATTATGCACAAAATAAAAAGGGTATTCAAAGTCACTAGGTTCTGAAATGATTTGATTTTGCAGCAATACCTGGACCACGTGTATAGATAAATGATCCAAATGAGAAATAGACATCATTTATTCAGAACCTATCGTGGCAACCAGGGATTGAGTCAACATCATTGAAGTTTGACAGAGACTGAAAAGCAAGGAGGAGAGAGGGAAGGGCTTACTGTGCAAGAAAAAGGAAATCTTCAGGTGTGCTCTGATTGGGGGGTGTTGGCACAGGAAGCTGGAGACAGGTCTCCTATGTGATTGGTTTGGGAATCATATTGGCTTTCCATGGTTGGACTTGACTCAGAAGTGGGAGCAAAAGTTAAGGAAGCTGGAAGGAATGGGTTATGTTCTGCCCTTTGGGGCTGATTGCTAGAGAGGTTGTCACCCAGGCTGGATGCTGTAGAGGTTGTGGGTGTCAGAATTCTGTTATACATGATCTGACCATCATCTGTTACAGTGCTTCAGACAACATAGTGCCAGGTAATTATGGTGGCAAAGGTGGGTCCCAGCAAATCTCACCTTCTTAAGAATTTTAAGCCTCATTAAGAATATTGTCCTAAGCTGGGTGTGGTGGTGCACACCTATAATATAATATAACCTATAATCCGAGCAACTCGGGAGGCTGAAGCAGGAGGATCGCAAGTTCAAAGCCAGCTTCTGCAAAAGTGAGGAACTAGGCAACCCGGTGAGACCCTATCTCTAAATTTAAAAATATACATATGAAATAGGGCTGAGGATGTGCCTCAGAGGTCGGAGGCCCCGTAGTTCAATCCCCAGTACCCCTCTCCTCCGCTCCAAAAAAAAGAAAAGAATATTGTTCCAGCCAAGCTCATTGAAGGTGATTTTGTGCTTGGTATGGAGATACCTATATGGTGAGAAGTGAAGAAGCTCATGGTAGCATACAGAACGTGGTGATGACAAGTGAGCGGAAATACACCAGCGAGGCAGCAGGGATTGGGAGTCTGAGGTCGTGGTGCAATAGGCCTTGGGCTAGGCAACATGGGGCCCCATCTACAACCCAAGCAAATGTCATCAAAGAAAGATTTTAAGCCCTGGGCTTGGATGCACTAATTATTTATTCAACAAACGTTCCTGATCACAGTTTACAGAGCAGACACAGTTCTAGTGCTATGGATAATGCATTGAACAAAAGAAGTCAGGTCTCTCATGAAATCTATAATCTGGTGGCAAGGAGATAGATAATACACATGTAATAAATTGCAACTGAGTTATGAATAAAATCAAGCATGGGGCTGGGTAAAGATAGCAATCCAGGAAGCATCATAAGGAAGTGGCACTACATGGTGAGAAGGAGAGAAGAATACTAAGCTCGAGGTAAAATCCAAGGGAAAGACACACCAGAAAAATTGACTATGCACAAGTTCTGAGGCAAGAAGATTGGGGTATAAAAAAGGCTGTGGTGTCCTGAGCATGATAGGCCAGAAGTCAAGGAATACAGAATGAGTTTAGGCATCCTTTTGGGCCTTACCAGCCATGGTGAGAAGTCTGGATTTTATCTAAATACTATGTAAGTGGAGATCTGGGGAGTGAGAAGGGAATGAGGAGGGTGATTTATCTAATTACACTTAAAGCTCACTTCCCTGGTCTTCCAAAAATAATCTTTAGAGCAAGCTGGAGTGGACATGAAATTCAGTTACTGTGCTGTAGATTCTGACAGGAGAACAAGACAGGGCCAGGTCCTAGAGTAAGGGAGGCGTTTGGGATATTATCAAAGCAAAGAAAGATGGTGTGCCAGTTTCTAGATAGAATACAGGTGTAGAAGGAAGAATTTAAATACTCAAGTTTAAACCTTCACCTAAAGTCTGAGTGACTATCACTATTCTGAAAAACAATATTCAGTCAATAGACTCTGCCTGAAAATTTGCCATCTTGTTGAATCTTCACAAACCCTTTATGAGGTTAAGTACTATTATTCCCATCTTACAGGTGAGGAAACTGGAGTGCAGAGAGTTAAGGGAAACGTTCATGTCCTCATATCTTGCTCTGCTGAAGATTCATTCATATGCAACCTTCGCCACACACCTTACAGCTAGTGCTCCTAATCCCCCAAAGACAGACTTGGCATTCGGTCACGTGACTAGTAAAAGCAGCTTTCTTATATTCTTAGCCAAGACTAAGGCCACATTCTACCCACAGACCTGGGAAAGGATGGAGATCCTGATCCGAGCACCCAGATAGTGGAGAGAAGAGAAATGTGGTAGCCAGGAACTGGTTAGGGGCCAACTCCTAGGCTCTTGTCTAACTTAAAAATGATCACCAACAATGCATAAAGAACCCAAATTTGGAAACAATTGAATGTCTCAGCTGTAGCCATTGCCTGTCTGTGGCCCCCTGCATGTGCACAAGCATACAGATACAGGCACACCCGCCTCTGCATGTGCCCAGAGGTAGGTACCGCACGTGTGCATTCTTTTCAGTTTTGCAGAAGCAGCAGATGGATAATTGCAGCCCCTAAGTGCCTAATCTGCTCTCCGGGACACGGGCAGATTTCTGAGCCAACAAACTTAATTGAACTTTCTATTCCAGCTGGAAAAGGTTACAGAGTTGCTGCACACACAGCACAGCAGAATGAAAAGGTCAGCGGCTCAGTCCTTTCTGTAATGGATTGACCAAAGGCATATTGTTTTGTTTTGTTTTGTTTTTCTTTCTTTTCCTTTTTCTTTTTTTTTTAGCTTGATTTCTGTTTCTTTAATTTTTTTTCCACAACCACTGGATTGTGAAACTTAATTAGGGCAAGTACCATTTCTGTCCCCCTGCATTTAAAGACTGTAGACTATGCTGACACTATCCATGGTCCTTAGAAAGGTTGCTTCAAGACTCCTGCGAGAAGAGGAAAGCATTTAGTTGAAAGGTAAGTGGGCTGGGCTTCTAAAATCTTGAATGCATAGTCAAAAGCCTTCTATAGCAGTAACTTTAACATGTGTAAGAATTACTCTGATCCAAGACAGAGGATCTAAAAAATGACTTTCTCCCAAATTAACAAGTGAATTGCAACCCTTGTGGGGGAACACCTGGAATGGAGTCTTTGAATGGCCTCTTTAAAAACCCTCTGTTCACCCTCATGGGCAGAATCACAGCTTCTGGGACAGGAGTCCCCTGTGTTTCTCTTTTGCTAGCAAAGCACTAAAACTTCTTTTTCTAAAAGAGAAAAAAAGAAAAAGAAAACGGAAATCTTTTGAAAAAACAAGACCGATTATTCCTAGGCTCATCCAGGAATTCTGATTCAGATCAGGCTGAGAATTTGCATTTCTCAGCCTAAGAAGCTGCATTTTTAAAAAGCCCTGAAATGATACTGATGCAACTGGTCCCAGGACCAGACCCTGAGAATCCCTACGCAACAGTCCTGTCTCAATCAAACTTAACTTTTCTCATTGTTAAGTGTCTCAATAATGGTGTCATATCCCGAAAGATGGAAATAAAGAGAACCTTGTTCAAATGTATGCTGGTTAGATCACTCAAAAAGACCAGGTTCAATTCTGTGTGCTACACTGAAAGAACTTGGAATCCATCCATAAATACACAGCCTGAGGTCATTGTGCTGACGTCAAAAGCTGGACTCTCGGCAAGTGGTAGAATTTGAACATGCTGCATGCCGGGTGCAGGGCGGAAGATGTTGTATCTTACAAAGAACTAGGGAAATATTTTTAGTTGAAAGGAGAATTTTTAAGAAACACGATTCCATCATCAAATACCTGAAATGCTGTCATGCAAAAAAGGGATTAAGCTTTGTCACTGCAACTCCAGAGGACAGGACCAGATAGGGGGAGAGCGGGAGCAGGATTTTAACTCAATCTGTGGCAGCAATAGAAGAAAGCCGCTGTGGCTAATAATTAAAGTGGGAATTGACTGTGGCTTATGGAATTTGCTCCCTGCCATTGGTGGTATCCAACCGGAAACTGGGGATCCGCCCCCTGGGGAGGCTGGAAAGCGGATAGAAGCCTTCACGGAAAGTTGAACTAGAGAGTTAATTTTTCCCACAATAAACTGCACACAATTAATGTTCAATAAATGTCAAAATAATGTATCTCTTCATTTGCTGTTTTTACTTCCTATAGGATTTCTCAATGAGTCCCTTGTGACCTTTTACTTGTATTCTCCTAGTAGCTTTTAATAAGGTCTCCTTGTTTCGGTTTTGCCTATCATTAAATCTATCCTTTAAATGGCTGCCAGATAATCTATTTAAAATTCAGATATTACCATGTCATCCTGTGGATAAATCCATCCTCTGTTTAATGCCCTTAACTGTTTTCCCATTGTCTATAAAATGATTCTCTCTCTCTCTCTCTCTCTCTCTCTCTCTCTCTCTCTCTCTCTCTCGACTGTCATACAATGTCTCCAGGACCTAGACACGGCTCAACAGGTCTCAATTCTCACAACCCTTTCCATCCTGTGAAGGTAGCTGCTTTGGATTTCATTTTGTACAACAAACCAGAATATATTATCTACCTGAGGTGTTTTTACCTTTTTTTTTTTTTTTTTTTTTTTTCCTGCACAGATAACTCTTACCTACCTCTCAACACCTACTTCAGGGGTTATGCCTTAGAGGAAACCCTCCCTGGTACTTTGGGTTTGAATCAAAATGCAGAAACATGTAGCCTGTTACTCAGAGATGAGTGGATTTACTCTGTGGAAGAAGTTCTCCTCAACTGCAAAATGAAGTACTATATTCCCAAGAAAATACAATGGGACTGCAAGATGGGGTGTGTTCTGTAAAGAGTACAGTTGTAAAGAGGCTGTGAATGTAAGTAGCCACGGGCAGGTGGGGGCAGGCAGGTACCATAAGGATGAACCTGGTCCAGTGGAGACAGAGGGAAACTGGAAAACTTGAAAAGAGAATTTTTAAGAAACACGATTCCCGTCATCAAATACCTGAAATGCTGTCCCAAAGGACAGCCTGTTATGCACTCAGGTATATCGTTACTACCATACATATATAAATGTGAGCCCAGTGTTTGTAGGTCTGGTTTTTCAAGAGAACACAAAAGTCAGGATTTTATAGGAAGCATCATAAGTTTAAAATGTTTTATGGGTGTTGATTTTTAAAACATTGTGTAGCTCAAGTGCAATACCACGGGGAAGCCATGGCTCATAGATTGGACTTTTCCAACCTCTTTTTGAAGGTGTTTTAGCCTGTCTGTTACTCACGTGGCTGCCTCCACAGACTCAAGAATAGCAGAGAAAGGTTGCCCATCTAAACCCTGGTAATATGGGTCAGGAAGGGAAAGCACCAATTACAATTCAAGACCACACATTCCCTCTCTGCCGGCCTTCTCCAAACCTACAAGGTTGGTTGTATGTTCTCATTTTCCCATACCACAGTTTCCTGCACTGTCATGTGAGAATCTCAGTTTTTATTCTGTGTATCTTGAAGGGCATTTGGAAAAAATTAAAAGAGATGATGGAAGCAAAATTCCCTTGAAAAGAACAAAACATTTACAGACCGAAGACTCTGCAGTCTGAGTTCCCCATAACCGAGCATCTGGGCTATCCACGTTGTCCTTCCTAATGGATTAGTTCCACTGTCAAGATAAAAATGAGGTCATTTTCCGGCAATGGTTTCTTGTGTTTCCCATAAATACTTTGGCCCCATAGAGGCTGGTTCACTAGGTGAAGTTCAAGATTGATTGATAATTGGTTTCTCAGTCCAGAGATCAGCTGAGAGGACACATGTGCCTCTCCTCCCCATGCTGAGGACTGAACCCTAGTTTAATATGCCACATGTCCTCCCACACGAGAGCTCTATCAGACTCCAGGCATTCTTGTCAATTGTGTTTGTTACTGTTTTTTATTTTTCCTTTGCTCTTACTTTGGAAAAATAAAGACATAGGAGAATCTGTCAACAAGAGGAGGCAGCTTACTGTGGAGTTGCTGCTGCGACAGTTAACCCTCCAAAGACTGAGGCAGAAGCTTCTTAGGAAGAAGGTTGCCAGCAATTCAGAAACTAACTACGAACGTGTTGAACCTACACAGCAAAGTGGCTAAAAGCATGGGGTTCAAAGACTCTTAGTCTGAGATTGACTCTTGTTTTCTCTACAGGAACTCATGGGTAATTGCAAAAAAAAAAAAAAAAAAAAAAGACCCAAAAACAACAACAACAAAAACTGCTATTCATGAATTTATTTCTATTTCCATACCCTCTGCAATGTGACTTTGTAGCCCCTCACACAGACAGGAAAAGCCCATTTCCCCACCTCCTAAATCTAGACTAACCCACAGAATGGAAAGAGGAGACCCTGCCAGTTCCAAATGGAGGCCTTAAGAGATCTCATGGCACCTGCTGCTGCTGCGGTCTCTCCTCCCCTCCTGCCCTTTGTCCTCATTCCCCTTTTTCTTCTTCTTCCTTTCTTTTTCTGCCTCTCTCTCCGTGCACATGTGTCCCAGATCCTGCCACTTCCATAAAGGCAAGCCTGGGCTAACCTGCTAGATGATGAAAGATACATGGTACAGCCACCTTCCTCCCCACAGCCAACGGACAGGCAACACCAGACATGAGTAGGGTCATCCTCAACTAGTGAGCGCCCCCACCACGGCTGACCTGCCATCTTACTGAACATTCATTAGGGAGGCCAGCAAGATTAGTAGAATCCAGCTCAGATGAACAGAGCTGTATAGCTGACCCCAAGAAGCATGAGAAATAGTAAATGCTTCTTTTGTTTTATTTTTAGTTTTGGGGATGCTTCTTCATGCAGCAGTATTTAACCAGTATAAACCTTCAGTAAAAGGTCTTTCTGATTCCTTGTTTCCTCATCTGTGGAGTGGGAACACCATTGTTAATACCACCTAGAATTACAGCGAGTATTCCCTTAAAGGCGGCACTTGCTGAAAGAATTTCCTTTGGGAAGATGCTGTTTAAGTTGCATTTCTTTAAGAGCAGCCCCAATTCTGGTGTGTCATAGCTTCTTGAATGTGCTCCTCTGCACACTGCAAACACACCCACACACGGGGCCAAACAGATGGAGCTTCCCTACAGATTTAAGCTTTCACCAGCTACTAGTTATCACTGAGTTAGGTTAAAACTTCGTCATCAGCAAGTGGCTAATAAGAGTCAGAAAGCTTATTTCCCTGAGAAGATGGGACAAAATGTGGAATACCATTGTTTCCAACACAGAATTATGATCAGAATTTGAAACTCTATACTGAAAACAATTTGATAATGGGTGACTTGGGAGACAGTCCTCTGGAAAGGAAAATGCCCCACCAGAAATAAGGCTTCTCACACAGCTCCAAAGTATGCTTATATGAAGATTTCAGGAAAGACCTGAGAAACAACCACTTCTGCCATATTCTCTGAAAAAAAAAAAAGACATCTCTGTGCATCTCTGCCTTGCATGCTATGATTTGCCACGTGGAATGCAAAACACATATCAAAAAAAAAAAAAAAAAACCAGAAAGCTCTCTCCTTTCTGTCTGCCTGTGCCTCTCCCTCATGACACAGTTCAGTCTTGTCTCCTCCGTTGAAGCCAACATTTTGCACAGTGAATCACCCTGTTTCTCCTCCTCCAGCACTGGTGAATACCAGTAGAACTTTCCTGTTGGAATCACATGTGCCCTCAAAGGGAATATGGCCATGGGCCCTTCTGGACCTCAAAGGACATAGCTAGCCAGTCACAGTGCTTACCTCTCCTGATTCAGAAGTGACCTTAGAGTGCTCCCAGGCAGAGCAACAACAGTAACGTAATAAGACATACCTTAATAGCACTCCCTGTATGGAGGCCCTGAGAGACGCCCATGGATGAACTTTGTACTCACAGCCATATTATGAAGTAGGTTTTCTTATTATTCTTGTTTTGTAGATGAGAAAACTTTAGCCCAACAAAATTAAGTTGCTTGCTTAAGGCCATCAGTGGTAAATAAACTAGAAACTGGGATATAGATTTAGGCAGTTTGGCAGCAGATTCTCTGCATTTAATTGTGTCATTGTGTTATTCTGAGAGAATATTCCAGAAAACTACTTATCAATTTCTGAGGTTTGCAGAAGTGATAAAATTGATGAAGCCTATATTCTCTTCTGAGTATAGAACGATATTTCTGAAGAGTATGTCTGGAGGATATCTCACCCATATCCCCAGTTTTACAGATGAAGCAGTTGAGGTCTAGTTGGTTGTCCAAGATCAACATATTTGGAAATGGTTAGTGAGAAGAAGAGGTATTTGGTTAATCCTGATGCTATTGGGTTGTAACTTTCCTGTGGGAGATCATTTGTTGAGTGTTTGTTATCAGATAGTTTTTGTGCTAAGTACTTTATGCACAATTTTTTTTTTCATTTAACTTACCAGAATGTTCCAGCACAAGGAAAGTGGTTCAGAGGGGGTAAACGATGGTCCAAGTTCACACAACTAAAAAGGGAAGGAGTCTATTGTATTCTTATTCTCCATGACTTCAGACCTCTTGTGTTTAGTTAAGTCACACTGGATGATAAAGTCAGGCTTTGACTGAAATCATATTACTACTTCTGACAAAGAGGAAACTAGGGATTTTCCATTGCTGTGTAAATTTATCCATTACTGCCCATACTCTGAAAAGTCTGGGTTTCATCCAATGGAACTTCATAGAATGTTCCAGAATATAATTCTGAACCTTTAGGAATAAAAAATCATGCCAGGGGTGCTGGAGTTGTGGCTTAGTGGTGGGGTACGTGCGTAGCATGTGTGAGGCACTGGGTTTGATTCTCAGCACCTCATATAAATAAATGAATAAAATAAAAATTTATCAATATCTAAAAATATATTTTTTAAAAATGGAATTAAAAAAATAATTCTGGGCACGGTGGCACATGCCTGTAACCACAATGGCTCTGGAGGAGACAGGAGAATTGCCAGTTCAAAGTCAGCGTCAGGAATGGTGAAGTGCTAAGCAACTCAGTGAGACCCTATCTTTAAATAAAATACAAAATTAGGGCTGGGGATGTGGCTCAGCAGTCAAGTACCTCTGAGTTCAATCCCCAGTACCAAAACCAAAACAAAAAGAAGAATAAAAATATCTCATGGATTCAGACTCGGTGGTATACACCCATAATCCTAGATACTTGGAAGGTTTAGCAGGAGGATGGCAAATCTGAGGCCAGTCTGGGCAACATAACAAGAACTTGTCTCAAAATTTTAAAAAAAGAAAAAAATCTGAAAAGAACTGTGGATGTTGCTCAGTGGTAAAACATCCTTGGTTCAATATTCAGTACCCCCAAAAAGTCAGATAAAGGAAGCCTTTATAGAGTGTATCAAATTCATATTACAAAAATAATTGTAAGGAATTAGGTGAGGAGAATTCCCAAGCCATCTAGATATTTAGAAATACACCCTCGGGTGAAGTAAAACCCAGCAAATCTTTCAACTCCATAAGCAGAAATCAACAGATAGAAATGTTTCTGGAAAATTAAAGTATAAACTTCATAAAGTCAAGATTCTTGCTTTTAAATCCTGTTTTCAGCGCTCCTATAAGACCACTGGCATGCAGAGCTGCTATGGCAGCAGCTGCTGTGGCAGAGTTGGACATGAAACTCCATTCTCCATTCTTGTTTTAGTTAGTTTTTTCACTCCTGTGACCAAAAGATCTGACAAGAACAATTTTGGAGGAGAAAAATTTTATTTGGTGCTCACAGTTTCAGAGGTATCATTCCATAGGTGGCCAATTCCATTACTTTGGGCCCAAATATGGCAGAACACCATGGCAGAATAGTGTGGTAAAGCAAACTAGCTCAGGGCATGGAAACTAGGAAGGAGAGAGAGAGAAGAGAGAAGAGAGAGAGAGAGAGAGAGAGAGAGAGAGAGAGAGAGAGAGAGAGAGAGAGAGAGAGAGAGACTATTCCATTCACTAGGTACATTATATAAATTCCAAAAGCATGTTCCCAGTGACCCATCTCCTCCAGCCACCCCCTACCTGCCTACAGTTACCACCCAGTTAATTTCTATCAAGGTATTAATATACTGATTAGGATAAAGCTTTCATAACCCAATCTTTTTACCTATAAACCTTCTTGCATTGTCTCACACATGAGCTTTTGGGGGACACCTCATATCTTAACCATAATACTTCTCACTTCAGAATTTGAATGAACTTAATGACATCCAAGCTGATACCTTCATTGTATAGGTACAGGAATAAGTCTTTGAAAGATTAAGTGACTTTCCAGAAGTAAATGTCCTAATTCTTAGCTCAGTGCACACTGCATATAATTTACATCCACTTGAATTGAAAAAGAGAGAAAAGAGAAAACAAAAGGGAACTATTTAGGTTTGCTATTGGAGGAAGTAGAAGTCATTCAGTCTTCCCCAACTGATACTTAATCTCTTTTATTATTTTTAGCCAAAAAGTTACCCAAAATCTATGAAAACAATAGAAATGGGGATTTTAGCAACATTAGCAAATAGGGAATGGCAAAGTCTCTCATGAGCATCAGCTTTCCCTTAACTCTGACTTAAATTCTACTTTTTAAACAACTAAGATATATCCTCCATAACAGCAGACTGAAATGATTCAAAGATGTCTCCCATAAGAAGCCCCGTTCTGGATTTTAAGTCCTTTCCATGAATGGTGCATTTTCCACCCAATAATCATCTCCTAGCCACAGGATGCAAGGAAAGACTACAGGGAGAAGTTCATTCCAGATTCCACAGGCCATCAAGTCCTTGGCTTCCATGACAGGCCTGCTAATTTCCAGCCTAAGAATTGCTCAGGAAGCATTGAGCCATGACCACCTAGTATCTTTAGACTCATAGGACCATAGCCAATTGGTCCTGGAAGAGACCATGAAGATAATTTGGTTCTGGGCTCTCATTTTGCAGATGGGGAGACAGAATGGTTAAGTGACTTGCCCAAGGTCACACATCTGGTCAATGGCAGAGTTGGACATGAAACTCCATTCTCCAGTCTCCTGGGCTCACTGTCTGTCCACTCCCCCATGCTGCTCCTCAAGCTGCTCATCTGTCACCAAAGCCACTGTGGCATTTGCTTCTCAGTATCCAGCCTTGGGAAACAGATAGGGAAACCCTTCTTCTTTCCTCACTCTAAACTGTCATTGCCATCCATAAGTACAGGGAAGTGTTTTTAGTCTGATTGTCTCTGCAAAACGAAGGACTTTTGTATGACTCTGAACCAGCTGATTATACCTGACTGGGTTTACTGTCTAATGCCGTGGGCAGCTCTGTGCTGTTTAAGAACTATTTTAACAAAGGATAAAATCATGACCCTCATATAAGTGAGAAATGAGCACAGGCTCCTCAATGTGCAGATGGGGAGACTGAGACCTAGAGAGGAGTGGAAACATGCCCTGCAGATGCAGAGGGTTTTCCTTCCACAGGGTATTTATCAGTGTCAGGAGATGTTTTTGAACATTGACATTTACCAGGGAAAAGGTCTTACCAACATCTGGTAGGTAGAGGTCACAGATGCTGCTGTACAACCTACCACAAGTAGGACAGAACCCCCCCAAAAACACGACACAGGATTATTGATATCTGGGACATCTCCAAACCCAGGGCAGCTAGTTCAAAAACCTCTGGCTGAGCTCAGGACGTTTAGGTTGAAAGGTGTTAAACTTCAGAACTAGGCTTCATTCAAGTGATAGAATCACTTCAGCCCACTGTTACAAAGGATACATTTTAATTCTTAAATGAAATAAAAATATTTCACTTAACTCATGAGTTAATGAGAGAATTAGTTAAATGCTTCCAGCCACTGAAAGAATTTTAAGAACCCACCAGAAAGGCTGACATAGATTTACAAAATAGATGCAAAACTGATCAATACCCAGAATGCAATCATCAATTTTATCTCCACTGGATACAATTTGCATTCCTAGGTTATAATAATCATTTGCATCAATATTAGTCTTCTTCAACTTAAGGAGTAGAAAAAATAGCTCAAAGACAATGTAAAGACAGCATCAATAACCCCCCCCACACACACACACAAAGTGGACCAGACAGGACCTCCGGTCATCTTTATATGCCCATTTTAAAGTCTTTCATAATTTTTTGTCAGCTCCTAGTGAACATAAGACTTCCTTTCTTCCTTTGATACTGATAGCTCCAAACCTCTCCAGGCAGGAAATAAAGTGTGTCCCAGCTGTTTTTACACACTATTACATTCCCCTCTTCTTCTAGCCGTGCAGGCTGTGGCAGTGTCCCACCGGTCTTCCCCATCTTCTCTCTTTCAGTTGTTCAGATTGTAAAGTGTCTGAAAATCCAGATTCAAGTTTGCTTTTGCCTCCATCTTCCTGTATAACTTGGACAAATGACCTGAGCTCTCTGACCCTTATATTATTTTTTTTTCTTTTCTGGTGCTGGGGATAGAACTCAGGGTCTTGTGCATGCAAGGCAAGCACTCTACCAACTGAACTATATCCCCAGCCCTGACCCTTAGATTCTGCATCTACAAAACCATAGTTATGGTTTCTGTTTTACAAGGCATTGATTCAAATGAAGTTAGAGGGCTGAACCATATTCTTTTGAACTGGGTTTTGGGGATATGTGCTAGAGGTACACTTATTTATCAAAAGGGGGGTTTCTAGAAAGGAGTGCAAGGACATATGTGGATTTTCACTAAAAAGAGGAACATCTGATCAACAGCACTGAGACTCTAAGTCATCTCAATGATTATCATTTATGAGATATCTGCTAAGAAGAACAATGTTCACTAGTAAGGACTGACTATGTGCCTGACACTATACTGAGTGTTTCACATGCATTAGTATTTAATTATTAATTAATTAATTTCAACTAGGTATATATGACAGCAGAATGCATTTTGATTCATTGTACACAATTACAGCACAACTTTTTTATTTCTCTGGTTGTACATGATGTGGCATCGCACCATATGTACAGTCATACATGTATATAGGGTAATGATGTCCATCTCATTCCACCATCTTTCCTGCCCCCTTGCACCTTCCCCCTCTTCCCTGCCCTTTGCCCCATTAGTGTTCCTCCATTTTTCCCATCCCCCTCACCCCCATTATGGATCAGCATTGACTTATCAGAGATAAGTGACTTTTGGATTTTTGTGATTGTGTTACTTTGCATAGCATGATATTCTCCAACTCCATCCATTTACCTACAAATGTCATAATTTATTCTCTTTTAATGCTAAGTAATATTCCATTGTGTATACCACAGTTGCTTTATGCATTCATCTATTGAAGGGCCACAGTTTAGCTATTGTAAATTGAGCTGCTATAAACATTGATGTGGCTGTGTCACTGTAGTATGCTGCTATTAAGTCCTTTGAGTATAAATCAAGGAGTGCAATAGCTAGGTCAAATAGTGGTACCATTACAAGATTTTTTTTTTTGTAGATGGACACAATATCTTTATTTTTATTTATTTATTTTTATGTGGTGCTGAGGGTTGAACCCAGGGCCTCACGCATGTGAGGCAAGTGCTCTACCACTGAGGTACAACCCCAGCCCCATTCCAAGTTTTCTAAGGAATCTCCATACTGCTTTCCAGATTGGTTGCACCAATTTGCAGTCCCACCAGCAATGTATGAGTGTACCCTTTCCCCCAAATTCTCACCAACATTTATTGTTGTCTGCATTCTTGATAACTGCCATTCTGACTGGTGTGAGATGAAATCTTAGAGTAGTTTTGATTTGCATTTCTCTAATTACTAGAGATGTTGAACATTTTTTTTACATATTTGTTTATCAAATGTATATCTTCTTCTGAGAAGTGTCTGTTCAGCTCCTTAGCCCATTTATTTATTGGGTTGTTAATCAAGAATTAATAAATGGGATGAACTCAAACTAAAAAGCTTCCTCTCAAAAATCAATGAGGTGAAGAGACAGCCTACATTTGGGGAGCAAATTTTTGCCACACACACATCAGATACAACAGTAAACTCCAGGATATATAAAGAACACATGCAAAATAAATTTTAGGTTTTATTCTCACGTTTTAAAGTAGGGCTTTACTTATCTTCACTTCATAAATGAGGAAACAGAGGTACTCAAGGTAACTTTCCTAAGATCCTACAGCTAATAAATGCTCCAGAGCTAACACAGCTCTCTCTTGATATAAAAACTCATGTCCTTCAATTGTGCAACACAAGCCTCTGAGAAAGTGGCTGAAAATCAGCTGGAATAGTGAAGTATCTGTCAGTCTTCGTGCCCTGTGATAAACCCTCTATTGATATTCTCGGTGGGAATTTCATTTGACTATTT
Source organism: Spermophilus citellus (assembly GCF_964194105.1). Taxonomy (NCBI): domain Eukaryota; kingdom Metazoa; phylum Chordata; class Mammalia; order Rodentia; family Sciuridae; genus Spermophilus; species Spermophilus citellus. The sequence continues at coordinate 15,339,680 of NC_138183.1, read as the reverse complement.
TACAGTGTTAAATAAAAACCATCCATATTACACATAATTTGAGCCAATTACTTCAAAGGGGGGGGAACTCACCTGTATCTAATTTTTCGCAAGATCATTAGATACCAGGCCACTCTACGTATTCAGGGAATTCAAGAAAGGCATTAAAAATACAGACTCTAGGGTTTGACTGGGTTTGCCTCATGGGCCCCTTAACCTTTATTAAATGAATTATTAGGAAACATACTTAAACATTCTACACCACAGTTTGCATATCCAGTTTTCATGTCCGCAAATTGGAGTGAAAATAGGAACTACAGAATGAAATAATCCATGTTACCATTTGGCTGATCCCCTGAAACATGGTAAATATTTTTGAAATATTATACGTAACTTTTAATAGGGTTTTTCTATTGCCACTGACAGAATATACTGCAAAAGACATTGCAAATAAAGCAGAAACAAATCAATTGCAACCATTTGCCCTAAATGATGACTGGGTAGAGGAGGTACTAAGTCTCGATAGCCAGTGAGCATCTGTTTCATTATAAACCATTATATTTCATGTGTATTAGTAATGTCTAATTTTCCTGACTTCAATCAACTTTAAAGTTATATTATAAAGGTTCATGAGGTTCCAAGAACAGAAATCAAATTTTTGAACACTCAAAGTACAAAATAAAATAAAATAAAAATAGCAGCTAAAAAGCTTTGCAAGGTCTCATGGTCTCTGACTACCCAGAAACAGGAAATGCATCTGATTCCCAAAGACCAGAGTCAGAAATCAGAACGTAGGCTCTCTCTCTTGTACTCATCAAGCCCCCACCCTTCTCATGTCTGGTTTTTCCCCAATTGTTACCTTCATTGATCTCTCCACGAGTCCATCTTTCTCAATCTTCCTTCTACTTTTGCCATATCCATCATGACCTCATTGCACAGGGCAGTCTGAGTTGTTCTGTGACAGGAGCCTGTCAATGCTGGGCCCATTGCTTCAGTTTCTATACCAATTCCAGGAGAAACAATCTCAGTGACACAGCCCACCTTCTGGGAATTGTATTTCTGTCTTACCAATCAGCTTTGGCATAAGCAGTAGGATTCTATCACACTAGCTGTGCAGAGAAGACCACCCTGTGGGAGAGGAGAAAGTTTCAGTTACCACACGTAGGGTAAACTACCGTGTGTTTCCATATGTCAGCTTAGACTCACTTGAGATAAATTATTCAAAGCACCATAAAAGGGCTGGTTTTCACGTCAAAAACAAGGGGTGAAATCCTGACAAGATGAATAAATCTCATTGCAATTCATTAATGTTTCAATTGTTGATAGAATGCCCATTTCAGAACCCAAAGGAATTTTGCTAAACAAATGATTATGTTCTTCACCCAGGAATCAGAATTTACTTGTGCAGATGCTCTGGCTAAGATGCTCCACCGGGTCACTACCCTGGGTATTTTGGATTTTTTTTTTATAATTGAAGATTCATCTGAATCTTGATTATACCTCTGACATCACTATGAACCAGTGGGAAATGTCAGTATAATAGCATTTGACTGAAAGATGAACACGAGGAAGACTTGTGATCTACGTATCTAGGGGCATTGTTATTAACTCCATCCATTCAATGGCACCAAAAGAAATAAGCTGTAACTTTCTTCCCAGAGCATACAGGTTGGGAAAAAAAAAAATCACTCATACAGTAATTCATACAACTTACGAGAGTGCCTTTATTTTGCTTTTTGCAAAGGTAACTTGAAGGATTGGTGCTGTATGCTGATTTTAAGAGGGTCAATGGAGGTTTAGAAGACAATTTAAGAGACTAAGATTCTGAGATTTCTGAAAACGGTTGCATGGGACAGTCAGTTAATTATGACAAAAATTCTATTCTGAGAAGGGCTACTGTTTGGAGTGTCGGGAATACACTTAACAAACTGGGAGAAGATCTGTACTCAAGTCTTGGCTCTGACACTTTCTTGGTTCAGGGACTTGAGAAAGTAACTTCCCAAATTCTGAGTTACACTATACGCAGAATGGGGGCAATGTGTCCATCATGGACTATTATGGGAATCAGAGCGATGATTTAAGAGCTGTGAAAGAACAAACAGCCAAGTTCTACTTAAAAATGAAAAGTTTTAGATCCATCATCTCATTTTACTATTGGGGAAAATGAGAATATGGTAAAGTAAAGAGACTCAGAAAATGTCACATTACAAATTGATATCAATTGGTTCTCAATTCAAAGCTGGAAAAGTGCTATCTTTCTGACCCAAATAACTGCCAGCTCACTGATCCCATTCATGGTAATATGAAGTTGTGCCCAAGTGGATTGAAATCAGACTTTGTAGAGAATATTACCAACTGCTAGCTGAGTTAATCTTAAGCCAGCTATTTAATCTTTATGAAAATGTATCATCTAAACAAAAAAATGGGAATAATAATAATAATATAACTCCATAACCTACAATGAGCTGAAAAACGCAAATAGCTAAGCACAGTGTTTATGATAAAGTCAATGTTCAGTAAGCATTAGTTATTATAATGAGGAAGGAGAAAAAGAAGGAAAAGTGGATTTGGAAAATAAAAATAAAATACTTTTCATCACTTTAAAGTTTAACAATTTTTTTCTGGGTAACAAGGGGAAGGTGAGGTCATCACAACTCTCAAAGTTGAGTATGTTGACGGAGAGATGGCATCAAAGAAGTATGTAGCATCTTGTATCCCTGAAGACAAGTCAACTTAAAAGCAAGTGTGGGAAAGGACAGAGCATGGCTGGCCCTGTTTAGAAAGGTTCAACTTCCAACAGCATTGTTTTAAAACTCCTTCACCTGCCTTTCATGATGAGTGAAAATAATTTACTTTGACCACTTCAAAATCATCCATGTTATAGACCCTCCCCTGATCTTCCCAAGTAAACACTCCATGAACAATCATGGTAGACTTCTCCCATTAGCTTGTTATTCCCTGTACTTTGATGAATCTGAAGTGGTCCAGATTATCTCTCAATCTGTGATTTGGTCAAATTTTTCATTGCTGAGTCTGAAAGACCTGACAAGAACAACTTAAAGGAGGAAAATTCTATATTGGCTCACAGTTTCAGAGATCCAATCCATGGCTGGCTCACTCCACAGCTCTAGGCCTAGGGTGAGACAGAATATCATGGCAGAAGGATGTGACAGAGGACATCAAAACCAGGGAGCAAAGAGAGCTTTGCTCACCAAGGACAAAATGTAAACTAAAAGGCACTCCTTAAGAGACCTGTTTCCTCCAGTCACATTCTACCTGCCTACAGTTACTATCCATATCAGTGGATTAACCCACGGGTTAGTTCACACCTCTCATAATCTAATTATTTCACCTTTGAACATTCTTGTATTTTCTCATGTATGAGCTTTTAGGGATACCACAGAAGCAAACCATACATTCTGCCCTGGCTCCCCAGAAACTCATGCCCATCTCACAATTCAAAATGCATTTAGTCCATTTCCAAGAGTTCCTATGCTCTTAAAAGTTTCAGCATTAAATTCTTCGAGTATAGACCCAGGAGAAGGATAGCTAGGTCAAATGGTGGTTCCATTCTCAATTTTCCAAGGAATCTCTATACTGCTTTCCATATTGCCTGCAACAATTTGAAGTCCCACCAACAATGTATGAGTGTGCCTTTTTCCCCACATTCCTGCCAACACTTATTGTTGTTTGTCTTCATAATAGCTGCCATTCTGACTGGAGTGAGATGAAATCTTAGAGTAGTTTTGATTTGCACTTCTCTAATTGATAGTGATGATGAACATTTTTTCATGTATTTGTTGATTGATTGTATATCTTCTTCTGAGAAGTGTCTGTTCAGGTCCTTTGCCAATTTATTTATTGGGTTATTTGGTTTTTGTTGTTGTTGTTGTTTTTGTTTGTTTGTTTTTTGGTGCTTAGCTTTTTGAGTTCTTTATATACCCTAGAGATTAGCGCTCTATCTGATGTTCATTAGCACTCTATCTGATATTCAAGCCCAAGATATAGGCTCTCTATTCACTTCACATATTGTTTCTCTTGCTGAGAAGAAACTTTTTAGTTTGAATCCATCCCATTTATTAATTCTTGATTATAATTCTTGTGCTATATGAGTCTTATTAAGAAAGTTGGGGCCTAATCTGACATGATGGAGATTTGGGCCTACTTTGTCTTCTAATAGGCACAATGTCTCTGGTTTAATTCCTAAGTCTTTGATCTACTTTGAGTTGAGTTTTGTGCATGGTGAGAGATGTAGGAGTTTAATTTCATTTTGTTGCATATGAATTTCCAATTTTCCCAGCACCAGTTAGCTATCCCTCTCCTTGGTCCATACCTAAAGGACTTAAAAACAGCATACTACAGGGACACAGCCACATTGAGGTTTATAGCACCACAATTCTCAATAGCTAAACTGTTGAATCAACCTAGATGCCCTTCAGTAGATGAATGTATAAAGAAAATGTGGTTTATATACACAATGGAATATTACTCAGCAATTAAAGAGAATAAAATCATGGCATTTGCAGGTAAATGGATGACATTAGAGAAGATAATGCTAAGTGAAGTTAGCCAATCCCCAAAAACCAAATGCTGAACATTTTCTCTGATATAAGGAGGATGATTCATAGTGAGGTAGGAAGGGGTAGCATGGGAGGAATAGATAAATTCTAGATAAGGCAGAGGGTGGGATGGTAATAGAGGGGACACGAGGTTAGAAATGATGTTGGAATATGATGGTAATCATTATCCAAAGTACATGTAAGAAGACATGAATTAATGTGAATATACTTTGTATACAACCAGAGATATGAAAAATTTGTGCTTTATATGTGTAATATGAATTGTAATGCATTCTGCTGTCATATATAAATAAAAAAATTAATAAAAAGAAGTTCCAGCATTACTCAAAAGCCCAAGTCCAAAAATCTTTTCCCCTATAAAGATTAAAAGCAAGTTCCATATATCAAATATATAATGGCACAGAATAAGAAGGAACTGGACCAAAATAAGACTGAAATTCATCAGGGCAAACAAGTTCTGTAGCTCTACATCTAGCTTCTGTGACGCATGGCATTGTGATCTTTTCTCTAAAGGGCTTGTGTAGCTCCACCCTCTACCCTTTCTGCTTGCAGCTCTAATGGCCTCTCTCTTGGCTTGTTTCTGCCCAATTCCTGTAGCTTTCCTCGCCAGACATCCCATGTTACTGGCATCTCTTAATTTCAGGGGCCTCTACTGAAGCATTGTCTTCCTTCTCACATCTTCCTGCATTACCCCCTGGGAGAAACCCATCAGGACTCTGGCCCTGCTACACTTTGCCTGGCCTCCCAAGCCATCCTTTGAAATCTTAGCGGAAGCCTCCATGACCTCCTAACCCCAGCATCCTTCAGTCCTGCAGAACTAGGACCACATGGTTGCCACCTTGGTATACCATCATCTTGAACAGTAACTAAGCCTCCAGGGACCACAGCTGTAGCACCCTGTGAGTGCCTGGACAGATAAGCATGAAAAAACTTTCTGGCCCAATTGTGCAAGCAGTGTGTCCCATGGAATCTTCTCAAAGGAATGTTTATTTTTACTCCCTTTGCTTGAGATGGATGTGGTCTTGCCAATTCCTGAGATACCCTCAAAAAAGCCATTTTTTCCCATTGTCTTGGGTAAAGTGCTTATCTTCTTTAGTGCCACAATGACTTTAACAACAACAATTTTCTTAGCCCCAGTTTTACTCACATTTTTCTGGGAAAACTGCAAGGTTTTCAAATTTTTCTGCTCTGCTTTCTGTTCCTGATAATCAGAACAAACTTAGCTAGAAGCTGGCAGCAATATCCATGCCACTGCCTGAATTCTGTGCTACCTTGAAATTTCCTCTGCCAGATTAATTACTACATCAACTTTAAATTCAGTCTCACACAAAGTCTTAGGATATTGGCAAAATGTAGACAACTTCTTTGCCAGAATGCCTCTAGTTCAGTTTCCAATAGAGTTCTCTTCTGAAACCTCATGGGCCCAGTCTTTACTGTCCACTGTCCTACTGGCATTCTGGTCTTTTGCACTCCCACCAGAATAACCCATTAGGCTCCACAACAATATTTGAAAACATTTCCAGCTTGCACCTCTAAACTTTTCAAAGTTTCTCCCCCCATAAACCATCTCCAAATCTTCTGTACTACAGGGCCAGGATAGTCACAGCAACAGTCCTACTTCTAAGTACAAATTTCTGTTTTAGTGAACTTTTTTATTGCTGTGGCAAAAAAAAAAAAAACCCAAGAACAACTTAGAGAAGGGAAAGTTTATTTTGGCTCTTGGCTTCAGAGTTTCAGTTCATTGTCAGCCAACTGGGCTGAAAGTAATGCATAACATCCAGGCAGAAGTTCATGGCAAAGAAAAGAAGTTCAGGTTATGACAACCAGGAAGGGGGGGGGGGAGAAAGAGAGAGAGAGAGAGCACTCCACTCACCAAATACAAAATATAAACTTCAAAGGCTTCACTCCAGTAACCTACTTCCTTCAGCCACACCCTATCTGCCTGTAGTTAACTGCTCAGTAAATCCAAATCAGTGGATTAATTTACTCATCAGGTCATACTTCTTATAATCAGTTCATTTCACCTCTGAAGGTTCTTGAATTACCTTACATATGAGCTTTTTGGAGATACCATCTATCCAAACATAACAAACAGCAACCTGAAGCCCTTTTTCAATATTTTCTTCCTATGAAAAACTTATTCCTGCCCGCAAGCCAAGTTCAAAAGTCATTTCTTTATTTAAAATTTTCTTAATCAAAATAAATGATCCTTAACTGTCATATCCTTCACCACGTGCTTTTGTTTAAGACATCTTACTTTGCATGCTTGTTTTCTCCTTATAATGTTGTAAAGTCTCCTGAAGATTCAATATTACTTGGAATGCATAGTGTAGGGTTTTGCACATGACAGGTGTTAAATACTGGCTAAATTGAATTGAAATTGGTTTTGAACTTTTTTAAAGAAATGTGGATTTAGAGGAATGTTCACAGGTAGAGTTTCATCTCTAACCTACTTTCAGATGGTGCCACATGAAAGAAACAGAGTTCCAAACTAGTTTCACAGTGAGCATTTTCCTAGTAATTAAGTTAGCTACTACTGATTGGGCACTTGCCAAGTACCAGTTGCTCTTCTGAGTCATATGTCTGGCATTGCTCAAAGAACGCTTACAACAATGCAATGAGGTGGTGCCTTTGATCACCCCCGTGGTGCAGATGAAGAAACGTAGACCTGAAAAGGCTGCATGAGTTTCCTGAAGGCCTACAAATAATAAGTGATGGATATTGGCACAAATGTAAACAACTTCTTTGCCAGAATACCTCTAGTCCAGTTTTCAGTAGAGTCCATCACAAATAATATGTGATGGATTCTGGATTTGTTTCCAGATTTCACAATTTTAGCCTCTGTGAATACTCTGAGACAGAGCAGCCTTCACCCCACCTTATATGTTTAAGGGGAATTCAGGACCGAGGACAGCACCACCCATCCCCATGCACTTTCCCTTCTCTGGAACTGTGGCCATCCCCAGCTAGTTTTCTAAACACTGAGACCACTGTCCAGTAAGCCCTACTGAGAATCATCCAGGAACTGCAAGGGCCAGCCTGAGGAGAGCTCATCAAGGAGAGTTAAAGCTAGAACAATGAGAACAGGAATGCCAGGCTGAAAGAAAGTTCCCCGCTGTTTTGTCCTCATGGTTACAACATTAAGAAAGGCTGCAGGGAGGGTAGAACAGTTCCCATTGCCTGTTTTCTCTCTCTGTAATGTAGCCAGAGACTTAAATACGATTGAGTTAATCTTTGAAGAAAACAGAAAATACTGTAACAATAAAGGCCGTAACATGGTTACAAATGAGAGCTACTGCTCCCTTCTGCATTCTAAATTCCGAGGATAATTCTGCAGAGCTTCATTACCAGAGTATAATTGTGTTATAGAACTCTAAATCACCCTGCTACACTTAACTGGCAATAACATTAAGATAGCACAGATATTCATTTTAATTAAAACATAGCCTCAAACTATTTCCCAGCTATAAGAGGCAAAACTTTCTCTCTCTTCTCTCTCTCTCTCTCTCTCTCTCTCTCTCTCTCTCTCTCTCTCTCTCTCTCTCTCTCCCTTTCTCTCTCCCTTTCTCTCTCCTCTCTACACAGAAACTGTTGTTTGTTAACACATCAATGGCCAGCAGTAGATAGAAGATTTAAGCACAATTATAAAACCCCACCTTTTAAGCCAGGAACAGTTAATGCTTTGCTAAAGAAGAAGAAGAACAGGAAATATGGTGTAGTTTTAATCTTTTTCAAATATATGAGGCAGCGACAGCAGTTGTTTCAGAGAGGTTGAGATTCCTAGATAATCACTTCAAGAGTCATGCAAATAGAAATTGAAATGTAGTCCCCATATTAACAAAAACTTCAATCACTAGCTCTCTTTCAGAATCCCTCAGTGCCTGCAGCACGAACATTCATCTAGTTAACAAATACTTATGGAGCAAATATTTTCTTTAGCTTGCCGAGGATAAACACAGGGGTAAAACTTGGCCCCTTCCTTCAAATATATGTCAGTCTTGTAAGAGAAATTGATGAATGAATGAGAGATCATATTGCAAAATATTCTAAGGAAGGTATGATCCAAAATCCCTGTCTTCCTTCAAAGACAATAAAGTATGGATTCTGAAATATATAGGAATTTTCCAGACAGGGAGTGAATGAAAAGAGAAGAGAAAAGATATGTAGAAAAGGAGGAGTTGCATAATAACTACAGACAATTTGGTAGATTCCAAATGGCTCACTAAGGGTAGCCTGTAGATGTAAAGAGCTAAGGGGAAATGATGTTGGTGAGGTCCCAGATATGGACAATCTTAAGTACATTGGAAAGGAGGCTGGGCATCTGTCTATAGATGAGGAAGAACAGATTCACATTGATGGAAGCAAGACCATGGGGGCTTTAACGTATGAAGACCAAATCTCTAAGTTTGCATTCAAAGTTTCAAGCCACCTTTCCACTCTCACAATAGCATTACCATCCTAACAACAATGACAATCAAATCAGCAGCGTTGGTCACTATTACTTAATGTTCATTATATGTTGGATGCTTTGTATATAATGTGTCAGTCAATCCTGAACTGTTTAAGGATTAATTTTCCATTTCCCATGGGAGGAAACAGGCACAAAGTGGATGGGTTGCCCACTAACATCACCCATGTAGAAATGGTATTCAAACACAGGTCATTTTTTAAAGCCCGTGCTCAGAACCACAATCACCCCACAAATTTTGCAGTTCCGATTAGAAGCACTCAATTACATCCTGTCTCTGGTCTCCTCACACAAGAGATGATTGTATGGATTGTTCTCTGAATACGAACCAGGCCATTTGTCATTAATCTTGCTCATGCCCCTTGAACTCCTGGGTCAGTCTTCCCTCTCTTCCACATATATCTAAATTCAACTTACATTTAAAGATCAGGGTGGAAAACTCACTTGTCCCAGGATATTCACCAAAAGGATCAGCTGTGCTTAACACCTACTGAAATTCCTCTCTATTTCAGATGTTGGGGTTACAGAGATGTATTGAGCAGACGAGTTCATTTTCTGGTACAGTTTAATTTCTAGGTTAAATAGTTAATAGTTAATGGAACCCAAATAACCCAGGTAGCCTTACTTTATTTATAGCTGCGCTGAACAATGTGATAGTCTTTGCCCACATATGGAATTTGAGCGTTTGGCATATGACTAGTCCCAACTGGTATATACTATACCTGTAAAATTAAAAAGAAATAAGACAGTACCAAACAAACATACCAAAGAGTATCTTCTGGCTTGTGTGTGTATGCTGATTACCTGCTAAAATGATAATGTTTTGAATTTATTGAATGTAAAAATCATATTCTTAAAATTAATTTTGCCTGTTTCTTTTACCATTTTTGAATACAGATGCTAGAAAATTTAAAATTGCATGTGACTTGCATAATATTTCTCTTGGACAATACTAGTCTGTATTCTGCACTCCTGTTATGCTACAATATCTCCCTAATAAAGAGATGAAGTAAAAAGAAAATTGAGGAGAGTGATGAATATTTTGGTATTAATAATTCTGTGATTAAAAAGTGTCAGTAAGTGGGTGGAGTCCTGTCATTACGTAGGTGAATTAAAAGGTCCAAGAAAGTGATGTTTAAGGAGAAAATTGGAAAAAAAAAAAACCATACAATATACAGTAGGCAGAGAGCTTATTGTGTCTACTACTGAATTAATAGTTAATAATTATCTACAAAATATTTTTGTTTAAAAATATTTAAACAAAATATTTAACTTATGGAGGACACAGAGTGTAGTGGAATGTGTATAGGTTTTTAAAAATTATTCTTATCTTTATTATGTGAACTTAAAGTATCTTAGTCTTGGGCATTCACTTAATATCTATGGACCTCATAAAATGGGGGAAAAAAGTTCTAATTTATTGCAACATTTATGTATAGTGAGGAATGCATCTACCACCATGTAAGCATTAAAATTCTAGTTTATCTTTCACTTCTCCAATTTGATGCTGAAGTTGTGTAGAAAGTGAAACATCAATGTCTTGTATTTTGCCAGCCATCAAGGACTCTATCATAGAGTCTTTTCCATGATTGTGTTGAGTCAACACTCTTTATTGAGTAGCCAGAGGAAATGAAGCAAGTATATTTATAAGACCAAGAGCTCTTAGGATATTGTGACCTGAGCCCTCACAAATTGGACACTGTCTTCAAGGAGTCTCTGCTACCAGCTGCCTTCCAGTTATTTCATTATCATTCTGGTGTGCTTTTCCAATCATACCCATTAGTTACATTCGTAAAGCTTTTAATAGTTGACCAAGTGCTTCCACATCCATTTGATCTTCACAACTGCACTGCCAACTCAGAAGAGCCGGAATCATTAGAAAAGTGAAGCAAGAGATGAAGTGGCTTCTCTGAGGTTGAACAAGTATTAGATGGTAGGACTGATCCTCTAGGTCTCAGCTTAGGGCATCTTTTGCCACATTATGTTGATCTATCTCAGCAAGAGTTCTTTGTTAAGAGGTTGCATTGTGAGATTTTTTCTTTTTCTTTTCAATCTCTCAGTAGCATCAAACTCAGCTATGTGCCATATTAGCTTCCTCTCGCCTGGGTATTTTCTTGTGGACATCTATTTATAGTATAGCACTTAAAAAAATGTGTTGAGTGATTGGGGCACATTTGTTCAACCCTTGGGCAGCTCAAAGGTTTTTACTCCCTCTTGATTGCTTTGCTAAATCCAAGTTCTAAAGTGCTGATAGGGTTTGAAACTCTTCAACTTGTAAGAAAGGTACTTGCCATCTTTCCAGAGCTTGTCTATGCATGCTCTGAGATGGAAATAGACAATGCCTGCAGGCTTCCAAGTAGAGGTTTCAAATATTTCTAATTTCTTCAATTTAGCTTCATTTAAATTTTACTGAGAGGTAATTGCACTGAATTAATATAGTTACAATTATGCTGAAATCAATCCATTAACATCTTGAAAATTCTTATTAATCTGGCAGCAATGTTATGTATAAAAACAGAAATACATCCTCTATTTGGAGTGTAGATTAATATAATAAGAATGCTGGAGTTAATTTCTCCAGGATATGAATTTCTTGAGACAAGAGACTATGACTTACTTGTCTGTTTTCTAGTTTTAAAGTGCTGCGTTCAGTACATGAAGATAATATTTGCATGTGAAAGTACCTGAATCCACTTGTCCTCATTTCTATTTCATCGAAGGGAACCTGATTAAAAGTCCAAGTCACAGAGCCACATTTTGATGTGTACTTGTTTGCCTTTTGATGTCTCTCGATTTTCTCTCCCGTAAATATGCTTGAGACAAGGAGTATGTCACCTCCCTTGTTCAACTTCGTACCTAGCAAACTTCTTAACATTCAGTAAATATGCTCAATATACGGCTGATGACTGTGAAGACAACCACAGCAATGACAGTGATGATGATTATACTAAACCACCTGCAATCGTGTTTGTCCTTTTAATATATGAGATGACTTAAGGTGGTGTGTGTGCCTCATGGAACTTTGAATGGACTCAAAATAGGTTTTGATGTTATGCATCAAATATGCTATTTTTCTACATCTCTACCTGATAATTATGGTCCGTCAACATCCATTCATTCGATGATTACTTATAAAATGTGCACTGCCTCTCTGTTAGCAGGTATTAGTGACTAAAACAAAGATAAATATTGTTGTATTGGAGCTTAAAATAATGTGAGGGGAGGAGTATATTAAAAATAAATAAATGTTTAATTTAAATGTGTAATTTATAAAAATCATAGTATTTGTAAGTACTATGATGAAAACAGACAAAGTTTAGTGAAGAGGAATGACACCTTTGCCAGATGGATACCCAAGTTCATTCTGGAGCCCAATCCTTTTTTATGGTCATGGAGCACTGATCCTGGACAAAAGGCACAAGATCATCATGAGTCAATCGGGGGCAGATTGGGCAGAGTCCACAGGCTTCAAAGGTGGGACACTTTAACTTTGAAGGGAAAACACTGGAGCATGTAAAGCAGGAGACCACATTCACATGATTATTATGTATCAAAGCATCCCTTGGCTCTTCTGGGAGGCAGAGCTTTGGAGAAGGTAACAGTAGGAGAAAAGTTCATTGCAGGTATCTAGGAGAGATAATGGAGGCCCGGGGCAACATGGAGGAAAGATTGGTAGAAGCCTAGATACCTGAAACACATTTCATAAGTAGAAATGGCATAAAACCTGATAAATGTTTGGATGTTCTAGAGAGAGAGTTGTTCATAACCTTAAAGTTTGCGATTTGAGCAAATGGATGATGAGGTGGTAGGATAAAGAATGAGAGTCTGTGATGTTCAGGGACATGCAAAGAACACAAGTAGAACAAATGTGGAGTTCAAGGAGAAATCCAGACTGGAGATTTGTTTAGAAGTTATTAGAACACAGAAGATGGCATTTAAAGCAATGAGATGTTTTCTAAGGAAACTGTTTAAAAAAAGAAGGGCAGGCTCTGTGGAGCACCAACATTTATAGATGAAGTCGAGGGAAAAAGAATACACAAAGAAGAACAAGAAGGCACAGAAGTATTATTAAGAGCAAAGGCATTAACTGAGAAGAAAAGGCAGACAATTTTGATGAAAGCTTTTAAGATATTGAATAAGATATAGACAGAAAATTGACCTTTGGATTTACCAAAATTGATGTTATTGACCTGGATAAGAACAGCTTTGGTGGATTGTTGGGGTGGAAGACAGATTGGCTTGCATTGGATTGAGGAGCACTGGGAATAAAGAAACAGAGCTGGCATGAGTGGACAACTTTCTGAAGAAGTTAACAGCAAGACAAGCAATAAGGTGGCTACTGATGAGAATGTAGAATCCAGGAAGAAAGTTAACTAGGCAAGGGAGGAGACTATGTCTGTATGAGGGAGGAAGATATCCCTGGGGACACAGAGGCTGATGACGCAAGAGCAAAGAGGATGAAGGCACTGGAACTGTTAAGATCTGAGAGGAGATGGAATCAGAGACCTTGCACAAGTATTGACCCCTGATGTAAGGAAAACAAAAGCCCTCTTCAGATGTGCCAGGCAGGGGAGAAGACAAACACAAATGTTGGGGGCTTATAGATGGGTGGATATTTTCTACTTTGTTAATGAATCACTGAGGAAGTTAAGATGGTGAGTTGGGTCACCATATCCCAAAGAGTGCACCATATGAATGCTGTTGCATCCAGGTCTGCAGAAGCAAGGTGACTAGAGAAACATGGAAAGGTTGTGGTAGCATTTATGGCACATTTGAGGTCTGACAACTATGACTTCCTCTTGATTTGTCCAGATGCCTATGCATAGAACAGGTATTCGTGGTCAGTTTCTTCTAGATATGAGATAATATGGGTGAGTGGGGAGCAAGGGCACAGGGGGATTTTATGATATGTCAATTATAATAGTGGCTCACAAAAACCCAAGCAGAATCAGAAAGAAAGCACAAGGAAGAGGTGTGTGGTGGATAGTGTTAACACAGAGGAGTCACAGAATTGAGTCATAGAGATTGGTCATTTGCTTTGGGGATTGTGGAGATGGTGCTACTTAAGTGGTGTCATCTAGGGTGTGGCCATAGGAGTAAGTGGCTGAGATGGAGTGGAAGAAAAGTTCAAGTTGAGTCAGAAGCTCAAGGCTCTGAGGGATGAGGATGCTGGAAGAATTGGCCATTTGGATTGTGACAATTTCCATAAGGATAATAGGTAAAAGCATAGAGAGGGAGACTATGATCCAGGAACTAAATTGAAGAATGACGATAGTTTGGTAGGTGACCACCAAAAAGGAAGTGGGCAATGAACACATTGTTCCAGAGAACAGACTTTTGCCAATGGCGGGGGAGCAGCAAAGGACAAGAGGAGTCAGTTGCTCCAACTCCAGGTCTGAAATATGAGGAAGCTTCCTTCTCCATGAGACTTGGGGACACACAACCCCGTCCTGGTCAGACACACTTCAGATATGGCAAAAGAACAAAGGGAGGTTGCAAAGAGGTTGTAGCAATAAATGAGATTCAGAGATAAGGAGTCCTTGACTACCCTAGGGAGGACTTTGGAGGCTGGTTTGGGGAATGAAGAGATTAATTCAGACTAAGACATGCACAGAGCTAAGGTTGAGTAACTGGGACATTATAAACGCTACTATAATTTCTAGTGACTCAATGTCAGATTTGGAGGAAACTGGTTATCTGGTAGAATTGGAATTCTGGCACTCTTGGCCAGATCGTGAATAATGTCACTCTGTAAAGCACCTGTTTTCAATCTATTGTCTCCATTTCCCTAGGTAAAAGTAGATTAGAAATTGAGATTGTAATAAAAAATTACCTTCACAAATAAAGCATACACAAATTTGCCATGTTATTAGTTAGCAGGAGCAAAGAATTCAAAACTGAAATACCAATGTCATTACATTTGATGTTGACTTTGGCATTGCTTACCAATTTGTTGAGTTTTGAAATTTATTAGGATAGTATTTACTATCTCGAATATTTTTATGTCTTTAGAAATGGTTGCTTCATCATTATGAATCTTGGTTTCCTTGTATGTAAAGTAAAAATACTACCCACACATGTGCAAGATCATCATAAGAAATAGAAAGCAGTGTCTCTGAAAACATAAAAAAGTACATTGATAGAAAGGAAAACTGATTAATATTATTGTCCATTGCACCCCTCATCTAGAGTATTGCCTGGATAGGAACTCTGCCTTTTAAATTTTTTTGAAGATAAATTATCCATATCTGTGTTTTTAGCCATAGTTGACAGGAAGCTAAAGGTCAGCTCTTTGATATTTCCACTCTCCTACAAGGTGGGATAGACACTGTGGATAGAGTTGAAGGATGCTCCTATCCCAAACCCCTTCTTTACAATCTATTCCCTTCCCTAATGCACTAAGGGCTTCTAAGGCCAATTTTGGCCTGTGTGTCTCCACTGTTCTGAAAGGGGAGTGTTTCAGATGAATGGGGGACATTTCTAAGACAAAGAGTCAGGGTGCTGAGACATTGCACAGCAGCTACCAAGATGAAGCTCAGCTGGCCTCACACAGGCCCATCCAGACCGAGAAGCCATCAATAATCAGGCCAGCGTCCACCATGAGTTCAGGGATCAAGGTTGGCTTCGTTTTCCTCTTTCATTGAAGACTCCCTTCACATCCTGTTTTTCCAAATGACCCACAAAACACGACCTTAGCACTGACCTTACAAATTGCCCATTTATTATTTTAAGCTCATAGAGGTAAAGCAAATCAGTCCAAAGGCAAAAATATCAGGGATGATAACACTATCCTAGTAATCTTCTAAAATCAACATATCCTCTGGCCGTACAGCCTTAAATACAAATGAGTGATGAGATGATAATGACATTTCGGTTTTTAATACTTCGCTCAGTATGAATGCTTTGCAACCCAGTGGTTACTGGCACTCACCTGAGAGAGTGGTGAAGAGTGGTTCAGGCTCCATGGTCCCAGGGCCTAGGTTCCAATCTTAGCACCACCCCCTGGACACAATTAATCCTGGGCAAGTTGATAACATCTTAGTTTCTTAATTATAAAGTGTGTAAATAACAGTACCTATTTCACAGGGTTATTGTGAGAATTATGTACATTCACAACAGCTAAAAGTACTTGGTTCAGTGGTGGTATGTGTGTTGCCCAACCAGATGTTAATAGTAATTGTTATTCCTCTGTGGCTTTCATCAGAGTACCCCAGAAGGGTTTCACAGCTCATTCAAAACCCCCACATCGAGAGCAAAATTTGTAAACCAAGTATGTTAAACAAAAATGTAGACAACAAATCAAGTGGTAGAAAATTCCTGAAGATTATGCAACCAGAATTCTTATCCCACGATAGATCACTAGACAGGGGGCAGATGGCCGTGCAGGTGTGACCTGGCATATATTGCCTTTCCCAGGAATCAAGGCTGGGAGAGGGAATCCAGCAAATCTTTCTTTCCCAGGCCTGAAACAGTGGCATTTGCCTTAATCATTTCAACTCTCTACGCCTGGACCGTAAATCCCATGCCAAGCGCTCTGTTGTGCAATGATACAATATGGAAATTGCCAATGCGGGTAAGTGAAACCTCGACACGAACTGTGCAGATAGCTGGCTATTACACAATGGGAAATGTCGAGAAAATAACCTTATGGAGTGGAAAGTATTGGATTGTCTGATTATGACTTACTCTCCAATATGAAGATATAACCATGCTTGGCCGCTCAAGGGTGAAAATGGGGTAATGTGTTAAAATGCTAATGAAATTGGAATCCTATAATAGATGTTTAGAACAGTTTAGCTTACCAAGACATGGCAAGTTGGAGCACAGAGCCCATAAAATCCTGATGATAAGGCTAAACTCCTCAGAACACTCAAGGCCTTTTATAGTCGGATTCCAACTTGCCCTTTCAAACCCATCTCCCCCTCCTGCAACCCGAGTTCCATCCATAAGGAGCCATTTGACACTCTCCATACACAGAAGGCTCTTCTGTGCGGATGCACACACATTCTATGGTTTCCACCCCCATGTGTCATGTGGCTGCACCCCACTGCCATCCTCTATGACAGATCACCCTCAGTCACCTCACAGGATAGCTCAGAGACTTTACGATGGGTCTCCCTATGCCTAATGTTGGTTCTCTCTAATCCACTCTCCTTAGAACCACCAGCATGTTTTTTCTTAGTCATGAGTCCAATCATATCCATCTTGATTAGAGTTCTTCAGAGATCATTCATTGTCTTTAAAATAAAATCCAGATCTGTGATGTGCCTCACAAGACCTCTCATGATCTAGCGCTTTGCTACGGCTCTCAGCTCATCCTGCATCCTTGGCTTTCTTAGAGGGCGTTCTCCAGCCTTGCTGATGGAATGTCACCCCTGGGCCACCACATGCTGGTCCTTCTGCCTGCAACTTACTTTTCTCACCTCTCCTCGCCTGACTTCTGAAAAGAACCCCCCCTCTCACCACCAAGATTAGATTGTGTAGGTTACATCACAACCCCTCCTTGTGGCAATGATCTGTTGAAGGTGATTCCTCTATTTTAATGTACTTTATTTTAGTGTGTTCTCCTTTCCTGAGCAAATTTCTACTTGCCAAAGCCTAGTTCAAATGTTAGCAAAGCTCTCCTGGTCCCACCAGTTTGTTCCTTACTCCTTTTATAATGCTATCATAGAAATTCATCCAGAGACATATTTTTCACCATCAATTTTACTATTGAAAATTAGAACTTTGCTCCAGAGAACATGTCACAATGCACCATGAGAAGCCAGACTACTTTTGGTGATCCGTAGAATTAATGAAGAAATTCAGGTTCTAAAATAATTTAGGACCAGGATTAGGTTTATATATGTGTGTAAAATCTCCTTCTTGGAGGTTCCAGATGATAATTCTTGGAAATGGCCATTTGGTCCTCTTCAATGCATGGGAGTATTTGAATTCCTCTTGCCAAGTAGCAATAATTTCACAAGTTCCATGTTTAAAGCTCTCAGTGAGAGCAGGCCAAGAGCATAAATGTTACTTCCCTTTCTTTCATAACATAATGATCTTCCTGTTGCAATATTAATCAATAACTAATTTCATAGTTGGACAACTGTTTTTAATGACCTAGTCCTTTGGAGGCTTTGTTGCACAGGTCTTCAGATCATTCCCTGAAGGATCTGTCATCAAAAGGGCAAATTCATTCACTTGTCATAAAGCAGAAGCCAAAAGCCTCATTATACTAAATAAAGAAAGATTCGTTTGGGTCCTTGTTGGTTGAGAGCTTAGAAGTCTCATGTCTGGACCTGAAAAGGGATTCCAATAGGAATCATCCAGTTCAAGACATTTGGAATAAGAGGTAAAGAACCCTAGTTGGTGCAAATTGTGGAGTCCTGGACCTTTGGGCCTCTGTCTGATTTTAGTTATGTCTTTTTTTTTTTAAAGAGAGAGAGAATTTTTTAATATTTATTTTTTAGTTTGTGGTGGACACAACATCTTTATTTTATTTTTATGGGTGCTGAGGATGGAACGCAGCGCCCCGCGCATGCCAGGTGAGCATGTTACTGCTTGAGCCACATCCCCAGCCCTGATTTTAGTTATTTCTTGAAGGACACTCCTTGGCGAGGCCTTCAGAACCAAGGGATTTATCAGGCCTCTTCTTCCTGTGAGTTTCTTAGCCTTCCAGAACTCTACCTTCCTTTGGGTGGCCATTTTCATGGAACATGCTGAGACTCTGGAAAATAACTCCATAGTCACCTGATCTTCCGTTTTCAAAGAACGGAAGAAATAAACTGAATGGGAATAATGCTTATCTGACATCCTCCACCTAAGTTTTACACATCTGATGTTTAAGCCAAAATGAAGCAAAACCTTTTGAACTACCTATTATGTTCCAGGTGTCATTCTGTAATATGTACCAAAAATTCTGCAGATAACCTTGAGAAACGCTTTTTAAAAAATCTTTATTTCATTAGTGAAAAAAATGAATAAACTTCAAGAAGTTACAGTGAGCTAGGACTTTAAACAAGAATCTTTAAAAATCACTGCTCTTCCTGTCACACTATACCAATCACATTTTCCTTAATATTCTACCCATCTTGTAATGCATTACCTGTCTCTCTATATATTTATCATCATTTCATTATCAAAACAGTTCCCTCGGCTTTATCCTGGTTTCCAGAGGCAGAGCTTAGCTAGACTTAAGACTTTCCAACATGCAGTTCTGATCTTCTTACTTGCTGAGAAAAGCCATTCAGAACAACTTCTGCCCTTCAACCAAATAGTCATGTTATGAATCTTTGTTTGTTGTTGTTTTTTTGTTTTTCGGGTACCAGGGATTGAACTCATGGGCACTGGATCATCAAGCCACATCCCTAGTCCTATTTTGTATTTTACTTAGAGGCAGGGTCTCACTGAGTTGCTTAGCCCCTTGCTTTTGCTGAGGCTGGCTTTGAACTCAAGATCCTCCTGTCTCAGCCTCCTGAACTGCTAAGATGACAGGTGTGTGCCACCATGCCAGGCTATGCTATGAATCTTTGAACATACTTTTTGCTTCCTACAGGTCATATATTATCTCACTCTTCCCTCCCCTAAAATGTCCTTTTCCCCAGTACTCACTTAATGGAATCGCTTTCACTCTTCCAAATCCAAATGCTTTAGTCTAACACTCTCTGAAGTCCTTCCTTAGGCTCACCCTCAGCCCTCTGAAAATTTGAGATTCCTGCTTTCCTTCTCATAATCTCCTTAGTACATTATTTGGGTTTATTCTATGACTCTTATCTCTTACTGTTTTGAATTATATGTGTGCCTGAATATTTTTCCTGCTAAACTTTAAACTTTTATGTACCTCGAACTTTCCCATCTGTGCACAGTCAGATTTCTGGATGCTCTCCCCCTTTGCTCTGTTATTTATGACTCAGCAAGTGATTCCTGCCCATTTGAACCTCCAGGGAAGTGTGGCATTCCCAGGCCCCATGGCCAACCCCACAAAAGTGAACAGATTAGCTGGACTCCACAGGGCCACAGGTTTACTTTGCAAAGTCCCTCAATAGCCCTGCATTTAGCTCTGCATGGGAGGGGATGCATTGCCAACCTGAAAATGAGATATCTGGACCCGTCAGTGTTAGCCGAGGGCTATTACTCGTGAAAGAAATACTACCCTGAAACAGAACTAAGAGCTCCTTGATTCTGAGGGGAATATCAAATGTTCATTCAGAGAAAAAGAAGATTTATGTTTTCCTCACTGAAGGTTTCATTGTTTTCCAAATCAGATCTGGCCTCGTGGCTTTTAGAACACTCTCGGATTCCCCCCATTTCAGGCTGTTCTAGTAACTCATGGGGAACAGATTGATGTCTTCCTTCCTCCCTCCATTCCTTCTTTCCTTCCTTTCCTCCTTCCTTCTTCCCTCCTGTTTCCCTTCTTTTATTCCTTTTATATTATTCTGTGTTAGGAACTGGGGAAAGATTTCAGTGTCTTTAGGCAGTGTTAGACTGGCCCTCTGACCAGGGAACTTGGAAGTCTTCAAACACTGCCCCAAATCCCTCATCACAAAGTGCCTGACAAAACAGGAAGCAAAAATGATACTATTGTTGGCTCTGGGTTTCATGAAAAATCCTAAAGTTGACAACTCAAGTAAGTTGCACCTGATCATTTTTTTCCCCTAATCTTGTTAGTCATGAATAACTTCAGATCAAACCAGACGATGGGGCTTGGAGCATTTCATGATCTATAACAGGCAAAGACAACCCTTGAATGTGACCACTAAGAGGAAGGGAAAGTGATCCAAGTCCTCCCCACCATGGCTAGAAAGGGAGAAAATAGACAATGAGCTACCATCACAAAGACTCATAATAAAAATCATAGTGGAAAAAAAGTCCACTAAGAACAAAGAAAAACAAACAAACAACAATAAAAAAAAAAAAGAAACAGTCCAATCAGTGAATTGACACATGACCAACCACATCCAGGGCTCTTCTTCCTCAGAAATGAAGGCAAATGCTTTCATCTTGATCCATGAGAGAGAGTCCTTGCATTCTTCCTAGAGATCAATAGACCTGCTCCAAGCCAGGCACCGTGCTGGGCTCCACATACACAAAGATAAACAAGATCCAAGGCCTCTGTCCTGGAAGAATTATCATTCTAATGGAGAAGGCAGACAAGTAAATGATTCCAAATCTATGTGATGATAAACACTAGAGGTGGAGCTGATACTGAGTGGTAGGCACTGTTGGGACCACACGGGTTGGTAAAATATCTGAAATGCCAGGAACTCTTTGGTGAAATCCTGCTTTCTGGAGTCTCTGATTGTCCTCTCGTCTCACCCTGGTTGCCCTTGCCCACGGTGACCTTCCTCAAGTCAGACCTCAAGGTCTAGCAGAGACCGTCAGGACTGTATTCCATATCAAAACTGCAACCATTTTGGTTGGCCCTTGCCTGGGAGGACCCCACGGTGTAAGTATGTGCAAAGTGGTACAGTAGGAAGGAGGGGAGAAAGTGTGAGTTCACCAAATATTTCTAACTACCTTCACAAGCTGTCTCCAAGACCAGCTGTCTCCTAAAGCCCAGCCCAGTGTCAAGGCAAAGAAAAGGGTTCTGTGTGATGAAAATGGAATTGGTGGGTCTTGGATGAAAAGTAATCAGAAAGAGTTAGACAAGAAGAAGGACAGTACCAGTTTCTGGTAATTAAATAAGGTCCCTTATATGACCTTCTGGGAAGTCTTAATGAAAGCAGAGCATGGCAATTGCTTCTATTGTTAGACCAAAAAAAAAAAAAAAGAAAAAAGAAAGAAAGAAAGAAAGAGGGAAGGACATAAATATTGTTCCATATATTTTTTTTATTTTTAGGATTTTTTTTCTGATGGATCCACAAAGAGAAGACAATAATAGTTATATCTGATACACTTGCAAAATATCAGAACTTTTCCCCCAAAGCCTTCTCATTATTTGCTATGAACTGCCTGTAAGTTTCCTTTCTTCTCACTCTACTTATTGGAGACACAAAGCCAATGTGTACTTTGCATACTGTAGAAGGTTTTTCAAATCATAGCTTTTGTTTTAGGAAAATTTGTGTGGGGGACTATAACACAAGATTTGGGGCGTGATTCTCTGTTCATCCTGACAGTCTTAGAGACACCGGGCGGCTCACCAGACACAGAGCTGAAGAGCTCACTTATTCGTGGAGATATCTCTCACAGAGCTTTACACAGAGTAGGTACCGGGTGTCTCCCAATCTATTCATCATTGCCTCCATCAATCTTCATCTTTCTGAAACAAAGTGTTATTCTCCCTCCAGAGGATATAATTAATGCCCTCCTTCCCCTTGACCATTTTAATCACTGTCCTTTAAATAAATCTATTTTACTATCATTTTGAGGGGCAGCAGCAGCCAAAGCATCGGAGACTCACCTGCTATATGTGAAAAAAACCTCCTTGATCTCTGTCTCTGACCAACCCTCACTAAACTCATGTTAAGTTGGATTGAGTACCTTCAGTGCATGAGGGACCCCGAGATAGAAGCTGAAATTCCAAACAGAAAGAGGTTACAGGCCCTGACCTGACCTCCCAGGACTCTCCACAAGGATAGCAACAGGTGAATCCACAATTCTACCAGTTTTCTGGGTCCAGGTGGTTTCTTACCAATGATATTAGGTCAATGTTTCAAGGATAGAGTTTGTTCTCCAAAGTTCTACAGAACGTTAATAGAGGACACATATGCAAAACTTTTTACGACTAGTTCCATCTCTGGTTATACAAAGGTCTCTGCTGCAGGACTTCTAAAAGCCTTTAATAAGTGCTTCACATTGTGGTTGTCCAACAGAGGAAAGTACCCTAAATCCCATCAACCAGAAGAAGTTTGATTGCAGATCACCTCAGGGAGGAGGAGATGCTCTGGAGAATACACTTGGGATAATGTTCAGCCCTGCCTTGGTTGAGGGGAGAGCCAATCACCCTAAGAGTGTCTCCTGGACTATTTCTGCTAATCATATTTCTTTGCATTCACTTACTCTGGAGCCCCACAGACTTCTTGGGCCAATCACTCCCATCTGATGGGAGCATGCTGCAGTGCGTTCCAGAGTCTTGGAATTTTACTAGCTAAAATGGTATAGTGACATAGGGCTAGAAACCCCTCTGTGAATGTACATGATTTCTATATTTCTCAATAAGATCAATTCCAGCAAATATCTCTTCTAAATACGAAAGGTGTGTGTGTGTGTATTGAATATTTTCTTTTATTTCTCAAACCAGAATGATTTCAATCTATTTCTTCCATTTGTTTCCTCAAACATATGACAGATTATGTGCCCTAAACTATTGTGCTTTTAGTAAATCTAAGGAACCCTGATTTAAATGTATTTATGTAGTTATTTGTGAAATTTTTAGTTTTGATAAAATTCTACCTTATCAGAATGAAAGTACAATAAGCTATATAAATCAACATTTGGCAAATGATATTCCATGCTGACATTTCCTTCAGGAATTGGTATTTTATTTGGGTCATAGACGTCTGGTGAATTTATTAAAAGTAGTTGAATTGTCTTAGAGGGTCAGCAACTATTGATGAATTCCTTCGTTTTCGAGAACAATTTTTAGCAGCTTCTTGAAGTGCTTGCTGTGAGTCTGTGTTAGTCAGCTTTATGTTGCTGTGACCAAAATATCTGACAAGAGCCACTTAGAAGAGGAAAAGTTTATTTTGGGCTCAAGTTTTCAAGGGTGCAGTTGATGGTCAGCCAGCTCCATTGCTCTGGGCCTAAGTGATACAGAACATCATGGAGGAAAGGTATAATAGAGGAAGGCTTCTCAGCTCATGGCAGCCGAGAAGCAAAGAGAGAGAAAGGGGCCGGTGGCACATATGTTCTAAGGTCACAGCCCCAGTGACCAGCTTCCTCCAGCCACAACCCACCTGCCTACACTGATCACCCAGTATCCATTCAAATGACTAATCCATCAAATAAATTAATCCCCTGATGAGATTACAGCCTTCATAATCTAATTGTTTCACCTGTGAACAATTCTGGATTGCCTAACGTGAATTTTCTAGCAAACCTCCCTATACCTAAACAATAACAGGACATTTTCTGGAAGATAATCATTAAAAGTATGGTGTAGTTTATTTATTTAAAAGCATTTATTGAGCACCTGCTATGTGCCTGAAGCCATGGTAGAGGCTTAGGTCATGGCAGTAGTAAAGACACCCCTTAGATGTCTGTGTGTGTGATGAAGGGCTGCATGCTCTGGCAGGAAGGTAAAGTTGTGCAAAGTTGGTTAAATACAAAGAGACACCCTCTGTGCCCTCCCATCCCTCTTTCCACCCCAGCCCCAAGCAAAGCTAATCATGTTAAAACTGCAGTTCACATTTTTGTGGGGCCAGGGGCACTAACCAAAACACATGGATGTGAGTCACGAATGTTTCTTTGACAGACTGCAGGACAAAGAAGGTGATTCCCAATGCCACCATCGTCTCTCCTAAATGTAATCATGGAGAAACAGCCTCAGTGAACCAGGAGCCTTCTACCAGCTTCTGCAAAGCACCACAACACTACTGCCAGCTTGATTTTTAAGGGGCTGTAGCAGTTGAGGTGATATGGGGGTGGGAGCCAGCAAAAGTCTCAGCTGTCACCAGGAATGGCTTCCTCACCGTGTAGAGCAGGGGCTCACTGGCAGGATGCACACCAGACTCACCTGGCAGGTGGGTAAGTCACAACTGGCTGAGCTCCCCCAGATTCCAACTCGGTAGGTCTGGGGAGCAGCCCCTCCATTTGTGTTTCTTAAGATGCCTGATGCTTCTGATGCTGATCCAGGGACCCCACGTTCTCCATGGATGGGGACGTTCTCTGTCACTTAACTCTGTCATTCCAACTGTAGGACAATTAGTGAAAATATTCAGGATGCTGATTTCAGCGTGGGAGAAGGGGGGATTGGCTCGGTTGATGGGAACTAGCATTTCTGAGAACTGATTCATAATGCCAGGAGTCCTCTATATTCCCTGTCTCACTATCCCACCACACTCTGGGAAGCTTATCCCTGGTCAAAGGGAAAAGCCTCTCATTAACTGGAACCCACAGAAGAGCTGTTTTCCTCTCCAAACCTTCAAATACCCTATGCTCACCACAAAATGCTCTCTTGTTTTAACACAGGTATGTATGAATGACTTGTTGAGATTCAACTCTTATCAGAAAAGAATAATGAGCACTTGTGACATCTTTGATGTTGAAAGACTGAGACTCATGCATTCAAAGCTGCCTCCAGAATCCTCACCAACATAGGTGTCTTGATTAGTCCCAACTAAGTTTCCACAATTTTTTGAGTACTTTCTTTCTCTTGACACTGTAAGCTTCATGTATGATCAAGTGTGCATCATGTATGACTTTGTGGCCTTGTTCATGGGCTACATTGGAAGTGCTCAGTAAGTTTTACTGAATAAACTGATCCTTCACAGACAGAAAATGGAGCAAAGCCCACGTAGGATTCAAGTAGCCTAAAGGATCACCTACCTAAAATATTCCCTTTATGGTTGAAGCTTCCTGTTAAAAATACAATATAGTACCTTCAGGGATTATGCTACTTCACTAACATCTTTATTTCCATTACTCCTACCTCAGCCTGTGCCGCTGTCCAGGAGAGCTTTGCCTTATAAAGAAAGGGGTGGTGGTGGTGGTGGTGGGGTATCCACGGATGGAAAATTCCATGCAGGAAAGAGCTTGCTGGGGCAGGGAGTAGGGAGTCCTGTACCATAAAATTCAACTTGAATGCTTGCAACAACCTAGGCGAGAGAAAAGAGGGCTCTTGTGGTCAAACTATCCCCCTTGCCCAGAACTGCCTTAGCTAGAGGAGACCCAAGGAAAAGTGATTCCTAGTATTTTAATTTTTGAGTGCTTCAATGTTAGCACCATAGAGCTATAAACCTGAGAGATCTTAAAATTCCCCCGATTGATACTGAATACAATCTTTTACCAAACTCTCATCGATTCCTGTGATCATCTTGACTAGGCCAACCCTGAACAAATCGAGAGTTCTAAAATCCATCCCATAAGGGGCAGCTCATTCAGTCAAATTATTATTATTTTGCTGGAGATGATTAAGGCTACTTGGAGAAGATACTGTTGACTGAGAACTTGCCTCAGCTGTGGGGTGACCATGCAATGTGCCCTTCCTCATCTCATCTTCATGACCCCAAGGTGAATGTGAGTACCTTGACTTGCAGATCAGCAAACTCAGGCTTGGAGCTTGGTGGATCCAGAGGCTCTTGGTGGATCAGGGTGCTAAGGTTTAAATCCCTGCTCCGCCTCTGACCAGCTGCTTGACCTTGGGGTGAGTTAGAGATTCTAGGCACTTGTTTATCATCTGTGAATCAAGATAATCATCATCTGATTGTGAAGAAGCATAGGCTAATGTAGGTGACAGGTGACATGATTACCAGAGTGCCCTGCAGGTAGCAAATCCCCTGATCCCCTCAGCACATGGAGCTCCATTAGCTCAGTCTCAGCTACTCTGGCCCTGAATCCATGGTTCCAAAGGTCCTCACTACCCTGTTCTTTCCCCTAAAGTACATCCATCCTGCATTGCTGTGCTTGAATACCCAAAAACCTCCAAAGAGAACTTGGCCCAGATCTCCTTTCCCCGTGTAACTCAGAAAGGTTTCATGCAGGAAGGGTAATTGGGAAAAGGAGGTGATGGAAAGATTGAGCCCCATGGGCTTCCGGCTGAAACGATGACTTCAGGTTCATCCTGGTCTTTGCAAGGACCCAAAGAGCTTCTCTTAAGAGAAATTCTGTTTTCCCTACAGGGTCCATCATCAGGAAACTCAAAAATTTGCCTTCATGGACTTTCACGACCCACTTATCTGCCCAAATTAAAGGACCCTTCTGCCTTTGGACTCTCTCCTTAAAAGACAGAGAAATGGTGTGTGCTCAGATGGTTAAACCTTACTAAAAGAGAAGCTCACCTCAGCCTTACCAAGGAAACACCAGGGATTATATCTCAGACTGTCTGTTCCTGAACCTCACTTTGGAGAAGAAACCCAACTGACCTTGGTGAGGAATCCACAGGCAACAGGAGTCACCTGGCAGGAGGTAACAGCCAGGGCAGGTAGTGAAACGGCTCTGTGAACAGCAGGCCAGGTTTCTGGAGACAGGACGGGGAAAAATGCAGGCTGCCTAGAAACTCTTGGATTTCAGATTTAATTATCAGACTATTCCTGGAGAAAGAAATACATATTGTCTGAGATGGGCTCACAAGCTGATAAATATTTAATGGGCAAATAATGAATCTTGGTATAAATATTTAATGGGGCAACATCAAGGTATAGCAGGCGGTGGGTGTACGTTGGGAAGGAGGCTCTAGACAATAAGACAATTGAGTTGGAACTTGACTGGAGATGGGTCCAAGAAGTGATCCGTCTCTCTGAGGGGAAGCTGAGTCTTCTTTGAAAACAGGTTGCTTGCTTAAATCAGGAAACAGATCATCTGCTTTGCAAAATATGAAGTGCCATGGAAATAACGGGAGATAGGTATGTTTATTATCGTTTTCACTGTTTATCTGAAATACAGCATTAGTTTATTTATCTGGAAGAAGGTAACCCTTGAGGGAGTTAGTACAAGCAAAAGAAAAATCCAGGTGAGATGAGATGAACATTCCTTTGAGAGGTTACAATTATGTTTACAGGTGTGGAGACTCAGGAGAAGCAGCAGATGGTACAACTCTTGGGAAAGCTCTGAGAACAGATTCCATTTATCTTGAACACAACATGTGGCCAAAATTGTGTAAGTGTTAGGACCCTGGAATGAATAATACCAGCTCCACCTGGATCGATGTGGTCCTGTGAGTAGAGATCTCACCATTGGCCAATGGAGGTTATAACAGAAATCACCATGGGGTGGGATCATCAGAAACAATGAGTCGGGAAAAAGCTATAACAGCATAAGGATAAATCAAGGAAGATTTTGTGGGGGAAACAGCTTTCAGGTCAAGCCCTGAAGGGTGATTTGCTGACATTGTTGCCACCTATTTATCAGTGGAAAGTCCCATTGAAGAGAGAGGGGACAGGAATCCACAAGGTAACAATTTTCACCATCTAGGTAAGGGATTTAAATATGCATTAAGAAACGATCATTAAAGGCAACCTACACTTGTGATGGGAAATGGTGTGTGCATGTGCGTGCGTGTGTGTGCCGTGGTCATTGGTCTATCCAATGGGCCTGTGTTTCCAGTCCTTGGGAGAGTGTATGGGGGATAGGGCAAGCGGAGACCAAAGCATGGAGTGCTTCTTTCTGGAATTCCTGGAAGAACTTAAAAGCAGAACCAAAAACAGACTTAGCCCTCTTTGTTCCCTGTTCCTTTCCGCCATCTGTCAGCCTCACTCCCCCAGGGAGAAGCTTGGTGAGGGAACAGAGGTGGGGGGCAGGTTATTTTTTTTCCTACCAGGCTGAGTTATTAATTCACTTCCGGCAAGGTAGAGGAGCACCAAGCTGTTCTCACTGGCCAGGTATCGAACCAGAGAGGGAACTCTATCAGCCCACCCAAGGTCACTGGGCACCTTCATCTTAGGGGCAGAGCTGGATTCCTGGGCCACATGGGATTCTGGGCACCACCATACCACAGACCAAGGCCCCTCTCTTAAGGGCATTGACTGGTGCATATTTTGAGGGGCTGAACTGGGAGAGATCTTTGGGGTGGATTTTCCTAGCTTCTTGGTAAACCAGGTATTTCCTAGCCTCCTTCCCAATGATGAGCCAAGTCCTCACATGAACTCGGCAACAGATGCTGTGTACTCCAGGCAGTGTGCTCCCTTCCAGCCCCTCGTGCATAATAGGCAACTGAGCCTTTCATCTCTGGGGCCCGAGACCCCAGGGAGACAGGCCGACAGATGGATGTCCTGCCTCGTTCGCTGGAGGTCTATTGTCATCTTTTTAGTTTCTTCTGCCTAAGTTTGAGCGTGGGCTGAAATAGGGCAGAAGGGACTTGGAATCAGTCTCAGGGGAACCCCAGACTTGCTCTTCTCCACACCAGCACCCTGGTCTTCTCTTACCTCGTGAGGAGGACATGCGGAATCACCGTCGGAGGCTGGGTCTGGACTCCATCCTCTTCTGTTACTTGGTGAGGGTGGACTGGTGCTTCCAGCTCCCCCTGAGGCAGCAGTCAGTCAGGAGGCTGTAGGTAACCACATCTCTGGTAATTAAGGCTAATATTTGGAGGACGACCTTCATCCCGACCCCAGGAATTCCTCAAGTCCATTCTTCCTCTGGCTGCAGGATCACACCGTGGAAAATTTCAGAATCCAATCTCTTGCTTGCCTAGTGCTTATTTAACAATAAAACTTATGGATGCTAAATATGACTTCCCTGCTGCTTCTCAGGGTGGGCCAAGGACCCGTGGAGTTTGCCCTGATGGACGGTTCCAAGAAACATCAGTGGGCTCAGCATTTGGGGGATTGAAGGGCCCTTCATCTGCTGGATGTTGGCATATCCACCTTTTTCTTCTTTTAACATCGGTAACTTGTTTTCCAACCAGTTATAAACAAAACCCCAGGATTAAAGTGTTACCAAAGCTGCCCTGCTGTGTGACTTAATCAGGGCGCGAAGGCTTCATGGGCCATATCCACCCAGACCCCTCTTTCTGAGGACAACTCTCTTATATTTAAATATTTTTTATTAGGTGTTGATGGACCTTTATTTCATTTACTTTTATGCATTGCTGAGGATTGAACCCAGTGCCTGACACATGCTAGTCAAGCGCTCTGCCACTGAGGCACAACCTCAGCCCCCTGAGGACAACTCTTTAAGGAACTTCAGGACCTTGGGCTCAGAATCTGAAAATTACTGACCTATGGCCTAATGGACTATATATAAAGCAGCTGTGCCATTTGCCTGTGTATAACTTTTTGCAAACACCTAGACATCTTGGGGATTGGTACATGGATATCGGATAAGTGGGTGCCTATACCTGTACATAGTCTATAGAATCCCTGTCCAGGGCCTGATGAGGTGCGGAATGTCAAAGCTCTGTGAAGACAGCTATGCTCATCTCTTGGTAGCACAGTGGTCTACCACTTTATAGTTGTGTGAAGGAAGTTCTCTGGAGTTCCTCCCTCCATAAAATGGGAACCACAACGTGCCTATTTCCTAGCCTGCTGAGAGCTTAAGTTAGATCATGTGCATAACATGTTTGATAGAATTGCCTGAGCTGTGTCGGAGGGGCTCAAAAAATGTTTGTTTTCAATTTTATCATCTCTACCATCCTCATCACTATAATTATCTTTTCAGTTGTTCTTCCTTTTGATAAAACTATCCAACCTGTCCACCTTCAGCTTGGACATGAACATAGAGTAATGCAGTCCCAGCATGTGATGGAGACCATCTCTGACGACAAAGGGACTGTTGGACCTACAAAGGAGGGGTGGGACCTCGCCTGGAGCAGCACGGATCTTGACAGGAGAGCCCAGCAGCCTGCTTCTCCCAGCCAAGCTTCCTCTCCAGCCCCTTATCAGCCACATTCTCCAGGCCACTTCTGCCTTCCTCAGCCTCACACAGGCCAGGGAGCCCAGGTATGGCCATTCGCGCTTCTTCCAAACTCAGAGCACACAGCCAATTCCGTGGAAATGTGCCTTGAAGAGGGAAACGGCCCAATTACTGATCTAATGAGCCAATTTTCCCCTCATCTCCCCAATAAAGACATGCGTGGCCCCAGCACTCCCCAGGCCCGGTGCAGATAACAGCGGAGGGATGGAGGAAGAGCCCCGCTCGGCAGTTCAAACCCACTTACTGCACAGGCTGGAAAATGAAATGACTGATACCATGTAATTAGGCCTTAATTATTTATCATTTTTGGTTAATTACTGCCACTTGCAAGTTAACAGGTTGTAAAAACTCTTGGGCTGTGTTTATTAAATGTTAGGCGATCATTAGCAAGGAAGTGCCATCTTCCAATGTTAATGAAATACCCGTAAAAATCCATGACTGCAAGCAAGGCAGGACTCAAGGCCACTGGGGACAGTGCTTCATGGATTTATGGCTGATTATATATTGTTGGAATCCACCTCGCCATGTTTGAGAGGATGACTTGAATTAAAGGCTGCAGTATCTCTGTGGATTCTCCCAACATTGCTCGTGTGCACCGGGCAGATGACAAGAGGTGGAAGAGAGAAGTGAGAGGAAGAGTTGAACGGAATGACTCCTGTCTCAGAATATTCTCCCCCTCTCAGAATCACGGCGTCTGAACATCTGCTGTTAGAAAGACATTCCTTGGTGTACAATGTTATCCCAACTCTTCAGGTGTCCCTGGGAAAGCAAACATCCCTGAGAGAAGGAATTCTTCATAATTGAGTGGGGAAATGTGACTTGGCAGAAAGCCTCATGAGCAAGAGCTGGAAGTTTTAGCCCATAATTAATTCAACATCAGTTCCCATGCAAATTAAGTGAGCATTAGGCCATAATAATATAGGCATAAGCACTAGAATAAAAGGAGGTGAAACCACAGGTACACCTCAGGTTCCGTCCTGGATATCATATTTTGAAAGGAGCATTGAAAGGCTAGGATGTTGAGAGCCACAGCCAAAGGGGCCCCAGCAAACTTCCAGCTGCCAGCAAACTTCCAGCTGCCAGCAAACTTCCAGCTGCCGGCTGATGATTGGCTCACAGCGGCCCCAGCAACATCTAGCTGATTGGCTCCTCTGCGGTGATGCTCATTGGGCTGTTTCCCTGCCCTTTCAGACCACGGAGCTGCTCATTGGGGGACTTCTTTGGCTCCGCCCACATGACCCAGCCAATTGGCCTCAAGAGCAGGAG
Organism: Spermophilus citellus; assembly: GCF_964194105.1. Taxonomy (NCBI): domain Eukaryota; kingdom Metazoa; phylum Chordata; class Mammalia; order Rodentia; family Sciuridae; genus Spermophilus; species Spermophilus citellus. Next base: position 15,307,898 of record NC_138183.1, on the reverse strand, counting down.
GATGGTGGGAGGTGGAGAGGCTGGTGTTGGGGTGAGGGGCTTGTGGGAAGCCGGTGGTGGCAGTTGGGCTCTGAGGGTTTTTTCCTGAGGAGCTGTTTTGTTTGGCGTGTGTGGTTCTAAAAATAAAGTTAGTTTCTTTTGACAAGTGGCTCCTGAATTGTGCCCAGCGGCACTAGAGGAAGCTCTTGGCCAGTGAACTGGATCCACAGGACAGAAGCCATTCCCCTGGCAGAAAGGACTGGGGATGTTCACCCTGGAAAGGCAAAGACTAGATAGTTAGTTTGTTAATTATTTTTCGAATACCTTAGAAACTTCGTGTGGATGGGAAACGAATTTATTCTGAGTGTCCAATAGATACAAGCATCTCCACAAGCCTCCCCTCTAAACAGTTTCCAAAGGTAGGAGTTGTCTGTGAATGGCCTGAGCTGACTCAGAAGGTAGTGGGTTCCGTTTCCTCGAGGTAAGCAAGCGGAACCTGGCTGATCACCTGTTGAAGATGCAGAGCAGGAATTCACTCAAGTGGGAGCCTGAATGGAAGCATCTGAAATGTTTGAATTTGTGTGAATTTGAAGTTGTTCACACTGTGATATCAATTTATCGATTCTATGTCTTCCCTGGCACTACAGGTACGGGACAGTCAGAGACCTCTAGGGACCTGGAGGTGAGGCGAAGGGTTATCGTAAGAAAAAAAAAAAAAAAAACATGTCCAGAAAGTAGAGGTTTAAGTAGCTCAAACCAAGGTATTTTTGGACAAGTTGTTTTTATTTGGGGGAAATGAATGTATAATCTCTGGCTGTGGAGAGGGAAGGGTCTGGAGTGAGTTTTTGTATGGTTGATGACCAAAAGAGAAAACACTTCAGCCCCCAGGTTCCGACCAACTCCTTCTGGACCTTGAGTTATCTTCTCATTCTGTGTCTTAGTTTCTCCATGGTCTTTCAGGATCTTTCTCTATGGACTGTGAAATGGTTTGGAGTTCTAATGGGGAGGGAGCTCTGTGACCTCAGCCCCATGGCTAGACCTCCCTGGGCCTCTCTTTCCTCCCTTAGGAATCACAGAGAATGATGCCTGTCTCTTAGCTGCCTCTCCAAGATGCCATAAGGAGTAATGAGGCTATTTGTCGCTCCTCTGAGCTCAGTGTTGAGCGTTCAATCACCATCGAGAGGTACTTGCATACAGACATTTCAGGTACATAATATAATATTATAGGCATAGAAAAGCATAAAAAGATTTGTAATTAAGATAAAGAATCAATCAACCTATCCTTTCTATTTTATAGGCTCAGCCCAAGTAAGTGGCAAGTGACTGCATTCAAGGTCATAGAGTGTATATATGTGGGGGTTTATGGATTTAAAGTGAAATAAAACCTTCAACTGAAACAAAAAGTTGGTGTTGTCAGTCACTGATTTAGTCAATAGGTAGGGAGGTGACGCTGTGCTCGGGGCACTATGAAAAGCCCCACGAGCCACCATCTTACAGAAGGGAGAGGTGGAGTCATACAAAAATAGCTTTCATTCACCCGTCGAGCTGGAGCCTCAGGGCCCTTGATGATGCAGAGCACATAGTAGGCACCTGCTAACTGCATCCACGCATCAACCTTGAAGGAAGGTTTTCTGGACCTTAGGGGGAGCAGTGCGATTAAAGCATTCAGATGAGCCCAGAGAAGGAGTAAAGTTTTGCCAGCTGATAAAAATCAGAAAATGCTTCATGGAGAAGAAGGTCAGCTGCAGGAATCTGGGGAGGAGAAGATGGTGACAGGACTATCCAGATGGAGTTTCAGTAAAACCAGTGGCAGAGAGGCAGAGCTGTGTGGGTCAGGGGCACAGAAATTTTCCGACATCTCATCCTTTCTTCCCCCGCTGGTTTACCCGGCCAGACCAACTCCTGACGTCTGTCTGCAGTGTCCCCATGCTGGTCTAGGTTACCCAGCACTGCTGGTTAGATCTCCTAAAGCACGGTGACAGTCATGGCCCTGTCCTAGTCAAAAGCACACGCTGGATCTCCACTATCAGCTGAGTGAAGGTCAAGCCCCAAAGCCAGCAACCTCAGCCTCCACCATCCGGCCTCAGAGATTCTGAACGAAGGAACTGAGGCTGCCCTGTGCCCAGAGCCCCTGCCGGGTGGACTTCCCTCGCGGCACCACAGAGAATCCTTTGCTCTCTCCATGCCTGGCTTGTGTCCTTGGTGCAGGAAAGTCTTTGTCCTAGCATCTTCTGGTTCACCTTCTAAGCACACATCGGGGTCAAACCCGGCACCACCTCTCCATGGAATTTGGACCTGAACTCTGAAGCAAGTCCTCTGCCGACTCCCATTCCTCTGCCTGCATCACCGATAGCTCCTGTTTCCCTGTCTGGTTGGACTTGCTACCAGACAAAGGAAATCTCCTTGCGGGCAGTTTCCCTAGAATGGAACCCAGTCCAGGCTCCGGAGCTGGTGCTCCGTGGGTAACAAGTCCCACTGAGTGGCTGTCAAGTTCTCGGAGACTCCCTAGTGGCTGTCAAGTTCTCGGAGACTCCCTAGTGGCTGTCAAGTTCTCGGAGACTCCCTAGTGGCTCTTGGCATGTCCCTCCGTTCTCTGCTGGCAGAGGCCAGTTGAGACAGAGACCCAGGACCAGAGCTGGGCCCCGTGGACTTTCACTGTGGGGATGAGAATGAAGACCTGCAGGGATGGTTGAGTCTTCCTGCAGCAGGTGCTACGGAGACCACAGGGGTCCCCTGCCGAGGCCCCTCGCCCAGCCCTCTTGCTTCCTCATTCTGTTTGTATTTTCTGATCCCTCCATCCCCTGTGGTATCAGTGTGCTGGGACCACCATAACAAAGTACCCCAACCTGAGTGTTTTAACAACAGAAACCTATCGTCTGGAAGTTTGGGAGGTAGGGAGTCTGGAGTGGAGGTGAAGAAAGGCTTGATTCCTTCTGCAGGGTGTGAGAGGACCCTCACAGGCCTCCTCCCTGGCTCATTGTAGGTAGCATCATTTCCCGGAGTCTATTCACATCATCATCTTCTGTGTGCATCTGGCTCGGTGTCCAAATTTATCCTATTATAAGGACACCCGTCACATCAGATCAGGGGCCCACTCAATTCCAGGATGGTCTCAGCTCACAGGTTCTCAGGGACCTGCTCTGTGAATGGGAGAGGCCCAGCTTTAATTAGGGGTCTCTGCCTCTCGGTGAGTCTGAAATTAACTGCAGTCATACTGCAAGGAGGCTGTTTCCAAATGAGGTTGCATGCTGAGGTCGAGGGGGCATAAGAATATTGAGGGGGCACAACTTGATCCATTACAAGTTTTGGATCTCGGAGACTGTGAGTGGCTTTGGTGTCTTTCCAACACCCCTTCTTTTGTTTCTTAAAAAATACTCAGGGTTGAGATGCTCATAACCAAAGGAGATTGATAAATAAACTGAGCAAATAAATAAAAGTATGAACAGGTGAGTTGGTAAAACTAACAACAAAAAAGTACAGGTGGGTAGATGCGGGAGTGGCAGGTAGTGAGAGAGTGGGTGAAGATGGTGTCTGCAGTCTGGCTTCTCTGCCCTTCCAGGTGCTTGCTGCTTGATGTCCCCTCTTCAATGAAAAGTTCTCCATGCCCAGGGTCAGTGCTGGGTTAGCATAAGGTGTGCCTGGGCCCCCTCCTCACCACTCCCCTCTTTTTTAGTTTTCAACAGGGGACTGTTTCATTAGAGCCCATAACAAGGAAGATGAGACGGCGTCTGCTTTGCTAGGTCCCCACTGCTTCGGGGAATGAGACAGAACATCAATTACTGGGAAGAAAAGTCACATTTTATTTTCAGCCCAGGAAGATGATTGGGGAGGGAGAGGTCAGAGGGATGAATGTGGATGTGAGCTTCTCATGGTCTCTCTTGGGAAAAAGAAAGCTGCCCATCAGCTAATTTTAACAAATGCCACCGAGTAGTGACATTATCCCCAGAGGCCTGTGTCTGCTCTCTCTTTCTCGCGTATTAATTGGAAACTGGAATCGTTGTTGGTGGAAATTAGAGTCTCCATCTCTCCTGCTTCCCCCATGGAATACAGAACCCCAGATAATTTAGGATAACAAAGGAGACAGTCTTTGTCTTTTTCTCATCCTTTTCTCCACTACCTGGGGCATCCCATCACCAATGGGCAATCTGCATCCCCCAGGGTCCGAAGAGGACTTCCGCAGAGACACACTGGAAACCTGCCACAACCCAAGCACAGGTGCCTATTCCTCCTCCCACCGTCACCCTGCTGCAGAAACCCGTTCTGTAGAAGCAGACATAGGGGACACTTGCTTGGCGGTGTGTTCTGTCCCAGACACCTTTGGTGTGGGTACAGCACTTGTTTTCTTCCTCTCTCTTTCCTTTTGACCCTCTCCCCCTCTGCCTTCTCCTTCCCTCTTTCCTTCAGATCCTAATAGCATTTATCAGCTTCATACTACGTGGAAGCCATTTGATTAGGGATACTAATGTGGCTACTCTCATTCCATGTAAACTTGTGACTATTATTTCCATTAAACAGTTGAGGAACCTGGGAGAAACCTTCCAGACCACTCTCTCGAAAGTCCCCTGACCAGTACTTTCCTTCGTGACACCTCTGGCAATTCCTGAGATAGCACTGCCTGATATTATCTGGTTGGGTGGTTTGCAGACTAATTGTCAGTCGATTAGAAGAAGGAACAGGAACGTTCGTCAGGTGTGAGGACCATGTCAGTTCCCTTCAGTGCTAAGCCTCCACCACCTAGTACAGGGGCCTTGATGTGCAAAAAGATGGCTGGGGGCTCCAGTGATTGGGAAAGAGCACCTCTGGGTTAGTCATCTTTCTGTTATTGTGACCAAAACACCCCCCAAAAAAAACAACTTAGTGAAGGAATAGTTTTTTAGGGGACTTAAGGTTTCAGAGGTTCGGCCCATGCTCAGCTGGCTCCATTGCTCAGGGCCCAAGATGAGGCACAGCATCATGGCAGAAGGGTGCACAAGAGGGGTGGTGCTCTGCTTAGGGCACCCAGGAAGCAGAGGAGGGCAGAGCCAGGGGCTCAAGATACAATCCCCAAGGGCATACCCCAAGAGGACCCACCTCCTCTAGCCACTCCCCAGCAGTACAGAGTGGCCATCCAGCACAATAATCGTTTCAAACTAGGATGGACTGATTAGGTTACAGCTCTCGCCCAATAATTTCACTTCTTAATATTCCTGGGTTTAACACAGGAGCTTATGGGGGACACCTCATATCCAAACCTTAGCATCCCTGAAGATGTGGAATTTATTTTACCTGAACTTTGAAGGATAGGCACGACTAGATGAAGCATTCTGACCAGAAGAAACAGTTTAAGCAAAGGTAGAAAAACTGCCATGTTCTCTGCTGATATTCTCACTTTCAGAAAACACACACCACATAGAGTGCCGGGGATCCCAAAAGCCAACTGTGTGACCCCGGAGATCCAGGCTGTCTGATTCGCGCGGCCTGCCCCGCGGCTACAAAAGGCGTGGCGCCGCAGAGAAGGGACTAACTAGTAAGCAGGGAGATAAGCGGCTGTGACAACACGGTGGAATCCCGCCAGCCAAGCCTGCACTGACCCCGGGGCTGAGTTCCGGATTTCAGATGGGGAAGGAAGCGGTACAGTCCAATCCCCCACAAGGGACACTCCACTAAGGCAATCAGCGGCCACCATCTTGGAGAGGTGAAGTATCCACCGCCACTCTCTGACAGATTGCAACAACAAAACAGGTGTGTGTCACTCAGCTCAGCCCCCATACATAGGGGGATTTCACATAAAATCTCTCCTAGGCTTTCCGGGGAAGGGAGTATCAGAGTGAGCCTGCATAAAGACTAAGGGAAAACTAGAGGCACCTGACCTTCAACACCCCCTCCCATCAGCAGCCAAAACAAAACGCGTCTAGCCAGCGCTGGGGGAGGGGCAAGCAGAAAAAATCAAAACCATAGAGTGCCGGGGATCCCAAAAGCCAACTGTGTGACCCCGGAGATCCAGGCTGTCTTATTCGCGCGGCCTGCCCCGTGGCTACAGAAGGCGTGGCGCCACAGAGAAGGGATTAACTAGCAAGCAGGGAGATAAGTGGCTGCAACATGGTGGAATCCCGCCAGCCAAGCCCGCACTGACCCCCAGGCTGAGTATGGGATTTCAGACAGGGAAGGAAGCAGTACAGTTCTATGCCCCACAACGGGAACAAAACAATAGAGTGCCGGGGTCCCCAGTAGCCACCCTCCACACCCAACAAACGGCAGGCCCAGAGTACAGTTTGAACTGCCGAGAACCATCACTCAGGGGAAATCTGGTCTAGCAGGAGAAACCAAGTCTAGCAGGAGAAACCAGGGGACTAGAGGCAAGGCCCTCGTGACTGGGCGGCTGTAAACTGCAGGCCCGCCGGCAACAGTTCACCCACTGCCCGCGTAACTGGGCAGTAGGAGAATGCCCGCCCGCTGGCAACTGATCACCTGCCCGCAGCCTGTGATACTGGGCGGCTGGAGTCTACCCGCCTGCCACGACCGGGAGCTGAAACCAAACAGAGACAGTCCAGTCACACCCCCCCCCCCATTAGGACACCCCGGCAAGGAGACTGTGGCCCGTCATAGCAGAGGAGTGTCATCACTGGAGCTCGAACGTCGGAATTCCTTCCCAGCGGAATCCACGTTAGCAGGCATAGTTTAACAACACAAAGGAGAGACATCAGAGTAATACAGAAACAAAACAAATCTATAGAAGAGAGCAGAAACACAACAATCAAATAGAGCTGGAAAGTAACATGGACAACATGAGAAAACAAGGGAAAAAAGGATTACAAACAATGCAAGACAACTCAATTCTACAGGAGGACATAGAAACATCAGAAACAGGGATAGGGAAAGAACTCAAGGCATACCTAACTCGAATGGAAAGGAATATTAGAGAAGATATGAGACAGCAAGTCCAAGAAATAAAAGTATATTTTGAAAATGAATTAAACAAACAAATTCAAATGGCAAAGAACGAGCTCTACCAGGAGATAGAGATCTTAAAAAAAATCAAACAATAATCCTAGAATTGCAGGAAACTATAAACCAAATTAAAAACTCAAACGAGAATATTACAAATAGACTTGATCAAGTAGAAGTCAGAACATCAGATAATGAAGACAAGGTTTATCAACTTGAAAAGAATATAGTCAACACAGAAAAGATGCTTAAATCCCACGAGCAATCTATTCAAGAGATATGGGATGTCATAAAAAAACCAAATTTGAGAGTCATAGGGATAGAAGAAGGCACAGAGATTCAAACCAAAGGAATGGACAGCATATTAAATGAAATAATTCTAGAAAACTTCCCAGAGATGAAAGATGGAATGGATTGCCAAATCCTGGAAGCCTACAGGACCCCAAACATTCAAAACCATAATAGACCAACTCCAAGACATATAATTATGAAGATAGCCAACGTACAGAACAAGGAGAGAATATTAAAAGCTACGAGAGAAAAGAGGCAGATTACATTCAGAGGTAAACCAATTAGGTTAATGACTGATTTCTCATCACAGACTTTGAAAGCGAGAAGATCCTGGAACAATGTATTTCAAACGCTGAAAAATAATGGATTCCAACCAAGAATACTGTATACAGCAAAATTGAGCTTCAAATTTGACAATGAAATTAAAATCTTTCACGATAAACAAAAGCTAAAAGAATTCACAGCAAGAAAACTAGCTCTGCAAAGCATTTTGAGCAAGACACTACAAGAAGAGGAATTGAAAAATAGTGCCCCAAACTAACAGCAGGAGGTATTTCAGTAAAGGGGGAGGAAAGTAACCAAAAAGTAAAACTAGCCAAACTAAAATAAATAAATAAAGAAGCATGACTGGAAGTATAAATCATATCTCAATTGTAACCTTAAATGTTAATGGCCTAAACTCACCAATCAAGAGACATAGGCTAGTAACCTGGATCAAAAAAACAAATCCAACAATATGCTGCCTTCAGGAGACTCATATGATAGGAAAAGACATACACAGGCTGAAGGTAAAAGGTTGGGAAAAATCATACCACTCACATGGCCCTCGTAAGCAAGCAGGAGTGGCCATACTCATATCGAATAAAATCAACTTCAAACCTAAGTTAATCAAGAAGGATAAAGAAGGACACTATATACTGTTAAAAGGAACCATCCACCAACAAGACATAACAATCATCAATTTGTATGCACCAAACAATGGAGCTGCAACGTTCATAAAACAAACTCTCCTCAAGTTCAAGAGTCAAATAGACCACAAAACAATAATTATGGGTGACTTCAACACACCGCTCTCACCATTAGACAGATCCTCTAGATAAAAACTGAATAAAGAAACTATAGAACTCAACAGCACAATCAATAACCTAGACTTAACCTACATATATAGAATATATCAACCATCATCAAGTGGATACACGTTCTTCTCAGCAGCACATGGATCCTACTCAAAGATAGACCATATATTATGCCATAAGGCAACTCTTAGTAAATATAAAGGTGTGGAGATAATACCATGCACCATATCTGATCATAATGGAATGAAATTGGAAATCAATGATAAAAGAAGGAAGGAAAAATCCTACATCACATGGAAAATGAACAATATGTTATTGAATGATCAATGGGTTATAGAAGACATAAAGGAGGAGATGAAAAAATTCTTAGAGTCAAATGATAATACAGACACAACATACCGGAATCTATGGAACACAATGAAAGCAGTTTTAAGAGGGAAATTCATTTCTTGGAGTTCTTACCTTAAAAAAAGAAAAAACCAACAAATAAATGAACTCACACAACACCTCAAAAACCTAGAAAAGGAAGAGCAAAACAACAGCAAATGTAGTAGAAGACAAGAAATAATTAAAATTAGAGCAGAAATCAACGAAATTGAAACAAAAGAAACCATTGAAAAAATTGATAAAACTAAAAGTTGGTTCTTTGAAAAAATAAATAAGATAGACAAGCCCTTAGCCATGCTAACGAAAAGAAGAAGAGAACTCAAATTACTAACATATGGGATGAAAAAGGCACTATCACAACAGACACTACAGAAATACAGAAGATAATTAGAAAGTATTTTGAAACCCTATATTCCAATAAAATAGAAGATAGTGAAGATATCGATAAATTTCTTAAGGCATATGATTTGCCCAGATTGAGACAGGAAGACACACACAATTTAAACAGACCAATAACAAAGGAAGAAATAGAAGAAGCCATCAAAAGACTACCAACCAAGAAAAGCCCTGCACCGGATGGGTATACAGCGGAGTTCTACAAAACCTTCAAAGAAGAATTAATACCAATACTTTTCAAGCTATTTCAAGAAATAGAAAAAGAAGGAGCTCTTCCAAATTCATTCTATGAGGCCAACATCACTTTGATCCCAAAAGCAGACAAAGATACTTCAAAGAAAGAAAACTACAGACCAATATCTCTAATGAACTTGTATGCAAAAATTCTCAATAAAATTCTGGCGAATTGAATACAAAAACATATCAGAAAACTTGTGCACCATGATCAAGTAGGATTCATTCCTGGGATGCAAGGCTGGTTCAATATACGGAAATCAATAAATACTATTCATCACATCAATAGACTTAAAGACAAGAACCATATGATCATCTCGATGGAGGCAGAAAAAGCATTTGACAAAGTACAGCATCCCTTTATGTTCAAAACACTAGAAAAACTAGGGATAACAGGAACTTACCTCAACATTGTAAAAGCTATATATGCTAAACCTCAGGCTAGCATCATCCTAAACGGAGAAAAACTGAAGGCATTCCCTCTAAAATCTGGAACAAGACAGGGATGCCCTCTATCACCACTTCTATTCAATTTAGTTCTCGAAGTACTAGCCAGAGCAATTAGACAGACGAAAGAAATTAAAGGCATAAAAATAGGAAAAGAAGAAATTAAATTATCGCTATTTGCGGATGACATGATAATATACTTAACAGACCCAAAAGAGTCTACAAAGAAGCTGCTAGAGTTAATAAATGAATTCAGCAAAGTGGCAGGTTATAAAATCAACACACATAAATCAAAGGCATTCCTGTATATCAGCAACAAAACCTCTGAAATGGAAATAAGGAAAACCACTCCATTCACAATATCCTCAAAGAAAATAAGATACTTGGGAATCAACCTAACAAAAGAGGTGAAAGATTTATACAATAAAAACTACAGAACCCTAAAGAGAGAGATAGAAGAAGATCTCAGAAGATGGAAAAATGTACCCTGTTCATGGATAGGCAGAACTAACATCATCAAAATGGCGATATTACCCAAAGTTCTCTACAGGTTTAATGCGATGCCAATCAAAATCCCAACGGCATTTCTTGTAGAAATAGACAAAGCAATCATGAAATTCATATGGAAAAACAAAAGACCCAGAATAGCAAAAGCAATTCTAAGCCGGAAGTGTGAATCTGGAGGTATAGCGATACCAGAGGTCAAACTGTACTACAAAGCAATAGTAACAAAAACAGCATGGTACTGGTACCAAAACAGGCAGGTGGACCAATGGTACAGAATAGAGGACACAAAGATTAATCCACAAAGTTACAACTATCTTATATTTGATAAAGGGGCTAAAAGCATGCAATGGAGGAAGGATAGCATCTTCAACAAATGGTGCTGGGAAAATTGGAAATCCATATGCAACAAAATGAAATTGAATCCCTTTCTCTCGCCATCCACAAAAATTAACTCAAAATGGATCAGGGAGCTAGATATCAAATCAGAGACACTGCATCTGATAGAAGAAAAAGTTGGCTACGATCTACATATTGTGGGGTCGGGCTCCAAATTCCTTAATAGGACACCCATAGCCCAAGAGTTAATAACAAGAATAAACAAATGGGACTTACTTAAACTAAACAGTTTTTTCTCAGCAAGAGAAACAATAAAAGAGGTAAATAGAGAGCCTACATCCTGGGAACAAATTTTTACCCCCCACACCTCAGATAGAGCCCTAATATCCAGAATGTACAAAGAACTTAAAAAATTAAACAATAAGATAACAAATAACCCAATCAACAAATGGGCCAAGGACCTGAACAGACACTTCTCAGAGGAGGACATACAATCAATCAACAAGTACATGAAAAAATGCTCACCATCTCTAGCAATCAGAGAAATGCAAGTCAAAACCACACTAAGATACCATCTCACTCCAGTAAGATTGGCAGCCATTATGAAGTCAAACAACAATAAGTGTTGGAGGGGATGTGGGGAAAAGGGTACACTTGTACACTGCTGGTGGGGCTGCAAAATGGTGAGGCCAATTTGGAAAGCAGTATGGAGATTCCTGGGAAAGCTGGGAATGGATCCACCATTTGACCCAGCTATCGCACTTCTCGGACTATTCCCTGAGGACCTTAAAAGAGCGCACTATAGGGATACGGCTGCATCAATGATTATAGCGGCACAATTCACAATAGCTAGACTGTGGAACCAACCTAGGTGCCCCTCAATAGATGAATGGATAAAAAAAATGTGGCATCTATACACAATGGAGTATTATGCAGCACTAAGAAATGACAAAATCATAGAATTTGCAGGGAAATGGATGGCATTAGAGCAGATTATACTAAGCGAAGCTAGCCAAGCCCTAAAAAACAAATGCCAAATGTCTGCTTTGATATAAAGAGAGCAACTAAGAACAGAACAGGAAGGAAGAGCATGAGGAAAAGACTACAGTAAACAAAGACGAATGGGGGGAGAGAAACGGAGAGAGAAGGGAAAGCATATGGAAATGGTAGGAGACCTTCAATGATACATAAAATTATAAGAGGTCATGAGGGGCAAGGGGGAGGGGAAAAAAGGGAGAGAATTGAACAACAGCAGGGGAGGTAGAGAGGGAAGATGGGAGGGGAGGGGAGGGGAGGGGGTATAGTAGGGGATAGGAAAGGTAGCAGAATACAACAGTCACTAATATGGCATTATGTAAAAATGTGAATATGTAACAGATGTGATTCTGCAATCTGTATTTGGGGTGAAAATGGGAGTTCAAAACACAATTTGAGTCAAATGTATGAAAGATGATATATCATGAGCTATGTAATGCTTTAAATAATCAATAAAAAAATAAACTGAAAAAAAATATCCCTTAAGAAAAAAAAAAAAAGAAAGAAAACACACACCACGAGGACTCCAGAATACAATACGTACATGGAGTTTTTCTAAATCCATGTGTTATTAGTTGGTAACAAGAGCCTCTTAATGGCTTAGGGTAGGTCAAAGAATAAAACGGGTTCATTTGAACCGCATCTGTTAAAAAGGAGAGAACATGAAAACACAATTAAAAATACAGGATTCCAATCCTCGCTTGGTCACAGAGAGCTTGTGGCAGGATAGGGGAATTTAGGACTTGGAGAGACCACACCCTTGTCATTTACATAGATTATTACGATGGCCTCTGAAGGGTGCTTGGGCTGCCATCTTGCTGTCTTTCCAATGGACATCCCATTATCCAGCAGCAGCCAGAGTGGTGTTTCAAAAGTCTGAATCTCATACATCACTCCATTCTGAAGTCCTTCCAATGGCTTCCCATCACCTTGGGGCACAACCCAAAGTCCCCATTCTGGCCTTCAGGAACCCCCAGGTCAGTTCACCTCTTCCACATTTCCACTCTTTTTTTCTATTCTTAGAACATGTCAATCACATTCCCACCTGAGGATCTTTCAATTTACAGTTTGCTCAGCCTGAATTGCTTTTCCCTCCGTGAGTACCTTGCCCATCCTTTGTCTGCATTCAGTTCTCTGTTTAAAACCTTTATCTTCAGAGAGGCCATCTCTTAACACACTATCTAAAAACAGCACCATCTAGTTTAATGTCCTATCAACATGCTTTGTGATTTCCATTGTACTCGTATGTCTGAGATTATGTTATATATTGTTTACCTATTTCTTGCCTAACTCCCTTGTTATAGTGTATGATCCCAGGGGATAATTCTATTTATTTTACTTCTGTTTAGAACAATCACTGGCCCAAAGTGGATACTCAATAAATAAATGTCAAATAAACGGGGAAAAATCCTTTATTTCTTCAATTTTAGAATAATCTTACAAACTCAGTTTACTGATATTCCATTAAATAACTAAATTGGGTTAAAGATTCGGGATACCCTGCTAGACAATCCAGTCTTCCTTGTACTGACCACTGGGTCCTTGTGTGTCCCCTTTCTCCTTCTGTTAAATGGAAGCATAATATCTCTATCTTATATTCCGTAAGAAACTACTTTAGAAGGGGAAGGAGAAAGTTCCTTGTGAGATGACAAATTCAAATGGCTAGATAAGAATCTGAATGGACGGTGATGTGAGCAGTGTTAATTGGCGCTCTGCAGTGATTGCATTCAGTTCTAAGGGAAAATAACTCTATGCACTTCACCATCAACTGTGCCCCGAGCCCCTGAGACTGATGCTTGTATCAAGGAACCTCTGATAGAACAGCTAACTAGGGCGCTGCTCTTGGAAACCAGAATAAATCCAATTGGAATGAGACATGCAGCACATTTTGGGAAACATCTCAAGAATAGTTTTCAAGTGGGATGATGACCAGCTGTTCTGCCTCTACCCAGGAAGGGATAGAACTGTCTTGGGAACTCAGGGCCTAGGTGTAGGAGAGGGTATATACTGGAAATTATGGCATTTAGGAGACAGAAGAAAGAAAGAGACATGGACTTAGCACAGGGCCCATCTTGTAGTTACCTTTATACAACAAGTCTGGCCAGGCGGCCCTGTGCTTCCAACCTTCAGTGGCCTCTCTTGATACAAATCACTAGCCAATTCACTTGACCTTAAGAACCATCCATGATCTGCTCCTAGTATCCTCTTCAGGCTCACTGATTGGTATCTCTTTGCTCCCTTTGTGTCCAGTATCACAAATCTCCTTGTTACACACACACACACACACACACACACACACACACACACACAGCCCTCGATGCTTCCTTCTTCTGTCGCTTCACTTCTGTGCTTCCTGCTTTGCAGAGCCACGTTCACCTCCTGAATAACTTCTTATTCCTAAAGACTCAGCTCTGCCTATGTTTTCCAGCAAGGCTTCTCTGCAAACGTATACTCCCACACACAGAAGTGACATGTGCTTCGTGATATCCTATGCACAACCCATAATTGTCATGAATACATTATATTTTAATGATATGCTTTTAAAAATACATATCTCCTTCTCCAGGATATATGGTGGAAACTGCCTATGTTTGGCTTTCTATCTTTTGTATTGTCCTTGGAAGACAGGATGGTCTGGAGATGCTAAATGGGTGCCAGAGTGACACTGAAAGGGCTGGCTCTTTTGGAGAATCATCTTGTTCACGGTCACTCAGATCTGGGTGCCTGTGCTATACCATTTCATGAGCGGGAGCTCTCACTGTATCAGGGCTCAGGGCCACGGGTGACCTCAGAGTCATGAAATTAACCCATGATTTAGAAACACTGGCTATATTTTCAGAGGCTAATCTCTCTTCCTAGGTCTTTTCCTCTGACTATTAAAAATCTAGGAGAATTGATGTCCACCATGAAGATAAAACCAGGGGGAAAGTGCACAGAACTCAAATGGCCACAACAGGGTCTGAAGACAGGATGAAGGAGAGGGATTATGGGTCTGGACATTACAGGAAGGACATACTCAGAGCTCCTCCAGAGAGAGGAGAAGTGGGAGGTCATCCATGAGAAGGCAAGGCTATGCTAGAATTAGAGAAAAGCCTTCCAATCCTGGGGATAGGAATAGAACTACACAAATGGTTTGTGACCTCATAAGGAGACTTAGGTTATGGGAATAAAAGCAGATGTGGATTGGTGCATAACCTGCTATAGGAACAAGGTCTACTACATACTTGCAAGAAAAGAACAAGATGTCACCATCCACCATGCAGAATCCTCACCCTGAGCCAGAACATAACCCACTCACCATGCTCTACCCCATCCCTGAGAAGTTGCTAGGTACATGCCAGCAGGCCAATTATCACATTGCATTTTAAGTATTCTGTTTACATTCTGCCTCTTCCAGTGGATGTGAACTCTCTGAAGTAGAGGATATGACTTATCATATTTGCTTTGCTAGAATAGCACTGAAATAATCCATCCATCCATCAAAAAGTATTTTAAGCACCTTCCATATACAGATATGATATTCAATCTAAGAATACCAGGAAAATCAAAATGTGATTACTATCCTCAGGAATCTTACAATCTAATGGCAGAGAGAAGCAATCAACTGTAAATTATAATATAGTATAGTTAAATGTTAAAAGTATCTGGAGCTATAGGAACACAGTAAAGAAGTCACTAACCCAGTCTTTAGACTCAGAAAAGATTTTTTTTCTGATTATAGTGACAAAACTGTAAATGTAAAAATAGAAGCTAGCTGATATATGGCTGCATGTTGGGTATATTGAGTGCTACAATATTGATCTCTCCCTTAAAAGTGAGGTATTGGTAACCTGTAGGGACACTATACGACATTAGGGAAGAAGCTCTAATACCTCAGATCTGCATTGCAAGAGAGGAAGACACATAGACATCATAAAAAGCAAGGGAGGAAAATGCCCCCAAAATAGAATCCATAGATAGCACAGTAGGTGAACCGTCAGAGAAGGAGTTCAGAATATACATAACTAAAATGATTTGGGAATTAAAGAACGACCTAAGTGAGCAGATACAGGCAAAAATCGATCATCCCAACAAAGAGAAAAGAGAACAAATTCAGGTGACCATTGATCACAAAGAGATTAAGAGAGCAAATACAGGTTGCAAGAGATTACTTCAAGAAAGAGATAGAGATACTAAAAAACAACCAAACAGAAATCCTTAAAATGAAAAAAAAGCAATAAGCCAATAAAAAAAAACTCAATAGAAAGCATCACCAACAGACTAGATCACTTGCAAGACAGGAGCTCAGACAATGAAGACAAAATATACAATCTTGAAAATAAAGTTGATCACATAGTGAAGATGGTAAGAAACCATGAACAGAATATCCAAGAATTATGGGATACCATCAAAAGATCAAATTTAAGATTTGTTGGGATAGAGGAAGTTCCAGAGACTTAAACCAAAGGAATGCACAATCTCTTCAGTGAAATAATATCAGAAAATTTCCCAAGCATGAAGAATAAATTGAAAAATCAAATACAAGAGACCTATAGGACACCAAATGTACAAAATTACAACACATCCACACCAAGACAATTTATAATGAAAATGCTTAGCATACAGAACAAAGATAGAATTTTAAAGGCTGCAAAAGAGAAAAATCAGATTACATATAAGGAAAGACCAATTCAGATCTCAGCAGATTTTTCAACCCAGATTCTCAAAGCCAGGAGATCCTGGAACCAAGCTCTAAAAGATAATGAATGCCAACCAAGAATCTTATATCCAGCAAAATTAAGTTTCAAATTTGACGATGAAATAAAAAACCTTCCATAATAAACAAAAGCTAAAAGAATTTATAGCAAGAAAGCCTGCACTACAGAAAATTCTTGGCAAAATATTCCATGAGGAGGAAATGAAAAACAACAATGAAAATCTGAGAAGGGAAGAACTACAATAAAGGAAAAAAACAACCAAAATAGAAACCAAGCTAAATACCAAAAATAAACAAAAATGACAGAAATACAAATCATGTCTCAATAATAACCCTAAATGTTAATGGTCTAACCTCACCAGTCAAATGACATGGACTGATATACTGGATTTAAAAAAAAAGAACCAACAATATGATGCCTTCAAGAGACTCGTCTCATAGGAAAAGACACCCACAGACTGAAGGTGAAAGGTTGGGATAAAATATACCATTTACATGGTCTACATAAGCAAGCAGGGATTTCCATCCTCATATCAAATAAAGTAGACTTTAAGTCAAAGTTAATCAAAAGAGATAAAGATGGACATTTCATACTGCTTAAGGGAACCATACACCAATAAGACATAACAGTTATAAATATATATGCCCCAAACAATGGAGCATCTATGCTCATCAGTCAAACTCTTCTCAAGTTCAAGAGTCAAATAGACCATAACACAATAATTCTGGGTGACTTTAACACACCTCTTTCACCACTGGATAGATCTTCCAAACAAAAGCTGAACAAAGAAACTATAGAACTCAATAAAACAATAACTTAGAATTAACGGACATATATAGAGTATATTATCCATCAACGAGCAAATACACTTTCTTCTCAGGAGCACATGGATCCTTCTCTAAAATAGACCATATATTATGCCATAAAGCAAAAGTTAGTAAATACAAAAATGTAGAGACACTACCCTGTGGTCTATCAGACCACCATGGAATGAAATTAGAAACTAAAATAAAAAAATAAAAGCTACTCCAGCACCTGGAGACTAAATAATATGCTATTGAATGAACAATGGGTTGAAAAGATATCCAGGAGGAGAATAAAAAATTCTTAGAGGTCAAGGAGAACACTGATACAACATATAAAAATGTCTGGGACACTATGAAGGCAGTTCTAAGAAGAAAGTTTATTTGTTAAATGACTTGAAACAAAAGTATAGAAATCAGCCATAGAAATGGTGAGAAAGGAAAGAGGTGTAGCTGGTGGTGAGGGGTGGGATTCAGGGAATGGAGAACGGCAGACTCATTGGCTGATGGGCAAGAAATATGGGAACAGAGAGTGGTGCATGGTAGGTTTGAAGGAAGCAGTATGTGCATGATTGGTGAGACATCATGATAAGACCTTTTGATTTTATTAGGCACACAACCAAAACTGTATATATGCAGAAAGCATGAGAAGACTAGATATTTAGTAATTCCATGATGCATGTTCAATTAATATTTATTGGCTATACAAATGAATAAATAAACAAAATGAACTCTAAGATGTGAGATCCCAAGGATATTTTTCCTAATAAAGTTTGTTTGGTGTTGCTATATACTTAGTGGGACAGGAAGGAGAGGGCAGAATACGTGCTGCAGATTAAACTCTGGAGGTGAACCTCACTGGATCATTTTCCAGGGATCCCAGGACTGTTCCATTTGAATCTGCCAAAAATATTTGAGACCATTTAGAAATCTATATTGGGTTATTGAGTGGAAATTAGGAAGTTTTAAACCTATTCAAACCTCTAAGCTGGTCACCCTTAGGATACCCTATATTCTTTTAGGGCCAGTCGTAGCAGAGGATGCCATTCCATTTAGATATTTTGTGGTCATTTCACATATTCAAGGTCCCATGGTAGGTATCAAGGAGGAAAGAAATATAAATAAGTGAATATTCAAGAAGTTAGAATCCCCTAATGAGAGATTTTAAGAAACAGGATTTTACCACTCCAAGTCCAGGTTGGGCAGGATAAAAGGGAAAATAATAATGGAGAATTGCTTTCTATTAAAGGAAACAAGAATGCTTCATAATGAGGACGTGACATTTTCCTGGGTCTTTTGTGTAGGACTTTGATAGACTGAAATGGTGAGGTCGACAGAGGGCAATTTGTGTGGCGAAAACTAAACTTGCAGAGGCATGGGGCGGGGAACACAGAGGCTCTTGTTCCTGTGGGAAGGAGACTGATTGGATTGTGGTGGGTGGTGGAGGGGTAAAAGGGGGAGCCAAAGGCCAATGATGTTGGGAGGGAAGTTGGCAGTCACCTAAGAAGGTGCTGGAGGCCTGTGCTTGGTAGTGGAGATAGAATTCTCTGGAGGGTCAGGGAGCCTCTGGATGTTTTCTGTGTGGGACTGACATGGTCAGAGGATCGGATGGTGAAAATACCCATTCCTGGAAGTTTAAGGTCCATACTTCTATGAAGGCAGGTGTTTGGCCTCTTTGGCTCCGTGTTATCAAGACAGCTACAGCTTGGGAAGGTGCAGAAGAAGGGAATGTCTGTTCTCTCTTCTTTACCCAGGTACCCATGGGTCCCTATGATTGCTCATTCATCATAAAGTGGCCGAAGCACCAAAAGGACCAGCACCTCCTAATGGGTCTGGCTGCCTTGGAGTGAACCTGTCAAACAAATTAACCAGCAGCTTCAGCAAGGGCTTCAGGCCCTGCCGCCTCCCCCGGGGGGACATCAGATCTGCAGCAGTGGCAGCCAGAAACCCGGGAGGCTGGGATGAAGGAGGGTGTGGAAGAGAAGAGGCCCTTGGGAGACACAGGCAGTTTATGACATGGGGCTTCTGCGACATGAGAAGAAAGGGAGGGCGCTGTGTTCACCGCCCGCCATCCCCAGGTGGGAGAAACACACACATTGTGAGTGGGACCGTGAGTCTTTATTGGACTTGAGAGGCCTCAGCATTCCGCTGGGAACACTTTCTCCAGAATGCGGAGCCAGACCAGGGACTGCTTATCATTCCCAAGTCTCCAATTCCATTTCTTTCCCTAAAGACCCAGAGGGGAAAGCATAAATAAGACACCAGTGATCCCTTTCCCCTGGGAATAATTTCGTTTAGCCACAACTGCCTACATAGATTGCTTCCTCTAAGGCTTCAACATGGGATAAAAATTTAGGAATGCAAAACAGTTCCATCCCTTAAAGGAATGATCATCCAATCGTGTTCAGTTTCTGCTCAATTTCAGCTAATGGTTTCATATGTGAGCACCTGCTACATGCCAGGTATCAAGCTCAATGTCATCACATGCCTTCTCTCAGATGGAAAAAAGATAATGAGACAAAAGGGAATTAGAAAAAGATCTGGCGATCTCAGTGAACCGCAAACTGAGCTCGAATAAAATAAATAAATTCAAGGATATGTTAATAGAAAATATCATAAAATAGATTATAAACAATTTTTCATGACAATAGGCCTTGTTACACTACAGGCTCTTTTTCAGTCTTTATTTTAAAACAGCACGTGGGTCTATTTTCTATTACAGAGTCCAAGAGTAGAGATGTCTTTATTCAAAAGATGCAAGAAACTGGTGATTTGACCAGAATAAGGAAATGTGAAAATATTTTCTAATACATGATGACACATTTTTCCAGTGATAGAATACAAAGCAAATAAAGAAAAGAAGTATCTTTTAATTTTTTTTAAACTCCTTCCATAAAAATCTCTGCTCCAGCACTAGGGGTCAACCTGGTGTCCCTAAAGACCCCACGTGTCTTGAACCTATGTCAGAGTCCCTGTTAGTGGTACTGAGTGAGGTTGGGAGGTCTTGAACTTCCTTAGAACCATGCCCTATGATTAAGGATTTGAGGACTTGGCTCCAGAAGTTAGAGGTTAGAGAAAGTTGGCATTGGAGGCACCAGGACTTTGGCTTCTGGTCCACAGCTGTCCAGCTGCTTGGTGCAGCTCAGCCCCTGCAGTGCATCCAAAGTCTCCTCTCCCTTTTTCCTTCTCATTTCTCTAAACCAGGCAGCTCCCAAATGAAACTAGCTCCTAGAAATCAAGCCAGAGAAGAACCTGACTATTTCTTGCTGAGAAGTAATAATTACGGCCCTGGAAGGATGCAATCTGCATACATTATTGCAAGTTATGCCAACAGAATGTCAACATTTGTGTCAGGAGGAATCTCGAGCGGCAATTACTCCAGGTCCTGGCCTGGCATTCCGAGACAGAGTTGGCGGTGCTAATTGCAAAGGAGGTGAACTGGTGGGAGGGCAGGTTACACAGAGGGGGAGGCAGGAGGGACCATAACCTTGAAGGTCACTGTGTGGTAGGGACAGAACAGATTTGGGGGCCGAATGGGTCAGAGGGGGGGAGGAGGGGATAGTCACAGACATATTTACATTTTAGTCCCAGGATTTGCCTAGGATTAGGTTTCACTTTCTCTGGGATATTGTCAGCACTTAAGAATATAATTTTTCTTTTGATGGAGGAAACTGGAAAGTAATAAACTATCAAAGTGCCTATTTGCGAATTCTTCTATTTGCTGAGCACTGAGCACCTGCACACAACAAACACTGTTAGGGACTGGGGATTCAAAAAGAAGTAGATTCAGAACCTACTCTGAGCAAACTCATGGCTAAATAAGGAGACAGACCCATAAACAGATAATTACAAGACAAAGTGCTAAGTGTTAAACCAGGTAAACTCACAAAATGCCTGAGAAAGTGGGGAAAATAGGGAACTAGGGGCAGGGAAAGAAGAAGGGGAAATTCTCCTTAAGGAGTTACAATTTGATCTGGGATTTAAAGGATGAACAAGTGGAAAGTGACCAGTGGTTGAATTCTTTTTTTAAAAAAAATAAATTTGTATTTTATTTATTCGGTTTTTTTAAAATATTTGTTTTAGTTCTCAATGGACCTTTATTTAATTAATTATTTATTTATATGCTGTGCTGAGGATTGAACCCAGGGCCTCACACATGCCAGGCAACTGCTGTACCCCTGATCCACAACCCCAGGGCCTCATGCAAGCACTCTACCACTGAGCCACAACCCCATCCCCAGTAGTTGAATTCTAAGGTGGAAGGAGGAAATTAATTCACACTGTAAATAAAAATTTAAAAAAAAACCCACCACTTCCAATAATCAGAATTAAATGGGAGGACAGAAATACATTTCAGTGAATTCACATATTGAAAGGAAAAGGAAACAAAAGAGCTTAGTTGTTGTCCTGCTTCTGCAAGGTGGGAAAAAGTTACTAGCAATTACTAGCAATTACTGAGTCACTTCTGTGTTGGAGAACGTACTTGCAATACTTTCCTCAATATCCCCACCCTCTTTTCTTAAGCTGTTTTACTGTTGGTGAAACTATCTAGCAAAGTTAAAACCTTTGCCCAAAGTTGCATAGTAGAAAAAGACACAAATCAAATGCAAGTCTCTTGGATCCTAAATTCCATTTTCTAGACATCATGTAGCTTCCTTGACAAGTCAATGGAACACTGACACTCTCTTTCTTCATTTGTAAATAAAATGACAGAATCAGTTGAAAGTTTTTACTTTTCTCCTAAAGCACTGCTAAGCGGCAAAGAATAGCTAAAAGCTACTCCTGGGATCTGGGGAGGGGGTTTGTGAAGAAAGTGGCCCGCCACAGACACTTCTACAAAGTCACATGCTGTGTTTATATTAAAAAGGCTTGAGGACCTTTCAGTCTTCTCTATATTTGTTTAATTATGCATGTCTTAAATTGCATGTGAGCTAAATTACTTACTTTTTTCCCTCCCTAAGTACTGAGTAAAACTAATGCTCCTGGGCATGGTGGCAAGGATCTGGAAGGTGGGGGCGGGAATTAGAAAGGTCCAATAGAACCACTTCTTCTGAAGCTCAAGTTCCAGACAGCCTTTAAAGCATGGCTGCCCTGCAGTGGTAAATAAATATGTGCAGGGGAATAAGAAGAGATCTCATCACTACACCTACAGGAAACGATCAGTCCCTAGAGCTACACGAATCAGAGGATGAGAGGGTAGAATGGCCTCAAGAGGGAGGGGTTTGGGAATATCAAACCTTCCCAGCTCTCACTGGAACTCCCAGGAGCCCAAGTGTAAGATACACTTTCTAGTTTCCCTGCTCATGCCAATGGATTCCTCCTGGGAGCGCATCTCCCAGATGAAGGACCACACCCAAGCTCTTCTAAGAGTTCCTTACAAAGTTCTGATTCCCCGTCACAGTGAAAACCATTCTCCATCAAGCATCCCTAAGCTAACACAGTCAATGGCCCCAGCGGAGCAGTTACACTTAAGCTTACCAGGGTGAAGAGGTGGGAAAAAGGAGAAGGTGCAGCCACTGTCTACGTGAACTTACACCTCAGGGCTTCCTTTTTTTCTTCCTCAAAAGAAAAGAATTCAAGTCCCCTGATCTGGAGAGCTCCTTTACGGCTTTATAAATAGATGGTCAGACTTCTAACATAATACCCACCAAGCTGAGATTCTGGCTGGGAAATATGGATCTGTGCCAAGGTCGGAGCCTTCAGGAGGCTAAACGGACTTCACCCAGGTGGCTACTCCTGTCAAAGGTCAGCTGTGGAATCACGGCTCAGAGTCTGCATATTGCTGCTGCTCCTGTCTCGGATCTTGGACTGTGTAAAGTTGAGGGGAGAGAGTGAACAGCAGGACACACAGGGACAAACAGGACATCATGCCCTTGAACCCAGTGGGAGGATGGAGAAAGGAGGCTTAATTGATGACCCGTCGGTTCTGCTGAGCTGAGATACTCACAGAGCAGCCCGCATCCTGGCTGTGATGTGCTCACACGGGGCAGGGGCCAGCAGCCTCTGACCCGGGCAGTAGATATCTGTGATACCACAGGCCTAATGCCTTGGCTGACACATCTTGATTAGTGTCTGTCCTTTGGACTTGAGTCCTTTTTTCCCGGGGATGCGTGTCTCACTCCTTCAGAGGAGCGGCAAGTGGTGAGGGAAAGCTTTATCATGATCACCAGCTGACTCAAGTGGGGTCAGGATGTTGACTTACAAAATTACTGTTTTCCTCGAGTCTAAATAAATCCAGTACCGGACCCAAGTCTTTCAGGTTGGGAGAATTTAATTTAGAGCAATTGATTTATCCATTGTGGACAGGTGGACTCTATAAAATATACTTTAGACAGGATTTACAGCAGGTTCCCCCCACCACCACATGAATTTAAAAAAAAAAATTCTAGGCTTGCTGACAAACGACCCTGGTCTTTGCAGGATCCATTCCCCATCAGACAGTGTTCATGCCAAGAGATAAAAGGATGGAAAACAGCATTCTAATTGTGAGGTGAAGCTGGTGTCATGGGAAATGAAGACAGAGAGAGGGGCAGCTCTCAGCAGTCACCCCCAGGAGGGACGAGAATTCTGGTCTGCCTACAGTTTGCCGTTTGACTTTTATTGCTCATGTACCTTCTTTGAATCATAGCCAGGACCACTGGAAAGAGAAGAAAAATGAGAACTACAGGATGTATTCAAGTGACCCGCTGAGTTCTTTTTCTTTTAATTAGATAGGGGACCAACATAAAACAAAGTTAGGATTGGGAGAACTGGGGCAATGATGTGTGTGGATTGCAGATCAAAGGTCATATTGTCCATAAATAAGGAAAGGATTGAGACTATTCCTCAGAGAGGACTCTTAGTGGCTACAGGGAGCCAGGCAATTAGAAAGATCATCTGACACAGTGATTAGTAAACTTTTTCTGGGAATGTCTAGATAGTTAATATCCTGCTCTTTGGAGATGAAATGGCCTCTATTGCGCGTACTCAAATCTGCCACTAAAATTAAAAAAAAAAAGCTGTAGATACTACACAAATGAAAGACAGTAGTTGTATTCAGTACAACTTCAGTTACAAAAACAGGGGACAGCAGATTTGGCAAGCAGCTATGGCTTGATGATCCTTTATCTAAACTGTGTGATGGCTCCAGATTTTCCTCCTACCATGGTAGGCTCTTCCATCATATTTAGACCATCACAATATCCAATATGAAGAGAGTCCCCAGAGATTTGAAAAAGAGCATCATAAGTATAAGAATTCACTGAGCATTTATTATGTGCCAATCCTGGCAAAGGCACCTTGCACACGTCATATCTAACATGTACCACCCTGAGTGATGACCACTAGTCATTGTCTGACTTCCTTGGTTTCCAGCAAACAGAAAGCCCTCTGCCTCCCCTAGGTCAGGAGTGGCCATGTGACTGGCTTCATTCCTTAGAATGTGAACAGCAGGATGGCTTTCATTCCTAGAAGGGGACTTGTTGGCAAATCTTTCACAGCCAGTGGTGGAGTACAGTATGGAAATGCCCTACACAGAAGCAGTCTGAACTGTGGATCCAGGACACAGAGGATGCTGCTCTGAAGAGTTGTCCAGGCTACAAAGGACTTTGAACAAAAATTAACGTTAACCGTGTCAGGCCATTAAATGTCCGGGTGTTTTCTGTTATCATTACTGCTGTGTATCTCAGCCTGGCCCCAGTAGTGAAGAAACGCAAACCACAGGGAATTCACCAAGGCTGTATGCACAGAAAATGGGGGGCCAAACAGGGCCAGACCCGCCTCTTCCTGACTCCTAGGTCTGGTTTCTCCTCCACTCTGAAATTTAAAATATAAAGAAATTTGATTCCCTCCCAAGAAAATGAACCAGAGTAATCTTTTGCTGAATGTAATTTATACTTACTTTGAAGTACTCTCCTAATCCTCACCATGTTCTTGAGGGGCGTCTGCCGAATTTTCTTCGCACACCTTCCTTCATCTTGTGCCACTTAACCTTCTCTTGCTCTGCTCCAGCCACCCTGCTCTCGTTTCAGTTCCTTGAACTTTGAAAATCTTCCCATTCTTGAGGACTTCAGATACACACTTCCAAAGTTTGGGGTGTTGTTGCCGCCAATATTTGCTTGGGCTAACTCTTCTCAGGCTTCAGGTCTAGGCTTAAATATTTCTTTCCTTAGAAATGTCTTCTCTGTCCATCCATAATACCCATCACCTACAATCCTCTGGATTCTCTTTCATTCTTTTTAGTCTTTACTTCCAGTTGGATTCATATATACATTTATTATTTACTTATTATTCTATCTTTCCATAGATGGTCAGAACTTTGCCAAATTCCTTTAGCACTGGATGCCAAATTCTGGTACAGTGCTAGGCACACAATTATTCCTTATTCATTGACTGAGTGAAGGTCTGTGCATGTTTCTTATTGATTTCAGATGCAGATCTTTGGAAAGATCATGGCATCAGAGACTTAGTTTTACCATTTGCTAACTGTGCGATTCTGAACAGGTTACATTTATGCCAACAGCTAGAGAGTCACTCATGTCAGAGTAGAAATCACTCCTCTGATGAGTTAGAGATGATCACAGCCTGGTTTCTACCTCTAGAACCAGGTAATGTCATTTCATGTACAAAGATCAGGCAGATTGGATATAGCCACTGTTACTCTGAGGGGAATAAATAATTAAAGTATCACTTCTGTGATAAATAACACCAGATTTGAATTCATTCAATATCCATTAAAGGCATCACTAACCATTTATTGACTTTTCTTAAAGACCATATTAATTAAATATAAAACTAGATCAAAGGGAGCACAAAGTCATGGTGGAAAGAAATCCAGACCTGAAAGTCGTGTCTGCCATTCTCATGAGAAATGACCAGAGAACAGTTGTGGGAACTCTCTGAATGTGGTGCATGTGTGTGAGCATGTGTGTCACATGGTGTGTGAGTGTGCTTATGTGAGTGTTTAATTTGCACATGGAGATGCCCTCCACTCACCTCATGAGGTTATAGAAATTAAGATATAGTGAAGTGCTGGTAATCAGTGACCTTCTTGAGAGAGGCAGTGCAGCGTGGTGGACTGTCCCATGAGTTTTGCAATTCTGCACATTTTGTGGGAAAAAAAATGACGACCCTACTCACTCCCTGTACAACACTGAGCCTCGTTTTCCTTGTCTTTAGAGTGGAGAAGATAGCTATTACCTTATCCATCTCTCAGAAAAGAAAAAGTGATGGACAAAGATCCATGGCCATGATAGGGCACTTGTGAGAACTTGTCATAGTCATGCAGGGAACTCATTACACAGGGACTACAAAATAACACCGGAGTGACTAGCTTCAGGCTGTGGATTTGGGGGCCTGTGGAAGATACCCACCTTCTAGAAGCTTTGGAGGCCTGTCTGCAGCTCATCTTGACCACAAGTGCTTCCTCCCTCCCGCATCTGAACTGGTCCAGTGTCTCAGGGACATATGTTCCCCTGCTCCAGGTCTCCAGGGAGGAGCAGTACGGGGTGCCGGGCAGCCTCTGCTACATGGCCCTGGAAAAGAGGGCCCCTGTTCCTTCTGCCTGAGAGGTGTTATGTAAATAGGAAGCTTTAATGACTATAATTAGCCCATACTCTGGCTCCTTAACAAGAGCGGTCACACCTGACTCTCTGTGGCAACTGACAACTGAATCTGAATCTGGGCATCTGAGCCCTTGGAGAAAAAAAAGGAGAAGCAATGAGGAGAATCGGGTTGGTCAAAGTGCATTAGCCAAGTGGGCAGCGAAGCAAAAGAGCTGCCTCTGGCTGCGATGGGCCCAAAAGGGCGGAATGTCCCAGCCCCCACTCAGCCATTGTTGACATCCTCATGGCGGGGGGCACCTGATGATTTACACAACATCTGGAAGCTGGGCATTTTCATGCCCCAGCAAATGCCTAGCATCAAGTAGTTAAAGGCTTTAGATTTGTTCCAAATTGGAGTAAAGCTGTGCCACCTCCAAGCTGTGTGTCCTTGAACACCTGCTGTGCTCTCTGAGCATTTTCCCACGCCGTGGAAGTGATGCTAGGACTCGGTAGGAGAAAGGATGCAAAGTGTGGACCAGGACACCTGGCATCTGGAAACCACGCTGCGGGGCGTCAACTTCTCTAATAGGCACGGCAACTTTCTCAGCGGGAACTCTCATCCCATTTACTATGAAACAGCTCAGAGAAGGTTGCAGGGTCCCTTGCCATTGAGCAAAGTTCTAATCTGTAAAGGTCCAGCCTGCTTCCAGGTGATGGTGACTGAGAGCAATGACCACAACAGGAACATTTGAGGTAGTTCGTCTACTTATAATAACCACCACTTTTGGAGAATTCACTGCATCACCCGCGGTGTTCCACAGAACAGCACTCTTCAATCTTCCCAAGCACTCAGAATCTGAGGTCAGAGGGCATCCATCAGGGCTTCTCAAAGGATGGGGTGCAATCCAATCCCAAGAGGATCTTCTTGAAAGGCAATAGCTCTGTGCATTCAGAAGACACTGGTGGTCTGAAGACCACACATTGAGTAAGGAAGAGTCAAATGACTTCTCCAGACTCACCCAGTTGCCAAGGAGCAGAAACAGGATGTGAAGCCAGATTTCTCTGACACCAGAGTTTGTGATCTTCTCCGTATCCTAATAACTGGGGTAGATTTCACAAAGGATGTGGCACTAGGGAAGGCCCATGAAGTTGTCGCTGAGGAAGACACCTTCCCCCAACTTCAAGGCTGACTTAATAGTCAGTTAGGTCTCATTTTTAAACAAGGAGCATTCATTTACTTTCCAACCATGCACTCGGTTTCTTAAGAGCTATTGGTTTATGTAAGTAGATGAACTCTCTCCCTGGCTGCTTCTTTACATATTTGCTTAGCAAATCCTTTTACTCATACAAGTGTACAGAAATTTCACAATCTGAGTTACCAAAGTTAAAAAAAAAAAAAAGAAAGAAAAATCTAATCATATCAACTGCAGAATTGTTCTAACACTGATGTGGCTGCAGAATTGTTCTAACACTGATGTTGGCTCCCCTGCCTTATCTCAGATTTGTAGGTGAGACCTGAAGGTCCAAATTCAATGGTGGAATTCATACTTCACGATGGCAGGTGACTATATCCTTGGTCAAAAGCTTTCACACACAGTGAACTTCCATCAGCCTCCAGCATTTGTGACTCTTGTGTCCAGCACATCTGTCATGTCCAGTCTTAAAATTAGAAAATATTCAACCAAGAAAGGGCTTTAAAAATATATCCATCTTGGGGCTGTGGATGTGGCTCAAGCGGTAGTGCGCTTGCCTAGCATGCGCGCGACCCAGGTTCAATCCTCAGCACCATATGCAAAAAACAAAGATGTTGTGTCTGCCTAGAACTAAAAAATAAATATTAAAATTCTCTCTCTCTCTCTCTCTCTCTCTCTCTCTCTCTCTCTCTCTCTCCTCTCTCTTTAATAAAAAAATATATAGCCATCTGCAAGATAGATGTAGTAAGCCCTAGAGCAAGCCCTGAGAAAATAACAAAACAACGTATGGGGAAAAAATATTAAAAGAATTAAAATACTACATTAGAAAATATTCACTTGGTACCTGCTGTGGTTCAAGTGTGCGATGTCTCCAAAACACTCACATGTGAGACAATGCAAAAAAGGCTCAGAGGTGGACTTATTGGGTTAGAGAGCCTGAACCTAATCACTGCATCCATCCACTGGTCATGGCAGGCAGGTCGGATGTAGTTGGAGGAGGAAGGTCACTGGGGCTGTGGCTTTGGAGTTTGTGTTGTGTCCTGGATGAGCAGAGTGCTCTCGCTGCTTCCTGACTGCCTTCTTCCCAACAGCTTTCCTCCACTCTCCCCATCCACCATCTTGTTCTGCCTCACCTCGGGGCCTGAGCAATGGAGTTGGTCATCTATGGACTGAGACCTCGGAAACCACAAGCACCAAATAAATTTTCCTCCTCCAATTTATTTATTTATTTTTTGTTACATTATTTCTTTTTTCAGTGACAAAAAAAGAAAAAGAAAAGAGAAAAAAAGCTACAGAAGTATAGAAGAAAAGCAGTATAGGGTTAGAGGAACAAAAGACACATGAGACAGATGAGAACTGGATTTTTTAAAAGATTTCATTGGTGCATTCAAATTAAATGAAATAGTCGGATTCGTCATGCCATATTCATAGATGCACATAAAATAATTTGATAGATCTCATTTCCTCTTCTTCTTTCTCCCCTCAATCCACTAATCCACTTGTTCTACTCTACTGATCTCCTTTCTATTATTATTATTTCAATTAGCACACTGTAATTATCTATTTATTTATAAAAGCAGGGTTCGTTGCAGTGTGCTCATACACGGACACAGCATAACTGGGTAGATTTTGCTCCTGGGACTTTCCTGTACTCTCCTCCTTCTCAATCTCTTTCCTTTACTCTATTGGTCTCCTTTTTATTTTTGTGAAATACCCCCCCCATTTTATTCCTTTTCTTTTTCTCTCTCTCTACCTTCTGCCTTTGAGATAAAACATTTGACCCTTGACTTTCTAAATGACTTATTTCAGTTGGCACTATGTTCTCCATTTCCATTCATTTTCCAGTAAATGATATAATTTCATATTTCTTTATGGCTGAGTAAAAAAAAAAAAAAACCTCCATTATGTATAGATAGCACACTTAGGCATGGGATCTGACTACAGCAAGTCCTCTGTGAGTCTTAGTTTTTCATGACCACACTGAGAACACTAACTTGTATTGTCTTGTTTTGACTTTTAAGGAAAAATCTCACTATGCATTCAAAATTTGTGGGGAGACTGAACATCATATTTAATGAGAAATTTTATAAGTTATTTTGAAAGTTGTATGGTAATATTCAACACTCTCCTGAAAGATAATAGCCAATCCAACAATGTAGAAAAAAATAAGTAAAAGTTAAATATTAGAAAGGAGGAGACAAAATCTAACAGAGGGGGAGGGTAGCCTAGTCGTAATGCAAATAAAGGAAGAAGCCACACTTGGCTTTAAACCTTGGCATTCCCACTTGCTAACTAAGAAGCTCTGGTCAAGTTTGTTAACTTTAACCTTCAATCACTCCATCAACAAAATTAGGATTTTGATAATGATGGTAAAAATAATGCCCAGTCATAGTATTGATGTGCAGATCTAATAAGATAAGATCAATAAAATGCTTAGAACACGTACATTCTATTTACTTGTTTGCTGTTACTCAAATAATACGATTTCTCATAACTTACACAAAAATTCAATAGTCTAACTGCTAAAGATAATAACAAGGGAGCCCAGCAACCTGTCCTGATATATCATCAACATAAAGGGATCAATGCTATTTCTTTATTCTTGCACTTATCAAGGAAATCACATAACAAAAGAGCCAAAAGACAAGAATTCAACAAGACTGAAAAGACACTGGAAGAATCCAATTTGGAGTAACCAGAGAATGAGTCAAACTTGTTCTTGGGAAGAGAGAAACAAGGATGTTCTGAAGCCAAGTGCTCTGTCCTTGTTCAGTAGAGACAGAGAAGGGAGGTCCGGACGAACAGAGTGCACCTAGCTCCTAGGAAAGCCCACAACACCCGAGCATGTCGATGGCTGGAAACTATCCTCCCCATCCCCAGAACAGCCTTTGTAACAGGAAATGCACGTGTACCCCGCTGCATTCACTGTCCCCGTAACCTGGCCCTATCCATCTTGCACATGCTCAGTGTCCTCCTTCTTCCTGTGATTTCATTTTCCTCCTTGTCTTTCAAGATCTCCCTCAAATAGCACCTCCTCTGCAAAGCCTTCCCTGGCTCCCACAGGAGAGTCAAAATGCCCTGCCTTGGTCTTTGGTTATATCTGTATTTCCATGAAAAAGGAATTAGAGACTGAAAAACTCAGACATTTCTATTCATCAACTAATTGCTTGATTTACTTCCTGACTTTCTTTCTTCAGATTAAACTGCAGAGATCCAGCATGCTTCTCCTAGTTCTCCCTGAGAGGGCATATGTATTTGGGATGAGGCCAAACTCTCAACACCCTAGACAGGAGAGATTTTTTTCCCCCTGAATTCCTTCTGCAACCAATCCCCAGGTGAGGATTTGCAGAATGTTCTTAGCTTCATGAGAACTCAAGGGAGAAAGCCTTCAGAGAGGAAGCGAGGTAAACACAGAAATAGAGACACAATGTTGTCTTCGATCCTGTTTCCCTAGGAATTTGGACTCAGAGCAGATGTTTGCAAAGCAGTGTTCAACTAGGAGAGCAGGAAAATGATGAACTATTCCTGGGCCAACCAAGGAAGATACAAACTGCCTAGGGATGTGCTCAATTTATTCTGATGCTGCAAGTGCTTGGGCCATGTTTAGCAGATCCAAAATAAAAACTGCTTTGGCTTCAATAGGGAGCAAGCTGAAAACAGTATAAGATAATGATGTTTTCCACTGCAAAAACTTATATCACCTTGCCCTTTAAGTTAAATGACTAACCTAAAAAGGTAAAGATCCCAAGATTCAGCTTTTCAAAAAGATTCTCTTGTTCCTTCATTGAATCATAGGAAAAATACTTAACAACTCTAGAATGTCATGTAAGGTAATGGAGATGTGGCACTTGACCTTGACTCACAGTTCAGCGGTAGGATCAGGAACCAGGTAATGATCTCAAAAATAGCTATGGAATTGCAATTATGATTGGGGTGAAGAAAGAGAGGTATGGAGGCAGTAAGATTATATAATTGTGGTTTAACCTAATTCATAGGTGGGGAGAGGGTATGTAGGGACAACCTTCCTGGGAAGTGATATTGAACCTGAGATTGATGCACAAATAGATTCATGCAGGTAAAGAGGGGTCAAGAGCATTTGAGGCCATCACAGCAGCATGCAGGAAAGCTCCAAGGTGGGAGAGATCCTGGTAATTTCAAGCAATAGCGGCAAGTCAGTATAACAATGACAGCAGGCACTCAGTAGAGAGAGGTGCAAGCTGAGTTGGTGATGGGGTGAGGACCATATCCATCATGGCCTTATAGACTGTGTTAATGATTATGGACTTCATCCTGAGAGCATTCGGAGCAATTAAGCTGGAGAATGACGTGGTCAGAATTTGCATTTCAGCAAGGCCCTATCAATATTCTAATGCTCAACTTGATTCCAGCCTCTTATGAATCCCTGGCAGGACTCCTTCTCATACACAGATCTCAGCTTTCTCACCTTCTAGGACAGCTACATATTCTCTTTTTTGCTCCACAACCCAACTCTATCTTATATTGTTATTTTTTTTAGGGTAATCATCTTACCTCTTTTTGAGATGAGGGATTTAAGAACAGAAACTACAGAGTTTGAGTTAGAAAACAGCCTAGTAATAACTCAGTCCAATTATGTTATAACTCAAATATGAATGACCTTAAAACATTTGTGGAAGGAGATTCTCTATTCTCCATTTACATATTTCTCAGTGATAGGGCACTTTCTACCTCCAATATCTCTGGATGAGACACTCCACACTGTCTCTGCTTCTGCCATACTGAATTCTATAAGACCTGCCACCCATCTTTTCTCCTGTTGGGAGCTGAGGATACCCACTTTTGATGCACACTAAGCCTTTCTCCAGACTACCAGTATAATGATACTACTTACCTTAGTTCCAATAAAGACACACCTCTTGTTAAGCCACTTTATGGTGGATTTATGTGATACCGACTTCATATGTGTTACCAACTTCCTTATAAGAATCACCTCCACTGAATATGCCAGAATAGATCGGTCCAGAAGACATCGTTGACATGGCTGATTTGGAAAATGGGATTGAAGAAGCATTTTTATATTTTGAAGATTATTACAGGACCCAAAATACTCTTGCAGTTTATGATAGCTAATTTTATGGGTCAGATTTTATTTGGTCCAGCAGTATACTGAGCATTTGTGTGAGGGTGTTTCTGGATGGGATTGACCCCTGATCAGTGGATTGAGTAATATAGATTGCCTTCCCTCTTGTGGATATGTCTTACCAATAAATTGAAGGCTCAAACAGAACAAAGACTGACCCTCCTCTAGTACAGGGAACATTTCTTGCCTGACAATTTCAAGGTGGTACATTTTTTCCCTGATCTTAAACTTGAAAATCTCAGTCCTTCCTGGGTCTCTAGCCTGCTGACCTTCAGATTAAAATAACGCCATCAGCACCCCCAAGTCTCCAGCCTGCTCTCTGCAGATCTGGACCTTCTCAGCTTCTGTAATCATGAAAGTCTATCCCTTATAATACATACCTTCCAATCTGTTCACATAGACCCTGTTGGTTTTGCTTCTCCTGGGAAGCCTGACTGAAGCCCAGCTTGTGCAAGTTGTCCTGCCTGTTGGCTCACCTGGTTAGCATGGGGTCAGAGCCAGGCCTGCAGCCTCCTCCAGCTTCATGGCTCTCCTCCTTCTTCTTGGGGCTGGTGTGTGTTTGCCTTGTCCACAGGGTGCCAGCTTCTCCTGACAGACCTACCTGTCGTCCTGTTGGAAGCACTAAGGGATTGACATGATGGCTCCCAGTCTATCCCCACGTTGCACTTTGTGCTTATTCCTCCATTTCAACTCCATCCTCCTTTCCTAACTGCCAATCCTGCTGACTGCAGACCCCATCAGCAAACACAGAAGAAAGAACCATGCACAGACTGTTTAACTGCATCCCCCAACTACACTATCAAGGGAAGCAGAAGACTTTTAGGGAACGTCATGAGCCACTCACAGTTGTTCAGTTGGTGCTGGTAACTGGGAACTCAGGATTTTTGTGAGAAGATTTAGTAAAAAAGCTAGATATGACTGTTTAGGAAGACAAACATCTAAACCTATAAATATGGACACAATTACAACAATCAAGTCCCTGATTCCTGGGTTAATTCTTGACTATATAACCTTCCATGGTTTCCCTTAATGCAGAAAGGCCCATATCCTAGTGTGGTCCTGAGGAAGCCTTGCATGTTTCCATTCCCTTACGTCCGGTATCATCACACATTTCTCTGCTTCTTACCCTCTACTCAGTCACAATGACCTTTACTTTCCTGTTATTAAATGCATACACCCAGTGCCCTCCACGTTTCCATACATGTTGTTCTCTCTGCCTTAAACTATCAGTTTTTTGTTTTTGCTTTCTGGAACCTTCGGGTTCCAGAGTCAGTATCACTTCCAAGGGAGTCTCCCAGGAATCCTTAAAATTCAGTCATTCTTTCTCAATGTGCCCTCAGAGCACCCCTATGCCATTACACAGTAATTACAGTGATTGTTGTAATTGTGTCGATATTTATAGTTTTTGATATTTGTCTTCCTAAACAGCCATGTCTAGCTTTTTTACTAAATCTTCTCACAAAATCCCAAGTACCCAGTTACCAGCACCAAGTGAATAACTGTGAATGCCTCATGACATTCCCTAAAAGTCTTCTGCTTCAACTGATAGTCTAAGAATACATCATTCAGCTATTCATAGTAACTTCTACTCATCCTTCTTTCTCCATCATGGACACATTATGGACTTGCTGATTATACATTGTTGAATAACAATTTTATAATAAGAGTTAGATCTTTGGGTTTGGGCCAGAAAGACACAATCCAATATATTGTAACCCTAAAGGATAAAATTTACTAAAATGTAATTTTGGAAGAAACACTTCTTAAAAAGTATTTTTGAAATAATGACTAAAAAATTACTTAGGCATCAACATAATAAAGGCCACTTTGCAGTAGGCTAACAGCTAACATCACATTGAGTGGGGAAAACATGAAACTGTCTCTTCAAGATCTGGAACAAGACACAGATGCCCATTTTTGCCACTTTTATTCAGCACAATACCAGAAGTTCAAGCCAGAACAATTAGAAAAGAGGAAGAAAAGGGGCATCCAAATTTGAAGAAGGAAGTCATATTTTCATTGTTTGCAGGTAACATAATCTTGCATACAGAAAATCCAGAAGACTTCCAAAAATCTACTATTTTCGCTAATTAATAAATTTAGCACAATTTGAGAAGACACAATTAATGTCCAAAAATCAGTAATGTTGCTATGCCCCGATGGTGAACTGTCTGAAACAGAAATGGAGAAAGAAATACTATTTACAATAACTACCAAAAAAAGTAACTAGGAATAAATTGAACCAGAGTCAACAGATCTCTGCAATGAAAACTATAGAACATTGATTAAAGAAATTGAAGAGAAAAACACACACTCACAAATAGAAAGGTATCCTGTATATGGATTGGAAGAATCAATATTATGAAAAACTCCTTACTACCCAAAATGTTGTACAGACTCAATGCAATTTCTAACAAAATATCAGTGATATTCTTTACAGAACTAGAAAAGCAATCCTAAAATTTTCATGAAACCATTATAACTCATGAATATCCAAAGCAATTTTGAGCAAAAGGCATAAAGCAGAAAGTATTACACTATCTAATTTCAAAATGTAAAACAAACTATAATAAACAAACCAGCATTGGTATAAAAATGACACATTGACACATAGAGCAATGATACAGAAGAGAGAGTTAGAAGCAACCAACTGATTTTCAAAAAAGGATATGAGAAGAAGGACAGTCTTCCAATTGTATTGGGAAGATTGGGTATCCACATGCAGAAGAATGCAGCTAGACCGCTCTCTCTCACCTGCTACAAAAATCCACTCAAAGTGGATTTAAAGCATAAACAGAAAATCCAAAAGAACAAAACTACTAGAAGAAAACACAGGGAAATTGCTGTATACTTTCAAATGGGCAAGAGGTTTTTGGAAAAAAAAAAGCACAAGACACAAAAGCAAACACAAATAAATGACATTATGACAAACTAAAAATCAGCTGTGTGACAAAGGAAACAATCATCAGAGTGAAGAGAATGTGAGAAAATAACTGCAAATTGCTTATCTCGCAAGGATTAATGCAGTAGAGTATATAAAGAACTCCAAAAATTCAATAGCAAAATAAACAAACAGAAATAACCTGATTTAAAAAAAAAATTGGCAATGGATCCAAATAAACATTTCTCAAAAGAAGACATACAAATTGCCAACAAAGTTATGAAAAATGCTTAATATCACCAATCAAAACCATAATGAGGTATCACCTCATTCCAGGAAGAATGGCTGTGGAGAAAAGGGAACCCGTGCACACTGTTGGTGGGAATGTAAATTAGTACAACCACATGGAAAATAGTATGGAGGTTTCTCAAAAACTAAAACTAGGCATAACTTATGATCCAGAAATCCCATTGCTGGGTATGTCTCCAAAGGAAATGAAACAAGTATGTCAATAAGGTATTTACACTTCTACAAATATTGCAGCACTATTCACAATAAGCAGGAAATGGGAACCATTTAAGCATCCATCAACTGATGACTGGTAAAGAAAATATGGTATATATACACAATAGAATACTATTCATCCACTGAAAAGAATGAAATACTGTTATTTGCGACAATACGAACTGAACTGGAGATCATTATGTTAAGTGAAAAAAGCCAAACGTAGAAAAATACAGAAAGACACAATCTGATATGTGGTAATTCAGTGGTAGAGTGCACCTGGTTCAATCTCCAGTAACAGACACATGGGAAGAAAGAGCAAAGAAAAATAGAAAGAAAGGGAGGAAGGAGAGAAAGAGAGAGAGAGAGAGAGAGAGAGAGAGAGAGAGAGAGAGAGAGAATATGAAAGAAAGAAAGAACTTACCTCATATAAATGGAGAGTAGACTAGATCAGAGGCTGTGGGGGATACAGAGAGGCAGGAATAAGGAAGTATGATCAGTGGGTACTAAGATCTAGTTAGACAGGGCGATGATAAACAGTGACTGTATACTGTATATCTCAAAAAAAACTAGAAGAAAGGATTTTGAATATTTTCAACATGAAGAAGTGATAGCTATTTCAGGGGAGACCTACACTTAATCATGTTACACAATGTGTACATGTAACAAAACATTACATCACCCCACTAATACATACAATTTTATATTTTTGTATATTAGTTAAACTTAACTAAAAATTCTTTAAAGCACATTTATTTACATTTTTCAAATAAGATCTATTTGAGAAAAAAATCAAGACAGAACACCATAGATCACTGTACCTAATAAAATAAGCAATAACGTGGAACATACCTATTGCTTGAGCAGAAATACTCAGGTATATAATGACAGTTGCACATGTATCACAGTACCAAACAGACAAACTGTTTGCATAAATAAATATTCCCCAAAGGGAAATGTATAAATGCACATAGCTGTTGTTATAATGGTGTGCACCCCGCTTTATAACTATGGTCATGTGAAATTCTTGGACGGTCAACATAGTCATCAAAAAACACAATGAGGCACTTTGAAATGTGCAGTCACACAAAGAGCTAGGATCTACAGAAATGTTATCTTTCACAAATGCTGAAAAGAATCTCTCTTTACTTACTGAGAAGTTTTAACATGTTTAGGTACAAGCACGACACTTGCACACACAGTTAAAATTGTGAACGTAATGCACTCTTCATGGAGTCAAGTTTGCAAAAATACATAAAACAAACCAGAGCTCTCTAAAAGCCTTGCCATAATTTATACCTCCGGTACAGTAAATGATGTGGGGAAGATTAAATACATGAATTAATTGTAAACAAAAGTTCTGACAATTTAAAATAGTGGTGGGAAAAAAGGGACAATGGAAAAAAGGAAAATTTGATATATGACGAGTATATTAACAGGATAGATTATGGGCAATTGCACAGAAATAGTCTGTAGGAGCTGGCTGAGCTTCACAATCATTAACTGTATTTTGAAGTCTTGCGTAGTGATAAATAGATGCTCTTTTTCTTTCGGGGCATGTCTCTCCTTGGAGAGTACATTCACATTCGCTTTGTACTGGGAACTAGTCTTTCCACACACCCATGTACAGACAACACGTTTGGTAGGCACAATGCTGACACTCCAGTAGCAACTCTGCTGGTTAAGTGTCTTCTTATCCTATGATTCACATAACTCTTTTCAAACCACTCAGGTAACTTTGCCATCTTCTACAGGCAAATGAGACTTTAATTCATTAAAATCTCCTAGAATTTCACCAGCTGGAAGGAACATTGACGCAGACAAATGATGCATTTTTAAACAAAGTTTTCATCGCTGCTATGCAATGTGGTCAGTCCCTTCCCCTGAATTCAACTTTCTACCCAAATAACAAACAGGTTTTTTATGGGAATCACAGTCTTCACGATTTCAGCCTTTAGTATTTCACTATTCAGGATTTTGTTCTTTCAGAATTGTGATTTGGGGGATTGTTAGACTTCAGGGAGTTTGATCTTTAGGGGTTTCAACATTTGTGATTATGGCATTCAAGAGTATGTCTTTGGGGGTTATGATTGGTACTGCTCCTAACATGGTGTTCTTATTCACCACATGGCTGAGTTTTCGAGTGGAAAAAAAAAAGTGTTTTTGTGATTTATTCAATCTAAACTTACAAGGTCTTTGGCAACTCTCCCAAGTACCCTTCCTATATGACCTTGAAGAGTAGCTACATTGACTTCATCAGGAATGTCTTGGGGATAAGATCATTGCACCCCATGTTCCTCCCATGATTCAAAAATGCGTGTTAAAAAGAAACACACAAGAAATATGACTAAGGGCCCCTTGTCTACCATTTTAATAGTTTATTATAGGAAAGAGAACAGGAAAGAGACGAGGGGAATCTCATAAAAAACAAAGGGAGATCCATGGAGGAAAGGGACCAGGGGAGGGAGAAGAGAGAAAGGGGAAATACTAGGGAATGATATTGACCAAATTGTATTGTTTTAATATGTGCAGGTATGAATATGTCACAATGAATCCCACTATTGTGTACAATGACAATGCACGAGTAAAAATGGAAAAATAGTTTAGTATAATTTAAAATGACTATATTCTATTTCTTCCATTTCACTTATTAATTGGGATCTTCAATAGAATACCTATATTCCATAAGTCATTTGAACTGTGAGAAAGCTACTGAGAGGGATACGGCTGAATAGAGCATTTATAGTTTCAGGTATTTTAAAAGAAAAAAAAATGATTGTATAACCTTTTCAACATGTCTTCCATTTTCTGTTTTTCCCTCAACTTGATTTCTTATACTCATGTTTCAAGGGATTTCTTTAGAGAAAAAAATAGGGGGGAAAAAAAGAAATTGCTTTCTTGATGTTAACCATTGGGGAGTTTGAAAAAAACCTTCCAGATGGGAAATATATGAAAAATCTCATCTCAGTGAAGAATAAATCCCCCAAATAGAGGCATGTAATGAAACACCTAATTCACTCCAACTATACTGGTCATATTGCTGCAACATTATAATGCCAGATGACACTTTTAGCACCATGGACAGCAGCTGGTCTTCCATCAGGAAAGTCTAAAAATGAATGCAATGCTGTCTCTTTCCAGTAGAAATTTGGCTAGTATTTAAACTCCGTGGAGTAACATACTCCTCATATTCCTGTTAACAAATTAGTGATTTTTAATAAGTTTTAAAAAGTATTTTACTGTGTTTGTGTTCCAGAAATCAGGATCACTACATGGTGTTGTTGAACATTGAAAAAGTCCCCTATATGAGGCATCCAGCTGCAACACCAACAATTATTTTCTTAAAATTGTGAACTCTCTGAAGCTTTGACACTTATGATTATGAACCATAATTTTTTCCTTTTTTTTCTTTTTGCCTGTGGTAATAGCAATTTAAATCAGGGATGTTCTATGACTGAGCTACATCCCCAGCCCTTTTATATTTATATTTTGAGACAGAGTCTCACCAAATTGCCCCTTCTGACCTTGAACCTGTGATCATCCTGATGCAGCCTCTCCAGTCTCTGGGATTCATGTCCCATTGTGCCTGGCTCAATACCATTGTTAATCCATCACCTCTTTCCAACTCTTTCCTTGTCTCCTTTGAGTTCCTTGTGCTTATTTTTACCCCTTAAAATGCATTTGCTTCTCCCAAATTTTTTTCCCACAGTATGTAAACTTTTCTTTGAAAACCTCTTCCAGTTCTATGGTTGCCATTATCGTTGTTTCTGGAATGTTGATGCTGAAATCTCCCCTTCTACCTCTGACCAACTGCCTAA
The DNA here is from genome assembly GCF_964194105.1 of Spermophilus citellus. Taxonomy (NCBI): domain Eukaryota; kingdom Metazoa; phylum Chordata; class Mammalia; order Rodentia; family Sciuridae; genus Spermophilus; species Spermophilus citellus. Next base: position 15,267,750 of record NC_138183.1, on the reverse strand, counting down.
GCTCCATTATCATATTCCCTACCACACTCTAGGTCTTTGCAACTAGCTGAGAGTGTGGCTTTCCTTAGTTTTCTGAAAATTTTTGCATATTTCCCCTATTTCTCACCTGCTTTGTGTGTGCATTTCCCTCCTTTGAATGCTCATTTTATTGCCTGAAAGTTATTCTTCACTTGCTTCTCTCACATCCAAACAAGTGTCAAGTCCTTTTTATGCAACTCCATGAGGTGTGCTCACACTAAGCAAAACAATTCATGACTTAGATTTTAGTACCCACTGAGGAAAGTGAACATACTTCTCTTTACCGCATTTTATTGACTAGTGGTTGTTTCTGGCTCCAAAGTGGGGAGCATCTCAGTTTTACAAAAGCACCTTCCCATGCCCATCCCCATATTTTTATCTTATTTCAGGATGCAGTTCCTCTATCCTCTTGCATCTTTTCTAGCATAAATGTGTTGAGTAGAAGAAACTCAAGCTAAAAAAACTCCACCAATGAGAGTTCTAATATTGGCTGTTAAATGACCACTGTGTGAATTCTCATGTCAGCTAACTTGTCCTAGATAGAAAAATTGGGGATGAGAATAAAACTGTCATAGGCTTTCTGGGAGCTATATATGTGTTTCTAACTGCAAAGTGATTATCCAACCTCCTAGCATGCGCACAGTATGACTTCAATAAATACTAGTTTCCTTTCCTGTTGCATCGTAACATGGATTTCTGTTTCCATCTGTCCGTTCTGATCCATATTTAACAGTAATGCTTAATTGATCTTTTTATACAGTTTTTCCAGTTTTTCTATTACTGTCCCATTGACTGGAGCGTGAAGTTCAAATTCCTTAACTCAGCATGGAAAACTCTCATTTAACTTGCCCCAATCTAGACTTCCAATCTAATTTCCCACTCTATTTCACTGAAATTACAGTGACTACAACCCTACATCTTGCATTTCTAACATAGGGCCTTGTTTGTGCTGTTTTTGTTTTTTCTTTGTTGTTGTTGTTGTTTGTTTGTTTGTTTTGTTTTTTTAATTTTTGAAATGCCCTAGATACCCTTCCAAATCTGTTTTAAGGCCTGGCTCAAAAAGCACCTCCTTCATTATAACCCTTACACATTCCTTGGCTAAATCAGATTTCTTTCTATTCAAAAATCTCATAGTAATTTAAAAACACAGTCACATGACATTGATTATGTTTTATTTTGTTGATTACATATTCATGGTGTTTATTTCGCATTCCCTATTGTACTGCATGTTTCTTAAAGATAGCAAGCACTTAATCCAACATAATTCTCCTATGTACTTATATGTATTCAGCAGAGTGAATCCCACCATCATGTACTCCATAAGTATGGGGGGTCTTAATTAGAATAAGATATATTCCATGTTTGCATAATTATATCAAAATGAGTTCTATTATCGTATACAACTAAAAAGAATCAATTTGAAAAACAAAAGTAGATTTAGTTTAAATAATAAAGATAGCAAGCACATTATAACCATCTGAATTACCCACAGTTCCTAACATGCTGCTTCTCGCATTGTGTTTAATGGGTGTTTGCTATAACATGAATATTCTATAGATTAGTTTCACTTCTGTTCATACCACCTCAAAATTTTTTTAAATTACAATAAAAATGGTGCAAATAAAGACACAAAGAGGTGGAACATAAGTGATCCTGTAAATGTTCATATTAGTTATAAGAAAGTCTAGTAATTTTGAGCCATGAATTTTCCAAGACTCTCCTTCTCGGGTCAGGATGGCTCTGGCTCTTATTGGTCACATAGGTATACATAAGACCCTCCCTTTGCTCCTTCTCTTGTCAGTTAATTGAATTAGATTTATTCAGCCAAATAGATGTATTTTCTACCCTGGAAGCCAAACCGTAGCAAATAACAAAAAAAAAAAAAAAAATGTGACAAAATGTGCTTTCTCCTATGAGGAATAAAATCTAGGGAAGTGATGAATTACTTTGATTAGCATGGGAAGTCTTATTATCTTTTTTAATTTTGAAATGTCACTGAAAACAATAGAATCAAAAAATGTTATGGACAAAATACCAAGTTATTCAACTCATCTAAAAGTTTTCCCTCCTGCACATTATATGATTTTGCTATGAGGGTGATATTAGTATCTTCTTGGAAGGAGAATTGAATTGGAGAAGGTTCCTAGGTAAGTTTGATTTATCAAGTATTGGCTAAAGAATGTCTCCTGAGATAAATTTAGCTTGAGATGGGGAAATGAGGTGATGGGTATGTTCATTGGCTTGATTTAATCATCCCATATTGTATACATATGTCAAAACACTATATTGTACAACACAAATACATAGAATTATGATTTGTTGACTACAAATTATATTAATTTAATTTTGCATAAAGAAAATAATGTCTGGGGCACATGATAATCCTTCCACACAACAATCCTCCTGCAGAAATCCTAATTACACTTGAATTATTCTCATTATCCTTTGTGTGAGTATGGCTTTTCTATCAGTTGATTAAATAGGAATCCATTTGCAAATTTTAAACTCCTCATATCTTGCATTTTACACAGGGGACATTTCATGTCCTCTCCCTTGTAATAAACACCAATTCAATATTGGTCCTTAAAAACAGAAGCATAAACAGAATTCTAATGCATAAATTGGTAACCATCCATCCATTCTGTGGACATATGGGCTGTAGTTGCAATCTAGTTCTTGGAAAGTGATTCGTAATTAAACCATTTTACTCGCCTAGAAAGTATTTCCACTTGTGTTGACTTGAGTCACAATATTTGGAAAGCACCACTGAGAAAACAAATTGTGTTGTACACAAGTGAAACCAGCTCCACCAGGCATAACCACCTGGGAGGGGGGACATTGATTACAGGGTGTGGTCACTCTTAGACTTCCTATATCTTCAAGGTACCTTAATTCAAATTTCCTTCATTATCATAATAATTAGGCCAGAGTCTAAATTTAAACTAAATGGTGTAGATAATGGTGACAGAAACCTTTTCCTGAGGGTAGATTTACACTCTCATCTTGGCAGAATCAACTATCTGCTTTGTGATTGTGGAAACATTTGGAGAGAAACATTAATTTTCCATCCATTAACTTTGGTGGATATGAACACCCCAGAGGGAAAAATGTGTGAAGCCGCTTAACAACCTTTTGGCTGTTCGGAAGGTAAAAATGTTTTGAAAACATTTTTCTTTGGAAAGGAAAAGAAAATAGGAGAGCAAAAAATAACTATTCAATCGGGAATATTCTCTTTCAGGGGCTTTTGTAAATGTTTGCACCATCTCAAAATTCAGCTCTTTTCTCTGGGTATGACCTATTTGGTTTATTATCAACCTAACCATAAACTAAACTGATAGTCCAGTCACTTAACATGATGGCTCGTTTTACATTTTTTTCTTCTATAGCCACATGCCTTATGCTAATAATGATGGGGTGATGGAGAAAATTGTGGGTTAAGGAGAGAGAAGGCAAGTAAATGGATGAAATAATAGGAGTGGTTTTATTTTTGCATAGCAACTTTCCAGAGAGCTAATGCTAAATCCAAAGTAATAGGGTCTTGGAGCGCCACGGGTACCTATTGGAAAAGTAGAAGCCATGGTGATTCAAAAATGAGGTGGTAGAAGCAGTCATATGATCTGCATTCTGGGTTGGAATAAACCAAGATGAAAGTCAAGTTTCATAAGTGATTATTTCTTCATTCCACCAATAAGTACTTACAGCATCATCAAAGTGCTAGTGTGTATTAAGCCCATTGCCAGACACAAAGGACACTTAGCTGAGAAAGACAGATGTGGCCTCATCTCCACCACACACAGCTTAGTCTAATGAAGAGCCACCGGCATCAAACAATAAGTAAGTGCACAAGAAAATAGCCACAATTAAGGTGAATGCTGCAGAGACAGATGGAGATGTAGGAAACCCCAAAGAATGTGGCAACGGAGATGGGAACGAGGAGAGGAGGAGAGGGATGCAATTTTGGACCTGGTGCTGGGTTGGGGACATGAAAACCCACCTCCAGCCCTGCTCCATTCTCCAGGAAGTACAGGTAGATTTTCCTTCTAATTTAGCAAAGCTAAACTTATGAATGGCCAGTGTTTTTCCCATCAAGCTTCCTGCACATCTGAAACCATAACACAGACTCTCAACACACTGGATGCTAATGCTGTTCGGTTCTCTTTTGCCCTTACTGGGTTGTATAACACTAAAAGTAAACTGATCAGGAAATTTAAAGTTCCGATTAACAGAGGTCTGCAAGGTGAGCTATATGAATGACTCTTACAGTTTTTGAAGACTTGGCTCACAAATGTCTAAGAAAGAAAACGCATTATTAAAGAGTAGCAAGGAGTACATTAACTGAGTTCTCCTCGCAGGACATCATGGTACTCAATGTGAAACCTTGGGCCTGTCACCAAACAGGATGAGAAAGAGGCATAGAACAGATTGGTGCCATCAGCAGACGCTGTGTGTGAAACCCTGTTCCGCCGTCTATAAATTGTATGACTGGCATCTTTCTCCTTACCCTCTCTGAGACTCAGCAATCTCATCTGTGAAATGGGGACAAAAATGGCAACTTCATGTGATCATTGCAGCAATAAATTCAAGCACACCTGTGAACATCAAGCAACTTAGCTCTAGCTATTATTTTTCTCCCAAGTCTTGTTTTCTCATCTGTATGCAAAATATATTTTGCATGTTTTCCTACTTCAAGGAGTTGTTTTAAGAGTCCCTGAAGTGAATGCATGTGAAATGGTTCTGATAACTTTAAAGGAAATCATAAATAATTGATCTTTATTAGTATTATTGTGCTATTACTTTGTGGATAAACATCAGAGCTGAGCCCCCCTCACTTGTTTTTGGAGAATAAACAGCATTCCAAAATTTTTCAGGTCCTTTAATCTACTTCCAGAGCTTCACTGTACGGTGGGAGTTGTTATGGAAGGTGTGTGGCATTGAGTTGAATCCATATTTGACCCCGGGGCACACCATGGAATCTATTTTCTCAAGATAACTCCAAGATATCAGGTTGCTGACTTACATTTTTTTTTTCCTTTTCACTTTTGCATAAAAGCAGAATGTAGTCTTGCCAGGTAATAAAGGGTTTTAGTTATAGAATGGCAGGTGAGCTACTTTTTACTGGATTGCCCATGTGCAATTATGTTCTATAAAACATCTCTACTTAATATACACCTCTAGATGTGGACATGTTCAATTTATGATTCTGTCTATTTGAAGATTGGTTGAAGGACCCTTCTTTACAATTAGGCAGAGTCGGGGGTCACCGTGTAGATTGATTTGAAAGGCACTGGCCATGTTTCCCAATTATCCCCCCCACGGTCACACAGCACCTAGAATGCAATCATTAAAATTAATTCCTTTGGGCTTTGACAGGGTTTCAGCAAGAGACATAATAAAATGCAAGAGCTGAGAGTAACTTCAAGATCATTTGGTTCAACTCACTTATTTTATAGGTGAGCAAACCGAGACCCAGCAAGAAGTTTCTTCCTCCCCTCCAAGGTCAAATGCTCAATACTGAACAGAGCACCCTCTGCACATCCAGTTCCTCTGCATCCTGTCTGGCAAGCAATCTCCTGACCAAACAACTTTCCTGGTGCTCAGAGGTCCCAGGGAGCAGAGGGAAGCCTCTGCTTGCATTCATTCCTGAGAAAGTTGGAACTTCAGCTTATTCCTGGACTATTTTTGGTGCTCCGACTTTCCTCAGGACCAAGTAGAGATGCTGATGCTTTCTGTTTCTTTTAAAAAGAGAGCCCAACTTGCTGAAACATAAAAATTAAAAATCACAAATATAACAGCTTTTATAAAGGAGATATCTGGCAGAAAATTCATTCCCCTGAAGGGGAAATGGGATTAGACAAGTGAGGAGGCAAAGACATGAATCAGCAGCAATCGTCTTTGCACTGAGAAGTGGACGGGTTTATGCTCTGCAGAACGAAATGGCAGGTTAACTGTTATCAAATGTAAAAACACATTTCCTCTGCAAGTGCGGAAATGTAATCTTGTCTGAAAGTTTAAGATGAAGCGGGGAAATGCAAAGAACCTGTCATTAATTAAGTGGGGAGGTGAGATTTACCAAGAAGAACAGAGATGTTGAGCACCTACTGTGTGTGCATAGAGTTCTGCAACAACTCCTGCAACAACTCCATGAGTCACATCCTTATTGTTCCCATTTCACAGATGAGGAAACCAAGGCTCAGAAACTTCGCCAAAGTCACAAAGCTAATGGATTCCAGGAGAGCATCCAAAACAGATCTGTTTGATTTCCAGAACATTAATAATTTGAACAGTTTCCAAATTAAAAAGCATGACTCTCTGGTATTTTAACTGTAAGTCTTATTTTTAAAAACCATTCTATTCCTGGGCTATGCCTCCAAAGTTCTGCATCTTCATTTCTTCATCTCTTGTATAGATACTATAAAAATAAAAATAAGACCATGGGTGTGAAAACACTTATTGGTAGATGAAATGTGACACAAATATGACCTTTACTAGCTATCATTTTCATAGTTCAATATTTACAGAAAAGATTTTGACATATGGAAAATTGTATGTGTGTGTGTGTGTGTGTGTCCCTGCATTTTAAGGATAGATTAGAAAATCCTTTAAATGGGTTTCCTATAATGGTCATTAAATAATATGAGCAATGGCTTTTGTAGGAAGAAAAAGAACAATGAGGTATTTAATAAGTAAATTAAAAAATTTCTTTAACTAGTAGAAAAAATGCTCAATTTATAAGTGAGTTATAACTACACTAAGAGAAGAAATTTTTGCTTCTCTTGATTATGGACTGATCAACAAGGTTTAAAGGAAGGGCTGCAGGTGTGTGGGGATTCACCCTGGCTCTGCACCCTATCGACTGTGTGACTTCCAGCACACTGCTTTACCTCTCTGAATCTCAGTCCTATTGTCTTTCACCGGGTTAAAGGCTTGCTCAGCTCTGCTTAAGTCAAAGTTCTGGGAAATGTGCAGTTCCTTCGGCTGATCTCAGTTTAGCCCAGAGCGGTAGCCAGCAAGTGGTCCCATTCATTTAACAAACACTTGTTTGTCACCACTGTACAAAAGGCACCATGCCAAGCTCTGAAGGGGTCCCCAAGATAAAGGAGACAATATCTGGTTTTGCTGATTGCTGGTGCAGAGGAATTGTAAAGCCCCACGAGAAAGCCATTGACATAGAAAAGTTTCCTGTCCGTGGTCATTTTCAGGGAAAATATAAAGAAATCTCAATTCATCTTCTCCCTTATTATGTTTTTTTTTTCTTCTCAAAGAATTGAAAGGCAAGAACAGGAGGAGCATTTCCAGGGGCGAGTTGTTAGGCAAGGAAGAAAGAAGCCTCTCCGGCCTCTTCCTAGCAGCAGAGACCCCAGCGGCCTCACAGTGGGCCAGCGGAACACAGCTGGACCCCGGCTTTCAAAGTCATTGCTGAACTCTTCAGTCAAGGTGGCCCCGGCAAACCACAGGCCTGGTTATTGCAGGAGTCAATCTGCAAATGAGCCCGGCCCTCCTTCCCTCTGCCCTTTCCTTCCTTCCATCTGCCTCTTTTAATGCCCTGCTTTGCCTCTTGCTGATTCCTCTGTGTTCTCCCTCCCTCTCCCTCTCTCTCTCCCCCCCCTCCCCTTCTCTCACTCTACTATCGTTGTTCTTCTTCTCTCTCTTCATCCCTTTACTAGAATTGCTGCTATCTATTATGCTTCTGTGTTTCTCTAAGTGATGCTTCACCCAAGACTCTAACAGGAAGTTAACCCAGGAACCTGTGAGAAAGTCTGGACCTCCTAGTTGCTCCTTTAACCACCACCCTTGAATCCCCTGTGAAATTTCCATTCTTTAAAATTTCACCAAGTAACAAATCTTTGCTCCTCACACTTCAGATAGAGCCCTAATATCCAGAGTATACAAAGAACTCAAAAAATTAGACAATAAGAAAACAAATGACCCAATCAACAAATGGGCCAAGGACCTGAACAGACACTTCTCAGAGGAGGATATACAATCAATCAACAAGTACATGAAAAAAATGCTCACCATCTCTAGCAGTCAGAGAAATGCAAATCAAAACCACCCTAAGATACCATCTCACTCCAGTAAGATTGGCAGCCACTATGAAGTCAAACAACAACAAGTGCTGGCGAGGATGCGGGGAAAGGGGTACACTTGTACACTGCTGGTGGGGCTGCAAAATGGTGCGGCCAATTTGGAAAGCAGTTTGGAGATTCCTGGGAAAGATGGGAATGGAACCACCATTTGATCCAGCTATTCCCCTTCTGGGTCTATTCCCTAAAGACCTAAAAACACCATGCTACAGGGACACTGCTACATCGATGTTCATAGCAGTACAATTCACAATAGCAAGACTGTGGAAGCAACCTAGATGCCCTTCAATAGACGAATGGATAAAAAAAAATGTGGCATTTATACACAATGGAGTATTACTCTGCATTAAAAAATGACAAAATTATAGAATTTGGAGGGAAATAGATGGCATTAGAGCAGATTACGCTAAGTGAAGCTAGCCAATCCCTAAAAAACAAATGCCAAATGTCTTCTTTGATATAAGGAGAGTAACTAAGAACAGAGTAGGGAAGAAGAGCATGAGAAGATGACTAACATTAAACAGGGATGAGAGGTGGGAGGGAAAGGGAGAGAGAAGGGAAACTGCTTGGAAATGGAAGGAGACCCTCAGGGGTATACAAAATTACATACAAGAGGAAGTGAGGGGAAAGGGAAAAATAATACAAGGGGGAGAAATGAATTACAGTAGAGGGGCTAGAGAGAGAAGAGGGGAGGGGAGGGGAGGGGAGGGGGGATAGTAGAGGATAGGAAAGGCAGCAGAATACAACAGACACGAGTATGTCAATATGTAAATCAGTGGAAGTGTAACTGATGTGACTCTGCAATCTGTATACGGGGTAAAAATGGGAGTTCATAACCCACTTGAATCAAAGTGTGAAATATGATATATCAAGAACTATGTAATGTTTTGAACAACCAACAAATAAATAAATAAATAGCATTTCTCCCATAACTAATGATGCTAAAAAAAAAAAAAAATTCACCAAGTGCCAACCCCTTCAGTCTCTTTTACTTAAAAAGAGCTCCTCACACTCTTTGTGTAGATCACGTTTTGTAAATGCAGACGCTCTATGAAGTTAGGCCTTGTGGCGCCCAAGGAGGCCAGGTGAGGTCCCAGGGATCCCAAACCAGGAAACACGTCTCTGATCTACAATTTTCACTTGAATCATGGGCAACGGCATGAAAATGTGTGTGTGCGTTTGGGGTTTCCTTTGTGGAAAGTCAAGTTGGAGGCACCTTTTCCCCAGAATTTGCCCACAGAAAAGGAAAACCATGATCCAAAGATCTTATGTGACAGCTTCCACTGGGTGCAGACTTGGGTTGGGTGTTGGTAAGTGAGCCTCCTCACAAGCATCATCTTCTTTATCCCTCCAGTTACCCCATGGGTAGGTGACCTGTTGTTTCCATCTTACAGAAGAGATAACTGTGCCAGGTTAGAAACTGGTACCAGATCAAACAGGAGATGTTAGAGCAGAGTAGTGAGCACGCATCTTTCTCAGCTTTATAACTGACTTCTGGCTTTGAATTAAAATGGAAAGAAAGCAGCACTTTCAATTTGGGCTGAATGACTGAACCAGAAAGAAGCCCGGGGGGTAGACAGCCATGATTTAAATGGCCTTGCCTGATGCCTTGAGGCCAGAGGGTATGTTGTGGGGCCCTGTAGGACAGTGGACAGACATGAGATTTGTAGCCCAGGGCTTCTGGATTTCAACTCAGATTCAACCACCTCCCTGCCCTAGGACCCTGCACAAGTTAATTCTCTGTTCTCACCCTGCTCAATGGTACTGCCATGTCACCATAGGGTATTCTACTAAGCTTGCTCATTTGAATGCTTTTGGGGACATCAAGATAGTTTCTAGAAGTTACTCTTGCTACTATATAAATAGAGATGGAAGTAAAAGGAAATAGAGGACATTCCCCAAGGAGTTAGTAACAGGATACAGACCCAGAGCCAGGTCTCTTGACAATGTGCGTGAAGACCACTCCTCACTCTCCCCATTCTGATAACTGAGAAGATGTCACTCTGCAGTCTGACAGAGCCAGCATGGTTGAGGTGGACACCCACATGCTCTCGGACCTCCATAGTCACCCATGGTCTCCTTCTCCCAAGTCCAATGATCATATTTAATTATTATTTTTTTTTAATTTTAAAATGTCTCCATTGCATTTGGTCCTGGTCAATCTTCCTTTTGAGACTCTGCACCTCAACTTCTGTGACTCAGTACCTCCTTTTCCTCCCCTTGCTATGTGTTTATATATTGTTGGCCTGGAGAATGAACTTTTTCTTCTTTCCGTGTGTGTGTGTGTGTGTGTGTGTGTGTGTGTGTGTTTGTGTGTGTGTGTAGGAAAAACAGGGAGAGATGCAATCTGGCATCTACACTTTCAATTATAAAACTGGTTATCATTTATTGAATGATATATTCTAAGACACCTGCTTTTTTAAAACCCATTATTGCATCTTAATATTATGACAACCCTGCAAAGAAAGCTTTATGGAGGTGAAGGAACTCCCCACAGGTCCAACAGACAACCAGGGAGCCCCCAAGGGGAGCCTGGACTACCCCTCTTCTCCATGCCCCAAAGACCTCCCGCAGGGGTGGCTCTTCTTCAGTACGCTCTTGTAAGGCTTCTTGAACTAAAATGTGTTCTTGCCCTTAGTCTAGTCTTCTGCCTTGGGATTCAGAGAGGTGAATTGAGGAGCTAACGGTCCTACCGTGAATCCAGCTCATCAGAGCCATTTCCTACGCCACCCACCCAGCCACACACCCAGGCCCGTACTATTATTTTGACTTTCTAGGATTGAAGAGAAAAACAGAAAGAGATTGAAAACAAGGCACGGTCATTTCTAATTTATCATCTTTGAGAATTTTTGCTTAACATTGAAATAGCATTTTTCTTCTCCCCTGCACCTAGAATTGTAAAGCAAGAGCCAGGGAATGGGAAAAAATCTATTAAAACAAGATCCTTGCTACTTTATGGTAATTAAAAGCAATAAATATTCTTGCCCAGAGTGCTAAAAATCTCAAATAGCCGGTGGGTCAATACTGTTTCCCTGGTTAGGATGGTAATAAATCTTTATTCCTTTTGAGTCAAAATAAGGAAGGGGTTTTATTCATGAGCTCCATGACCTGGCACTGCGACATTCTCAAAACAGCACGGCTGGACTGAAGTTCCTCCATGGACTGTATTTCTGTGCCCTCTTCCCACCCGCTTCTCCCACCACCAAAGCAGCTGACCTGGTGTGGTCTCTTAATAATGCAACACAAATATCCTTCTCCTGTGTCATAATGGCAAAGTGATGTAGGACATCCAGTCAGCTTCTCACCATCGCTGGAAGCTGATCATTCTGTACTCTGGTGGAAAACTCTGGGCCTCGAGAGCTCATCTTCCTCTGCAAATGCTATTGCTTGCCGTGAAATACATTGCTGATGACCCTTTAAGACACTTTTCTTTTTCCTTTTTGAGACTGGTTAACAGCTTTTATTATTATCCTTTTGAAAATGTCTCTGTGTCAGGTTGCTTTCCATTATAATAGCAAATACCAGAGGGGATGGGTAAAGAGAACAGGTTTACCCTGGCTCCCCGTTTTGGAGATTTCAGTCCATGATTGATTGGCCCGTGGCTTTGGGGCCTGTATTGAGCTAGACCATCACGGTGAGAGTGCGTGGCACAGAAAAATTGTTCATCTCATGGCCAGGATGCGAAAAAGAAAGAAAGGAAGAGATGGAGTCCCCAAGGTTTCTTTGAGGGCATGATTCCAATGACCTAAAGAACTCCCACTAGGCCTCAACTCCCAAAATGCCAAACCCTTACCACAAGGACCTCGGAAGACAACTTAAGATCCAAATGATAGCAGCTGTGTTCCCAAGTTCAGGCCTGGCACTGGCTGCGCTCACCTGTGATCAGCACTACTTACTCAGGAAGCTGCATGGCCTTCAGCCCCTGGTGATCAGGGCATAGAGTCAGTCTTTGAAGTCATCCCAGAGGAAGGTGGAGGCCATGTGCTGAACCTTAACCTTGGGAGCTCATTCAAAGGAATTTGTGCGACCTTTGGGAACTCTTTTATTCTCAGAATCTCAATCTTCTTAACCATAAATGGATGGTTCCTGGGTGTTCCTTTCTGTCACTGTTCCATGGTCCCATGACACACGGGCACTCTGTCTCAACTCCTGCTTGGTCATCACTTTGGGGGAGAAAGCAGAGATATGGTAAAAGCAGCAGCTCTTCTCAAGCTGAGCTGCTCTGATAAGCCCACTCTTCTCCTTTGACCAGAAGCATGGATCTGCTTTTGCCTCTTAGAATTGATTTTCTATAGAAAGCTTACACTAAGTTCTAGTTGCCTCGAAAACACCACTCTCGTTGGGGTGACTCTGGGGTGACTTCAACATTTAGCTAACACAGCACAATGTGTATCAGGCTAATTTAGAGATAAACGCATGAATGTTCATAAGACACACCAGAACAGCAACATTCCAAAATGCTTCGGGTCCAATTTATGCCTCTGTGACAATGCATGTTTTATTTTCTATAGGGGAAAACCACCCAGGAGAATAGGTTTGCTGAATAAGATAGATCCTTTTCATGCCTATTTATTGAATCACAGGTAGACTGTAGCATGCTTTATGCTAAAGAGGGCTCCGGGTAAATACTGAGGAATGTCAAGAGTAACTGCATATCTATGAATAACACTATAGAAAAATTGCCGGCTAAGATGAAGACTGTATACCAAGCTGCACTGCTTGTATGTCCCCATTTTTCTAATTCATTATTCTGTGCCACACTTGTAAACCTGTACCACTTTGCATTCTTTTTCTTTAGGAAACCTAAGCTGGTTGGGAAGGGGGAGGGAGGGCATTCAGTTTGGAATTCCGGAACAATGGTAAGACTTCACAATGGCCAGAAGGCCAAGTTGGGTCTCAAAAGCAAGCAGAGCCCCTGCACTGGTTTCAAAGGAAGGACTGGAATTGGGTCAGGGAACTCAGTATCAGTGGCCAACCTTCATAATAGATCATGAGGCTTGGGGGCAACGATGGGACTCGGCAAGTACAAAGAGATCTTGGCTGGAGATCTACCCCAAGGGAAACCTCAGTGCTTCTGTTTGTGGGAGAAGGGAGAGAAGAAACAGGAGATGAAGGAGAGAGGTGAGCACAATGGCTCCATCCCACATCATCCTGCTTTGGGTTCTGTCCTCCTGCCCAGAGAGGAGGGGTCCTTAATCCAGCATCTGGCCTTGATTATGAAGAGGATCGCCCTTATTCCCCAGATCAGGAAAAGCACACATGGATATATATTTCTGAAAAGTGTTTTCTTTTTTTTTTTTTCAATTTCTATATGAGCATCAGAGGCAAGAAGTAGAATTCCGGGAGATCACAATATATACAGAGCCCTCAGGTAGGGTTTTCTAGTACCATTTCAACACACTGCCACAGGTTTCCTTCGAATGGCATTGCTGGGGACACCTGACTCCCGACCTGGGATCCATGTTCTGTGTCCTGCACTCAGTTGGGCTACTGGTGAATAATATGGGATGAGATGGCCTCTGAACTGGGGGAGTGAAAGCAGAGGGGATAGGAAGACAGTGGACAGAGTCCAGGGGAGAGGAATCGCAATCCTCCAGACTCTGGCAGCTATAAGCATTTTGGCTCTTGCCTTCTCGTTGGTAGTGCAAGCTATTATCTCTCTGTTCTGAGGAGTCGGATCAAACTCCTCCAACACTCCTTCCACTCTGTAAGTGCTGTTGACTCCAACTGTTGACTTCAGTGAAGATGCTCTTCGGCATCCCAGACTCAGCTGGTGACCTCCCTACTCTTCTCCAGGTCCTGAGGTCTCAATGCACACTTCTCCTCTCCCAAATGCTGGCAACACTGCCTCTTTGCATTCTCTGATACCAGATGACCACCATGCTGCAAAGGCCAAGATTGCAGGGACTTAATGTTCCCTCGGGAACACTGGCCAAACAATGGCCAACAGAGCTTAGACCCCCAGTTTATTTCTTTTCCAAGTGGCTTATCTTTGAAGTTGATGACCTATGTAGCCTCTTAAAGTTCCTCATGAGATTAAGCTCTGTTTTCAAATAGCCATAACATGGTTGATAACCCACATTTAGTAACGGTTTCCCCTTTCTGTCTCATTCCCCATCATCCAACTGGTGTATTCTGGATTCGTTGTCTCAAAGTTGTCTTCTGGGCAGAGCCCAAACCAAGGCACAAGGAAAGTCTTTGCATCCCTCACTGGAATTCATTAGAATGAAGGCTAAGAGATGATGCTCCAAAGAACCTGGCTACCCAGGGAAGTGGTATATGGCAAGGACTTCCAAACCTCGGTGACCATCAGGACACTTTGAAGTTTTTTGTTTGTTTGTTTGTTTGTTTTTAATACACCTTCTTATCCACTACTCCTGGAAAAATGATTTCATAAGTCTCAGTCCTCAGATATAAACATTTGAAGAGTTCTCCCAGTGATCCTAATGATCAACCCAGTTGGAGAGTGATTTAGGCAGAATAATAACCTTCCAAAAGATTCACATTCTAATTTCTGAAACCTATGAAGATGTCACCCTTGTAAGGCAAAGTGAAATCAAGCTAGCTTATGGAATTAGGCTTCCTAAAAAACTGACCATAAAACAGATGGAGTATCCTAGATTATCCCAATGGTCTCAATGCAATCACAAAGGTCCTTAAATGTGCAAGAGGAAGACATAAAAGTCAGGACAAGAGAGGGAGAAATAGCACCATGAGAAAGACTTGGCCATATGTTTCTAACTCTGAAGTTAGAAGAGCCAAAAAATGCAGCCTTTAGAAGTAATAAAAGGCAAGGAAATAGGTTTTCTTCTAGAGGCTAAAGCACAGATGCATAGCATTGTTCATAAGTTGATTTTAGATTAATGAGACCTATTTCAGACATCTACTTCCAGAATTAAAATATTGCAGATTTATGTCACTTTAATGCACTTAATCTGTTGGTAATTTGTTACAGCAGCAATTTGAAACTAATACAGGGAACAATTGTTTCAGGGAATTACTCCTTAAACTTTAATGTACATATAAATCATCTGGGAAATTTTTGAACTATAGAATTAATTGTGGTAGGTTGGGGGAAGATTTGAGATTCTACTTTGGAGGGGTGGTGGTTATAGTTGCATTCCCCAGCTCACTATTTCTTTGTTTACTTACTGTTTTCAAACATGGTCTGTCTAAATTGCTGAAGGCCTTGATAAGTTGCTGAGGGTGACCTAAATCTTGCAATACAATCCTCCTGCCTCAACCTCCAGAGTTGCTGGGTTACAGGAATGTGCCACTGCCCCTGATAAGATTCTATATCTCTTACCAGTTCACAGGTGCTGCAGATGTGGCTGGTCTGTAGAACACACATGGCAAGACCAGAGCAGGATTCTTGACCTCAGCACATCAACACCTTTCCCCATGGACCTCTTTGTTGTAATGGTTATCCTGTGCATTGCAGGATATATGGGCAGCATCTGTAGCCTCAACCTATTAGATGCCAGTAGCACTCTTCCAATGTGACAACCAAAAATGTCTCTGAAAATTTCCAAACATCTCCTGGGGATGACTGAGAACTACTATCCTAGGGGATTAAGAGACAAACAACTGTAAATGATTAACAAGGAAGTAGATGTAGATCAGCACAACAGATTCAAAGTACAAAACTCAAATAAAAAGGAAGGTGTTTTGTTACGATTTGAGAATATGGACCTATGACAAGGAAAGGAACAATTTCCCCTCTAAAAACCAAATAGAAATTTGAAAACTTAGAGTAAATGGACCATTTTCTCAAAACCCGCAAACGAATAAATACTCAAGCAATTTGAATAATCCTATAACCTTTAAAGAAATTCAATTTATATTTTAAAAGCACCCAAAATAAATATTCACACCTAGACAGTTCCACTCTAGAATTACTTCAAATTTTTTAAAAAAGGATTAACACCAACTTTATTCAATCTTTTGCCATAAAGTAGAAGAGGGGGAACATTTTACAAGGCTGTTATTACTCTGGTAATAAGACCAGATGGAGATAGAACAAGAAAATTATAAGACCAACATCTCTCATAAATTTAAACACAAAAATCCTCAACAAAATATTAACAAAATGCAAATGTGTATAAAATGAATTATAAAACATAATCAAGTGGAATTTTTTCAGGTAAGCAAGAATGGTTCAACTTTCAAAAAATCAATCAGTGCACTCTACCATACCAATAGATGCAAAGAGAAATACCAAATGATCATTTTAGTTGTTGAAGTAAAAGCATCTGACAAAACCCAACACTTATTCTTCATTTTAAATAAAAGCTCTCAGAATGTAGGAGGATTGTTCTCAATTTGATTAGAAACATCTACAAAAATCCTACATAAAGCATCATTTTAGTGGTGAAACATTGAATACTTTCCCTCCAAGATCAGAACAGGAAAATATTGACCCCTATCATCACTCTCCTACACAATAGTACTGAAAGTTCTAAGCCAGTGCAATGAGGCAAGAAAAAAAAAAGCATCAACTTGGAAAGGAACAAAATTATTCCTACTTGCTATTATATAACACTTCATAGCAAATCCCAGGGAACCTATAAGAACAAGAATCAATACCTCAGTTCTGTATAGTCATAGAAGAGCAGATCAACCCACAAAAACCATTTCACATTCCTATATGTTAAAAATGAACATATGGGAACAAATTAAGAACATAACACTATGACTGCTCTAGGGAGAATGAAATAATTAGGTATAACTCTAACAAATCACGTTCAGAATCTGTGTGTTTAAATTACAAAATACTGCTAAAAGGGATCAAAGACCTAAATAAATGGAGAGATATGCTGTGTTATTTGATTGGAAAATTCAGCAGAGGAAAAATTAACAGGTTTCCTAAATCAATAAGAAAATTTCATGCAATCCCTATCAAAGTTCCAGCAAGGTATTCTGTATATAGAAACAAGTTTATTTTAAAATTTGTATGGAAAAGCACAGCACCTAGAATAACTGAAACATTCTTGACAAGGTATAAAATGAGAAATATCATTTTACCCGATGTCCAGGATTTCTAGCTGTAGTAACTGGGATGGTGTGATAGTGGTAGAAATGGATCCATAAGTCAGTAAAACAGAATAAAGAACCTACATCGACCTATTCAAATATACTCAAATTATTTTTCTACAAAATGCAAAAGCAATTTAATGGAGGATGAATACTTTTTAAAAAAAATACTGGTAAAGAAGTTGAACAGCCATAAGAAATCTGGACCCCAACCTAAAACTTACACATTATGTAAAAATTAACTCCAATTGGATTTTAGGGTTAAATACAAAATATAAAACTATAAGACCTGCATAGATAATGGAAGAAAATCTTTGGGAACTACCACTAGTCATTTAGTTCTTAGACTAAACACACACAAAATAATCACAGTACATGAGAGGAAAAAAATGATAAACTGGATCACATCAAAACTTAAATTTTATGCTCTGTGGGAGATTCTGCGAAGGGAATGAGATGGTTATGTATCAGATGTGGGCATCTGATGCAGGACTTGTATCTAGAATATGTGAGGAACTCTCAAAATACAACAGTTAAGAAAGCAAAGCATTCAAATAGGAAATGGGCAAAGACATAAACGTATTTCAATGAAGAGGAACTTGTGTGTGTGTGCATGTGTGTAATTGACAAGATATTTGGTATCATTAACTGGTAAGTAAGAAAAAAAGGAAAACCCAAAAGTGCTACCTACACACTTATCAGGGTAACTATAATAAACAAGTAGTGATAACATCAAATCCTGGCAAGGGTATGGAGAAATTGGAACACTTCACAGTGCTGTTAGAAGCAAAAACAATATGGCCACTTTGAAAATGAGTAAGGTATCCTCCTACGGAATTAATCATGCACTTCTTATACAACTCGGGCATTAAACTTGAATATTTATTGCAGCAGAATGAAACAGGTTTACACGAAAATCTGTACCTGAAAGTACATAGCAGATTTATTAGCATTAGTTCAAACCCAGATACAGCCCAAATGTCCTTCAATAGTTGTGTGGTTGAAGAAACTATGGTACAGACATACCGTGGACGACTACTCAGAAACAAAAAAGGAACAAACCATCCCTAAGTGGTTTGGAATTTACACCATCAGTGGTTCACATGATTTGGATGAATCTTAGTAGAATTATGCTGAGTTAAAAAAGAAAACCTTAAAAATTACATACTATATGATTCAAGTTTTATAATATAAGTCAACAGAAATAATAGAGATAGAGAACAGGTTTGTGGGTGCCAGGAGTTAGGGAGGATGGCCGGTGGAAAGTGAGAAAGTGGGGGGAAGAAGGAAAGAGCGAAGGAGACGGAAGGATGGAGGAAGGATGCTGGTGTTCTGGAGAGGCTTTTCATTGGAGGATTGGTATGAAGGACTGTTGGGGGCCACATGTAGGCTTGGGAGAAAGACGGAGTTGTAAGGATCGCAGGGGTCCACAGGGCAAGCACATGAGAGAAGATCTTAAGACCAGATGTGAGAACTTCAAATGTTCAGGAAGTTCCTCTAGAAGGAAAGAGGATTCCAGTCCCGTCTCCCATGTGACAAAAGGCAGACCACACTTGCTAAATTCTAGCTGTTTCCCAAATGGCAATAACGCCTACACCATCATCAAGGTATTTGCCCTGTGTATAGTCTGCTTGCACTGTTATATATTCAGTGTCTCTGTTTAAATTGACTCAGACCTAACATAACAAATATTTGCATATTGTAAAAACTGTGCCTGTGGACTACCTGAAGCCATCTGGTGCCCCATCCGTGGTACACATTACACGCTTTGTATCAAAGGGAGGAAAGGGGCATTCTGAGCAGCGGGAAGCGGCTGAGCAGGGCACAGAGGCAGAAAGGAACGGGAAATGTATTCAGAGTCCGTAGTGTCTGGACTGGAGGACGCACGCAGGAAGGAGGACTAAGAAAGGTCAGGCGGGGTGGAAAGGAACGGAGTGGTACAATCAAAGTCCACTCCACTCTTTGCTTTATCTCTTGCTCGGGCAGGACTGGGCAGGTGTCCTGGGGACTGCATGTTCTCATTCTCCCCCTCAGCTACAGAAGTGTGGGCAGTCATGTGTGGCTGTGTTAACACGACATGACTAAAACCAATCCCCCAGTCCCTTCGGGCTGCACACCTCGCCGCTTCCACGGCTTCCATGTGCTGATTTGCATCCGGGCAGGTTGTGTAAACAAGCCTGTTAGGGGAATATAGATAACCACAGCCTGGATTATGGTTCAATAGTCTGGTCTGGGGAAATCAGAATTTCCACTTATCTCCCATGGCAAGGTGGAGCCTCTTAACTGCTCACGGGGTCCGCAGTTCTTCCCCCCCCCCTCCCAAGATACTGGTGCTGACCCGGAACACTGGATGGCTTCCTCCTGCCCAGTCTCTCCCCCACTCCTGCCTTTGCAGCCACAGATGTTATTTCTCTGAGTTATCAAACAATACCCAGCTCTGCTCTCAGTTCCTTGGGAAGGTCAGGGCAGGGGAACAGAAGCGGAGCTCCCCTAAGAGAGATTCCCCAAATGCCCAGTGACTCTTTTAAGGCTGGGAACTCAATCTGATTCCATCATGTGGTCCCCAGAGGCTGTTCCAGTCTCTGGCTCATGCAGTTGGAGGTGAAGATCAGAGTTCCCCAGAGTCTATTCAGACCCTGGGTTCATTCCAGCTCCCTGCTCTGTGACCTTGGGCAATTTACTTAAACTTTCTGAGCAGTCATTTTATATTCATCTAAAAAAAGTGAAGATAATAATTATGCCTACTTCTTAGGATTATTAGGAGAAGGCAAATCAACAGTGGATGCCAAGAGCTTAGCATGTTTCTTGGAAAGAGTAAAATAAGTGCTAAATAAGTTGTAACTATTGTTAATATCATCCTGGAGCTACAGGGGTGGGTGGTGATAATGATGTGATGTCAGTACATATTCAATAAACTAAATCAGAGAGGTATTGATAGGTACTTTGCATGTCCCTCTGGAACCGTACAGAGGACTGCTTTAAGACAACAGGAGGAGAGGAAGTCCCTGGAGAAGAGAGAGCTGACTTCCACATAGGGGTGGAAACCCACTGCACAGAGACAGTTGGCCAAGGCTCAAACCCTACACAACCACTTAAAAGCTCTGCAGAAATCAGGGGCTTTCTGGAGAGTTCTCTAAATTGTCAGCTGGTCCCCCATCAATCGGGAACCTCAGTAACTGGCTTAACCTGAGAACAAAATTAGGGGATGTTTCTGAAATCTCTGCATCGGGAGCTCTTTCAAGACTTGTTGACAGCAATTCCTGGAAGCTCTGCAGCCACCGTCCTCTTTGTTGTCAGATAGAGTCCCCTTCTAGCCCCACCCTGGGTCTGGTCACTCCCCTCCCTCACGGCACACAGCCGAACACGGGCTTCCTTCCTAGTATTTGAACACTGAAAACTCGTGACCTGGGGGCCTTCTCCTCGCTCTTTCCCTTATGGAAGGCTGTTTCCGCGATCTCAGGATGGCTCTCCTTTGCTCCAGAGCCTTGTCCAGTTGTGATGACCTTGAACATCCCTCACTGGTCTCCAAATCAATGAGCTCTCTAGTCATTTCAGCCACCCGGTCTTTTTACATTTTCTGCACAACATTCAGTGTCTGAATTTATTGGTTCCTCCTGTTCCTCCGACTGAGAGCTAAAGTTCATGAGCATAGAAACTTGCTCAGCTCATTCGCTGTTCTGTCTCAGGGGCTGCAACATGCTCCAAACATGAATTTTGAAGAAGTTGATTTGGGCAGTAGAAGAAACTGGGGAGACGTCACTATCATTCCCCTGGAGAAACTTTAGATTCGCCCTGATGATCGCAGGTGCGTGTAGGTGGGGCCATACTGACTGAGCCGTAACCAAGAAGGACCGCTACAGTCACACAGGTTTTATCTTTGGAGGACGTGGCCCGAAAGGGAAAGGAAGGGACTCCATTCTCCAACAGAACATAGCAGAGGAGGGGAAGGAAATGATGCAAAGAAGACACGCTCCAAGGACATTCCCTATGTCCAAGCATCCAGCCAGATGTCCTCTGATTTGGGGCTATCAATTGTTCCATGCCAACTTTCATACTAATAATGCCAACATTCATTATTTCATTTAATTTGTATACTATTAATTCATTTACTTCTTATACTATCTTCTGCAGTATTATTATTATTATTATTATTATTATTATTATTATTATTATCAGCAGCAGATCTGTTTTAATAGGTGAACCAAGGAGTCCCTTACTTCTAAAACTCTGTACATGAACCACCATCTACACTGCTTCTCCTGCCCTACTAAACCATCCTTCCTTCACTTGGTGATTCTGTATCCCTGTTTGGACCACATGCCAAATTTTAAATATACAAAACCAAAACCAAAAAAAAAAAGAAAGATGCATCAATCAAACCAACTTGTTTAAGGAGAAGGAGCAGCAGGAAGAATCAGCCCTGTTTACCACCAGACTTCTCAAAAGACCCATTAAAGTGAGTTCTTCACTGAATTCCATGCTTTGCTGAAAGCTTGTCCATTAGGACAAATCTATCCTCTCCGTCACATAATGTGGACTGTGTTGTATACTGTGTTTCCCTTTTTCTACCAGCTACCCGAGAATTCAGAATCAAATTCAATACCTGATCCTAGCGGGTATATTCATTTTTTAATTCATTCATGTATTCCCTAACAACAAAAACAACTATATGTTGGTGTGGAGATAATGATGTAAATGTATGGCATAAATAATTTGTCAGGCTCTGTGTTAGCCAAGGAGCTCAACTGAGAAATATTTATTCTCTTCTCACTTTAATTTGCTAAAGTCTACCTCAATTCTTTATTTATTAAATTTGTCCCTAAAATTCTTTGGAGAGCAGGTAGAGAATAATCCTCTAGTGAGCAAAGTTTAACATATCTTGTTGTAAAGATAAAATCAACGTGGCCTCATGCACTCGGGTGTGACAGAAGACACATACATGGGATGGAATTTCTTTTTAGCATCAACCATGATTTCTTATCAGCAGCTTTATAAATAAGAAAACCCTGAGAATTCATGTTTCTTCATAGATGGAGCCAATTCATATTTCTTGGTAGAGGGAGGATATTAAGCAAATACTGACCGATCATCAAAAGTGTATCTGCTGAGGTGCAGTCTGTGGCTGGGGACGGAGGGATGAGTATTTCAGCACTAAGTGGAAACAGACAGCTCTTTCCACCCCAGTCGGTGGCCAAGTCCTATCAGTTCTACCTTCGGGTGCTTCCTCAGTCCCTCTCCTCCACCACCACCTTGATTCAGGCTCCTCAAACCCTCAGCCTTGGTTCATGCTGCTAATGCACCTTGCTGTGTGTTTACCACAACTCCCACCCCAGTTGCCCCTTCCTGCCCCTTTCATCTCCTACATACCATTTCCTTGCTCCCTCTAAGAGGTTCCATTTTCTCAAGAGTAAAGTTCATATTCCTTAGCTTAACATTCCATATCCTTCACAACCAGTCCTACAAAGTACACCCCTCTTAGCCCATCCCGTCTTTCGGGAAAAAAGACAGTGGTCCTGCTCCTCAGGGCAGGAGAGAGAGGAAGATTGCCTGGGATCTCTTCAGGAGCTTGCTAGCCTGATTGCAGATCCCAGAGATAGACAGGCAGTAGGCGAAGGGCTCAAACCACAGAGCCCCCAAATTTCACCACCCTTATAGTGTAGGAGCAGTATCACCTCTCAGAGAATGATTCTCCTCAGTCAAATGGAGATAATACAGGACCTAACTCACAGGATATTAATGGAAAGATTCAGTTAGAAAGTGGGCCCAGTGCCTGACCTCTGGTCAGAGCTCAATGCACGTCAGATAGGATCACCCTTCTCTTGTGCGGACACCCAGCCCTGGTGAGCTACGCTGGACTCAAGGTAAATCACGAAACTTCTCATCTACTTTGAGCCTAAATATCCATTCGAAGTAGACTCAAGTCTACCTGTGGTCCCTTAGCCCAGGCCCATGTGGTCATCTTGTCCTAATATTCTGACGGCACTGAGAGTCATGGAAAGCAAAGGTTGAAAAAAATCACACCCTACAGGCAAAGGAGAAGAGCTCCTCACACAGGCAGCCCTCATGCAGAATGAAGGGGCCTCTCTGAAAGAGGACAGTCCAAGTGCTGCTGTCCACCTCAGCTGCCTGAATGAAAAGAGGGTAGAATTTTTAAAAAATGGTTTTAAGAGTCAGGCTTAATGACTTAGTCATTTGTTACCTGTTTGCCTCAAGGAGTGCTCTCACCTCGTTGTATGTAACCTAAAAGTTCCTGTCTACAGCCGTAATGCTTGGAGTGAAGCGACTGGACTGTGAGAGCTGTAACATCCTGGTCCATCCTGGTGTGATGGACTGACCGGGTGGTACCTGCAGGTGGCTGGAGGAGGTGGGTCACTGAGGGCAAGTCTTCCCCAGGCCCTGTCCCCCTCCCCGTCTGCTCCCTCTGCCCCACCCTTCCTGCAGGCTGTTGTGCCACAGCTCAGGCACAGAGCCATGGAGTTGGCCGCTGATGAACTGAGACCTCTGAAACTGTGAGCCCCAAATAAACTTTGCCTCCTGAAACTGGTTATTTTGGTCGCAGTGATGGAAAGATGACTGACATGCCGAACCATGCTTTTACCTTTACGTCACTTGAGCCTCTCCTCTTCCGGATTGGAGAGGGAGCTGGACTCCCCCACAGAACCTGACAATCATACGCATACCATTTAGGTTTGCTTGAGATTTTCATCTACCTCCAGTTGCCCCACGTGCTTTCATTCATTCACTTTTTTAAATGATTATTGAACCTCTATTGGGTGCAAGGCATTGAAAGAGATATGTACTATAGCGCTGAACAAAATAGACCCCATTAGTAATCTCAGGGTGGTTCCAAAATGACATGGAGAAGAAATAAATATATATGTACCAAAATACAGAAGTAAAGAACTACGCTATCTGTCATTAATAAAATCATCAGAAAGTCATGAGAAAGAACAAATTGGGAGATGTCATTTATATGGTAGGAGATTGGATGGGAAGGCTGCTCTAAGGAGAAACATTTAACCTGAGACTTTAGAGGCAGGTAGAATTATTCAGATGCAGAGAAGGAAATAAGGGTTTCTAGTACATAAAACAACATGTGCAAAGGTCCTGAGGTGGGAGCCAGAGAGAAGGCCACTGAGGCTAGAAAGTAATGAGCAAATGGCAGAGTGACAGAAGATGATATACGTGAGAGAGGCAGGGAGAGATTTCCTTTTTGCCTTCAGATCACAATTTGAATGTCACATCTGTGAAACATTCATAGGTTACCACCTTATAAGAATTTCTGTCCCTCCTCTGTGGTTTACAGAGCATATGGGCACTGTAGTCACACACCTCCCTCCCTATTACTAGAGCAGAAGAATCTTAAGGCAAGGAATTAACCTTACCCATCTCGGCTTCCTCCACACCCTCTTGCACAATGCCCATGACAAAATGACTGTTCAAGGAATACCTGCACATTTCTTTGTGTCAAAATCCATGTGACTTAGAACATATGGAGGAGATTTTTTAAATAGTGTTAGAAGAGTGCAGACTCTTACTGGGGGAAAAGCACCCCATGTTTTCTTACTATTTTCCATCATTACGTTTCTGTGTTCTCCCCAGCTGGACTGTCTAATTAATTTCTTATTAACATTTCTCAATATGAGCAGCGACTAATAATCACCACATCACAAACAACATGATTCGAAGATGGTCACTTTATAGAAGGGAGGTATTCAGGGCACACAGACATTTGATAAATAACAAATGGCCACAGGGCATTTAGAAGCTTGCAATTTAAAGGCAAACTATAGGCTATAAGACTAATCACTTTGTATCATCAACGTTGGATATCTTTCTACAGATTAATTCTAATCAATAATAAAATAGTTTTTCCCAGTCTCTAAACCTTGGCAGAGGATAACTGTGGGGTAGGAACATGTAGCAATTTGAAAATTCCCTCCAGCTACCCACAGGCCTTGTCTGAATACAACCAGAAGTTGTGTGATGGTCTATGGAGAAGATAAATTTTGATTTTGAAGGGTCAGGGGTCAGGATATAGCATGAGGCAATATTTCCCCAGTGTTTTATAAAATGATAGTAGTGCATTTGATGTACGCAGGTGCTCCCTACTAACCAAAGACTTATGGTTCAAAATGGGAAGATTCTGGGTCAAAGAAAAAGCCAGAGATGTTTTTAAGAATCTTTTAAGAGGCCTTAATATTCAAATATGCATTATTAATTATATGAATAGAGATACACTATTTAATGTTGCCCAAATAAATCTGAACAATAGATTATTTTTTACATGTGTCTATTACAATTACTTATAGTCATGACCTTAGAAGTCATAGATTATTAGATGAGCCATTTAGTCCCTAAAGTGACCACATAAAGTGGAAACACCACCGAGTTCAAGACCTGATGAGTCACTAAAAACGATGTCCTCAATCATGTCACATAACCTTGAAGTCTCAATTTCCTTCCCTGTAAAGGAAAGTGAAAGCATCATTCCTAAGATCACTGACTAAATGGGATGGTTTTATGTTAATAAAACTAAGACCTTTTAAAAATTGTAAGCACATATAATTTTTGCTTTTATTACTAATAAAATTCAATATAAAGACTAAGCACTTAAGGAAGGATAATAGCAAACTTGGGAGAGTAGGGAGAGTAAAGAAAGAAACTAAGAAACCAACAGGGGAGCAGTGGGGCTATGTATAGACCTGTATGGGCTACCAGGGTCAGTACCACGGACAGCTCTCCTGACCAAGGGCCTCCGCCCGCCGAGTTCGGTCCTCAGATAGCCCACACCTACCTATTGGGTTAACATTCTTGGTTTTAATGGGAGCTGAGGTTTATCCAACAAGGAACTACTTGGGCTGACATGGAAGATGTGATTCTGTCTATAATAACAGAAAGTTCCCAGCACTCACAGCCTTAGTTAAATCATTGGAACAATGACAGTGCTTCCCCATGCCTAATTCCCCCAGAAGTAGACACACTCATCCTGACATGGGTCCTTAAGAAAATATCAGGAGGATGTCTGAAAATATGCATTGGACTGTAATGGGGTTCAGGTTTGATGTGGGTCTTTTCAATCCTCCTTGAAATCACAGGATCACACTAATTCAAGCGTGTTGAGATCCTTCCAAACATATAAAGAAAACCCTGCTGTGTGCCCATCACAACACTAAGATGCATACATACCATGGAAGTTATTTACCAAATATATACTCCACTGTATGTTACATGGAAATAGGAATTGGGTCAACTATATTTCCCAGGCTCCTTTCCCAGATGCCTCCCTACTAGGCCTTGCCCAAAGGAGACACTAAAGAGAGATTGGAAAATATGAGGAAAAGAGATCCCTTTCCTATTTATGCTATGGTCACATTCATCTCTATGCCCGTTTGCTCCAGCAGTAAGGTCCTGGGATTATACTACTGTACCCTCAGTGCTTTTAAATATTTGTATAACCACAGACTCACTTTGGAAATACGATGAATGTTTTAGGCCCTCTTCTCCCAGATCACCTATTTATAAAATTTTGAATGTAATATCAAGAGGTTCATGGGTCCTCTAAATTGTCTCCTATTGATTTCCAGAATGTACCCAATCTTAAAGTTCCCATAAGATCAAGAAAATTTTTTAAAAAATCATCCATAATTTTAAATATAACTTTTTTATATGTATAACCAAAAAAAATCCTGTTTGGAATGTAGGAGTGCCTTTATTGTTTTTTATTTTAATTTTTTTTTTTAATTTTAAGCATGCACATTTTCTATAAAATATTTTTTGCCTGAATTTAAATGAAATTAATAGGTGGTTTAACTTTATTTATCATACACAATATGGATGAAATTATTATTATAGACAGACTCACATCTTCCACATCTCTCTCTCTCTCTCTCTCTCTCTCTCTCTCTCTCTCTCTCTCACACACACACACACACACACACACACACGTACACCCCCACACAACACATGAGAATGGCTCAGTCATGCTCATGAACATAGACATTAACTCACATACTCATGTTTTGTAGTGAGAACACTTAAAACCTATTCTCTTAGCAATTTTCAAGAATGCAATAAATCGTTGGTAGTCACCTTACTCTACAACAAATCTCTTGAACTTATTCCTCATAGCTGAAATGTTCTGCCCTGTAACCAACATCTCTCTCAATTCCACCCACACCCCCAGCCCTGGAAACCCCCACTCTACTCTCTACTTCAACAGTTTCAGATCACACACATAAGGAAGGACACGTGATATCTGTTTTTCAGTGCCTGGTTTATTTCACTTGATGTGATAACCTGCATTCTCATCCATATTGTCACAAATGGTGGTATTTCATTCTTCCTCATAACTCCTCAGCTTCTATTATGAATTATATCCCTCATTTTATTATTCATTCTTCTGTTGCTGGACACTCAGTTTGATTCCATATCTTGGTTATTATGAAGAATAAGCAAGAACAGGAAATAGCTCTTTACCATACTGATTTTGTTTTCCTTTGATATATATGCAGAAATGAGCTTGCTGGATCTGGAGGTAGCTTTATTTATTTATTTTATTTTTGTTTTTGAGGAACTCCCACATTCAGACAGCCACAGTTGAAGACATTTTCATAATGGTGCACACGTTTACCTTCACACCAACAGTGCATAAGCATTGCCACTTCTCCACATCCTCACCAATACTTGGTATCTCTCATCTTTTATAGAACAGCTATTCTAACAGGTGGGAGGTAATATCTCACTGTGACTTTATTTGCATTCTTTGATGATTTGTGAAACTGAGTATTTTCCCACATACTTACTGAGCATTTGTATGTCTTTTTTTTGAGAAATGTATAATTAGAATAACGTGCACATTTTTAGAAAAGAAGAACATCATTTAATTATGATTTTTTAAACTTGGGTTTTTGGAATTAAATAGACTTGATTCAAATCAAGGCACTGCCATTTATCAACTGTGTGACCTTAAGCAGTTTACCCAACACCTTTACCTTCAATTTTCTAATTTATAGAGTATGTTTTATAATGGTTAACATTAAGATGAAAAGGTATGAAAACATCAAACACAGTGCCAGGAACACAGTAGGTTCTCAAAGCTCATCACTTGTCCTATCCTTTTTAAATGATTTCATTGACAATTGGGGAGGGAAGTGTACCCTAACTTTAATAATTATTTTGCAACTCTGAACTATACCCCTTGTTTCTCCTTTATCAAAGCAGGTGAGTAATTCTCCCTGCATGGCAGTCATTATAATGCAGACTGTAATCTTTAGATTTAATACACTTTCTTTTGCTATTCTGCTGATAACACTGGAACCTTTTCCAGGAGAGTGACTGATGCAACTCAATGCAATATGGAAACATTTGCATGATTTTCTCATTTCCCTGATGAGACTCACTCAGCTTTTCCTTCCCACCCCCTTTAAAAGAAACTCCAAGGGGGCCTTCCTTAATGGAGTCCCTATAGATATGCTGTTCTGTCAGGGACTCTTCCAAGCACTTCACAAATAACATATGATTGGGTGAATAGCTCAGCTTTTCCAGGTCGTTAAACATTGCTTAACTATTTTTCAAATGTTTTGGCATCAATAAAAATCTCAAATGCTTTTGGGGCCAAGCACTGATTCCATTAATATTTTATACCCTGAATGTTTTAAAGGATATGTTTATTCTAAATTCACCTGTTGACTTTTTTCTAAGAGCTTTATGATGTCCTACCAGCTCCCTCAAAACTCTCTGTGAAAATTTCTGAATAGCTTCGTTGGTTCCCACCTATCCCCTGACTTCAGATGCCATGGAAGACCTCAGGAGGCAGATGTCCAGATATAGGAATGGGGAGACCCTCTTAGCAGCACTTAGTCAAACTGTTAAGAACTGTATCAGGATTTTTATAAATGTAGGTAAGAATTATGTGCAATTTTCCAGGAATTTGGATCAAAGACCATTGATGTTACATTCTGGCAAAGAAGTTGTCAACATTTTGCTCATGTCCTGAGGTTTCTGTGATGCTTAATATAAAGGCGATGGACTAATTAATCTGATGGAAGAAATTACTAGTTAGCATAGCATTCAGGTGGTGACCTGGATATTGCTGGCAGCTTTTAGTCCCGTTACTGTGCTTATCAGGAACAGAAAACAGAGCAGAAAGCTTTGAAACACTTGTAGTTTGGACAGAAGACTGTGTTTAAAACTGGCACTAAGGAAGTTGTGGTTCTTAAAGAGATTACTGCCACTAAAGTGATGCCAAGTTGTTTGCAAAGAGACAATAGGCATGATGGCTTGAGGGCTTCTCTGGAATATGCAAGACCACACCCATCTCAGGCTTAGGGTGTAAAAGTAAAAATTCACCTGAAAAGACACCATGGGGGCACCCTGCTTGCACAGAGTTGCCTAGGAAGTATTTTTCAGCATAACCAACTGCCCAGACACTCAGTGACTCCTGCAGCCATGGTCCCAGGAGGCTTGGATGCTGTTGGAGATGGCAGCAGACCTTGCAATCAACCACGTGGTGCTCATTCTGCAGGAATCCAAAATACCAGACTTAGGCAGTCCTGATTTTAAATGAATGCCTGAGAGGCCAGGCAAAGTGTAGCAAGGTTGGAGTTCCTGTGGGCTGCACCTCAGAATGTGAGGCATGAAGGCGTAAGAAGGAAGCAAATCTTCATTAGAGAAACCCAATATTAAGAGATTTCATTAACTTAGGACATTTGCCAAGGATAGCTGCAGGAATCAAGTAGAAACAAGCCAACAGAGAGGCCATGGTAGCTACAACCAGAGGTCTCTGTAGAGGGGTAACTGCACAAGACCTTTGGACACAAGATCATAATGCCATGTGACCCAGAAACTGAACAGGGAGTTACAGAACTTGTTTGCCCAGCTGGATATCAGTCTTGCCTTGATTACATTTCTTTCTTTCTTTCTTTCTTTCTTTCTTTCTTTCTTTCTTTCTTTCTTTCTTTTTTTGTAGATGCCTCTTTCTCCCTTTTGGAATGGAAATGTTTACTCTGTGCCATTATATATTGAAAATATGTAATTTGCTTTTGGTTTTTACAGGGACTCATGCTGAGAACTTGCCTTTAGTCTCAGATCAGATTTTGTACTTGGACTTTGGGGCAATGCTGGAACTGTTAAAACTGTAGGGACTCCTGAAAAAATAACTAAATGTTTTGCATTGTGAGATAGGCATGAACTTTTGGACATGGGGGGCATAATGTTATGATTTCCATATGTGGTATTCCCAAAAGCTCATCTGTAAAACAATGCAAGAATTTTTAGAGATGAAGTGATTAGATTATTAGAGGTGTAACCTAATCAGTGGATGAATCCATTGGTCTGGATTAACTGGGCAGAACAGTAGGTAGGTAGATTGTGTCTGGAGGAAGTATGTCACTAAGGGTGTGCCTTTAGGGTTCACACTTTGCCCTTGGTGAGCAGAGCTCTCTGCTTCCTGGTTGACATGTCTTCAGCTGCTTTCCTCCAACATAAACTCCCCCATGATGTCTTTCATCACCTCAATTCCAGGCCTATGGAATAAACCAAAAGTGGACTGCATCTCTGGTATCATAAGCCAAAATAAATTTCCTCCTCTAAGTTGTTCTTGTAACACCTTTTAGTCACAGCAACAAGAAGCTGACTAAAACTCAGATCATCTTATTTCCATTTTGTTGTTTAAAGATACTGAAGATCAGAAAGATAAAGTAATTTTTAAATGATTCCAAACTAGAAAAAAGAACTGACTTGTACATTCTGAGACCCTTTTGAGGATCTTTGAATTGCAAAAGAGAAAAATCAATGCAATGTGATCCATGGGTTTCTTCTTTTTGTTGTTTGTTTTTATTGTGCTAAAAATATTTTATATAAAACCTATTCTCTTTACAAATTTTCAAATGGATAGTATTTTAACTTAATATACATAATATTATCAGACATAATATTATGTAATGTGATAGTATTGTAACGTTTGACATAACATTGTACAGCAGATCTGCAGAACTTACTCATCTCACATAACTGAAAATTTATTCACATTCAATAGCTCCCATTTCTCCCTCCCTGTAGCCTCTGGCAATCATCATTCTACTTTCTGTGAGTTTAACTACTTTTGATGCCTCATGTAAGTGTAATTACATGGTATTTGTTCTTCCTTGAGTTATTTCACTTAATGTGTCCTCAAGATTTATCCACACTGTTTTATAGGGCATGATTTCCTTTGTTTTAAAGTTAATAATATTGTATTATAGGTATACACCACACTTTTCTTACTGATTCTAATGTTGATGTATATTTAGTTTGTTTCTACATCTTGGTTATTATGCATAATGTTGCAATGAGTACACTTTGGATTGTAGAGAACATTTTGAGAATCTGATTTCAATTCTTTTGGGTAAATAATCAAAATTGGAATTTATGGATCGTATGATAGTTCCATACTAGTTTGGGGCAGAAACTTCATATTTTTATCCATAATGGATGCACCATTTTACATTTATACCAACAGTATGCAAGGGTTCCCTTATCTTTACAACTTCACTAATGCTTGTTCTATTTTGGTTGCATTATAATAGCCATCCTGACAAGTGTAAGGTGATATCTAATAGTGGTTTTGACTGAATTTTCACAGTGATCATTGATGTTGAGTATCTCTTTGTATGCCTTTGACCATTCATTTTCAATATAGAAATTTTTCATCAGATACTTTACCCTTTTTAATTTTTAAAAAATGTTATTGTTGTTTTTAATATTATTGTTGAACTGTAGGTGCTCCTTATATATTTTGGATATTAATTTTTATCAGATACAAATTTTGCAAACATTTTTCCTATTCTGTTGATTTCCTTTTACTCTATTTTTTTTTTTTTTTTGCTGTGCAGAAGCATTTAGTTTAATGCAGTCCACTTACCTATTTTGCTTTTATTGACTTTCCTTTTGGTGTCATGTCTGGGAAATTGCTACTAAGACAGATGTCACAAAGATTTTCCTCAATGTTTCCTGCCGCAGTCTGGCTGGGCACAATTCAGGAGCCACTTCTCAAAAGAAACAAACTTTAGTTTTAGAACCACACACCAAACCACACAGCTCCTCAGGAAAAACCTTCAGAGCCCAACTGCCACCACCAGCTTCCCACAAGCCTCTCCACCTCCATCACTCCTCCTGCTCTTGAGGCCGATTGGCTGGGTCGTGTGGGCGGAGCCAAAAAAGTCCCCCAGTGAGCAGCTCCGTGGTCTGAAAGGGCGGGAGCCCAATGAGCATCACCGCAGAGGAGCCAATCAGTTGGCATCTAGAAGGTGCTGGGGCTGCTGTGAACCAATCATCTACTGGCAGCTGGAAGTTTGCTGGCACCTGGAAGTTTGCTGGGGCCCCTTTGGCTGTGGCTCTCAACATCTCCCCCTCTCTGTTTAAACAGCAAGCATGTGGCTTAGGGACCGTGCCTGCCTTAGGTTGTCCAATAGTATATATGGTCCTTACCTGTTATCGGATGAGCTGACCTCAAGGCGTCAGCCTCCTATCTTAGGTTGGTACCATTGCAATTGGATCTTACCCGTCATTGACTACCAGTCCAGCATACAGCCACATATGTGGATAGGTCTTTGTACCAGCGGGGGGGGGGAGGTTATTTGCCTCACCTCTGTTGGCCCCCAAATTTTAGCTGAACAACCATGACAAGCAGAAGGGAGGAAGATACACCAAGCCAATTGAGGGCTCCTTTTGGAGAAATTATACCACCGATGACACCATCAGCAAAAATACCCCAACACTACCACAAGTCGCTGCACCAACAGATAGTTCACAATGCATACAAGTGAGTTCACAATGCATACAAGTGATACATAGTCCAGGGAAGTTCTGCAAGCAGTTCAGTGATGGCTATTGCAGAAGCTGTAGATTGGTTTTATCTTTGTCTTCACGGGCACTGGGATGAAGATAGGAATTCTGGCAATAATGGCTAAAGAAAAAATTATGTAACATTCCAGAAGGCACTAAAAGAAAACAATTTTCTTAACAATTTACATTATCTTGAAGAGAATTATTAAATATAATGAAAAGGAAAGGTGAAAGTAAACAAACAGATCTGTTAACCTCCTTTTTTGTAAACATTTTAAAACAATCCTCAACAGCTGTTTACCCAATTTAAATTAAACCATTTAAATCACATGAATAAAAAAAAATTATTTGGATCCATTTTTTCATGAGCACTCATCATATATGATATATGGATATACGTACATACAACATACAACATAAAACAGAAGTGTGCACACATAATATAATACATACAACACATAACATAATAGTAAAGGCCTTATAACTTTTTACAGGTGAAATCTCCATTGCAGTGTTTAAAAACTCTATAGTCAAAAAATAGAACTGATCAGCAAAACATTAACCTAGGTCTGTATGAGCTCAAAAAATAAAATAGAACTTCATGATGTGGGAAAGGGTAATAATAAAATAGATATTGAAAAAAGCATCCTGGTTCTGTCACAGATGTAAGGATAACCAAACTGGAGTTTTGGGTATCAACTGTTATGGATTTGAGCCAAATCATCTTCTTTTTGGTCTGTAGAATTCGCTTTAGTTAATCTCTCTGGAATCCAAATCGGCTGCTGTTCTCCTTGTGGAAACACACAAACAGACCCCCGACTCCAGACAATTACTGGGTCAGGACCTTTCCATTGTCCTGTTAGAATATCTTTCCAAAGTACCTTAGGCATTATCTGTTTTTAACTGTTTTGGAACGCCCACAGTGGCAAAGTTTTGTAAGCAATGAGCTATAATA
This sequence comes from Spermophilus citellus, assembly GCF_964194105.1. Taxonomy (NCBI): domain Eukaryota; kingdom Metazoa; phylum Chordata; class Mammalia; order Rodentia; family Sciuridae; genus Spermophilus; species Spermophilus citellus. The sequence goes on along the minus strand of NC_138183.1, from coordinate 15,233,835 downwards.
TCTTTAGGTTTTTCTCCGGCATGAAGGGAGCCCATCAAAAATCCAGAAGAAGTATCAACTGTAATATGCAAATATTTTAATTTTCCAAATTCTGGCAAGTGTGTGACGTCCATCTGCCAAATATGGTTAGGTATCAGTCCTCTAGGATTGATTCCAAGATTAACTTGTGGTAAAAAAGGTCACACAATTTTGACATTGTTTTATTATTTGTCTAGCTTGTTCCTTAGTTATTTTAAAATGCTCTTGTAAAGTATTAGCATTGACATGGAACTTTTTATGAAAATTTGTAGCTTCTTCTAGTGTAGAGAAAATATGTATGTCATGTGTAGTTTTATCTGCTAAATCATTGCCCAAACTAAGGGCTCCAGGCAATCCTGTATGTGTCCTGATATGTCCTATAAAGAATGGATCTTTTCTGTCCCAGATTAGACTTTGTATAGTGTAAAGCAAAGAGAAAACAGTAGAGGAAGGGAAAATCCTACCAGCATCTTCAAGGGATACTATAGCATTAACTATATACTGACTATCAGAAAATAAATTAAATACAGAATCTTTAAACATCACAAAAGCTTGTAATACTGCATTAAGCTCTACCTTTTAAGCTGATTGTTTGGGTACTAAAAATGTAAAAGTTTGATCAGGTGTAACTATTGCTGCTGTACCATTATTTGACCCATCAGTGAATATATTTGTAGCATTCATGATAGGTGTTTTTCTTGTCATTTTTGGAAAAATTACAGGATGCGATGACCTAAAAGACAACAAAGGATTAGATGATAAGTGGTTATCAAATGAAACATTAGATTTGCACATGATTATTGCCCAAGTATTTAACTCATTAGCTAACTCATCGATTTGATTCATAGTATATGGAGTAATAATTTTATTGGGAGAAATTCCAAACACTCCCTTTGCTGCTTTTATTCCTTTGAGTCTTAATTGTCCTACAGCCTCAGGATACCTAGTAAGAATAGTGTTAGGAGAATAAGATAAATGTATCCATAATAATGGACCTTCTTGCCAAAATACTCCTGTAGGAATATTTTTTGTTGGTAGTACAATAAATAATAAAGGCAAACTTATATCAATTCTATCCAGATGCATATTTTCCATATATGTTTCAATGATTTTTAATGCCTTTCTTGCTTCAGGCGTTAACATTTGGGGTGAATTTGGATCTGATGGACCTTTTAGGATATCAAATAAAGGTCCCAACTCTCCTGTTGATATACCTAGATAAGGCCTTATCCAATTTATGTTTCCTAATAACTTTTGAAAGTCATTAAGTGATTTGAGTTGATCTACTCGTATTTGAATTTTGGTGGACGGACCATGGTTGAGGATAATAGAACTCCTAAATAATTAATTGGAAAATTTAATTGTACTTTATCTATTGCTATCTCTAGATTATAATTTTTTAATAAGTTTGTAAGTGTGGCATAACATTATAGCAATGTGTTTTTATCTTTGTGTGCTAATAATACATCATCCATATAGTGAAATATTTGTAGTTCAGGATTTTGATTTCTAAGTGGCTGGATTACTTTGTTAACATAAATTTGACACATAGTTGAGCTGTTAGCCATCCCTTGAGGGAGTACTTTCCATTCATATCTCTGATCAGGACCTTCATGATTCAGTGCAGGGATAGTAAATGCAAAACGTGGACTATGCTCAGGATAAATTGGAATTGAAAAAAAAATCTTTAATATCTATAACTAAAACATACCAGGTTTTTGACAAAGCAGACAATTGAGGAATCCCCGATTGAGCAGGTCCCATAATAACCATCTCATTATTAATGGCTCTTAAATCTTGCAATAATCTCCATTTACCAGATTTCTTTTTGATGACAAAAATGGGAGTATTATGGGGAGATACAGAAGGTAGTATATGTCCTTCCGCTAATTGTTGTTTGGCCAGGTCATGGGCTGCTTGTATCTTTTCTTTAGTCAGGGGCCCCTGAGGAACCCATACTGGTCTTTCTGATTTCCAAGTAATTTCTATTGTCTCAGTGACCCTTTCTGAAAATCCAACCCATGTCTGTCTATTCCTTGATCTATTTGTATTGGTGCTGCTATACCTTGTTCTTGTTTTTCTAATCTTTTTCCTTTCCTAAAACCTTGTCTAGCCATAATAGTGGGTGCATTTTGATTGATGTTATTTGTTAATGTCAAACCTAATTGATCTAGGACATCTCGTCCCCATAAATTTACAGGGAGATGATCCAATACATATGGTTGTATAGTTCCTTCACATCCTTCATGATCCTTCCAATCTAATACCATTGCACTTCTATGGGGATTAGTCGCCATTCCTAGGCCTCGAAGCGTTCGAGTGGCTATTTTAATGGCCAATGTTTTGGCTATTCTTGACTAGAGATGATGCTAAGGTCTGCACCTGTATCCATTAGCCCATTAAATTCATGTCCTTGAATATTTAGTTTTAGCATGGGGCAAGAATCTAAATTTACAGAAAGCATAGCCCAATCTACACCTATGGAGCTTAATCCCTTGGAACCTCTTTCTACAGTACGACTGGAAAATTTATCATGTAGGCTGGGTATTATTAGTAACTGTGCTATTCTATCTCCTGGTGAAATTACTGATATACCCTTTGGAGAACTGGCTATAATTTTTATTTCACCTTCATAATTGGGATCAATTACCCCAGGACATATCATAAGTCTTTTTAGAATAGAAGAACTGTGTCCCAATAATAAGCCTACTGTTCCTTTGGGAAGAGGTCCTTTTACCCCTGTGGGAATGATTTGAACTCCCATCTCTGGAGTTACTACTATTCTGGTGGAGGCGCAGATGTCCAACCCTGCGCTCCCTCTGGTTTGTCTGATGAGGGATCTAATGGACAATGTGTCCTGGGCACTACCCTGATGGGATTGCTGGGTTCCTCCAGTGCTCTGTATATTTGTGGTTTTGGGCCCCAGAGCATTGGGCCCCCCTGTCCATTTTTTGGCAATGGAGCCCGATACCTTTCTCCATGATATCGTGGATAAACACCTGGTCCTTGTTCATTTTTTGATAATGGAATACCCTCTATGGTGGTTTGAGGGTATTAGCCCAATGTCTCCCTCTACGGCATCGTGGGCAAATACCCGGTATTCTACTCCTTTGATACCTAGTTTTGTTAAACCCTCCTCCTATGGGGCAATTCCTTTTAAAATGTCCTGTTTGTTCAGAATTGTAGCATGTTGGCCTGGCATCTAAAGCCTGTTTTACTGCAGCTGCCACGATTTACCCTTGTTCATTAATGTCTCTGGCATCTAAAACCTGTTGTACTGCAGCTGCCACGACTTGCCCTTGTTCATTAATGTCTCTACATAATTTAATATATGTATTTAAAACTTCATGTTTCCATGGTCTAATGACTTCTCTGCACCAACGCTTCGCTTGCTCATAAGCCAGTTGTTTTATTAATGGCATTGCTTGTTCTGTATTCCCCAAAACTCTGGTAGCTGTTTGAATAAGCCTATCTACAAATTCAGCGTAAGGTTCATTAGCTCCTTGTATTACCTTAGATAATTGACCTTGTAAACCTCCATGTCCTTGTAAAGTCTTCCATGCCCTAACCGCATCTACAGCAATTTGTGAGTATACGCCAGGATCATATGCAATTTGTTGCTGCTGATCCTCATAAGGTCCCTTTCCTATCAACATATCTAGATTTCTCTGAGGATAACCAGCTGCTGCATTTTGTCTATCCGACTCCTTGCAAAATTCCTCATTGGCAACCTTCCAAAACAGGTATTGCCCTCCATTTAGCACAGCTTTACACATATTAGCCCAATCTGCTGGCGTCATGTTCAACTTGGTAATGGATTCGACCATGCTTACAGTGAAGGGTGCTTGAGGACCATAGGTTGTTACAGCCTCTTTTAGCTGCTTCACTTTTTTGAAATTTAAAGCATGGTGAATTTGCTGCCCTCCTGCCTGCTCAAATACAGGGCATGTTAATATTTGAGATCCTGTCTCAGGATCCCAACTATCAACTGCAGGGGTTGGGGGCCTCCCAGCATATGGAAGTGGTGCTGTTGGTTGGACACTTATGCCCTCTGGTGATAGAAAGGTGTTAGTAGCAGTCTCCTGTAGAGGTGGCGCTGTTGGTTGGACATTTACACCCTCTGGTGATAGAAAGGTGTTAGTAGCAGTCTCCTGTTGTAACTTTTCCCCTGATGGCTTTTTCTGCTCTAAAGTTTCTTCCTCTGACCAGTTCGAGAGACCTTCTCTTTTACTTGAATCTTTTCCTCTAACTTGAGAGACCTTCTCTTTTACTTGAATCAATATGTCTTCTCCTTCCTCTACCATTGTCTGAACTGAAGGCTTTGGACTAAGTAAACAAGATACGAATGTCCACAATGGCAATGTGCCAACTGGCAGAGTCCCTGGGCTTTTCTTTTCTATTCTTTTTAAATCTGGTTCCATTGTGATATATTTAACAACTCCTCCTTAAAAAGCCATGGGCTACATTTTTATATTGTATCAACGTATGCCCTGACTGTTCTTGATTTTACTGGGATGCCTCCTTCCTCTAACAATTTACTTAACACTCTTTCGGTTTGTTTTTTACTAATTTTTGATCCCATATTTCTACTATAATACAACCCAACAAGATGACGCCAAACAAAACTGAGACAGAATGAAACAAAAATGGAACAACACAAAATCATTATAGCCTTTCTATCCTCCTGAAATGTCCATCCATCCTTTCTCCCTATCTGTTCCTCAGACACAAATAGTTTTTCCTCAGATGTGAGCGGTTTTTCTTCCGTCTCACTCATCTCCAGGGACAGACAACTTAAAACAAAAGCGAAACAAAACAAAAGAAGAATCTTAAAATGGCTACCCATCCTCTCGCCCTGCCCTCAGGGGCAAGCAGTTTACCTTATCACTTACCCTCGGTCATTCCCTGTGTGGCCCACCAAATACTGCAGTCTGGCTGGGCACAATTCAGGAGCCACTTGTCAAAAGAAAAAAACTTTATTTTTAGAACCACACACCAAACCACACAGCTCCTCAGGAAAAACCTTCAGAGCCCAACTGCCACCACCGGCTTCCCACAAGCCTCTCAACCTCCCCCACTCCTCCTGCTCTTGAGGCAAATTGGCTGGGTTGCGTGGGCGGAGCCAAAAAAAGTCCCCCAGTGAGCAGCTCCGTGGTCTGAAAGCGTGGGGAAACAACCCAAAGAGCATCACCACAGAGGAGCCAATCAGTTGGCAGATAGAAGTTGCTGGGGCCACTGTGAGCCAATCATCAGCTGGCAGCTGGAAGTTTGCTGGCAGCTGGAAGTTTGCTGGGGCCCCTTCTGCTGTGGCTCTCAACAGTTTCCTTCTAGTAGCTTTATAGTTTTAACTCTTTTATTTAAACATTAAATTATCAAATGATTTTTGTGTAGGGTGTATGTCAGGGGACCAATTTCATTCTTTTGCCTGTGACTAATCAGTTTTTCTAACATCATTTGTGGAAGAGATTATCTTTCCTCTATTTTGTATTCTTGGTACTCTTGGTCAAGATACAAAGTATATGTATTGATTATACTTCTGAGGGCCTCTCTTCCCTTACACTGGTCTATATTTCTATATTTATGCCAGTACTAATCAGTTTAATCATTATAGTTTTGTAATATATCTTGAAGAGAGAAAATATGAGGCCTCCTTCTTTACTATTAGGATTTTTTCTGTCCATTTGGGGCATTTGTGATTCCATATGAATTTGGGGATTTTTTTTCCTATTTCAAAAACAAGTCTTTAAAATTTTGATAGGGATTTCATTCAATCTGTAGAATTTTTAGTGCAGTACTGGCATTTTAACAATATGAAGTCATCCATTTCATGAATCATGACATGTCTTTCCACTTGTGGCTTTCATTTATTTCATCAAAGTTTTGTCATTTTTAGGAGTCATTTACTTCCTTGGTTAAGTTTGTTCCAAAATGTATTATTCTTGATACTATTACAATTTGAAATAGTTTCTTAATGTTCTTTTGAGATAATTTGTTGCTAGTGAATATACATAACAACTGATTTTGTATATTAATTTTTTATCCTGTAACTATGGAATTTTTCATTTTAACTGTTTTTTTTTCCTGGATTATTTAGGGTTTCCTATGCATAAGATCATGCCATCTGCAAACAGATCATTTTACTTCTTCCTTTCCTCCCTTCACATCAGAAAGGAATAAGTAAAATGATCTTCTGGTATCATTTTGAATAGAACTGGTATCATTATCACCTCTTCCTGATCTTAGAGAAAATGATCTCACTATTAAATACAGTATTGACTTTGAGATGCATATATGGTGTTTGCAACATCTTTGAAAATAAAAAGATAGCAAAACAACACCATTTAAACACCTCTTTCTTTTTCCAGTAATCTCAAAAAAAGAAACAATAAAAGCAGACCCAAACCAGAACATCCAAATAAGTACTATCTTGAAGTGCATTAACTCTTTCTCTTATGCACACTAGAAACTAGGGGAAACTAGGGTTATCTGTATAAATTGCTTTTATGGACATACACCAAAACAGCTATTCCTTGGAATGCTGATCATGTAATTGAAAAAAGCAAACTAGTGATATCGCTACTTGTGTAGCCCAGTCTATAGGACCTTTCTCCCTGAAGTAAATGGTGCAGAATAAAACATTATGGAGAGGATAAATACTACCCATTCAGCCAGTCATCACTGGTTTTCTGGCAAAGCACCAGCAGGGACTTTGCTACTTGTCCAGCCTTTCATCGTTGGACCTTCCCCATAGGCAAGTTTAAACAAGCCTTTTGTCTCACATAGAGCCCCTAATTATTCTCTTTGGCTCTCAGTAACCTACCCCACTGCCCTAGCCCAAATCAACTGTGGACCTGACAATTTCTATTATGTTGGTGCTCTCTTCTTAGGGCACTCTTCTTATATTTCTCATTTGATGAGAGTTTTGGTTATAAATTAATGCTAAATTTTGTCAAAAGCTTTTTCTGCATCCATGGAGATTATCCTGTAGTTTTCATTCTTCATTCCTTTGAGGTGGTATACCTTACTGACTGATTCCAAATGTTGAACCATCCTTGCATTCCAAGGGATAAAGCCCACTTGGTAACAGTGCATGATCCTTTTAAGGTTCTGTCAGATATGATTTGCCACTATTTGTTGAGGGTTCTTACATCTGTTTTTATTAAGAACATTTGCTTGGAGTTCTCTTTTCTTGTATCTTTTTCTGACTTTGGTATTAGTTTCATACTGTTTTCATAAAATGAGTTTGAAAGTATTTCCTCTTCATTTTTTGGAAGAGTTTTAAAAAGATTGGCATTAAATCTTAAAATATTTAGTAGGATTCACCAATGAAGCTAATGATGCTGGTCTTTTCTGTTGTTGTTATTTGGAGATTTTTAATCACTGATTTTATCTTTTTATCAGTTCTATTGTCTGTACATCTTTATTCATGATTCAATCATAGTAGGTTTCATGTTTCTACAAATGAATTCATTTCTCCTAGCTTATCTAGGGTTTTTTTGGCTTGTAAATATTAGTAGCTATTTTTCTTTTTCTTTTTATTGTTTTCTGGGTGTTGGTTGCAATGTCTTCTACTTTACTTCTGATTTCATTTTTCTCTCATTTTTCCTTAATTAGTCTAGCTAACGGTTTGTTGACTTGGTTTATTTCTTCAAAAACAACTTTTAGTTTTGTCAAATTTATCTGCTGTCATTAAATTCTCCAACTTGCTTATTACTGCCTTAATATTTACTATTTTCTTTGTTCTGCTAAGTCTGAACTTAGTTTATTCATTTTCTAGTTCCTGATGCACAAATGGGTTATATATTTGAGATTTTTCTTCTTTTTGGTAAAGATATTTTTTGTATTTGTAAAGATGTTTTTGTAAAGTATTTATTGCCTGAAACTTCCTTCTTAGAATTTCTTCTGCTGCATCCTATAGAGTTTGGTATGTTGTGCTTGTTTTTATGTGTCTCAAGATATTTTCTAACATTGCTTTTGATTTCTTGTTTGACGCATTGGTTGTTCAGAAGTGTATTGTTTAATTTTGACATATTTGAAAACTTTCCAGTGTTCCTTCTACTATTGACTTCCAGTTTCATTTCATAGTATTTGGAAGAAATACTTGATATAATTTCAATTTTCTTAAAAATTTTAAGGCTTGTTTCATTACTAAGACATGATATATCCTGGAGAATACTCTGTATACACTTGAAAAGAGTGTGTATTCTGTTGCTGTTAGGTGAACTGTTTTGTATGTTTGTTAGGACCATTTGGTGTATAATGTTGTCCAAGTCTACTGTGTCCTTATTGATTTTCTGTCCAAATGTTCCATCCATAATTGAAAGTGGAGTATTGATGTTTCCTACTATTATTGTATTGCTGTCTATTTCTCCCTTTGGTCTTGCCAGTGTTTGCTGTACCTATTCAGAAGTTCTGATGCTGGTCATATATATATATATACACTCGTAATTTGTATATCTTCCTGGTGAATTGACATTTTTACCATTCTACAATGTCTTTTTTGGTCTCTTATAAAGTTAAATTGTTATAAAATTTTAATAGACTATTCTACCGATAAGATCTTTTACATAAGCCCCCTGATGACTTCAAAAATGACCTATAGGCCATTTTCAAAAGGAAAAGAGGAAGGGAAGGGGAACGTATCACTAAAACATCAATGAACTACAAAGGAAAGCCCGAAAGAGGAAAAGAGAGAAAAAGAAACCATAAAACAGAAAGAAATTAACAAAATGGTAATAGTAAGTTCTTTTCTATTAATAATTACTTTAAAGGTAAATGTGTTAAGCTCCCCATTCAAAATAAATACAGTGGCTGTATGTGGGGGGAGGAAACTCAAGATGCAGCAATATGTTATCTACTCTCTACAATAGACTCACTTAAGATTTAAGGGCACATGTAGGCTGCAAATGAAAGAATGAGAAATGATATTCCAGGCAAATAGGGGTGGCTGTATATATATCAGACAAAATAGACTTTAAGTCAAAAACTGTCATGGCTTTTTTCTTGATATCTCCCTTGCAAGACTGTCTACATGACAAGAGATCCAGAGTGACGTGAGTGCTCAGGTAGACCAACACTTGGGGAAATTTTTAATTAGCTTATTCAACTTAGCATGGCTAGGAACAAACTCTGCTCAGACAGGTGTATCTCCCTAAGCAGAACTGTGTGCCACAACCAATCAGAGGCTTGGCAGCCAGAGGCCCAGCAGTGCTCTAAGGTACAGGGGTGTGGGGAGAGGAGGGGAATCGGTTTGGACTTCAGGGCATCAGGGAGAGGCTGACAATGTCTTCTGCTCACATTACAATAGACGTAAAAGCTGTGGGTTTAAAACTTTCTGTTTGAGGCCACATCAAAATGTCTGCAAACTCATAACATCAAAATAGCAGCATCAAAGTGTCCTATTTCCATTTTTCAACCCTCCTCTCTGGTGTGTGGGGTTTTATAACCCTCAATAGATCTTACTGCTCCATCAGTCCCCTGTGCCATACTCCCACGCTTCCCCAGAACCAGCCGACGCTGTCTGGTACTTACAAATGCACATTGCTGTTGCCCCCTTTAGTTGCTTCCAGAATGTATTGCAAAATTTATCCCCCTCACCTCTCTTCTCCTCATTTCCTGCTTCTTTCATCCACCCCAAGTTTCCCTATTCATTCTGACACACACACACACACACACACACACACACACACACACAGCACATTCCAATTAATTCCAGGATGGAGAGATTTTCTTTGATGCTATGAAAAGTCAGTGTTATCTAAGTACATAGCAGGAAGTTAATTGATACTAAGTTAAAACAAAACATAAGTGAATTGCACGATCCCCTCTCCATGAAAACACCTCTGCTATTGAAATGCCCACCTGGGTCCCTCTTGGACTCTGCAGTTCTTTTTGCATCAGAACCGCATACCAACACATACCACGTACCCCATTAGGAAAGCACAAGCTGTGTATGAATGTGTGTGGGAGAGTTTATTTTCACAACAAGCAGAACATCAAAATAGCTTCCAAGCCATTGCAGCAGGGGCTTCAGCTGCAAGATAAGGATTAGCAAGCAAGGACCGGAGTGTAAAGACAAAAAAATAGAGCCAGAGAAGAGAGAACACAGAGAAAGAAGGAACTCTGGGCTGGGCAGGTGGAGGGAAGGAGGGTGGAAGAGATGAAGCTCCCTGGGTTTCTGGATCTGAGCAAGACACAGAGGTTGCTGAGGAAAGAAGAGAAGCCAGCTCCAACTCATACATCAAAATCCTGACTTGGAGAGCTCCTGTTCACAAGTGATTGATATAAATTTGTTAAAAGCTGATGAAACTGTTTCCTCCCTTGAAGTGAGAAGTTCAAGTAGGAAGCCCAGTATTAGTAGCAGCGCATCCCATCCGTCAAAGCATGCATGGCAGAGAGGCGAGCAGGGACGAGGGAAACCGAGGAAGTGGGTACTGACCCGGGCTGCCCTCGCGAGCCCATCTGGGTCCACATCACAGCTATGTGATCTCAGGCACACTGCTGGCCTCTGGCTTCTGATTGCCTCAGTGCCTCTCGCCCTAAAACAAAGATGGAATGTCTTCCATATAGGATCGATGCCAGAATGAAATGAGATCTTGCAGAACCTGACAGTCAGAAAATAAACACTCAATAAAAATAAGGCAAATCTTAAAACAATTTGGGAAAACATCTCAAGAGCTTTCCACTGAGATGTAAAGGAAAATAGTGCAATAATCTCAATTCTTGGGGCTTTATGGGTTTTAAAAAGCTCTTTACTTTCTAATGCTTACAACATAGTTGGAAGGTGGGGGCACATAGGGATCACTGTTAATGTCATAATTATGAGCACAGAGTGGGACTCCACCTGAGCTTGAAACCCACGCCTGAGACTCTTCTCTGCAATCTTGAGCATCTCTTCACCTGCTCAGTTCTTTACTGATGAAATGTGGGTAACAATGCTTCTTACTTCAGGGTCTTGGGAGGATTAGCTGATTTAATACTTAGATGATTAGGATGGTATATGGAAACTATTTTAGGCTCAATAAATATGAACTCTTTTTATAATTCTTATTGTCATCTGGTTTTCTAGAATAACAAACACCTTTCTGAACCCAACAGAAACTGAGATACCTGTCTAAGAATTCCCAGAGAAGAAGTCAAGATCTGGGTTCAAACTCGAGACTTTAGGCTCCAATCCCAAGGGTGTGCTCTGGCTCCAGGGTTTCTCTGTGCTCCACACTGATTTGCATGTCAGTGAGGCACTTGTCACCAGCAGGGCCTAAAGTGGCATCAGAGAAGCTAGGAGGTAGATAAGTAAGAAAAAGTCTCTGAGGCATTCCAAATTATACCGTTTCCAAAGACAGGAAGTGAGAAATGGTGCGCTTAACTCTTACATAGGCTAGTCTATGCTGTATCAGTCAAAGTCTCTAGAGAAACAGCAATAATAAAAGATTGTGTGTGCATGTGTGTGTGAATACAAAATTATGTTCATTCCATCTATCAATTAATCACAGAAATTAAACATGAATCAGAACTGAGGCCCTGAGACGGCACAGAGCTCCATGAATCTTGAAGACGGAAATAGCCTTACCATCATAAGGCGAACATCTCACCTTCAATGGCTTAGACAATTGTGAGACTGTAAATTTTGAAATGCGTAGAGCAGGTCAACAGACTGGTAATCCAGGAAGAAATTGATGTTCAAGTTTTGAGTTAGAGTTTCCCTGTCTGGGAAACCTCAGGTCTAGTCCTTAGGCCTTCAACCGATTAGATGAGGCTCACCCACATTATTCAGAGGTAACCACTTTTGACTTAGGCCAACTGGTTGGAGATGTTAAAGACATCTACAAATTACCTTCATAGAAAAAAAGCTATATTAGTATTTGATTAAATAACTGTAAAATACTATATTGTTGCAGGAAACAGACTGGTCAAGAAGCAGCAAGCAGCATTCGGAGAGGAGAACTCCAAATTTTATTTTATGCTGGCTGGCCTGGATAAAAACAAACAATTCTGAGCCCTGATTCACAATTTCTCACAACATTTACAGGTCATTTGAGATCAGCTTAGACCCATTCTTTCATTAGGGCTTTTTCCTCTTTTAAAAAAAAAAAAAATTCCTAATGTAAGCAGCTGAAGGCCTTGTGCAGGGTCTCTAACATAAAGTATGCTCACAGAAACAGATAAGAAGAAATAGACCTTTTCACAGGCATCTGCTACATTTCAAGAGGGAGTCGTCAGACACCTAGGGCAATTATTTACAATCCAGAAGGTAGGGACCCAGGGTTAATTAGACTTCCTGGAGAAAGGCCGAAAGAGGCGAGGGGAGCTGACCCCTTCCCCAGGCATTGGTTTCTTACCACCACGTTTTTGTAATTTCATTTCACAGCCAGGTCTGGTTTTGCCATCACAAAATAGACCATCAGGTTGACACATGAACCATCACAGATGCTAACTCTGATGGTCCTTTCTTCCCGACTCTTCAAACCAGGTCAAGGTCTCCTCTTGTGCCCTGATGGTAGCCTGTAGTTCTTTACTGAAATATGTGTTAAGGTGAGTGTAAGGTCATAAGTGGCATGATTGCTTGTGTAAGGTGTTCGCCTTGTGAAGGTAAGAACTATTTCTGTCTTCAAGATCCGTGGAGCCGTGTGCAGTCTCCAGATTTCAGTTCTGATTCACGTTTAATTGGGTATGTGAATGTTTCCCTTTTTGTTCTCTGGGGGAGGTGGTGGCCACCTGCAAAGAATGCACAGGGTTCTGTCATTCTTAAAACCTTTTATCAAAAAGATGAATCTGCTCATCACTTTCCAAAATTTCTGTAAAAATCGTTTTAAGAGAAATCTTGTTTCCTTCTTAGGAAAAATTTAAAAAAAAATCTGGCCAGTTGTTTTCTGCTCTCCATACACAGGAAGCGTGGCCTCTGGGTAGTTATCAGAGCGCGATAAGAGGGGAGGTGTCCAGAGAAATGTCCGGATCAGTTTTTTGCCTTCCTTTCTCCCTCTGCACTTGGATGACTCCTCTTCGTATATTTATTGCCTGATTGGTTCCTTTGTTCCTTGAACATTTTTAGATCCTCCATTCAGAGGGAGTACCCTTGTTATCAATGTCAGCTGGGCCTGAGTCAGGGTTTAGTGCGAGTTTAGATGACTTTTATCCTGGCTTCCGATGGAACGTGGCCCAGCCGTGCTGTGTTTTCAGAGCTTAAGAGGGTGTAGCTCCATTCTGCAGGGAACAGAATTTTTCACATCCAGCAAAAGGGAGAGAATGGGAGCGAAAGCACGTTACAGGGTAGAAAGGGAACATGGGTAAAGGAGCATTTATTGAAGACTTCAGTCAAATTTTATAGACTTTCTAGGAGATATGGGAGTTGGTGGGAGGGGACTGTCTCTATCTGAAAAAAAAAATCTTTAAGAAATTCTTAGGAGAGGAGAGGAGAGGAGATTTCAGAATTGAATATCATCTGATGCCAACACATCTGGGGAGGAGAGTCAATTGCTTTTTACAAAAGGCAGAATAATTTGGGGTTTCCTTGACAATCTGGATGTTAGGAAATGAAGAGAAGGTAGCAGAGAAAGGCCACTTCTATGGTGGGAGGTTGGGAGCTGTGAAGGTGGCTCTCCCACCCTGTACACATACACACACACACACACACACACACACACACACACACACACACACTCCCTTCCCTGAGGTCATCAGCGGTATCTACCTAACTCATAAGTACTAGCAGTGAGGACCAGTTGTGATTACTGTAATAAACCAAAGAAGGAACCGCGCTTTAGTTTGGAGTCAGCCTGGGGTCCAAGAAATTCAGTTCTCCAAAACAGGAGAGCTCTGAATCCCGGGGATGCTCAGGATGTAAGTGTCCAGGAATTCCTTGATGTTTCGGGAACATGTTTATTTTTAGGATTCAGAATTAACAGGGTCCCAGGCACAGTGGTGCACACCTGTAATCCCAGTGGCTCGGGAGGCTGAGGCAGGCAGGAGGATCTCAAGTTCAAAGCCAGTCTCAGCAATTCAGAGAGGCCCTAAGCAAATCAGTGAGATCCTGTCTCTAAATAAAATACTTTAAAAAAAAAAAGGAGGGGGGGAGGGCTGGAGATGCAGCTCAATGGTTAAGCACCCCTGTGTTAAATCCTTGGTACCAAAAATTTAAAAATTAAGAAATAAAAATAAATAAGTAAGATTTCTACAAAGTTATATGGATCTTAAAAATATCAACAACCAATCAACAACCAAGATCATGTGTTTATCACATTTAGTCATCTCCACCAGGCTCTCCAATACTTTGTTATCCATCCTGATGATTCCACTGAAACACACAAGGAGATCAAATCACACAGCTAGCTAGACCCTACCAGGGTTATCCCCCAGACTCCCTGGCCACCAATCCTGTCACAATGATAACGTAGGCACCATGCACTGTTCCACGTGTTTTCCACGCATTTATTCATTTAATTTTTATTTCCTATGTGAGGAAATAGGAGGATGAAGGATGTCCCGGGCTGTGCAGCTAGTCACTAATACAATCAGGGTTCAAGGACACTCAGTCTGCACCAGCTTGCTCAAGCTTAACCTCTAGCGTGTTCTCCCTCTGCCCGTCCCCATGTTCCACTGCCTCCAACAACCATTCTGTTGCTTGTTTCTTTCCTGTTTTCCCCCTGACTTAGCTGTACTCTTCCTGTAGTCAGTTATCAGTTTATATCTCCCTGAAGCTGCCTGTTCCATATATTATTACACTTTCCTATCTTGTATCTCCCTGCACTCAGTTATGATATGCCTCTCCTTTATGAGAGGCCAGACCCATGGCTTATGCGTTATATTTCAAAAATATTTGCATTAGGGATCTCAAAACCCAACCAGAGGAAAATAAATTAGCAACTAAAAACACATTGGGTGGCAGGTCAATAGCTTTGGAAAGATGCTAGACTGAGTTGTTTGAAGCTTTTATGAGGAACGCACCCAATCATTCATCCACTGATTTATTTATTCAACAAAATTTCATTGAGCTTCTGCTACAATAGAAGGATGTAGATGAGATGCAGGACTGATAAGGACAACCAGCTTTGTCATGAAGGAGTTTACAGACATGTCTAAAATGGAGAATTTTATCAAAGGGCTTTGCAAGGAAGCAGGCTACTTCAAGAGGTGGTGAGGTTCCATCAAGGAGTCAGGATGAGTCCTCATGAAGAGCAGGACCCACAGAATGATGGGTCTGATGCCTGTATAGACCAGTCTAACTTTAAATTCCCTAGAAGTATCGAGATTCTATAAAAATAAAGCACAGCAAGCCAAGGGCTATCATAACGGAGTATGCCAGGTGCCCTAGAACACAGATCATGGAAGAATTAATTGCAACCCATGGAAACAGGGAAGATTCACAGGGTGTGGGGGGCAGTGAACAAAGGATTGATTGATTTGAAGGCAGCTTGCACATAGCTTTCGGGGGCCCTTGACTTCGACTTCGCAAGTTATTTAGCTTTTCTGAGCGTGAGTCTCCTAATCTCCAAGAGAGGGTTAATTATGCCTGCCCTGCCCAATTTTCCCTGCAGCTCTGAGGATCAAATGAGATGTTTAAAGTAGTTTGTAAACTAAAAAGTGTTATGCAAATGTAATGTTAAATTAGAAACTCCATGCAAAGAGACCCAACATTAATGATGAAGTTTCAGACATTAATAGGTAAGGATGCATTTTTAGTAGAACTTGCCTTGGAATCTCAAGCTGCAGTACAGAACACTGGTCAGGGAACATCTGTCTTGCATTAAGTGCAATGCTGGTCTCGGGCTGCTCCATCCTCAGTGGCCTTGGGCAAGATCATTCCGTTCCTTGCTTTGTTTTTATCCTAACAGCATAAATGGATGGTAATTGTTGGTCTTTACAAAACCTATTTGTTATCCTGACACATAAAAATAAATATTCCTGTATCCATTGAGATTAAATAGCTGGATCCCCCATGGCTTTGAATTTCTGTATTACCTGAGGCAGACTGACTCACTGAAAAGAACAGGTGTGGAAAATAAACATATTGTGATAAACACAAGAATGCTCTAAGGATAAGACAAGAACTGGGGACGCCCACATGACATTTGTAAACTCAGTTTAGCCAATATACTGAGAATATATTGTGCTTCAAACCCTCTGCCAGGCAATGCAGGGAGACACAGAGATAACGAGGACACAGTTCTGCCCTGGAGGAGCCCACATATTTAGGAACACTGAGGGTGATGAAGGAATGGACCAGATCACCTGGATTATGAATTAAGATAATGACTCCATCTGAAAGCTCATGCCGATGCGCTGGTTGACCTCTGTTAAGACACATTCCTGCTCTTTGGGTCCATCTTTTGTCCACGCTAAGTGAAAACTCACCAAGCTCTATTTTAAAACGTTTTGGAAATGCTTGTCCCCTACCAACAACCTACCACCCAAAAGTCTTAATAGAAAATAAATTTTAAAAAGAACCAACAACATTCAACCTCTTCAATGGGCAATTTATGTACTAATTATACGAAAGTTTTACTCTGAATCTTATACAGTAAAGAAGAAATACTTGAATCAATAATATTATTTTACCCCCAAATCAGCTAATTTATTCTTGTGGACCTTGTTTGGATTTGGAGTAATTGTCTTACTGGGCTACAGAATAGAAAGATACAGAGATTTGTAAATACACAAGTTTCTGGTGGATTTTTTAAAAATTTGTAATCAATAAATGATAAACTGAGGTCACTGCAGAGCTCAGTTACATATAATATGCCTAGCGGGTGTTCTCTTTACTCTCTCTCCCTCCCTCCCCTTCTCTCTCTCTCTCTCTTTCTCTCTCTCCCCCACCCCCTTTCCTGCCTTCCACTCTCTCTTTCTAATATAAGCTACATACCTATGTGTGTGTAGGTGTGTGTGTGTGTGTGTGCGTGCACACACACACACACACACACACACACACACACATCCCACCTACATGAGCTCTAACAAGACTGAAGGTCTCTTCTCAAACAGGGAAAGTTGGAATGAGCTGGTAACTGACTCTTATGCTATGGACTTCCTGGTAGTTGCCCACCCATTGTCCATAATCCTTCTTACCAGTTTAATAGGATCCACTGTATGACCAACTATTTCACAGGAAGTTGGCAGCATCCCAGCCCTGGCTGACCTCTGTTAAGCTCAGTTGTTGTATCCTGACCAGCATAAGCCCATCAGGGGACTCCTACCCCTCTTGCCTCTGATTGGCTAGCCAACAGGCAGGCCGTTCAGCATTGGTCATTGACACATGAGAAGGACGCTCTGCTCTGGGGCTTCTAGACAAGGATATATTCCTCTAAGAAAGAAACAGCTGAAGATGGCTTATTTTTGTCTCTGAATGTGTTGAGTCTGGGACATCTACAGCATGTTTTATGACTATCCTGAGAATAAAGCCGATATACAGAGCCAAGAGCATCTTAGAGAAAGAGAAACACTGACATATAGCACCGGTCACCACTCTGCCGTTGGACTTCTCAGTATATGAGATAAGATGATTTCTTTCTGTTTTTCTTACTTGTAGACCAGAACACCCATTATATTCCCATAATGAAGTTGTACTTCAGTGTCATTTTGAACTTTGACTATGCATAGCAACACAGGCAGAAGCATCCACAGCTTCACTGTAGAGCTTACCAAGGGTTTGCATCCTCAAGGGATTACTAGAAATATTTGATGTGTATTGTGCCTGTTTGAGTTAGTTTACACATCTGTGCATGGATTCCCTCTCCTAGAACTATTTATTAAAAAGAAAAAAAAGTGAACAGTACTGCATTTAAAATCAAAAGTATCCCAGAAAGGTGGACATGAATTCAAGTCCACATGTGTCTGACCCCAGAGCCACTGTGCTTCTGAGTGCTTGTCACGTCCAATGTAATAGCTTGATTCTTACAGTCAGGAGGCTGAACTTTAAATCCCAGCTCTGCCATTTGATAGCTATGTGATCTGGTACATTTCACTTCACTGAGCATATTTTTTCAACTGTCAAATGCACATGATAATCATCTCTGCCCATTCTGTCTTCTTTCCAGGGGCGAGGCCCAATAAGAAAATGATTGGGAAGAAATTTTTTAAACATGAAACAAAAAAAAAAAACAATTGTCTTTGTTATTCTGTGGCTGAAATTCCATCACTTCCATGAGTTCAGCCAAAGATAGCAAACCCACAGTGTGCCTCCTGTCATGATCTTCCGGGGGCCATCACACTCTTTCCTCCAAGGTGCTTACTCAGGCCTGAGCATCCCACTAAAGCCTCTGGTTTGGAGAGTCTTTACAAATCATTGGGGACTGATGCTCAGGCTAAAATTTCCTGGCAACTACTGAATACTCCTAGTATCATCCATCTCTTTTCATCATTGTACTCCAAAATGCTTTCTCTATTTATTTTTAAAATTAAAAATTTGATGTTTTATATTGGAACATTGATATCCCTAGAATCAAAGACTACATTTCTTAGACTCTCTTGCAGCTAAATGCAGCCATATGATCAAGTTCTAGAGAATGAGATGCAAGGGAGTGCTTTGTGGCACTTCCAGAAAGGCTCCTGAGGACCGTTGCCCATCTCGCACCCTGCCCCTTCAGCCCTCTTCCTTTCTGCTCTCCACAATTTAGATTAAAAATGTGATGCTGACGATCTAGACATCGTACCTGACTACAGAGTGGCCTGAGGATGAACTAAATACCCTATAATAACACTTTGGTACAATTTTACAAGTTGTGAAATGATTCATCTCTCTTCTACATGAGAGAGAATGGATAATTTAATTTAATTTAAATCACCATTTTTGAAGTTTCTGTTACTCCTAGTTAAACCTAATTCCTGACTCATACATAACCCAACTCAATCTGCTGAGGAATCCATGGGGAAGAAATCAATGGAGATATGTAAGGGAAAATACATACTCGTATTCATATTAAAGCATTTAACACAATATTGTTCTAAAATATTTTGAACACATTATGAGCAAAATTCTGTTTACAGCATAAGCCATATAAGATTTAGACATCTCAGAAGCCAACTCTGTAAATCTAAGTGGGGAAAGAGAAAAAATATTGGTGTCTATGTCTATGTGTATATTTATATGTATGTGCAGATAGATTCATATATACCTATATTTATATCTATGTATATTTACTGAGATAAATATAGATCATCATACCACCTTTTCCTGAGTGCCTATCACGTGCAGTCACTTTATCTACAATTCCCATAGACACCTAGCAAGATATGTATCATTACCTTCATGGCAGCAATGAAACTCAGCAAAGTAAATGAACGAACTTAACGTAGGAAATAAGGGATAGATCCAGAATTCCAAGCAAGTTTCTAATGCCATAATGGAAATCGAGTCAAATGCATCCTTGGTTTGACAGCTTGCAAAATATCCCAGTAAGACTCATAAGAAGATGTAACCAATAATCATGCCGGATGCAGTTGGCAGGTGGGGTTCCATAGAACAACTTTGCATTCTTGATGATTAAGTACCAGGCTTGAGGAGCATGAGCTGCGTGAGTCATGGCTCTCAGGAACAGATGGTTAGTGGTCTGCTTTATTTCAGTGACAAAGCTCTGAACAGCCTAAGGATAACAATAACACTTTGTCTCATGATGTCTGTCCTCTCCAGGCCCCAGATCCTCATATAAATGCCTGTTTCAAATTCTCTCCTCCAAGATCATGCCCTGATGGTCATGCAATCAAAATTATCCCTTTGACAGATTGACTTTTTATGAAAGGCATTTCAGGTGATTTTTTTATTTATTACTATTCCATGGGCTTCTTACAGACTAAAATTATTTCATTAAAACTACAGAGGAAGCATTTAAGATTATTGCTCAGGATTGTTCACTCTGAACTTTGAAAATCATTAATAATGGATTCTCAGGGTTGGAGTAATGTTAGATCATAACAAAAGTGATATTTATTCTGTGCTCACTCTGATCCAGGCATTTTGCATGGATTATCTCATTTGATCCTCAATCAACACCATAAAATAAAGGATATTGTTATTGAAAATTGGCAAATGAGAAAAGCAACTCATGGAAAGAATAACAGACTTACCAAAGGAGGGGAAAGTGGTAGAGCAAGGGTTTGTATCCAATAAGAGACTCTTGAAAGATAGAAAACTGAATAGGTAAAATGATTTAAAATAAGAAGAGAGCTGTACAAACCACCCTTAAATCTCATTGGCTTACTCTACTCTCATAGTTCACTGATGGCTCACCATGGTCTGGGCTCCAAATAATCATTCACATACCAAAACTTCTTTTATTAAATGATTTCATTATCTTCTAAAGCCTTAGAGTTCTCTTCTGGATAATCTTCATTTGAACAATAGACATTCCAAGGAAAAGAAAAATGTAAAGAAGTTTTGCACAGACATTGTAGGGGCCGGGCATATAGAGAGCAAACACTACTTACATTTACATTCCATTAGTTAGAAGTCAATGATTTGACCCCATCTAGATGCAGAGGAAGCTGGGAAATGTAGTCTCCCTGGAATAAAATGGACCTAGGTATGATAAACCATCACATTCTTTCTGTCACAGTGAATATTGGTTTGTAAGGAGGAAGGGTAGAAAGGGGAAAAAGTAAGGAAATTGCAAAGAAAGAGAGAAATCTGAGAAAAGACCTAGTTGTGTGAAAATAATAGTCAAATTTGAGGAACCACAAATAATTTGACATAGCAGATCCCCAGGCTGGCAGTTGAAGTGACAAGTTGAAGGGTCGGGTCATTCAGGGAGTTGGAACATACTCTGAGGAATATGCATTTCATACTGTAACTAAAGGAGATCCGTTCAAACGTGTTCAGCCAGTAAGAAATAGGATCAGATTGGAATTTACAAAGACTGTCCTGGAACAGCATAGGTACGGGTTGGAGAAAGCAAGACAAGAGACCAAGAGAAAGCTCAGGGTAGAGTTGAGTCAGAGATGTAAGGTATCATGAAGATGGTAGCCTTGAGGTCAGAAAGAAGAAGACAGATAACCAGGACTCTAACTGTAGAACTATGCAATGACAGGAATCGACAAAGGGACACATTCTCCAATCCCCCAATTCAGCCTGGCACTGAAGACATTCCTACCTTCATTTTAGAGACTAGACTGGCCTTGGAAATGCTGGAAGACTCAAAGTCACACTATTAATTAGTATCTGAGCCCAAACCCACGTCCTCTCACTTCACTCCCTACAAACTTCATGCCTTACCCATGCCTTACCCTTAGCCATGCCTTATCCATGAGATCCATCTCTAAGCTTATGAACAGTTCCCCCTACCCCATCTATGTCTGCTAATTTCCAGGGGGAAATATTCCAAATTCCTCTACCAGTGCATTATATCACCTACCAAGTTTCTTCTGTCTTCCGATCACACTCCTCTGGATGCATTTCAAATAATCTACTTCATTCAGTTAAGAAATTCCTCCCTGAAACCAATACTTTAGTTGCAAAAGTAACACACTGAAGCACAAAAACCATTCCACTGTTTTTCCAACTCATCAAAAATACATAAAATCCAAATAGCTCACAAGTACTTTCTAAAGTGTTTTTATTATTTTGTTTATTCTACTGCCCAAAGGTGTGAATAACCTCATAAAACTTGATGGACCACTAGTTGTTTCAAAATATTGCTCATTCTTTGCTTGAATTGGACGGACCCCACCAACCCATTTGTAGATGGGTAAACAGTCGTGTAAATGGGATCTTTCCTCTCTATGGAACCGAAACCTTTTTAATACAAATTGTGTTTCGTATACTGGTAAATTAATCAAATAAGTGGCTACAGTTCCTGACAAATGATTGTGAAGCAGGAAGAAAATACAGGACTGAGATCCCAGCTCTGGAAAGTCCCAGGATTAAAAATCCACTCTCTCCTTGTTTATCCAACACCAAGGAATGGTATCTATCAATGTCCAGCTGGTTGTCAGCCAGGGAACTGGGAGTGGTGTTTAATTCATCTTTCTTGCTCATCTCTCACATCCAGTTAATCATCAAGTTAAGGCAACTTCAACTTTCAGTTTCATTCAACTTCCAAAACACACACATACACACACACACACACACACACAAAAAAAAAAAAAAAAAAAAAACACGACAGTTTACTTATTCCCACTGTCCCACTGTGTCTATCCTAACCCAGGACTTCATCACTTCAGTGACTGTCGCAAGCTCCTAATTAGCCTCTTGAATTCTGCTTTCAGTACCCTATGCTCCCCCACTGCAGTACATGTGGATCTGCCAACTCTTGCTCCAGTGCCACTCTCCCTTTATAAAAGCCCCCGACCCTCCGCACTGCAGGGTCCAGCCCCCTTGCCAAGCCCGGGTACCCAGACCCCACCCCACCACCTGGCCCCGAGGGCAGGGGCGTGGCCTGCAATTCAATTTCCAGCTCAGCATCGACAGCGCGATCCACCTCCTGTGCCCTTTCAGAACACCTTCGGCTTCCCAAATGGAGCTTGTTTATTCTCACGTTCAGGCTTTCTCACCTGCTGTTCCTTCTGTCTGCAACACTTCACTTATATTTTTTCCCCTCTAACTCCTACTTCTTCTTCAGATCTCAGCTCAGCTCTCATTTCTTCCACAGATCCTCCCCCGACCTCCAAGACTGATGAAGGTGCTTCTGCCCTGGATTCTTGCACCTTCGTCTTCTTTTTTACTTTTTTACTGCCAAATCTCTCTGTACCGGATATTATTTCCCGATTCAATGTCATCCCCACCAAAAATATATTTTGGATGGCTTGAGTTACTCAAGAACACAAACACCCAAATTAAAGAGATCTTGTCTGTCCTTGGGATGGATGGGTTGTGTTAACGGAAGAGAACAGGTGAAGTCAGAAACAAAACTGGAAAATCGCAGAAGACTGTGGGATCCAGAGATGGATGATGGATATAAAATCAGCCACTTGAGCTTTGATTCTGCCAAGGTTATTTCAGTTCTGATCCATTGTAGCAGTAATGGTGGATACATGGCTTTAAGGTGCTCCGAGATCCACTTAGCATTTGATATATTCATTCATGCATTCATTCATTTATTTGTTCAACTATCAGATCTCTAAAGGATACTGGGCATGAACTATGTGACAGGCACTGTACTAGAAGCACCAAATTCTAAGGGATTTCTAGAGAAGATATGCATGAAAAACACAATTTTTAAAAAAAATGTAATAAGAGTCATCCTAGAGATATATGTATAAGACCTTTCATAACTCAATGGGGGAGAGTCAGGAGACCCTACTCTAGATGGACTTCCTCCCATCCCATCCCCACTATCATCCTATCCTGCTTTTCAGGATGACCTTCCCAAAAGAAGCCTCTTGGAGGAATCCTGGGACCTATTAGATGTTTCAGGACAGTTTTAAGTGTTAAGTGTGGCCACATGGGATCAATTGCCATGTGACTCCCTACTGTTTGGAGGACAGATGTTGCAAAAGAAAGGAACCCACTTTCATGTTCTATAGTGAGAACTTCATATGTTACTTTCATGTGGTCACTTATACTCTGGGTCTCACATGTTCTCCTCTGTAAAATAGTCATGCACAAACAATAAATATTAGAGTTGAAAAAAACTCTGGCAGATTATCTTATTTAACAGTTGCCAAATTTCACTCCACAAAACACCTAAGGGCTGTCAATGGGCATTTCTCAAAAACAGATTCCTTAACATGTACATTTTGGTAGAAATAGCTTGAAGTTCAAAAGCTTTCCTTACTTTAGGATTTATCAGAGGCTTTAATGTGCTGGAGTATTCCTGCATCTCTCAGAGGTGAGAACTTTTCACAAACATACTTGACCATGGTGCATAGGACTACTTTCATCAAGAAGTACCTCTTGGGATTTGTGTTGGGTAGAACACATCAGATCTAGTCAATTTCACCCCTCCAGATGAGGAAGCTGGGAGTCAGAGCAATGGAAAGATTTGCTCAACCTCACCCAGCTACTGCATGGCTAAGTCAGAACCAAGTCTCTAATGTTCTAGCTCTGCTGCCAAGTATGTTTTCCATGCATTATGAAGAACACTCCCTTCCAAGGTCACTGGTTATTGGAAGGTCCTAATGAGATGTGAGTGTGATTAGAAAACTCTCAAAGTACAAATTGTCTACATGTACCTTTACAATTAAAACTGCCCAATAAAATATGTTTCTATAACCAAATACCAGTGGAACCTGCAATCCAATCAGCATTTATTACTTGGCCATCATGTGCATATTCCTGATTGCTTGGCATAAAAGTACACAACTGAGGGTTGATCTCATCTTGTATAAGCACTGGTAGACAGGAAATGGACCAGCTCCAATTTGATAAGTGATCCCAATTTGCTTAACTTTCTTGGGATCCATATTTTTTTGTTGGTCATTAGTTGGTCCATTCTAAGTCTTGACTCTCTCAAAAAAATATTTACTAACAATCTGAAGCATTTGCAAAACAGGACCGTCACAAATGCTAATCACTATCACTGTGATCTACTAGTTAATGTGGAATGAGAAGCGGGATTCAGTCCCTTTGAATTGAGAAATCTCACTCTGAACCAACATATCTAATAAACTGGAGAAGAGAAGGCCTATGAATTTAAAAGCAGCATTTGAAATCTAATCAGATATTCCATCAATTTACTCACCACCCCTGCAGTGCTAATCAACTTTATTAGGATTTTATTCTGTATTCTCTTTTAAAGTGACATTTACATTAATTTATAGTAGTAACAAAATTCTATTAAAAAAGTAAAGAAATTTTATGACTTTATTATTTTTTTCCTGGTTATTGTCCCTAGGTTTTCAACCCACTATGAGGATTCTTTTGTTTTATTTCATGTCTGGGAGAGAAATAATGAAGTCCCTTCAAGGATGCCTCCTGCTGGCTTGTTAAACACTGTAGGGACCCAACTTGGAGAGTATATGTTGTAATTGGCCTTAAGGGACAGGAAGTTGAACTTCGGCATTCTTATTCAGTATCTCTTTATCCTGTGCATCTTGCAAGTGTACAATCATTCTATGGTGTGCTTCTGACTAGGAAACAACAATAAGAACTCAGCTATGAGGAAGTGGAAATGCTATGTCCTACCTGCACCCCAACTTTGATAACCTCATACGCTTATTTACCAGAATGAAACTTGTAGCTCCCCACATCTCTGACCTGACAGTCTCCTGGTCTCAGAACCTTCCAGAGATGAGCCATGGTCCACGTGTGATGGAAGGTAACAGGAATCATCACAACTCTTTCATTTTATAGTTGATGAAACTGAGACCCAGAGATGGAGAGAGAGAGGTGTCTCAAGAGAGAGAGGACTCAAGGTCATAGAGCAAAAACATGACTGTCTGAAATGTAAATCTTTTCTTTCCTACTATCTTAAATCCTAGAGTTCTTGTAAGAGCAGAAATCAGCTCAGGTAATATTTCTGGGACAAGTACAGCTTCTACCTGCTGACCCATGCCTACAGTGATCAACTTCCTGAAACCTTTCTGCTGCTTCTGTAATTTAAAAAAGAAAACTCTAGTTAACACAGATAATGAATTACATATGGCGTCCATGTTTACTTCTCTGTGTGAGTTCCATAGCAGCTGCATTGCTTATCAGTTCAATATGTTTTAGACAGATGCTAGTCCTGTGGATAAATCAGCCAGTTCTTTTCTCCAGTCTTCTACCCCCGCTATCCCTAAGTAGCTCATTCTCATATCAAGCCAGTCTTTCCCCTAACTCTGAATTGCCATGTCCCCAAAGGTAAAATATTAAGAGAATCACTTTCATATAAACTTTAAACATATGAAAAAAAAATCATTTTCAAAGTACCAAATAACATATTGATCTACTTATTCTGTTAAGGTCTATGGTGCATCTAGTATCTGAATGGTAGTAGGCTGGGTACAAGGGGTACAACGATTCTGGCCTCAAGTGGCTCGTGTTCTACATGATACAAGGTATTGGATGAACTTCAGAGAAAGAGGGTCCAAGCCCACTGAATCCAATGCTTCTCAGGGATTGACCGACCATTGAACAAGTTTGATGGAGAATAAAACAAGAAAGGTCCACATGAGAAAATTCAGTTTCCTCTGCCTTCAAAACAATTTAAAGATACGATCCCATTTTGCAGATGAAAACATGAAGCTCAAGAAGGTTATGCAACTTGGACAAGGTCACCTTGCTAGTTACATAATTTCTTCTAAAGTTCCCAGGTTCCCTGCTCCTCCTCAGCCAGGAGAGGCAGTACCCTCCAAATGTGCTGATAAAGTTTTTTTTAAAAAAAAAGGCAGTAGAAATCCTCCAGGACCCAAGATTTATTGAGATCATAAGTAACCCTTGCTCAGTAAAAGAATCCACCTCCCTACTCAGCCGCATTCCCATCAGCAACCAAAAATTGTTGCAATCTAATGCATTTATATGTTTTGGTTTTCTTAATTTATTTCAGGCACCTCATTTTCCTGGAACAAGTGCTGTTATTTATGACACAGCAGCAAACACTTTACATTTATAGAGGTTATGAATTTTAGTAATGGTTTTGGTGGCAATTTAATCTGTCCTAACTATGAGGCATTTTACAATGACAATTAAATTATTATTAAAAAATAAACCTCAAATGACATCCTTATCACTTATCAACATATCAAAAGTTTCACTGAGTTGCATTCTGGGTGGATCATAAATATCCCAATGTAGTCCTAGTGAATCCATGCAATAAACTTGAGTGAACTTAATTAACTTCTACAGTATATTTAAAAGAAAACTCCTCACACATTTTGATGTCGGGGAATGAAACATTATTTGAAAAGTGGGTTTATTACATTTCATGGTGCACACTGATATTTAATATTTAAAGACTCTTAAATTTGATGTACTGTGCTGATAACTGAAGGGTTTAGTTCTGCAGTGTGGGAGGGTGAGATGGTGAATTTCTCTCTCTATCTCTTTGAGGAGGTTTTGATTTTACTGGTCATGCCCCCCATACACTGATCTATTAAAATCTATGCTCAGAAAAGTGTCAAGGATGTTAATGTATATTTTATCAAATTAATTTTAATGTAAGCTTGCTGAATAGCTAATTCACAAGCTATGTTCTAAATTGTTGCAAAACAACTCCACTCCAAATTAGCCAGGGTACTGCATCTATATCAGCAGATAACATGTCAGCAAAGTACCATTTGATACAAATTAGAAATGAGGGGTTTTATTTTTTCTTCATAGAGAATCTAATAAAGAAAAAGAAAAAGTCAGTCTTAATCCACTTCCTGCTCTGAACTTATAGGGTACTGGGCTGAAATAAAATTACTTTTTTTGGATCCAAATTCAGATAATTACCTCAGACAGCAATGGGGGTTTCCATTTCAAAAAGTAGCTTGACATATGACTTAAATATTGTCTCTGTGCTTTTAGATGCCAGTGGACAAATACTGATAGAATTTGATTCTCCTTCAAATGGTAGAGAGAGAGAGACACTTGTATCAAAACAATGGAAGGCAACCATGCAACAGGAAAACAGAATTTGCACATACTAAATCCACATAGCCAATGCACCCAAGACCAGTGCAAAAAGGGGGTGGTAGCGGAATTGGCTCTTACTGTCTTCTTAAGATGCCAGCATACATGTGAGGTGTACCTCACTCTCTTTCCTGAATGATTTATTTGAAGTTTCCTGCAATAACTCCCAAATGCTCTTTACTCATTTTCTTAATTAAAGTTACTTTTATGGAAATATACTTATTTTGTATATTTATGCATCCATAGTAGATGTGGACTTTAGTAATAATGTATAAATCATAATTTTTTTGGCTCTGATTATTTTGTTTGCAAATATCTTCTGCTTTCAGTAATAACCCAACAAATATCAACCACAGTTTCTTCATTTGTAAAATGAGTCTTAAACTGGGTGATGTATAGTTTCTAGTTCAAACTTAAAAAAAAAAGAAGGAAAAGGAAACACTATGGCATGCTAAGATGCAACCATTTTTTCCTGGCAATAATTATCTATTAATACTTACCATGTGTCAGGCACTGTGGTAACAATAATATAAGTTATGAAAAAAATTGTCAAAATTGGTGTCCTCAGAGACATTGTAGACTAGTCTTTTATTTCCTTAGTATTTGTTACTATTATGAAAAGGGAGTTAACATCTATTCATATTAAATGACTCTTTTGACACTCCTTGATTTCTGCATCCAGAAAGCAGAAATTAAGGCAAAATTTTCCTTATCTTATCACCCAATCCTCCAACACTTTTAAGTCCCAGAATGACATATTTCTTAATAAATGTTTCCTTTCTCCTGTACCAAATGAAAAGGCAAGTCTGTTTCCATTTGACCAAGTAAGAGAATGATTTCTATGTAGAGAATGGAAGTCCACCTGGTAGATGTAAACTAGTACATGCGAATATTGAGTTTATGGTTCTCTCTCTTCCATTCCCCAGTGCATTTTCCTTTTCCAAATCTGAAACATTTTTCAGAACCATGAAATGTTCTTGCAGTTTTAAGGAACAGATACTTTCCCTTAATTATACCAAATCTCAGAAATTCTATTCTGAGGCCATGACTGCCCAATTCTGCATTAAGAATCACATTTACATTTAAATGCAACCAGAGACTCTGCAAAAGAAAATGACTGAATAAAAGAAATCCAAAGATTTTACCAGCAAGTGCTTAGGAAGGAAATTGTGCTTCTGGCTACAGTGGGTTAGTTTGTTTCATACCAAGAATCCCTTGGAGAACAACTAGAAAGTTATGTCAATTAGATCAGTTATGATAACAGTAATCATTTAAAAACCACCAGAGAACTATCCAGATGTAAGAGGCTGACATTCCAAAGAAAGGTGGAGAACTGAACCTAATGTTTGGTGCTGCTTTACTCTTGGGGACATTTGATGATTTTAAAGAGGTCTCTGAGTGGCTGAGAACCTGATCAGCTGAGAAGCCAAGAGGTTAATAAAATAGCTTTATAGGACTGGAGTACTTAAAATTGTAGTTCAGGACCTGCCAAGGAGGAAGATCTTTATCTCTGGACTTTTCAAAGATTTTATCCTAAGAGTAAGAATTAACAAGAACCAAAGAAGTGTTTAAAAATACTAAAACCCAGCTTTAAATTCGTTCAGTATGATTCAATTTTTAAAATCTACCCCTCATCTGACTATCAGAAACCAATGTAAGTTCCTATCTAGAGGGTCAATGCAGTCAAGAAAGTTGATGCCAAGATGGATAATTTCATCAGAGAACTAGAAACCACAAAAGCAAATCAAATAGAAATTCTAGAATGAAATAAAATAACATAATTGAAGTTTGAGCACAAAAGGTGGGTTAACAGAGGATTAGATAGGGCACAAGAGAGGATTAATAAACTGGAAAATATGAAAAAAGAAAATATCTAACCTAAGGCACAAAGAGACAAAGCAATAGAAAATATAAAAAGGAGAGTAAGACTCAATGAGCCATTTGAAAAAGTCTGACAAATGCATGCATATGTATGTATATTCCAGATACTAGAAGCAAAGGAGAAAAAGAATAGTCATAAAATAATATTTGAAGAAGTAATGGCCAAAAGCTTTTCAAAATAAACATCAAACCACAGAAGTGACAAGTACTACAAACCCCATCGGTGTATATTCAAGAAGAAATTCAAGAAAACTTAGAAGCAACCAGAGGAAAAAAATGTCTATTATCTTCAAAGGAGCAATACTAGGAATTGCAGCTGACCTCCCTCCCAACAGAAGTCATTGAGACTAGAGGAAAATTGAATGATGCCTTCAGAAATGAAAGGAAATAACTTTCAACCTAAAATTCTATATCCAGTGAAAAACAGAGAACAGCATGACAACAATTGTAGACAATCAAACTTAGAGAATTCATCAACAATAGATCTTCATTATAGGAAATACTAAATTATATACTTCAGGCTAAAAGAAAAGTGTATCAATTGAAGCACATATAAACAGAAATGTGACAAAACAGCACAAACATTGGCTGTATAAAACAATAATAAAAATTATAATAATAACTAGTGAAATTCAATAGTTATAGCTAGGACACAAATGAAATAACACAAAAAGTAAAAATGAATAAAGAGAATTAAAATGTGTTAATGATCTTGAATTTTCGAGGAAATAGCAAAGTACAAACTTATTCTAGTCTTTGGGATAAAAATATAACTTATTTTAATATCTTGAGAGATCACTAAAAATGTAAGATATAAATAATGTTTAACTAGCAGAGAAAGCAAAATGATATGAGACAATAATATGAGATATGGTTAGAAGAATTTTTCTTTTCTTCATTTTGGAAATGCCATCAGCTCTAAAGTTAGGATAATTAAATTTCTCCTAACTTCAGAATATAGATAATTTGTAATGAGTCATCTTGGATGTCCTGGCTTGTTTTTTGCCATCTGCTAACTCCATGCCGATCTGCAGAGGGAGTAGGATGAGTGAGCACTGGAATTGAAGACAAAACCAGAGTTCAGGCATTCTTATAAGACACTGACTCCATGAATCATTTTGGACAATTTTGGAGCCGCATCCCCTGTACCTATAAATTGGGCATCAAGAACACCTTTCTGGTTTTCCTCAAGAGAGTTGGAAGGATTAAAGGAGAAAAAAACATGGGAAACTCTCTTGGTGAAGTGCTGTGAAAATACTTGTAGTTCTAAGGAATCTATCTTTCCTTCCAACAGGAAATATTCAAATACATTCGGGAAAATAAAGTCAATGATGCATTTTTTATTAGAATAGGGTAACTAACCTGAAGTAAGCAAGAAACCCTGAAATCTCGGTGCCATTACACTGCACGTTCACAGTGGGTACGGGTGGGTAGCTATCTTGGTGACCCTTTTCACTGGTGGCTCAGGTACCAAGATTGGCTCCATCTTCAACACAGGTCAGCTGCAATTCCTAGTATTGCTCCTTTGAAGATAATAGATATTTTTTTTCCCTCTGGTTTTCTTGGTAGTCTCCAAGAAAAGGGAGAGAGAGAAAGAGCCCTGTGAAGGCTAAACATTGAGAACCATCACTTCAACCCACATCCTACTGATCCAGATCAAATCCTATGATCCTAAATTAACTTTAAAGTTTAATGTACTGTAAAATGCGATCATCTTTCATGTCCAGGAAGAGGGGGGATTGATTATCATCAAGTCTGCTAAACCATCCATGACTATGTTCATTGCAAGTACTGGGAACTAGAGATGAAGATGGTGATCTTCCTTCTGGTCATGCCTTTGATTTCACAAGGGGCATACTATCTTTTTTTAGGTCTTCCTTTGATCTTCATTAGAACACAACTAGCCAACAGATCACTTCAATGAAACACCAGACCAATATTTCATATTCTGAATGAATAGTTCATTTTGGCAAAACATATAAATTCACCATATACACAAGAGGCAGACAAAGAAAGGGATGGAATATAATAAAATATAACCCTCATTCCCCAAGACAATTTATAATATGGTCCCAATGCATATCAGTTACTTACAGGGGAAAAAATATCTCTGGCGACACATATAGGCAAAACTGATGGATAGCTATATTCTCATGTATGTCATACTCTCCTAAATTGAGCTTTAAAATAGAGACCCAATCCAGGAGGAGCCTGAAATATTTTTATAGGAACAAGAATACCCAAACATCAAACTCAGATTCTAGTCAGAACTCCAGCAGTGACTACTTCTGCAGTGCTAGGAGAGTCTGAAATCTCACCTGATTATTAGGAGACTACATTGATCAGAGTGTCTCAAAGTGGGATGTAGAAAATGTATTTGCCTTTTAAACAAATGCTGTTTCTATGCTCAGTTAATTTAAGGAAATATTATTTTTTACTGCTACTGCTATTTTTCCTGCAGATCCTTTTACATTCCAATGTGAATGATCACTGTTCAAGATATGTAAGTATGTATAAGTGTGTGTGTGCCTATACGTACCCGTGCACTCATGCAGGTGTGTGTTGAGAGCATGAGAGAGATTTATTATAGGAATTGGCTCACATGATGGTAGAGTCTGAGAAGTCCAGCAATCTGCTGTTTGTAAGCTGAAGAACTTGAAAAGCCAGTAGTATAATTCAATCCAAGTTCAAAGGCCTGAGCACCAGGGAAACTGAAGAGCAGGAATATCTGTGTAGAAGAATGAGGGAAAAAGAAGACAGATGTCCCAGTTCAAGAACAGCAAATTCCCTATTTCTCTGCCCTTTTTGTTCTATGTGGCCCTCACCAGATTGCAGGGTATCCACACACACTGGTGAAGGTAAACGTCTTCATTCAGTCGACCAATTTAAATGCTAATCGCTTCTGAGGAAACCATCAAAGACATTCCCAGAAATAATATTTTACCAGTGATCTAGGCATCTCTTAACTCAGTCAAGTTGGTGCATTTGAAATTAACCATCACAGATCACAGTAGTATTCCCCAAACATATTTTATCAGGTACTATCTTAGAGTATATGGGACAACGAACTATATGGGCTCTGAGGCCCTTCCTATATCTTACAGTGAGCGACCCATGAATGTGATTTCCCGCCGAGCAGCCAGTTGACTTACAAGTCATGCCAGAGTTTCCAGTTCACATGAGTGCAAAGCCGAGCCAGAGGCCCAGGGAGAAATACATGAAGAATATTATTCCTCAAGTTGTTCCATGAGAATTTGGAATTAGAGGCCTCTGAGGTCCCACACCAGCCTAAGCTTCTATAAATTTATGAAATCTAAGTCCTTTGGTGATGGGAAGACACTGTGTGTTTTCAAGTCTGCATTTGCAAACCTCACCCTGCAGGCTTAGAAATAAAAGAGATCCTTGGAAATGCAGAGTAAAAGTTAAAAGTCAGGGGGAAAGTGCTATTTTTTCAGAGGACATTCCAAGATCAGCGAGGCACATGGCTCTATGGGTTATCTTCAGTCCACTCCATGTGCACACAATAGGTACAAACTTTCTGAAACACTGATCAGGTAAAATCACTTTCTCTTCTTTAAAAATGAAAAATAGATGAGTATCATTCCCATAATTTGCCATAAAAATATAAACCTCCTGTCATGGATGCAAACCCTTCCTAATTCAGTCCTTGACAGAGTCTATCCATTCCCATGCCCACAGGCCCAACCACCATCTCAACCACTAGGCAGTCGATGTCCTATGCCCACACCTCACTATCATGCAACCTCTAGGCACTTGGTAGCACACCCACACCCTTGCACCTACCACCACCTTAAACCACAAGTAAACTATGGTAGCCCTAAGTCCACAACCCAGCACTCACAATCTCTAGACATAGTAGGACATATCAAACCTACTCACTGCCATCACATTTGCTGTTAGGTAACCTCCATAACAAATTGTTATCCTTTAGATAAAGGAAGCAAATCTGTACACCCTCATGATGCACCCTGTTTTCTGGGCCAGTTTTTTTTTTCCTTGGAATTTTCTTTCATCTTTCTCTGCATACAAAAATTTATATTCACTAGTCAATGTTTGACTCCCGTGTTTCAGAAAAAACTTTTCCAATTCTCCCACAGCAAAAAAAAAAAAAAAAGAAAGAAAAAAGGGGAAGGCAGAGAGGATAAAATGTACTCCTCTTTATTCCCCAATGCTCTTTGCATGTGATGTTTCCATAATCCACACCATGATATTCTTAGTAGACTCTTACTGTCATTCTTTCTAATGTCAGTATTACTTCCATCTGACCAAGAAGTTAGAGTGAGTGCTTTCTGTGTATTATTTTGGTTACTCTTCATAGTAGTCCTAATGAGGTTGACACTATTTTATCTTTGTTTAAAATATTAGGAAACAAATGATCATTAAGGCTGGAGAACTCGATTAGAGTCATACAGGTAAGATAGATTGGGGGAAGGACTTAAAGAAGGGTCCGGAAGACTCCAGAGTCCCTGCCTAAAGTGGATGGAGAGCTGATCCCAGCTTTGATCCCAGCTCTGCCACCAAGTTAGTTGTCTGGAGGAAGAGCAGTTAGCCTCACAGAACCTCAATTTCCTTGTCTGAAAATCTGGATAACCCCTGCCTTGTTCCTCACCGGGGTGTTGTGATCATAAAATGAAATAATGAATCTGAAAGGACTTTGCAAATACTAAAGTACTATGCAAATGCAAGCTAATTAATTAATGAACTCATTAACATGTTCTCCTGCTGGGCTGCAGTTAGGGCCAAATTATAAATAATCCTCATCTTGCTGGGAATTTAACCAAGAAATTTAGGGTGGTAGGAGGGATGAAGGAGACTGTGGGTCTGAAGCCTAAAACTCGGCACATACTAATGGAGGCAGTTTAACTCAGAATCATTTCTGTTGCTAGCCACGGAGTAAATTTTTTTTTCCAACAAAAAAGTAAAAAAGATGGAAGGCTTCAAGGGATGAGCAATCTCTCTAATACACTCATTAATAGCGATGGTCCAGCATGCCATCATTGTGCCCTAAATCCACTGAGCCGGAGGAGTGGGGAGGCCCTATCATTAATGTCTGAGTCTTCATTACTTATTTATATTGAGCAAACATTTTTACAATGTGTCAGGGACTGCTCTAAGTGCTTCACAAATATTAGCTTGTTTAATCCTCATAAAGATTCTACAAGTAGTTATTGCTCCTACCCCCATTTTATAGATGGCCAGACCAAGATGCAGAGAAGTAAACTAAATCGTGGAAGATCATGCAACCAGGAATGCTGGAAGCAGGATTCATATCTGTACCATCTGGTGTGGGATCTGTGCTCTTGACCTCATCACTTTTCATAGGGCCCCACTGGTCTGGCAAGTCACTGAGGAAGACAGCCGGGAGTCTTTTACATGGAGGAGCTTTTAGATGGGCAATAGTGACCCCTATTTATTAAGCACTAGTCATGTGACAGGTACTGAATGAAAATTGATATGCACAATCCCAGTGAAGGCTTGTGCCTCCCAAAGGGTGCATTTGGGAGAGGGAACTGGATCTTTACACCTTGATTTTCTTGGCTGCATTTTTCAGACTCCCATGAGCATCGAGGAATCTGTCCTTCCAAGAAAAAAGTTTCTGTCATCATTCAGGCTGTTCATGACTGGTTGGGAAAATCTGGATTAGGAAAGCCGTTAGTGCTAGGGATCCTGGATACAGCCTCCAAATGGCTTTAAAGGAATAAAGATAATATTCTGATCTCTATCATTCTGACTCCGGTGTCTCTTTTTCAGCTTGTTCTAAACTCAGACAAGAAAAAAAAAAAAAGAATGTTACTTACTAACCAGGTCAAATTCCAACAGATGAAGCACAGAAGGGTCTCTTGCCCAAGGTTATAGATCTAGGACATGAGAGGGAGCAGGAATCCAAGCACAGAGCCATGATTCTGTAGTGTCTCCTACTATTTCCAGAATAGGAGGATTTAAAACAGGGCTCATCAAGATCAGGAAAGGCAAAACTCTTAGTAGACTGAGATAGTTTTACAATAATATCACAGTTCCATCTATTTTTATTTAATTTGGTTTTGGAAGAAGAAAAGAACTCTCTTTCCACACAACCATGTTCGATGAAAACATTTGCCAAAAATACTCCTTAATGATGTAACAAAAATCAAGAGGCAAATCTTGGTGTTTTTTTATGACTCACAAGTCACTATATATAACCTATATACATATCAATATATATATATATATATATATGTATGTATATATATATCTCTCACCACATATTACCTATGATTCCTCATCTCTTGTATTCTATGTAAACAATGTTGGAATGAACATCAAGACACAGATAGAAAGGAAGTCCATCCATAATCCCACTACCCTAACAAACCTGCCAGTTTACCCATATTCCCTTCAACCATGTCCGTAGGCAGTTTTGGAGTTCACTAGAGTGTTTTCCTAAAGTTCTATGTCATCTTCAGGAATTATCATTTAAATGACTTCACAAAATTATCATTTTAATATAATTTATTTAAACATACTTTTTATATTGTACAGAATGTATACTTCTGATATTGTGCCCTCATAAATAACATGGCAACAAATGTCTTCCAATAGCTTTGATTTCTTTGTGATAATTTCCGAAGCATCCATCAAAGTGGTGGGTTTTCTGAGTTAGGTGACTTCAACGTGGACTAAGCAGAAATAGAATTGACATGAGCATTAAACGTCTCTCATAAGCCTCATCCCTCCTCGCCCGTCTCACTACTGAGGATGTGGAGAGAGCTCAGGACGCACGTCAGCCCATGATTAGACCAGTCAAACATGTTTAAATAAAAAAGGAGTTTAGAATATTTAATAGGATCAAAGATTGAAGATTACAGAGATTTGGAGCCCTTTAATAAATATTAAAGATCCATTCCCCCACTCCACTCTTGGCTGTGCATCAGGCATGGAAGAGAATCAGACAGACATGGGATCTGAAAGTCAAGGGCTTTTGTCTTTGTAGCCACACTGTCTGACAGGTAAGGAAGAAACATATACTGTCTTTACCAAAGAAGGGCAGAGGGAGCCTAGTTACTTAACAATAATGGGAATCAGTAATCTAAGAGCTGTCCAGTACGTGGACTTACAATTATAGAGACCAAAGAGAATGTTGATACCCTACCGGACTTCCTTCAATAGGAAGACAGACAACTGAGGCGTGTCAAGGACTAAAAACGGTCCCCTAGTTACCATGCAATTTTGGCAGAGCCCAGACCCTCTGGATCCTTATCCAGTACTCCATCAGATAAGCCATGCTGCTTCCATTAAAAATAATAATAATAAAGCTTAAAGAGGCTGGGCACAGTAGCACACACAAGTAATCCCAGGGGCTCAGGAGGCTGAGGCAGGAGGATCATGAGTTCAAAGCCAGCCTCAGCAAGGTGCGAAGCAACTCAGTGAGACCCTGTCTCTAAATAAAATACAAAAAAATAGGGTTGCAGGTGTGGCTCAGTGGTGGAGTGCTCCTGAATTCAATCCCTGGTACCCTCCCTGCAAAAAGCGTAATAAATGCCCATCACAGATCATGAACTGCCTCTTCTTCCTGGCAGCTTAGATGGTGGTTTGCATCTGACCAACCAAAGCTAATTACCAATTCAAGCACACTAGAACCCCAGAGAACATATCCAGAAAGCAGGCTTCCTCCTTTCTCCGGGACAGTTGAATGATTTGGCTACTCCCCACCCCCATGTTAAGCTTCCATGAGCTTTAATGGTGAAGGTGAGACCTGACCCCTGCAGGTGGTAGGTCCCATCAGTTCACATCCAGGGATCCACACCAGTTACTGTTTCCCATTCTGTTTGGGCTGCTGTCCACTCTGATTGGCCAATATCCAGGCTATCACACTTGTTAAGTATTTTAAAGGTCCCCCAAGAATTTTCCAAAGTTTACTTATGGAGTATAAGATTCAAAGGATTGTTTGCAAACTGGATGACTGTTCTGGGCTATGAGAAGTCCTGCAAGAAATCATCTGTTTAACTATGTATTTCAGTGTATCCCAAACTTATTCAACTGCATAGGAAAAGCTCCCCTCCTACCCCACAAACCTTTTTTTTTTTTTTCAGTTTCAAGAAATATCTACTGCTACTCTGTGGACCCATGTTCTGCAAAACACAGAGTTAGGAACTGGATTTCTATTATCCACATATTACCTGTGTCTGAAGGTCCCATCTTGGCTTTGGAAAAAAAAAAAAAAAGTATTAGAAAATGCCCGCATTGGGCAAACAGATTGACTGAGTGAGACTCTTTCTTCCACTTGACCTTGAACAGAGGATTTAAGTTGTCACGAGGTGGTTTTATCTGTAAGGCTGGTTTAGAGGAACTCCTCTGCAGGAT
The DNA here is from genome assembly GCF_964194105.1 of Spermophilus citellus. Taxonomy (NCBI): domain Eukaryota; kingdom Metazoa; phylum Chordata; class Mammalia; order Rodentia; family Sciuridae; genus Spermophilus; species Spermophilus citellus. The sequence continues at coordinate 15,196,121 of NC_138183.1, read as the reverse complement.
GGCTGAAAGGAACCTAGAGATCAAGGACATCAAGTGTTTTTTGTTACATGCCTGGCAGACGGTGGACACCTAAGAAAAGCTACTGTCACCATCTGCCACCACAGGAGCCCTGAGCACTGGAGAGGGGGCCCTGGAGTCTCCCTGTTCCTCATCACAGTCTGGTTGAACAGACAAGATAGGACTGTAGGATCACAGCCACCATAAAAGACTGAACTTTGGATGGAGGAAAATGGAGATGATGGAGCATTTAGAAGATGTTTTGTGACCCTGGTGTGATTATTTGAGCCCTGACATCAAGAATATTCTCTTCCTTCTATCCTATCAAAAATAACTCCTCTCTGTAGAATCATGGTCACCAGGAGCTAGGAGAGGGGACGGGGAATTATAGTTTAATGACTACAGAGTTTCAGTTTGGGAAGTCAAAAATTATCTCCTCAATGAATATTGGTTCTATGACAAAGTGAATGTGCTTAATGCCACTGAACTATCCACTTAAAAATTATAAAGTGACACATCTTATGTTATCTATTCTATACCACAATTTAGAAAGAATATTTTAAATAATAATTCACTTCTTACGCAAGGGGCAAATTATCTCACCTCCTCCATTCTATACAAATTGGCATCATTGATAAGACCACATCTCCTGGAACGTGCTTGCCTTTCTCAGCTGGGGGTTCCATTTTCCTTCTAGGGTTTCTCTTCTCTTCCAGCCAAGCTTCCAGATGGTATTTCAGTCACTCAGCCCAACACCTTCCCTCTCAGTCTCACCCCCCCTTCTTTCCCCAGTTCACTTAAAAATAAATTGTCTTTTTTCATCATTCTAGACAGAACACGAAGCTCGCTCGCTCTCTCTTTTACGCTACCACTGAATTCTAAGTACACAATTATGCAGGGAATGTCTTTGGATTCACCCGCCTGAGAACTTTTAAACATTCAGTTTTGAATCAGATAGCAGCTTTCATCTCTTGAACAGCTCAACACTGTACCTAAGTAAAGCTGAACTTATTAAAAAAAAAAAAAAGTTGTGGGGTATGAAAATGTCCAAGTAATAAAAGAAGCAAAGACAAAACCCTCCCCCACTAAAATACTCCCCCTTTAAAAAAATTAAATAAGAGTGTTTTCAAGGCCACTTATTTGGCTTATTGGTTTTCCCCACCTTTGTATGCCCTGCTTCAAAAATATTTTTCCAGGGGCTCCATACACTCACCACCCTCCCCATCTACCTATTAATAAGCCTTCACCATGTAAAACAAGCTAGACAATTACTATGCCCTAGTTGGCTGTGGTTAAAACTTAATTGGACGGCTGTGTTCAATTCTGAGCATCGTGTTTCCAGAAAGAAAAGAAAAAAGTGATAAATTGGATATGGTTCAAAGGAAAGCAAGACGGTGGATGAAAGAGGCTTGGAAAATAAGACCCGGCTGGGAATGGCAAGGTGATTCTGTGCATTTTTTTTTTGCTCAGCGCAAAGATGGGCTGGGAGATAATAGAAAACGTGCGAGCAGTCAATTCCTGTTCTGTCTCCGAGGGCACCGTCCCGGGGAGGAAATGACAACGGCTGGGTCTTCTTGAGCCATTTCCCTGCAGCTCTCGGGACCAATACCTGGTCTGGTCTATAATAGGTGTTCAGTAAAAACGTTTTTGCTGAAGGGCCCCCTAGAGAATAAGACCGAAATGAGATTTCTAAACCCACTCGCTCTGATGCTGACAAATTTCTTTTTTCTAAAGAGTGGAGTTGTTGGGTTTGATCCCCAGCAAGAGTAATTTAGGAATGGCAAAATCCATTTTCTCATTAGGCCAGTTATGGATTAAACAACTTACCCCCAGGCTCCTGTCAACCCTGCTAGCTCCTGCCTCTCTGTGCTTTAAGCCACATTCATCATGTCACTCAAAAATTCATGAGTGGCCCCCAAGGTAAAGTTCCAGATCTGTAGGTTCACCGACATCTGCATTCTGGCCCAAACACGTCTTTATGATCTACCTATAATCTGTCTACTCAGCCAGGTGTGTCTGGACATTGTGCTCCTCACTCCATTTTTAGCAGCCACCATCTCAGCGGAATCTCCATTTAAATCTCAGCAGCACCCCTTACTACCCATGTGACCTGGAGCTGATTGCTTACCTTCCCTGTACCACATCGCAACATTGGTAAAGCAAGGACAGCAAGAGTTCCCAGGAGTCTTAAATAAGACCTTGGGTGTAAAGGACTCAGCACTGATCCTGATGAGTAGAGTCCCCCCTCTCTTCCTGTCTTTGGTGATGGTTCTCTTCTTCTGGTTTTTTCACCCACTATTCACCGAAGGCCCACGCTGTCCTAACCCTAGTCGCAAAGTCTTCCCTGAATGCTAATAGCCGTCCACAATTTAACCAAGGTTCTCAAGTGTGTAACCCGTCCTCTGGGTTGAATCCTGGGACCCTGGATCACATTCCCCATGGCAACATCTGCTTCCCGCTCTTCAGTTTGTCCCTTGGGCTCAGCTCTGTGCACAATGAAAAGAAATATGATAAAGAGTCCCAAACCCGAGAGGAATGACAGAGAGGTGGAGACGGTGTGAAGATGTGCTCATAGACGGAGAGGTGGAGAGGGTGTGCTCGTAGGCTTCCATGGAACGCTACCAGCTCCGTTTATGGAGCATGCGCCGGCCACTCTACCAGCCACTTCCATGTATCATTTCCCTTTTAATCAAAAAGCTAGCAGCAGTGGCTCTGAACCAGGGCTGCACATTAGAATAGCTGAGAGATTGTTCAATATCTATGGTTGCCCCAGGCCTTAGCCCTGACCAATGGAAACAGAATTCCTGGTGGTGAGACTGCAGTCTTTTATATAAACTCAGCAGGCGATGCTCAGGAGCACCCAAGAGTGAGCACCTCTAGTGTGCAATTTAAATATGGAGAACACACACACACACACACACACACACACACACACACACACACCTGTAGATACAGTCTCAACCATTTATCCAGATGTCAGGAAGCAGTCACCATCTTCACCTCCCCACACACTCATCTGTTTTTTCAATCCTTCATTCACCCAACACACAAGTGTCAAGTGCATTAGGTGAACAAAATACGGGTAGGTGACAAGAAAAGCACAAAGATACATCAGGTCTGGATTCTGCCTCTGAGGGGCTTGTGTTTGAGTAGGAGAACGATTTTATATACTTATCTACGACACAAAAGACAAATGTCCTCCCAAATATGCCAGCGCCCAGGACATGTTTCTAGCAGCAAGGAGTCCAAACAGCAGAGGAGAAAGGCAACGGGAGGGGAAGGATGTGAATGTGGTGAGAGGAGGGACCGCGTTCGAGGTCAGAAGCTCCCTGAGCAAAGTCAGGAGAGTGACAAAGTGCCACAAAGCCCTGGGCTCCTGCCCCTGCAGCCCCAGGCCAGACTCCACAGAAGCACCCTGTCATCTCACTGTCCCCGTGTCTGTCCCTCTGAGGGGCTTAGCAGGAACAAGTGAGCCCTTTGGGAGACATTTCCTTTCCATTTGAACACCTCATGGCCTCCTTCCCTGACCAACAGAGCCATTTACTACCCAGCACACTCAGCAGGGAAGAAGAGCTGGAAGGGGACACTGGCATTTCCAAAAGGCTCAGCAGGAACCCAGAGGAAGCAGTCCCAGAGACATGATAAGAAGGGCCGAGGAGGGACAGCCGATGACATGCCAGTCACTGATCCCCTCCAGGAGCCAATGTAGCATCTAAAAGCAGGATGAAGTGAGGTGGCCTAGAGTGATAGAAGGTGCCAGAAGGTCAGACCCTGGTTCAGATTCTGTCATCACCAGAGTGACTTCTGGTGAACCACTTGCCCTTTGGTGGCTGGGCTTCCATGTTTAAAGTAAAAGATGTGGACTGGAGAGTAATTCATACTGTTACGATAAAAACTGTCACTGACTGAGGATTGGGGATAGGCACTATCTCGTTTAATCCTCACAACAAATGGATGAGGAAAATAGTGATATTATTCCCATTTTACTGATGAGGAAACTGAGCCAGGGCGATTAGGTTTAGTATCCCAGAGCTCTATCCCAATGCTCTAAAACAGCATTTTCCAAACTGTAGGCTGTAGAAATATATTACTGGGTTGTAACTCATTTTGTTTTTAATGAAAAGAATGAACTGGAATAAATCGCAATGGATTAAATTAGAAATTAATTAGAAAAAAAAATAAGAGTAAATCATACACAGTCCAGTTTTGAACTGTGAACTTTTGTTGCAGTCACATACACACATATATATTCTGAATATAATATGTGTGCCCTGGAACACAAGGTATCTGGAAGGTGTGTTTAAAACATTTGAAAACTACTGCAGTAAACCCGGAGCACAGCCCTTCCCAGGGTGGCTGCTACAGGACTGACTTCTACCATGAGCTAGAGCCAAGGATTTGTGAATAGGAAACTTTGGAAGATGCATGTGGCTCGGATTATTCCCATGTGAACGTGTCCACTGAGCCCAGCCCTGAGGAGGATGTCAGCCTAGAGGCTTCTAGACCTGGGTTACCTCCTCCTTCTGCTGGATGGAGGTGGCCCCAGTCCTCTGAGGGTCCACGGAGACCTGCATCTAGGAGGAAAGCGGCGGCGCAGGGATGGTGCTGCTGTAATCTTTCAGGAAAGGATGGGTCCCCTGGGATTCCCAATCCAGCTGGAGAGTGGAATTGCCATCTGGTAAGTCACAAGACGAGTTTTGATCTTGCCAGACGCGCCCTCTCAGCATGGAAGATACGACAGTCTTCAACACATAAACAGGTTAGGTGCCAAAGCGCCTTTGTAACTCAGATGTTTGGAGTTGGGAACACATCGCCCATAGAAACACGGATATAAACGGAGGTTAGGCTTCCATGTTTTAAAACTCAGAGGGTGTGTGACAGGCTGCATGTTTTACGGGGCGAATTGGGTAAGAACTGAGGAAGGGCACACTCGCAAGGAGTGGGAACTGGAGTGTAAGTTCCTTAAGCCCCCAGAGCCCCCACTCCTCATTTTCAAAGGGGCCGTGTTATCACTGACACCGGTGTGACCCCCCGCCAAGGCTCGTGTTTTAAAGTCTTGGTCACCATCCTGCGGCGCTGTCAGGGGGTGGCAGACACTCTAGGGGCCTGGTGGAAGATCATTCATGTTCTTGAAGGGGATATTGGGAACCCCTTCCCCTTCCTCTCCCTCTTGCTTTCTGACTGCCATGAGATGAGCAGCCTCCTGTGCCACGTGCTCCCTACCGTGATGTCCTGCAGTGTCACAGGCCAAAAGCAGTGAAGCCGGCTCCCCATGGTCACCTCCCAAATGAGAGCTAAAATAAACACAGCCTCCTTTCCAGAAGAGAACCCAGACTCCCACAGTCACTAAGGGCTGCCTTTCATGGTGGCGTGGGGGTGTGTACAGAAGGTCTGGTAGAGGTCCCTGTCACTGTTGCTGTCACGGTAGGCGGCTGCACCACAGACTTGCTTCAGTCTCCATCCGTGTAAAACTATAATGACAGCAGTCACCTCGCAAGGTTCTTATGACCGTGAATGAACTCTCGTGTGCACCAAGCACTTGACACAAAGCCTAATGCGGAATGGGGGTGTTTCCTAAGAGAGGGGAGGGGGTCTTTGCCTTCTCTGAAAGCCTGGCCATATGGGCATGCACTTCACGGTTGACCTGAATCAACCCTGATTAATACTCCTATGCACCAGGAAAATTCAAATCAACATGTGCTAACGGTCTGAACGTTTGTGTCCTCTCAAAATTCAGATGTTGAAAGATGATCACTAATAGGACGATATTCAAACGAGGAGCTTGTGTGAGGTCAGCGGGTCACAAGGGCAGAACTTTCATGAATGGCATTACTGTCCCCATCAGGGACTCCGAAGGGCTAGTTAGCCCTGCCAGCAGGGAAGAAGACTATGACAAGGCCTCATTCATGAACCAAGAAGCCAGTCTGCACCAAACACTGGATCTTCTGGTCCTCAACATTGGACTCCCCAGGTTCAGAACTGTGAGAAATCATTTTTTCTTGTTGATGAATACCAGCTTAGGGTATTTTGTTATAGCAGCCCAGATGAACTAAGATAAGTATTTAGCAAACTCCTGCTCATGTGGAAGGCCGCGGGACATAAATGAGAGGCGGGAGGTGAGTTCCCTCAGGCTGAGCTGGTGTTGCTAAGTCTGCATTTTGATGGAATCAGAGAACCTTCCAAAAGACAGTGAAGAGGCCACAGAGAGAACTAGGGGTTTGTTTCAAGAAGAGAGTGCATACAGCCCACTGGTCCAGCTGAACCGCCTCGCAGCTAGAGTGATACAGATGAGAAAAATGACCAGGGTAACATTTAACCTTCACCCCTGACAGTCCTCCGGAGAACACTGGGCCAGCTAGCTGCTCCGTCCATTGGCCAGTGGCTGAACTTGGCCAAGGAGGAGACTGACGACCGCAACAACCAAGTTCCACGTAAGGTCTCCAGTTTCACACAGTCTTTACAATACTGAAGATGATCTCTCTGGGGAAGGTGAAAAGAATTATAATTACATCTGTGAAAAAGGCTTGAGAAGGAAAAAAAATCCTGCCATATGGTGTGTGGAAAATGTTTTGGAACTGAATAAATAACATGGCGGGCGTTTTTCCTCCCCCCCCGATTTTGTTTATACATCTACGTCACGCAGTCTGACTAGTGAACATGGATCAGTTTTCCTTTCAGAATAGAAATTCACTGGGTAATTTAATTTTATAACCATTAATAATGCGGGTCTCTCTCTGCAAGCAAAGACATTTACAAACTTATAATCAGATTTTGCGTTTGGGGTGTAAAGCAATCATCCACGGGAGTTTGGGTGGTATTTCCATCCAGCTTTCCCATTGCAGTGAGATTGTGTGATATGTAGAAGGGCATATGAGAAAAGGTTTGGGGCCCCAGAGGGAAGCAATGATGGTTTTCAAAGGACACTCCATCAAGGAATTTTAAACAGCCAAGAGACCAGCATTACTAAACACTGACCACCCAACAGGTTCCAGACTGTCCAAGTGGGATCTTGCTGAATATTCTCAAGACTGTGCTGTAGGGAATTTTCATGCTTGTGTCAGGAGGAAGCAGAGGACCAGGAAGTGAAGTGATTGCTCCTCTTTGCACAACCATCCAATAGCAGAGTTCATATCTGAGGCTCGGCTGTGCAGCCACGCACGGCCTTTCCCTGTAACCACCCCACTCCTCTGTCATACACAGGGAATACAATTCGCAAAGAAGAGAGAGATGCGAGCATTGATACTGCAAGATCAACTAAGAGAAGCACTCTGAGGGATGTACGAGAATCGTGCAGACAATTAACAGAGGGCTTTTAAAAATATAGATCATTAATGCTGGCCTATTCAGTGCTCTATGCACCCAGCATCTTATAGTGCATTGCCTCACTGAATCCTCACAGAGATCCACTGAAAGACACACTGCTGTTCAGCTCTGCCTAAAGGAAGAAGACACCAATATTCAGAGAAGTTAAGTGAGATAATTCACTGAGGCCATAAATAATGGTGCTGGGTTTTGAAGCCACATCTATTAAACACCAGAGTTTATCCTTTTAGTATCTCAATGCATCACTTGCAGGAGAGTGACTGATAGTAGAGAAAGGACTTGAAATCCACGTTTGCAGAGAAGGGCTAAAGAGTCTCAGGAGGGGAGGATTTCTCAAGAGTACTGAGAATCTTTGTGTGGCTGGATGGTAGGAGGTCCCCTCTAGTAGATTCATTCATTCAATAAGAGCTTATGAGCACTACCTATGTACCTTGCATCATCCTATATCTGGGGATACAAAGAGGCAGTTATCACCCAGGGTGTGTCTGATATTCAAATGGAAGATGGACTATAAGTCTGGTGTGGGTACAGACCTGGCACATAATAGAAACTCAGTAAATACCATGTGAAGTAATATTGATGTGAACAACAGCCTACTGTGGGCCAAACAGGTGTTGGGGTTGGGTAGTTAAAAAAACAAACAAACAAACAACTTCTTGTAAAACTACTGATAAACCAACCAAAATGGTGATTTTAGGGGTCTGAAGAGAGCAAGTACAGTGAAATCTGGCAAGTTGAACAGGCTACTCTGTTTTTCCACTTGGAGGACACTAAAATCAAGACTGTCGAGGAAGTGACGATAATCCACTTTGGATCTTTGAATGTTGTGGGCACAGTGGATCAGAGAGAAAAGGACGAGGTCTGGGTTGCCCGCCACGGTCCCCTTCTGGTCAGGGTAGACAGAGGCGGCCCATCTTACTTGTCTGCACTCGTCTGAACATGGATTCTAGCACTAACCTTGTCTCCACTGTCTGGTCCCAGACCAGCCCCAGGAACCCCAAGAGGTAATCAAGGAGCAGTTGATAGGGTGCAAGGAGATTCCTTCCCTGGCTCCATTGGGGACCCCTGGCAATGAGCACAGCCCCTATCCTGGAGGGAAGACCAAGACTTCCAGCAAGATCAGTTCCAGCCCATAAGACCACCATGAGAGGGGTCACCCTCATTCTGACACCATCTCATCTCTCTTTTGCTGATTTTCTCTGTTATACTCTGCTAATATCTTGTCTGGTCTATTTCAATTTATCTTATCTTATCACTTCTTCACATTATATTCTTTCTCCCTAACTAGACTTCATCTATGATATTGAGAGCAAAGACCTTTGCCCAAGGCTTCCCTCTTCCTGGAACACATTCATCCACCTTAATCTTGAAAAAAACATCAATTCAGCATCTTTAAAGATGAGGTCAAATTGCCTACTCTACCTGGATTAACAGACCTCCAAGGCAGAGCTGTGTACCCCGAGGTTTATTTTGTTTATAGGTCCACATTCCACATGACCCAAATTAAGAAGATCATCTGCTTATCCTGGTGTCTCACAACTTTCCCCCCTTCCTGACCCTGAGGTCACTCCATTTGGGGAACCTGCCTGTCTCAGGTCAATGACCAAAGCCTCTCCGAGAGCATTTGCAGAGCCATTCAGTGTTTAAAAGTGTTTAAATGAGGGAAGAGCATGGCTCTTAGCATCATTGTCTTCTCAGCACCCAGCCCCCTCCTCAGACAATAGCTGACCCAGGCTTGTATCCTAGGGTGCTTTCTCTGAGATCCCTGGTTCCCAGCCCAGCCTCGTCTGACAGGCCCCCATCTGCCAGCCAAAGTTCAGGGGTAGAAAGACACTGAAGTCGAGAGAGGCCATAGCTGACCACAGAACACCCTTCTGTCAGAGGAGAGCAAATTTGCAAGACCAGTATCCTGGGCAGATGGCCCTGGGCCCTTCCAGCCTGTTGATATGTTTCCCTGAGACTTCACATGCTTAAAAAGAATTGTTTAAACCCATTGTCAGTATTTTAAAATCAGGAGTTTTTCACATAAAACTCCAGATTTCTATTTTCTCTTGGAAAAGCAGAAGATCTAGCAACACTTGGCCTGGGTTGCCACCCATATGTTTCCAGTCTGGTACTGCCGGCATTCGCATTTATAACCCTACATAAATAAGAACATAAATAAGAACATAGATTCTATGCTATTATTTATTTACTATTTTTGCATTAAGGGAACAAGTAGTTTGTTAAAATGCTCCTTGTTTTTCCTGGAGAATTCCCCCGAGTCGATTTTCCAGCACTTTGTATACTTCTGAGTACAGGAAATTTTGAAAGTAAAAAGGAGAAAGTTCCAGAAAATGTTTCCAGCTACTTTCATCCTTCCATTTAGAAACCTCAGATTCTGTGTGATTGCTCTGACATTTTTTGGAGGAAAGTTCTTCACTTCCTTGCTCTCAAGAACCTGGTCCAGATCAGAGAATGTGCTTGCAGATCATGGAACAAGGGAGCTGGGGCCAGATCTTGGGGTTCTTGGCTCCCCTCTCCACAACCTCCCAGGAGTGGTGGAGCAATTCCACAGACCTCATGCCTCAGGGGGAAAATGGGCACGGAGAAGGGGGTCTCAATTTTGTCCTAATTTAGACAGGAAGTTGTTGAGGGTTTTCAACACACGAAGGACACCAGCCGTTTTAGGTTTTAAATAATCCCTCTAGCCAGAGGATTGTTGTATGGAGGATTGGTTTTGCAGGAGGGAGGGAGGCAGAGTGAAGTCATTGGGAGTCCATTGGGAGGTAGCTGAAGTCATCCAGACAGGAGATGGCAAAGGCGTACTGCTTACTAACTGCCATGTCACCAACTAAAGGAAACTGTGGCTTAAAGCATGACAAACTCATTATGCTGCAACATTGGAGGTCAGGAGACTGATGTGGATCGCACCAGACTAATGTCAAGTCTCAGACCATGTGGGATTGCTTCTGGAAGCCCTAGAGGAGGATTCATTCCCCCTTCCCAACTTCTAGAGGCCACTCACATTCCTCGGCCTGTGGCCTCTTCCTTCATTTCAAATCCGACAGTACAGTATCTGCATCTCTCTTTGACTCCGACTCTTCCGCCTCCCTCCTGCAAGGATTCTTGTCCTTACATGGAGCACAAATGGATAATCGGGAGAATTTCCCACCTCAAGATCCTTATTGTAACTTCATCAACACCTTTTGATGTTGACCAAAAGGTAAAGGTCCTTTTGCCTCATAGGGTTACACACGCAGAGATTCTAGAGAATAATCATCCTGGGGAGGGGGGCAATAAATTTTCTTCCTACCACAGATGGAAATAATGATGACAGGATAGATTTTGTATATGTGGAGGTATATCTCCCACGTGCTCCAGATTCCTGGTACTTTTCCAAAGTTTCCAAACTTTCTAAACATTTAAAGCATTAGAGTCCCAAATGGCACATAATGCTCTTTTTAAAGTGAGAAAAGTACTCCTCCAACGATACAAACAAACGGGGAACAAGTGAAATCCTGTGTGTGCATCGTGTACACACATACACATATAGCTCAATGTGTGTGTGTGTGTGTGTGCGCATATATCATCGTATGCATGTATACTTATGAGTGTGTTCTTATCTTTTGAGTGTTTGCATTTTCTTCCTGGCTCCAACACGGGTGATCTGATTCTTCTTAGACAAGTCATTCATCCTCCCTCAGCCTCAGGGGCTTCAATGGTGTCAACAGAATAACCCTCAGGTTATTCTGTGCTGCAGCCCAGACTACTTCATATGCCACTACTTCATGTTTTCTCATATTCACTGTGCCAGACATTGCACTAAGTGCCTTACAGGTATTATTCTGTTTCATTTTCACATCAACTGCAGGGGTTTGCCCTACTTTGGTTCCCAGAAGACACCAAGCCCTAGGAAGATTTAACCAGTGACTAGTCCAAGTACACACAATGAGCCAGTATCATGGTCATATTAGGCTGTTTTCTTTTACTGTAATGAAATACCTGAGGTTAGCTACTTTATTCAGAAAATAGGTTTATTCAGTTCCATTCTGAGGTTCAATTGTATGACATCTATTTGACTCTGCTGATCCCTCAACAATGGGTGGCATCCCAATGGCAGGAGTACATGCAAGATACAGAAATTACATGTTGAGACAGGAAGACAGAATATGATTATGGGGCCAGACCCCCACTCCCCATTTTTCTTTTTGCAAGACCTACCAGGGTCCCATGAGAGCTACACCAATTCCTTCAGAGGGCAGTGCCTTCAGTGACCTCCTACTAGTTTCAACCTCATATAGTTCCCACCACCTCTTACCATGCTCACACTGGGGGGATCACACTTCCAACCCAGGAACCCTTGGGGAACAAGCTCAACCATATCCAGACCATGCTCAAATGACGCTCTGGGCTCCAGAGAGACTTAGGCTCAAATTCCAAATTCCATCTTGGGTGACGCAGGCCCTTGGGAGGTTGTCCTTAAACTCCTTTATTAGAGAGTTCGGACTGTTCATCTGTCAAATGGAGATAATATTATTGTTCACAGATTTGGGGAGATTTAAATGAAGATTAAAAGAGCCTGTTCTAGCCAGGCATGGTAGCACATGCCTGTAATACCAGCAGCTCACGAATCTGAGGCAGGAGGATTGCAAGTTCAAAGCCAGCCTCAGCAACTTAGTGAGGCACTAAGCAACTCAGTGAGGCACTGTCTCTTAAAATAATTCAGAAAAGGGCTGGGGATGTGGCTCAGTAGTTGAGCACCCCTGGGTTCAATCCCCAGTTCCAAAAAAAAAAAAAAAAGGTTCCTGTTCTATAGTAAATGGTGACTTTTGACTCTTAGTGACACAACTGAACCTAGAGAACGTGACCCTGGTCTCCCAGCCTGGTCAGTATTCCAGTAAGACTTTATATCTCTGCAATTTTGAGTAGTATTTGCATGGGTAATGACATAGAGATTGGACAGACTATTCTCTAAGTCAAACAGAGTGACTTCTCAAGCTGATTAACCATACCAACTGTACTCACCCAGCGTTTCCATAACCTTAGCCAATCTCTTCTTATTTTAATGGATGGGGCAGGGGTCACCCTTTTGTAAGTCCAAGTCTGATGGTGCCGGCGTTCACTTCAGGGTAGATTGTGTCGTTACAAGTCTTATAAGGCTGAAAGAAATTGGTTACCTTTGGTGCACCCGTGATACAGGGAAATGCTAATGCCTTTTATTTTTATAAAGTTTTCAGAAAAAAAAGAGAAAGCCTCATGTTTGAATGTTTTATTATTCTTATTAAGCTCTCTAAACTGCCCAGCAGTTCTTGTTTCATTTAAGAAATCTTAAATTTGAGACATAAACTTCCTGACAGTGTGGGTCCCTTTAAAGGTGATATATGCTCTGACAGCAGAGAAATAAGGCCAGTCGGGTGTTCTAACCACAGGATGGTAAAAGTCATGGTCAGGTTAGAAGAATCAATTAGAGTGGGTACGAGGCTGTGTAAATTTCACCACTCAAATGGCAGAATATGAAGACAGGGCTGAATTTAAAGCTTTGCCTGATGTGATCGTATTTCATGTCCTGATTGGCAAGACAACTCTAAATGGAGGATTAAATTGGATTTTAAAAGAAAAAAAAATGAACAGTTTTCTTTCTTTTTAAAACAATACAAAGAAAGAAAAAAAATAGATCCAGGGAAGGGTAACAACGAATTTGTGGATTTATATGGGTATTTGAGAAAATACACAAAGCCGGTGGCGGGGCGGGGGGTGTTTCGGGGATGTATTTGAAGTCAGAATTCTGCAAGGGGAGACTGAAGGGCTGTATTGATAGCAGGCATGTGACTGGCTGGCCAGATCCTGGCCCCAGCCTGTGCAGCCTGCTCTGTGAGGCTGGGAGTCTGGGCTGTGCGTCCCCTCAGCTGCAGATCTGATGTTTATAAGCCAACAACAGCTTTGAGATCTTAAAATAGATACCCAGGGGTGTCCATGGTGCTCAGCTCGTTTGACCGTGCCGCTCACAGAGGCCAGCAGGCACTCAGGATGAGGGAGCAGGCTCTGGAATCCCAGCTTCTCCATCTCAGCTCAGAACCTATCCAGCTGAGCAAACAACAAACCTTGCTGGGACTCAGTTTTGCCATCTGTAAAATAGAGTAGGCCTAAATTCAGGGTCATAAATAGGATTAGATTTTATCGTCCAGTTCAGGCATTTCACACACATCCTGGCTCATGGCAAACACCCAAACATGTTGCTCAGTGTCACATTATTATGATTCAAGATAGTAAAGAGTTGCAAGCTGTGAAGAGAAGGAAAGGGAATAACATGTTTTCTTCTCCAAACTTGACTCTTTCCAGGTCATGCCCATCATTTCTGTTATTCAAAGTATATCTTCAAGGTGAACACCCCCCTCTAGCATAATCTCAAACCAACTCTGAGCACCCTTTAGAAATGACCAGATGAAACCAAGGGAGAAATACTGGTGTGGTAGCAAGACCACCGGACTTACAGGCAGAAGACCTGTCTCCAAGTCCATTAATGCCACCTAGAAGCTATCTGAGGACAAAAAGATGCTTCCTTGAGCCTCGGTATTTTCTTCTGTAAAGTGGGATCAGAACTCCATCCTGTCTACCCTGTGATCCTAATGGGGGGTAGGGATCAGGTGACAATAAGGCACCCTAGAACCCTAATTGATGGTTCAATGTCAACGTGTTCAACAGTGTTGTAATCACTCAGCAGAACAACCCACTTTGACCATATCTCCCATTTAGACACTGTTAAATAAAACTACACTAATAACGATTCTAACCTGACACTGCCTATGCAAATTACTTTGCACTTTGGAAAAAAAGTAAAGAAAAATATAAAACAAAACAGACAGCTCAGAACAGGGGAAAAGCCAAGCCAGAGTAACATTGGAAGCACACGTGCCCATGGTCTTCATCCCCAGGACATGTTTACCACACCTAAATAACACTCTCTAGAGGAGCCTAGATAGAGCTTCAGCATCCTTCTTAACACCAGTGTAACCCCCCTAACCACCCCCCTACCGCCATAGTCAAATGGAAGGTCCAATTTAAATATGCCAAGAAGAAAAACACAGAATAAAATTCTGAACTCTGGAATCCAAGTTGGTATCCAGTCTGAACGACAGCACTTGCTAACTGGAAAAAACACTCTGCATCTCTGTACCTGTAAAATGGAATACAAATGTCCACTTCATAGGCAAGTGTGACATTTTGACTTGAAGTTTCTGACAAGTGGCAAAAACACAGTCATTGTTGGCTACTATTATTATCACTGATAACTTGATTTCCCTTATTCTGCGTTCTCTGTAAAGTTCGTTTCTCCCCTTTCTCCTTCCAAAAACCAAACAATTAAGCCAAAAGTACCCAGAATCGTCTGAAAGAATCATGGATTTAAAGACAGCCCATTACTGTCTAGCAGTTGCTGTTGCTGCAGTTGTGAATCACCACACCAAGCAAGATGTTCGTCCTTTCAAGCCTCAGTTTCCTCATATATCAAAGGGCGAAAGTGTTCTAGGTCATGGGAGGGATAAGATGGGGTAGCCTATGGGATACACTTGGCCCACAGTAGGCTCTGAATCCGCATTCAAATATTAGTTGGAAAAGAACCAGTGATATCAAGCGTAACAAGATCAACTCAAATCCATTGGCAGTCTTACAGAGGAGACGTTTCCCTGAGAAAGTTGAAATGGCATCAAATGTCTAAGGTAGATTAAACTTTTTTTTCCTTTCTCTACCTCTCTCTCCTCATGTCAGATTTGTTTCCACGGGATTTCATCTGCATAATGGAACTTGCTGATGGTGAATAGACGGTGTAATGCGCACGGGAGTGTTCTCCAGGAGATAAACCCCTGAAGGTCATTTCTATGTCACTTATGGGACCATCTTCCCTGGCTTCTTGGTATCTTAGCTCTGCCACAGACTCCCCCATTTCAGTTACCCACATTTCCCCCTGCATCTCAACATGATATGCTCTGCGACCTGAATGTTCTAGAAACCAAAGAGCATGCTGTGTACTCCTAACCTGATTCTTAAAGATTCCCAGTGAACAATCACCTAATACACTGATAAGTCCTGCGATCAAAAAGAAACAAAGGGAGAGGTTCAGCTCAGTACTGCTCCAACATATCTGACCACAAAGACCTTCTTAGGCTAATACCTTCTTGACATCCTGCATAATGACTATTTGGAAAATGCTATTATGTTGAATTCCCCAAAATGACCAGTGAAGGGAGATTTAAAATCATTCACTAGGATTGTCAGGCAGTGCGGAGAGAATGGAGTCAATCAGAACCTGTCCCTCTTCCTTCGGTTGGTGTCACCGTGTCTCCCTAAACAAGTCGGAACCCCCGGAACCTATGTATGTGATTTTACTTGATAAGAGGGATTTTGCAGATGTAGTCAAGTTCAGATGGGGTCACTGGATTCTGATGGATCCAGGGAATGAACACGTGATGCTAGAGCAGAGGCCTGAACTATGCTGCCATCAGTCAAGGAACACCACAGGCTGCCCACAACCACCAGAAGATGGAGAATATGAGGAAGGGTCTTCCCCTGGGGGCTGCAGAAGGACTGTGACACTAGGAATAATTTGGGATTGGCAGACTGTTGGCCTCCAGAACCACGGGGGAATGAGCTCCTACTGTTCCCATCCCTGCTGTCCCTGGGGCTCCAACCTGCTTGGCTGGTTGCTCCTTCTCAGGATCACCTCATGGTCCCTTCTCAACTGCTTAGAGGAAGAAGGCCTTGAACCTTTCCTCACTCACTGTTAGCTCAGCTGATACAGGGTGGTCAGAGCCAGGACGTGGCTCAGTACCACGTGTGTGATGTTGGGATACTTAAGAGGTGCTTGCTACGTCCAAAATGGAGCCCTCAATCCTAACCTTTACAAAGAGCAGAGGAACTCCACATCTCACCTGGCCCTCTCCATCCCAGGAACGAACAATCGCCTTACCTCCGTTGCCTGTGTCAAAGTCCTCCAAGCTGTCCTTGAGCCCTCCCACTTCCCCAAGACCAACTCCATCCCATTGGCAATTCCCAGCAAATCCACCTCTAAAGCACCCAGGAAACTCACCCTTTCACCACCCCCCACAAGCCTCCTCCTCCCTGTGACTGTGCTGTGTGTGCAGGTGCACTCTGAGCCTCCAACCCGCTCTCTGTCCTCTTCTGCTGTCTTTCTTGGTACAGGAACTAGAACCATCACATCCAAGCACAAATCCATCCATATTCTTTCCATATCAAGGACCCTCCAAAGGCTGCAATTTACCCTCTTGCAGAATAAGATCCTAAGCCCTCACTTACACCCAGAGTTTGGTGCTTGGCCATCACTCCATCACTTCTGCCTTGGGGACCTCACCCTTGCTGTGGCCCCAGCCTAGAACACGCTGTCATGGATACCCACAAGCACGTTCCCTTGCTTCAAACAGCACTTCTGTATGATCCCGTACCTTCACCGTCCCCCAGGGCCTTCTCCTCCCATGGCCCACTTTCTCCTGGACGCCATATGTTCTGTGTGCACGTGGGCGGGCGTGTGTGTTTTCCCCTCTAGAATGTGCACATCAGAAGCAGAGGAGGAGACCTTGACTTTCATGTCCACTGTGGTTTACTCAGTCCTAGGCCCATGGTGGTACATGGTAGGTGCTCAAAAATAGTGATTAAATGATTCTTGCCAGAGGAGCTGCAGAGTGGGAGAGACACCTGTGAAACGTAAGATGTTACCACTCTCAATTTGAGCCATAAACCCTCAAAATAAAACAAGACAGCTCGGTGATGTGAATTTCTTGCAATCAGAAATAAAGTCTTCTTGGACCATTTTTGTGGGGAGAAAAAAAATCAGTTTCTAAAGCCCCTTGTTACAGAAGTCACTTAAATCTCGTTTGCCTTGTTTTTCACCTACAAAATCTGTATTTAATTTTTTTAAGCCTGCAGGAAAATTTCTTTAATTAATATATAAGTATCACATACTTTGAGAAATCAGAAAAATAATCCATTTTTTGTAGTTTTTCAAAGCAGGTTTTCAAATGCAACACTTACAATCATTACCATAATGACAGGTAACTTAGCTGAGAGTTGACTTCACACTGGAAGATGTTCAAACACTCTCTGATTAAACCTAAAAGGAACGGGCTATCATGAACCCCATTTTCCAGACAGAACAACTGAGGCTTGGGAGATTAAGTCATTTCTCAAGGGCTATGACTACCAAGTGGTGAGGCAGGAACTCTCACCCAGGCATTTTAATTTCACAGCCAACTCTGGGCCAACATTCTACTCGACATGACAAGGTTACCCAGCAGGGCAAAGTGACAGGGTCGATTTTGAGTATCATTATTTTATTTAACAAAATAATAATTCAGATTCAGCCAAGAGAAAGAGATCAAATCCAAGGTCACAGAGCAAGGTCAACCCACATCCAGGTCTCCAGATCCTACTTCAAGAAGGACCTGTTAGCTATCAAAGGTACCCAACAAGAGCATCATCCATTAGATGGGGGCAGTATTCAATGAAGGAGACAATCAAACACCAGATGGGAACCAAAGGTATATGCACATCAGAGCTAAGTCCCAGAGAGAGAAATTAACCTGCCTGAGGTCACACAGAATTAGCCTCTGAATCTGCCTCCAGAAGCCAACACAGGCCAATTTTCCTACATCACATAGATGCCTTCAATATGTGAGAGAAGCTACAGGATCACATACACATCATGTCTAAAGCCACTAAAACTGAAAGGGCATGTTGTGTCATGTGTGTTTATATGTGACCGTGAATGCAGTGTAAGGGAATGGAGGGTTTACTTTGTGCCTTGAATATTCTGTTATTATTTGGTGGCTATTTCCGTAACATCTTTTGGAGATTAAGTCCAATTAGGAAACAGATGGCACTGAAATATTGTCAAACATATCAGATCAGCAGCAAATCACTGACTTAATTATGTAAATAATTAAAACGTATATTTACACCTGATCATCCAATCAGGGGTGAAAAGTCCGATTTCAGGCTTGGTTATAATCACTGGAGAAGAGTCAAGCCACAAGTAAATTGTGTGCAAGTTAAAGCTTTGGGGCCTCTTCTACATCCTTTCTTGGAGGGCATTTTGGAGAAAGAACGAGAAATCAAATGACAAGGAGAGACAATCCTCTGAGCACAGCAGGATGTGGAGCTGGACTTGGTAAAAGGAGCTTCTCAGGGAGGAACCGCAGAGCCTTCGTTTCTACAGCTTCACTCGGGCCTCTTCTCTTCCAAGAGCATTCGATGGCTCTCTATTGCCCACAGATTTGTGCTCCCTGTTCCAAACCCACAATCAGATTCACCTAACCTAACAACCTTACTTTCCCCAATTTACCACATTCCCCCAATTTACCAAAGCAATGACTCATTGCGGGTGGAGGTAGCTCAATGGTAGGGTACTTGTCCAACATGTGCAAAGCCCTAGGTTCAATTCCCAGCACTGCAAAAAAATAAAGATAACATCACACTGTAATATCTATGACAACAGGTTTCAGAGAAAGATCTGTGTACAAGTGTTGTCTCTGTCAACTGAATCAATTTACCATCTATAACATGGGAAAAATAATAACCCAGAAAAGTACTTCCTATGAGTTCAGTTTTGTGTCATGTACTTTACGTAGAGGACATTGCTCACCACTTACAACATCTCTAAGTGACTGTCCCCATTTCAGAGAGAAGGAAACCAAAAGTCCAAGATAGTGAGCAATTTTCCAGTACAAGCTCAGAATAGACTTTCCTGTTTTGTTGTACAAAACTCAAGTAACAGTCACTTAACTGCAAAAGAAGCTCATTTCCCGTGAGTAAATCTAGGCAGTTTGGAGCATTCTCTGCAACCCCATGGCCATCAGGGGTCTATCCCTTTTTTTGTTCTTCCCACATTTTTGACATACAGCTTCCACTTCATGGTCCCAGATGCTACTTCAGCTACAACCATGATACTCACATTCCCAACATCAGGAAGGAAGGACAGGAAGGAGAACGGCATGACTGTCCTAACCAGCTTTCCATTGGCCAACCATGGTCACATGGCCATGCCAAAGTTACAGGAAGTTGGGAAATAGAGTTCTTTTTCTGGGTCGACTTCTGTCCAGTCATGGGAACCAGCCTCCAAGGAACTTCACCTCCTGATGTTGATGACCCAGGGTAGTCCCTGCCGGCATTGAATCAGGGTCTTCCTGCATGAAAAAAGTCTTTTCCAAGACTTTGAGCTTCATCTGCCACCTCTTCACCTATTTTCAATCTTCTCTAATGATCTCTCTTCTCCAGCTAAAACTGAACCCCATCTTATCCACCATATGAGTAAACCATCTCAAAATTGTCAGGCCTGCTGTCAATCTTCAAATAACTGCATCTCCAATGGACACGGTAGACCCTGAGCCAGAGACTCCCAGACAAGCTGATCTCAAATCCCTGATACACAGAAACCGTGAAAAACAATTTCAAGTCACTTGTGTTTTGAACCATTAAGTTTTTTGGCCATTAACTGCACAATAGATAACTCATATGTCCACTAACACTTGGGTATTCTCTCATGGAGGAGGAACCAGGAGCCATCCCTGCCCTAGTGCACACACATGTAAATGGAATGAAGGCAAGTTTCCAACCCACATGGTGTGACTTTAGATTCTGTGTTTTAAGTGAAGCCTCTAGATGCCTAATGCATTTCTATGGATTCCTGCAATGTGTATTGTTCTTAGCAGCCAATTGCATCTAAAATCGTAGGTTGTCGTCTTCTGTTCTCTGGAATCCTCATGCATGAAAATCTTTCTCCCTTTCCTGCCTTGGAAGTGGGAGTCCATGGCTTCTCTGCTTTACCTTCCCTTGGCTTCCTTTCTAACCTCCTCCTCTCCTTTCCTCCTTCCTTCCATGTGGCATCTCCAAAGGGCATATCACGGTGTGGCCACCTGTTCCATCCGAGAATCCAGGGAGAGAGCAATAAAGTGGCTGTGGAGCAGGAGAAATGTAAGCCTTCTGTAGCCAATCCCAGGAGGACTTACTTTTGCTATATCCTATCCCGGAGAAATAAGTGACTAAGGCAATCTGCACTCAAGAGGAGAAAAGTACACAAGGGCAGAAATGCCAGGGGTGGGGGTCATTGGAATCCTTCCTTCTTTCCTATCTTTCTTCACTTGATAGCTGCTATTCTCCCTGAGTTCAGATCCATCCATCCATCCATCCATCCATGCATCATTCATCCATCCATCCATCCATCCATGCATCATCCATCCATGCATCATTCATCCATGCATCCACCCATCCATGTATTTACTTGGGACCCACCATGTACTCATGCAACACTCCAATCTTTTAATAGCTCTGCATTTCCTGCTTGGATCAATCTATACTTCTCAACAGAGCCTTCAAGAATCTCTATGGTCTCTATCCTGATGTTCAGCTTCATCTGCCACCTCTTCACCTGTTTTCCATTTTCTCTAATGATCTCTCTTCTCCAGCTAAACCTGCCACATCATGATTTCCATCCATTTCTCCATGACCCTCCTTCCAGCTAGAAAGTTTCTTGTCCAAAATCCTCCGTCCTTGTACCAGGTAGCACTTAGAAGTCCAAGCCCAAGTCAGCCTCAGTATCCAACCAAAAGTTGTCACTTACCAGTTTGAGTGAGTTGCTTGATCCTTCAAAGTCTCTATCTTTAACCTAGAGGAGAGGAACAAGAATCTTCATGGGATTGCTGCATAAATTAAATAACTATGTAATCTGGGTAACATGAGCACAAGCATCTGGAACATGAGTGGAAGCTATTGCAATTGTCATTAACCTGTCCTTTGAATCATGGTGGAAGACCCACCCCACATCTGTTCCTTACGTTATGCTAGACTAAGTGCTTTCATGTCCACAAGGGTTTTTTATGTCTGCTGACAATTTAGAAGAGGAGTATATCACCACATGTCTACAGATGAGGAAAGAGATTTGGAGTGTGAAGTCCAGGATCAGCTGACGGTGAAGGCTGAACTAGAACTTGGTTTCCAACACCAACCCCTGAGTTGCTCTCCCCTTATGAACATTCACTCCACAACCCATCCAGGGGACAGGGTCACTTGGGCTCAATTCTCTTTGCCTCTGGATCCTTTTCCCTCTGAAGCAGTTTCTGCAGCCCTCAAAGGCAAGCCGAGCTCTCACAAAAAGCCACAGCCTTTGGGAGACACATGGAGCTCTGGAGGTGTCTGGAGCTGCTGACGAGCAGCCACCTGACATATGGCTCCCTCCCCCTCTGTAGACAGACTCCAGAGCTCACAGATCTGCTGCCAGGCCCGAGAGCCCATTTCATTTCCTGGATGGGGCTGGGACAATATGGAATGGTAAGCAGAATAAGAGCCAATGAAATCCTGCCCTTCCTTCTGGTCTCCCCTTTTTAAACTTTACTTATAGTTAAAATTCAACCAACCAGATAACATTTTTGCAATGTGTGCATTTAAAAAGGCCACGGAGGACACTAAAAAGTTTAGAGTTAAGAGAGCTTTAAGAGGAACAAGAAGTTTGGAGCTGGGTTAATGCTTGTTGGTAAAGCACTCGTCTAGTCCTTGTGAGGCCCTGGTTCAATTCTCAGTGCCACATCAATCACTAAATAAAGGCATTGTGTTCATCTACAACTAAAAAACAATTTTTAAAAAAAGTAACAAGAAGTTTCTAGCCATTCGAGCAGTTTCAAAAGGAAAGCCTTCAGGAGAAGAATGAGATCAAAATCCGAGGAAGCACTCATCACAGGGCATGTATGCAGATGTTCCTCTAACCTACCTCTGCAGTCAAATTGCCGGGTGAGACTCTTATTCCTGACACAACCTAACCGCCAATCTACCTGAGTTACATTTTCATGTTTAGTGTGAGGTAGGGATCAAATACTTTTACTGAACAACATGATGTTTTTGTTTTGTTTGTTTTGGGGTTTTTGTTTCGTTTTGTTTTGTTTTGTACCGGGGATTGAACTCAGGGGCACTCAGCCACTGAGCCACATCCCCAGCCAGATTTTGTATTTTATTTAGAGATAGGGTCTCACTGAGTTGCTTATCACCTCACTTTTGCTGAGGCTGGCTTTGAACTTGCGATCCTCCTTCCTCAGCCTCCTGAGCCACTGTGATTTCAGGCGTGGGCCACTGGGACTGGACAACATGATGTTTTGATATGCATACACATAATAAAGTGATTACTCCAGCCAATCAAATCAATATCTCCATCGCCTGGTAGGATTATTTGAAATACATGTTCTTGGGCCCAGCCTCAGATCTCTTCTGCCCAAATCTTTGTCCACGGAGTCTGTGAATCTGTACCTTTCATCATTCCAGGAGATTTTGATGGGCAGCCAGGTTTGAGAATCATGAGACTAATTTGGAAGAATTCAGTCATCGAGTTGAGTTTGACCAGATCAGGTTTGTTTAAGTGGCTTCTCCCTGGGGCTACTGTGGAACTGCTGCAGGAAGGCAGCCAAGGTGTGGCTGGGGTGGGGGGATGGTCCTGGAAACAGAGTGATGACCAGACAGAAAGTGGAGTGTCCAGATCTCACCTCCCACTTTTAATCAGAGCACCCTACTTTTATCTCTTCTTTTCTTTTAACTTTCATGCAAGATGCATTTGAACAAAGACCCTGCTAACTCTTAAAAGGCTTGAAAGCAGCGGAACTGGATGACCTTTAATTTATTTAATCAATAAATAGTTACCGAGTGTCTGCTACATGCCAGCTTCTGTGCAAAATCAAAGCTGAGTCAGATTTGGTCCCTCTTCCCTGGAACCTGACAGTTGAAAGGGAAAAGAAAATGAGTGAGTAGTTAGATGCGCCGACATGATTGCGTTAATAGAGGAGCGAGGGCATATGACTGGCTTATCTTGAGGGTTGGGCAGGAATTCTCAAGTTGCAGAGGGAAAAAGGAGAGAATGGAAGTAATAGTGCTTATGAAGATATGGAGGTCTGAAGGAAAGAGGTGGTTTGAGCACTAGATGTGTATCCAGCTCAGCAGGCAGGGGGCCATGAGGCCACAAGCTGGTGGAATCCCTGAGTCTCTCTTATCTCCTCTCTGGGCTTCACAGTTTTCTTATCAACAAAATGAGCAGGCTGTGAATAAAAGACCAAGAGAATTGGAATCTTTGGGTCAGAAGAATATGCTTGTTGACCCTCTAGAACAGTAATTTTGCCACCTGGGGGATATTTGGCAATGTCTGGAGATATTTTTGGCCTCACATCTGCAAGCAAGCTTCTGGCCAGGGGGGCAGCCAGGGGTGATATTAAATAGCTACAGTGTATGGAAACCCCCTGCCCTGCTTGGGCTTCATGAGCAACCCCATCTCTCTTCTGCCAAATCCCACTGGGCTCCTCACTTCCCCACCTATCTGATGGCTTGGTAAATAAATTCTCTATACTTAAGATTCTCCCAGGAGACCTGTCAGAAGAAACTGGAAGAGCATCTGCCCACACAGAATGGGTGGGTGCAGCCAGATGGGTGTGGCTCTGGGGTCAGACTTCTGTTCAAATCAAGCCCACCACTCATCTGTCAATCATCAAGCTTCGCCAATCGTATTGCCCCTCTGAGCCCAGTATCCTCATCTGTAAAGAGAAGTAGCTTGACGTCCCTTCCTCCAAGGGCTTTTGAGATAATGCATGTGACATGATCAGCAGATCCAGGGAAGGGCTGAGTAGGTGCTGCCCAAAAAAAGAGGATCCCCTGCCCAAGACTCACAGCAGCATCACAGCTGGAGATAACACCAGCAACATCCTTCCCTCCAGCAACCAGCCTTCTTCTCACTGAACAAAGTTCATCTGGTAAATTGACTCCATGGGGGAAAATGTCCTTCTGACCTCTGCCTAATGAGCCCATTGCTACCCCAGAAATAAGTACTAATTTAAATTCTTGAAGTCTAAGAAGCTCCTGGAATTTTTAATGTAAGCCTGTCTTCAACTAAAGGATAAAGCTCTACTTGGACCACGACGGTATCTATTATGTGCCCTGACAACCCTTGGCCATGGGGATTCCAGGCCAGACCAAGGTTACCTGTGCAGCTGGGGCACAGCCCTCTCTCTCTGCGGCAGCTTCTGAGTACTGGGAAGCTGGGCCAGGTCCTGGTGCATGCTGTCCCCTCCCGAGTCTCTCCCAGGACTGATCTATACAACTCTACTCCGCTTTACTGCCCTTCTCTCCTGCCAATCCTCAATTCACTCTAATGGGACACACATCGACAGTGATACACATCGACAGTCCTCGTACTTAAAACACTATTGTGTGGCCCCAGAAGGAATGTTACAAAGAAAAGCCTTCCAGTCTCTTATTCCCAAATTCCAAATTCATCCTGTTTTTGAAAAAAATCAATTGATTAAGCCTTTGCCATAAGCGTACCAGGCCCTGGGCTAGACATTTAGGAGAGAGGCACCGACCAGCAGACGAGGACTCTGCCCTCGGGGTGCTTGTTACTGCCAGTGTAAGGAGGGACGGACTGCCCACAGAACCTACAGGAAGCCAGCCAGGAGCACAGGGGCAGAGAGGGCTTGATAAAAGGTAGACCCCTAAGCTGACATCCTAAGGATGGTCAGGAACAAGGCAGGTGAATCGGAGAGAGAGGCAAGAGAGAACAACCCATGCGAAGCCCTCGAGTTAAGAGCGGCCATGGTGAGTAGATGCTGAGTGATCTCACGGAGTGGCTGTTAAGAGTGACCAGTAGAGGACATCCAGGCTGGCTGACATGGACAGAGAGAGATGGAAAGTGAGACTGAAGAAGGAATCATGGGCCAGACCATG
Organism: Spermophilus citellus; assembly: GCF_964194105.1. Classification (NCBI taxonomy): domain Eukaryota; kingdom Metazoa; phylum Chordata; class Mammalia; order Rodentia; family Sciuridae; genus Spermophilus; species Spermophilus citellus. The sequence continues at coordinate 15,171,068 of NC_138183.1, read as the reverse complement.
TCTTAATTCATCATTTTGAACAGTGTGTGATTTGGGCCAAGCTCAATGGTAAGCCACACATTCTGAGAAAAACCATACATTTTAATGTGCACTTGTTGATGCTTTCCATGTGATCCACTCGCCAGGCACCACGGGTGGGGAAAGGGAACGAGTGCAAATATAGCATGAAATATGACCACTGATCTCTCTGTGGATGGGAAAAAGCTCTTCTTTAAGCTGAGCTTCAAAATGTGTCAACTGGTGTCAATTTCAGGGCCCTGGAAAGCAGGGGACATATCTGATTTAGGACAATCCTTAGCCCAGAGAGGTCCAGAGAGCAGTGGATGAATGGGAGCCAATGGTCATGGGACAGAGACACCAGAGCTTGCAAAGGAGGGCAGAGTGGTGGGGAGACTAAGGCAGAGAACCTGAGAGGAGAGACTCGAGGGATGGGCAAGAGGAAAAGGATGGGGCCTTACTCAGAGGGGTGTGCATGTGCAGAGGTGCAGAAGTCAGGAAGCTCTGGGGCAGGGGACCAACCAGACAGCGAGGGACGACTTCTCAGGAGCAGGGTGGACACAAGGGGTTCTGATTGGGAGGATTCCTGGAAGACAGAATGAGACCTGGGTTGATCCTCAATGTGTAGGGAAATCATAGAAGATTCTAGAGAAAGGAAGAACCAAGAGGAACAGCATGCTTACGAGGCAGTACACCAGATGTTGGGGATGCACAGAGAAGAAATGAGGGCACAAGCAATAAGTGCCTGGTGTCCTCTGGTCAGAATGTTTAGGGGATCAGGAGTAGGTCTGAATGGAAGGCTTCTATTGGATATGAGGGAAGGTGGGAGCCTCAGACAGGATCAAAACACCCTGGTATGTCATAGTGCCCACTCCAACCCCCCCCCCCACCATAGGGAAGCACAGCTTCTGATTTGATTGTTCAGATTCCAGGACACGCAATGAGATACATTTACCATTGGGTGGAATATCTGTGCATAAAAAGGATGTAGATCAGGGTCATCAAATTACAGCCTGCGGATTCCAAACCGAAGCACCTATGAATAGTCTTTACATTTTTGAATGCCAAAAGAATAATATTTTGTGACACATGAAATTTAAATTTCGGAGTCCATAACTATAGTTTTATAGGAACACAGTCCCACTGCCATTGTGCACTCCTATGGCTGCTTTCCAGAAGCTAAGCAGGGCTCAGGAGACTGCGTGGCCCATGCCGCCTACATTATGCACTCTCTGGTCATTGAGAGAATGGTCAGGACCTTTGTTTCCTAGGCAAAGGGCTTGCCCTTCATTTGTTTCGCCTTCTCCCATAAAGGCCAGGCCCAAGTATGTAACAATCTCCAAATTCAGGTTTGGGCACAGAAGGAGCGCCAGGTCCCAGGATGCTCTTGATCTTGTTTCCCTGTTCACCACTTCACCCCAGGGAAACCCACAGGGAGGAGGGAGTCTCCTCTGGGACAAGGATGGCCAGTTTCTAGGCTTCCTTTCATCTGTCCAAACCTCTCCTACAAACCAGAGCACAGGGACTTAAGGGCGGGGCAGAAAGGGGTGGTTTGTGCAGGAGAAAACTCACTGTTGAGGGCCGGTGAGCCAGGGGCCTTTCACCAACCCCAAAAGGAGGCTTCCTTAGGAGGGGTATGAACAGGAGTATGAACAGGTTCCTCCTAGCTGCTGGCCAGACAGAGCCAACCTGGGAGAGGTGAGGTACCTCCTGGTCTGTGCGGCCCACGAGGCCTGGTGCCAATTTAATTTTCTCAGCAGCCCACCTCCGTCTGGAATGAAGAATCTTTTCTTAACGCTCTTATTAGACCCTAATCTTAATCGTATTCATCATTATTAAGTCTCGAAATTGTCTGGAATATTTAAATAGGGCCAAACTAAAAGTCAGAGGGACGGATTTAAAGAGACAACCAGAATTCTCTTCAAGGAGCCCGCCAAATAATGGGGGGAGATTCAGCCCTGATAGAAATGGAGGCTTCTGAAGGGAGAGATTTTCAACAGCGGTGCAGGGGAGAGGGGGCTGCCAATTAAATTTGGCCTGGATAATATTAGTCTTTCTTTCAAAGACTTCTCAAAAACTTATCAGGGAAGGAAAGAGTCATAAATAGAAGATGAATTAAGGGCTTAAATGTACCCAAGGACTTGGAGGAGATTGAAAGCGAGTAACTCTATGGGCTTCCTCCCTTTCAGCTGCAAAACAATGTCCATTAAATAACTCCAGCGCCTTGGTCTCTGTCGTTGACGATCTCATTTCTAGCTGTCCCCGAGAGGTCAGATGACCTGGCCCAGCTCTTATCTCCTGGAACATGGCAGGAAGTCCCCAGGGTCTTTAGAACTGTGCTCCAGGGAAGAAATAATGGCCCTTTCATATTTTTTCCCCTAAATTAGAAGTTTAATTTGAGACGATGGTTCTTATTGTGGCTCCTCTCATCCACCTTCCTGGGTGCAGGTGAGTACAAATTTATCAAAGATTTATGTTGTGCCCAGGTTTGAATTCTGAATATTCAAACAATCTATTTAACTTTTAGACTAATTAAGGCATACATTAATTGGGGAATCTACACACCCTTATAGTCCCAGCAAGAGTCTATGGGGTGGACCTTACATCCTGCATTTTAAGCCGAGTCATTTTACGGAGGAGAGGAAAAGACCCTACCCATGGTTAACCCACCTGATTCGATCTCTGAGTGCCTGGTCTGTCCTCTTTCCTTCTGTAACCCAATGGCTGGTCCATATCCCATGTGGAAGACATTGGAAAAGTGACAGACACCGTCCAGACAAGGGGACATCTTCTATCACAAGGAATATTTTTTTTGTAATATCTTTATTATCGGGTTTGAATTCTGAATGTTAAAACAATCTATTTAACCTTTACTCTGGCTAATGCATACATTACATGGGGAACCTATATGCCATCATAAAAATAGGGGAAATTGAAACCTGCTGACATAAAATCAAATAGCCCAGCCATAAAAGGTGTCGCTTTTATGTGATTATCTTGCCAATATCTTCGTGTTACTAAACTAAATCAAACTACAATTTTCCCCACATGCCCTGAATTTAATGGGCAGCATTAATGGGTGTGATTCCTTATAGATCTCCTTGTAATAGGAACATGGCCTCTTATGCCCTGGCTGATTAAGAAGGAGCCACTAGGCTGTCATTTGTTATGTTGCTTTGGGCATATTGAATAGTAGCCCTGCTTGAAATGCTAGAGCTCTTGATGCTGAACTGGCATTCAGGGCCTTCCTAAAATATCTGGCATTGATATATCTTTCCAGGACTTTCTCCCCCTCTTCCCATGCATCATCTTTCTTAGAATCCAAGAACATCAGAAGCGGAAGAGATTTTCCAAGATTAACTATTCCAGGAATGGAGAGTAAGAATTGGAACCATATATCAAATCTGATTGGCTTTTGAAACAGAGTTGGAGAAAGATGCTGAAGCCAGATCCAGGCTCCCTGGGTAGAGAAATGCTGTGATCAATTAACAATGTCTGTCGTGGTCTTGATTGGCAGAGTGTAAGCATGCAGGCCACAGCCATTCCTCCGTGGTTTAATACAACCCCTTCACTTTATAGATGTAGAGTCTGAGACTCACATAGAGGAAGGGACTTTTTCAAGGTCACACAATGCATAAGCAACAAGAGTCGGGGACCAGAACATATTCCTCCTGGCTCTCATCAAGTTCTCTTTCCAGGATGGAGAAACTCTGGCTGAAGAGCGAAAGATCAAGGAGTTAATGGTGTGGAAAGAGAAGGAAGCCCCCACCCCAGTGATAAAAAAGCAAGCTCCCACAAATCCTAAAGAAACCTTAATCAAAACTTCTTGGTCAATCTTAGGAAGTGATAATCTCTTCACTCTGCTTTCTCAACTTTTGTCCCCCTGTCTACACCCAATGAGGATATTGTTCTACCGATCCCAATTCTTCCCCAAAGAAGACTACCCACAGTTAGTAAACTCTGGGTTATTTTGGTGACTTTGAGTCTTTCCTAATGAGGGTCCCCACACCCTTCCTTCTGATTACCATCCTCTGGATTCCTTGATCACTGACTTTGCTCCCTGCCAAAAACACCACGGTGGAGTGAGACAGCACGGACAGATGACAATCACCCAGCCACATTCACATCCGTCATCTCTCAGAATCCCCTGAATCCCCATCACCCACATGACAAAGCCCCCATTGCTGAATGTGGCTCTTAGCACCTACCTCAGTCTGCTCAGCCAACCTCCTTAGCTTCGTCCTTCTCCATTCCTCTTAAATGTCAAACAGCTGAGACTGAGTAGGGCAAATAGCACCCAGGCTGGCCCTCACCCCATCCTCAGGTGTTACCAATGGGCCTTTGGCAATGGGCATCTCTCCTTCCTGTTGTAGTGATAGGCTACTTTCTGCACATGCCTGCTCAGTGCCTCTGATTATCCTCACAACTCCTCATGCAACTTCCACCTGGTGACCGCTACTTAATTTTCAAAACCTGAATCCAGGATCTCCATCATTGAGTAGCTGTCCCCAACCCTCTAGACTAAATGAATCCCAGAGAAGACTGCACAGGTTCCAACAGTATAGCAAGAGGGCCAAAGGCGCTCTGCAGACACATGGTCTAGGTAAAAATTCTTCTTCAACTGGAGATAACCTAGCACATACCTTAAGTATTCTTGCGAAGACAAAAAGAATGAATGCACTCAAAGTGTGTAACCTGGTGCATGGTGCAGATTGAGCGCTCAGCAAGCCTTTGCTATTATCTAGCTCTTGAAATTTTGTAACTTGGTCCCCGTGTATCTACCTGACTTCTATGCTGAATTGCGAATTCCTTGAGGTCTGGGATTTGATCTCGGTCGTCTTTGAATTCCTTGCCCACCTAACGCAATGTTGGTTACATAGGTGCCAATGAATATTTAATGGGTGACTAAATGAATGAATAAATCTGTTTGAAGCCTTTCAAAGTCAGAAGCGAGAGTCATTTTCCACTGTTCTCTGCTGCTGGTGGCATATCCCAGTTCACAGGGACTCGAGTGAAATGTTCCGTGGCTGTCACTCTGAGTCAGAAGAGACACTATATTTCAGTGACATCCAACCTCGTATTTACCTTGCACTGCTTTAATAACCTCTCACTAACTCAAAAAAAAATTAAAATTCCTTCCTCTCCTGATGTGAGCCCTGAGTGGTAAACCCTGTTAGTTTTTTTTTTTTCCTTCCCATCTTCCCCTTGAGTTTCTAATGAAGCAGAAGCCAACATGACTGTTTGATGTACCTATTTGTCTGCACTAATGGTGTCAGCAGAGACAGGCACACCTCCCCAAAGAGCATTTTCTTGAGAACTGGTGCAGAACAGCCCAGGCGAGGTGCACAGTGTTGAGAAGCGCACTCACAGGCATCGACGTTTTGTTATGATAAGAGGGTGTCACTGCCATCTCTTACAGACCGGCTTACTCTTGGACTGCCTGGGGCCCCAACTTGCTGGGCCTCTAGTATTCCATTCATTCACTCACTCAGATAAGAGCCAGGACATCCGTGTTGCCCAACCCCAGGGACATGGCTCAGGTCATGCTCTCTAGTATGGTTGTTCACCACCTGGGGTCTAAGCTGCTGGACGCGATAGCCCTGCAGGGGACAATGCTGCAGATGCAGAAGTGAATGGTGTGCAGATCCCTCCCCTCAAAGAGCTCGTGGTCAAGTAGGGAGTCAGACTTGTGAGCCCATAAGCTACTCTTCCCTGTATCCCTGAGACAGGAGTAAAAATAGATATTGAAGCACATTCAGGGCAGACAGATATTCCAAAGGCATGCCAGGCGGTCTCTGTGAGGCCCAAGGAAGACTTCTGGAAGGGAGTGATGTCTAATTTGGGTTTTGAATGGTGCACAGGAATCTATTAAGCAGGTTAGACTGGTGGAGCTCGGGGATGGAGATTGTGCGGTTTCAAGAGAGAAAATAGGATGGGCAAGGACATTTAGACATGAAAGAGCTTGTCTTTTAGGGTGCAACAAGCCATCGATGCGCTCTGAGAGCATTTACTTTGAAGGTCTATGCAGCAGGGAATGAAGCTAGAGGGGGAGGCAGGTGTCAGGTATACCTATGAGGGACCTTGAAGATTATTTGAGGAAGTTGCGACTTGCGACACGCCAAGGTAGGAATTAGGAGTGAGCTATAATCACACTTGGATGGGATGACGAAGTCTCCTTGTATTTGTGTGTCCATTTTCAATCTATCATGGGCTAACTACATCATTTTGCTCTGCCATGGCTTCCGACTAGACTGGACGTGACCTAGTTCCCTGGAGACCCAAAAAACAACTTGAACCCTGCTATCAGGCAGCTTCAGGAGACCCGGTATTGTCTGTTCAGTAGACCAGATGGACTGAGTCCCACTGGCAGACTGCAATGGGACAGCCAGCAGTTCCTCACATATCATAGTGGGTAGTGCTCCATGCAGGCACAGACCTGGGAGATGAAAGCCTGGCACCACTCGGGCTAGCAGGTGGTTGGCATTGAGGGGCCCTTTTGGTACTTACAGTGTTCCAAAGTAGTTTTCTGTAGCCTGCCTTTGCAAACCTCCCCCACCCTTTATTTGCATTACCTGTTTGCTGTTCTGTCTTCCCTTAAATAAGTCTCAAGGCAGGAACCGTGTCTGTCGTATTGACTGATATGTCCCCAGCTGCTTGGCACATAGCGATTGCTTATTAGATATTTGATTAATGTGGCAGTGAATAATGGCCCTCCCAAAGATCCCTGGAACTTGTAAATTTGCTGCCCTCCATGGCACAAAAGAATTTGCAGGTGTAAGAAAAATTAAGTCTTGAGATAGGGAGATGATTCTGGGTCATCAGGGTAAACCCGTCTTAACCCCATGACCCTAACAAGAAAAAAGCCAAGAAAGCAGAGTTAGAGAGGGAGAGGACCTAGCAGAGTGCAAGCAGGGTCTGGAGCCGTGTGCTTCGACAAAGGAGGAGGTGGTCATGAATCAAAGAATGGGTTCTCAATGCTCCAAAGACATTAGATGCTCCCCTCCAGCCTCCAGAAGGACCTCGGCCCCTCCAACACCTTGATTTTAGCCATGAGGTCCATTTCAGAATTCTGACCTCTGGAACTGTAGAAAAATCAATCCTGTTGTTTTGATTCACTAAGCTTTTGGTGGTTTGTTAGGGCTGTGGGAAGGAACTCGCACAATGAATAAGATGAAGGACTCTTCTGAGTTTGATGATGGGAAAAATGATATGTACGGCATGTGGCATGTGAGAACCAAGTTTCAGGCTTCAAGGAATGTGGGTAGGAATACAATCACTAATCTGCACGATTTGGAAAGTCAACGTACGTGCATGACTCAGAAATGTCTAACTCGAAGACACTGGCAATGCACCCCCCAGACCTACAGGAGCAGCATTTGTTGGGAGAAAATACGTGGAGACTAGATCAACAGGAGATGGACATCTTTCCATATCAAATTGCTCTGCAGGGCAGTGCATGGATGTCTGGCAGGGCCAGATGTCAGACTCCAGAGGTGATATTACAAACCACGGGTTTTAAAGTCCTTGGAGTAAGGAAGCACGGCCTGTCTGCTGGCACAGCCACGGACTGGGACAGACTACCCAGCTCCACACTGGTGGCTGGAGGGAGCCTCAGCCCATCTCCTGCTGTGACTGGGAGTCCTGGGCCTTCTGGAGACTTGAATCGACTGATCAATCATGGAGCTGCAACCGGCTTCCAAGCCACCATGCCAGTTCCTTCTCTAAGAGGCCAGCCTGCAAGAGTCTTAGCCAAGTTCACACTGGTCTCACCAACAATGGGAAGCCTCGTGCTAGAGGATCATCCAAGACAGCGAGACTCAAGGTGAGTCCAGAGGTAACCTACGTCAGGATCTCCCAAGAAGCTTGCAAAATTCACAGGTCCCAGAGCCACATCCTGGTTCCCACTAATTCAGAATCTCGGGGGTGGTGCCACCACCTCCCCAGTGCACCCCACGTGGACTCGAATTTCAAAGCCACTTATTAGATTCAGAAGTGTCACTGTACAGATGGGAAAACTGAGGCCTGCGTAAAGGAAGACATTCTCACCAGATGGCATAGAAGGTCCCTGACAGAAGACCTGGTCCCTGCCTTCATGAATCTCACACTGTAGGCTAAGAAGGCCATTTTTACGAGGAAGAGACAATACAGGCACACTTTCTGAGTGCTCAACAATTCCGTGAGAATCCTGCCATCATTCTTGTAATCATCACAACAACCTGAAAAGACAGGTTTTATTTTGCTGATGATTTTTTTTTTTCTGATGAAGAAACAAGAGTCTGATTCCAAAACCAGTCTTCTTTTATTCCTAAAGAAAACCTACTTCACGTACAAGTGGTCATGGTATCAAGCACTGTGGGTGGGGGTCGGAGATTCTGGGTGGCAGGAAGGCGGGTGGGGAGGAGGGGTCACGGAGAGATGGCGCCATGGTCAAGAAGGATTCTGAACTAGACCCTGAAGGAAGTCTTCAGTCGGCTAAAGGAGTCATAGATTTCAGGATGTTTGCCATAATGAATTCTTAAGAGAGTGACACTCGGGGATGGAAAACATGATTGTGATGTTTCTGGGGGGAAAATTAACAGTCCGATCCTGCCGAGGAGGGTTGTTGGTGATTCTGACTTATGCGCACACCACAGAGCTCCCCTAATCAGCTTCTCCTCTCAGTGCAGCTCAGGGTGAAGGCTGAGGGCTGAAAATAGTCCACTCCAGAATCTTTTGATTGCAAAGTGTTTCGAGAGGGAAGACGTGGGTGACAGACAGACTCAGGAAACCAGAGCAGCTTGCGTTTGTGTTTTCCCACAAAGACTCTGCCACCACCAACGTCCCAGCAACCCAAGCACTGGCCCCCTCCCTGGCTTCCAGCCCCACCACCCTCCATTCAGCTCTCTCCAGTCGCGTCTGTTGAGCACCTACTAAGTGCCTGCACAGCCGTTGGTAGTTAAAAATGCCATCTTGCTTAAACCTCACCTAAACCTGTGAGATAGGTTTAGACTTTGGATATAGCTGAGGATTCAATGTAACAGATCAGGCAACATTTCTTGAATACCTACTATGTGTTTTTCCATAGAATCAAGTGATTTCATCCTCATGAAAAACCCATCTCTTAAGTAACAGTTGTCAATCACCAGTGTATGCCTGTTTCCTATCCATGATCAATCAGAAAACTTATAAGTGATAATATATAATATTATTCAGATATATTTGATTAAAAAGTAATTTTTTCTGCTATCATATGTGGTCTTTGCTAGGATTCCTAATCTCGGAGGAGTGAGGAGGAAAGTCTGTGGGCAATAGTTAAGTTCACCATGTGATAATCACAATAGAAGGTGACAAATTCTCTAGCAAAGATACTTACAGAGAGTCACAGAGGCTCGAAGGAAAGGACAACATTCTGCTGCACACCACAGGACCCTTGCACATGCTGTTTCCTAGGAACACAATATTCTCTCTAACAGCCCTCGTTGACTTGACCATCTGTGTCCGTCATATGCTCTTCTCCATTACTGGGTCCTGTTCACTCTTTGTTGTTGTTGTTGTTACAACACTGTACGCAACTTGTTCTCTGTAATTAATTAGCTTATTATCTTTCTGCTGCAGCAGTGTGAAAGTTCCACAGAGATGGGATTGTGTCTGCCCTGGTGGCCACTGTGTCCTCACAGCTGGCACCAAGAAGTGCTTGCTAACTGACTGTGGAATAAAGGAAGGAATAAATGAATGAATGACATCGATGACCTGGTCTTCAGAACAACACTGGCGGGGAAGCATTACCATCAGCTTTGAAAGTGAGTAAACAGAAGCTACCAAGGTCGAATATGGGGACGGCAGGGGACAGGAGGTGCTGACTCCAGTTCTTCTGGATCTCACACCCGTGTACCACTCCCTAGACTAAACTGCCTTGAATCTACCCATTCTAGGGACTGTGGATTCCCAGAGATACATGGGGTCTTTGGAAAATGGAAAAGGCAAGGAGATAAAGATAAATACAGATCAGAACAGAGAGAGGCTGAGACTTTCTCCCAAGACTCACCTCAATGAGTCCCCATTTATGGAAGAGCCATAAAACAGAGATTCATGAGTAATAGTCATAACACAACAACAATTAACGTTTATTACGTGTTTAAGGCTTAACTTGTATAATGGAAGAGAACATTTTACACACTAAGATTCTGGAGAAGTGACGACTCTGAACTCACTTGGAATAAATCTTGGAATGCAGGCCTGCACCAGAAACCGCCTGCCGTGCATCAGACAGAGAGAGAGGCAGGAAGGGGAGAGAGAGTCAGGAGGCGGGGGACGCCCACGGTTCAGGATGCAATCCGCCCTGTGGCTCCCAGGCTGTGGATGAAACCTGGGAACAACAGCGTGCTCCGTGCATGTGCACGGGATAAAGCAAATCTGTGACAGAACCAGGTGGCCGGGAATCTGGGGGAGTCAGAGGAAAGAGGGCATCTGGCAGGTGGGGAAACTGAGGCCTGGATGGTTCTCTAACTCATCTGTAGTGATCATGGAGAAAACAGGAGGCCAGGATTGGAACTTAGATCAGAGAAAATATAACTACTCCATTAACAAAAAATAATAAAAGAGCCCACTTCTTTATCTTCTTCTCCATCAAACCTTCTCTCATATTCCTCCCCTCCTCTCATTTCCATCATATGTGGTTTTAACATTTTTCTTTGTATTTTTTTTTCTTTTTTAAAAGGGCTATCATCTGGGCTGGGGATGTGGCTCAAGCGGTAGCGTGCTGGCCTGGCATGCACGAGGCGTTCGGTTCGATCCTCAGCACCCCATAAAAATAAAATAAAGATGTTGTGTCCACCGAAAACTAAAAAATAAATATTAAAAAATCTCTCTCTCTCTCTCTCTCTTTCTCTCTCTCTCTCTCTCTGTAAAAAAAAAAGGGCTATTATCACATCTTGCTTTCCATCACAAATATTTATTCATAAACTGTACCATAAAGAACCATGGTGGGTTTTGATTTTTTTTTTTTTTTTGAGAACTGGAGCTATGTTTAATTCATCTATATATGCCTATAGAAGAAGAAAAAAACTAAATGTGAATTGAATTAAAGTAATTTTACACTGATACATCTGTAGCTATAGTAGTTATGGAATGAAAGTCTTTGTTCCAACATAAAAGAAGCAAGGTGTCGAGCAAGCAGTTATTTTTCCTGGGGCCCAGGGGTTACGGGAGACCACTCCCCCCCCCCATAGTTACAGATTCAGCCCTACTTCACCTTTGCCAGTGGCTGTCCCCGGTGGAAAAGTGAGTGGAGATATTAAGTGCATTCTTTAGGCCTTTGAAAAGTAAAACACTCGGGAAGTTAAAAAAAAAAAGGCAAAAGCAAATATTAGTTAGGCATCTGACAACAAAAAATTAAAATTAAGAAATTAAATGGAGGAAAAGAAATGAAATGGCCCAGGACTTCCTACCCACAGACTCCAGAGCTGCAAGACGACGTCTCTCTTGCTCTTGTTCCCTGCAAACAATTCCGCGTGTAAATGTATTTTTGTCACAAATGGCTCTGTCCTAAGATTCTTGATTATAATTATAATAATGGGTTTCTGAAAGCTTGCAAGTGGTTCTGGGAATGATAATAAGGGCTGAGAAAAGACATGTTGTTTACGTGGTGAGTGTTTGTGGAATAGTCAATGAGGGTGGGAAGGAAAGCTCATGTTACACTCTCCACAAACTCCAAAATATACAATTACACCCAAGCAGCCCACCACTCCTCCGCCTCCTCCAGCCTATGCTCACCGTCCCTTCCATTATCCCGCCAGCCGGGGACAGTGACAGAGGAGCTGGGAAGTGGGCATCGTTTGCTTTTTTCCCCTAGGAGTTGCCCACATCCTATAATAACCCCAAACTTTTCCATCACAGAGGCAACACCCGCCCTGAGCCACAAGTTCCAGAGGCCACTCCCAGCAAAGATGCTTCTTTCATGACAGTTTATCCTTGGCAAGTGACTCCAAGGCCCGGAGCCACTTGTCTTCTGCCACAACGTGGCAAGGATGACCTATCTCCTCTCTGAAATCCCACAATCCTGCCATGGGTTCTTTAAATGCCGACTGAACTGTCATTGCTTCCTGAGCTCCCTGGGAACATGGGACCTGTCGGACGCATTGTTTTTAATTGTGATCAAACACATGGAACATAAAAGTTGGTATTTTAACCTTTGCAAAGTGCACAAGTCACCGTCAGCCCACAGGAAACGGTACCCATTCAGCAGCCATTCCCCATCCCCTCCCTCTGCCGCAGAAGATGGTGGCTAATCTACCCCTACCCTGCAAACAGTAAGTCCTGATTCATGTTTATTGAATCAATAATTGTCCATTTAATTGATCAGTACTATCTGGCTATTATACTCTAGAATGATTATTGAAAGATCATTACAGAATAATAGTGAGGACCGCAATAGTAAAAATGTATCATCTTTTCAGTGCCTAATGAATAACCTCATTTGATTTTCCAGTAACTCTCTGAGGGAGACATTGCTATCCCCATTTGGCAGGGAGCTATGCAGACCTGAGGGACTAGAACCCAAGTCTGGCTGACTTCAAACTCAATGTAAATTGTTTTTTTTTTCTAAATTAAAACTATTTAAAAAGCAATAGCAGGTAAGATTGTTTTTATTAATAAAATGGTGGGGATGGTTAGGTAAGTCTGCTTAGCTTTTCCTTTCTGTTATTGCCAGATTCAGTGTGACTCCCCCATACACCCAGCTGCCCATGTGACAGTCACATGGCCTTTTGCCATGACTGGGCAAGTCATTCCTGGTCCTAATAAGTCGCTGCTGACTTTGTGGGAATGTGCATCTCTTCCTCTCCCACTGTGCCTGTACCTTCACAGGCATCTTCTCCAATGGGACAATCTGAACTGGGCCCAACTAGGCCTCCCATTGCTTCCCCCTCAGGCCACTCCTGGGGCCATCAACAGGAAGAACTGGAACCAAAAGAGTTGACATTGACCCAACACGGCATGGAAGCCACCAGCCCGACCCACCCTTAGGGGAGAGCACAAGAAAGTCCTCACTGGCTTCTTGGCCTGATGGTGACGCAGGAAGAGCATTCCTGAGACTCTGCATTCCCTACTGTAGACCTCACTTGAGCTTTGTGACAGTTTGGGTGGCTGAGTTTGACTGCCCATTTTCTGCAAATAAAGAACCTGAGATTCACAGAGGTCAAGTGACTTAGCTAAGATTCCTCAGCGGGAAAGAAGCTCTGAAGCCACATGTCCCTCGTCGGCTGCCTCAGTCCTACACTGGGGAGCTGTGGACGGCTCGAGTCACGGAACACTCGTGTTCTCAGCCCTGACTCTGGCATCCATTCTAGGGGACCCTGGGTGCCCTCCCTCTGAGAACCCCATTGTAACTGTAGGAGGCTCTAAAAAGAAAACCCGGGAGAGGCGGGGTCTTAGATCTGGGGTCACCACGTATGTGCCCACACCCTCCTTCCCTCAAGCAACCTCGATGTCATCTACACCCTGGTCCCTGAAGGCTGTGTGTTTTTACTCAGCACCCCCTTCAATCATTCACACCATTCCTGTCCATTAACAGCCCAAAGTTGGGAGCAGGCATTAGCAGGCCTCATATTCTGAAACCAGCTTCGACTCAGCAGCGTTATATGATTAAAGAGCAACCATTCATTACTCATAAGCAAGCCATGCTTTCTCCCACATGCTTTATGTTAAATGATATAGAGGAGCAAATGCACATCAGTAGATTATAACACCACTCACTGGGAACTTAATAGAGGCACGCACCATGCTAAGCCCTTTCAGTTCAATATCTCATTTAATCTTTCGGTCAACATCATCACCCCCCAGATGACCGCAGGTTTCCTAGTGGCAAGGTCAGAGGATGGGCCTGAACAGGATCTGCACCGAGCACGCACCCGGAAGGTCGTCCTCAGCAGCTGCCTTCGGTAAACACCTACCTTGTTCCAGATACTTTTTGTTTGTTTTTCTTTTTTAAAAAAAAGTTATTTATTTTTGCATTACAATTCTTTTAACCAACTCATTCACCTCTCCCAGGCCTTGAGATGAGTATTGCTCTTTTGGCTTCCCTGAAAAGGAGACCAGGCTCTGAGGCATTTAATAATTTGCCCAGGTTTCCCCAGTAAATAAATAAAAAGTCAAGTACTACCCCTACTCTCCATTTCTAAAAGCAAAGCTCTCTCTACTATGCCATGAATGAATGAAATAAAGAGTGTAGCTTCTAGTTTTCAACCTGAAAGTGCTTCCTGCTAGTTAATAAATCAGACTAACTCTCCAGGAGAGAATAATTGCGTCTATAGTAATAAGCAGAAATCACTGCTACCCAGGGGTCACAGAAAGGTAATCTTGCTTGGAGGGAGTGGGAAAGGGTTTATGAAAAAATAAAAATAAAAAAAATGGAGGATTGCCTCTGGTTTGCAAGGCCTGGTAGGGTTTCAGTGGGAAACTAGACGATGGACACAGGGAATGAGGAAGGTGTGGACCACAGTGACAGACACAGCTCAGCCAGAGGATAGGACTGTGGAGGTCAGGGATAGGGTTGCTGGGAGCCCTGACCACCGGTGGACAGAGAGGGTCCTGCAGATGCCTGAGCCCAGCAACATCATGATGGGAGCAAGCTCAAAATGATAAACCCGTACCCAGAACAGAGAAGGATTTGGGGGACCTCAGTACGTGCAGGGACTCAGTACACACTGGGCACTTAATAAGATGTAACTGAGTGAATGGAAGAATAAACAGGCAAATGGATGAAAGAAGGAGACAGTAGAAGCTGGGGTACCACTGGCCACGACAGGGTATGAGACCTGAGCTAAGTGACACTAGGAAAGATGTGGACAGATGTAGAAAGCCATGGATGAGATAGATGGGTGCTATGGTTTGGATATGGTTAGAGGGTGTCCACCAAAGGTTCAAGTGCTGGAAGTTTGGTTCCCACTGTGGGGTTTCAGGAAGGTGGTGGAACCTTTAAAAGGTGAGAACGAGTGGGAGGTAATCAAGTCACTGGGGCCCACAGAAAAGATTGACACAGTTCTCATGGAGCTCCAGTTAGTTCCCAGTGAAGCCAGATAGGCAAGGGGCAGATCCAGAGATGGAGGGATTGAAATGTCAATGCCTTCAGAGCCCTTCCTCCGCCTCTATCAATCAATCAACCTGCCCCTGCTCCAACCTGTCACTAAGGTAACCTATCCTAGGAATTGCCCCTCCCTACAGGGACCTATGAAGGTGTTAATTAATGTGTCCTGGGCTGCTCCATCCTGCCCTTTCCCCTTCATCCCACCTGTTTCCCACTTCTGACCCTCCCACCGAGCATTCCTGGGCCTAGTTACTTAGGAAAGAAGGAGAAAGATAAGGGGAAGAGGAATAAAGGAAGCCTAGCACATATAAAAAGGCAAAACACCCTCACTTTTTGGGATACCAGGATACCAGCTAAGGCCCCCTTCTCCCTCCCTGGAGAAGTCTTAAGTTACCTCTCTTTAAATAAACCCTGATTTACATGCTTGTCTCCTCCTGCTTCTCTAATGTTAGACTCCAACACGGGAGGGCGCAGAACTCGTCACCCATAACCGGTGGTGTCACCAGGAGAGCAAATGGTGACAAACCAGCAAGCTCGTGTCCTGAATCCCTCTGGCTCCCTGCCCCTCACCCTGTGACTGCTTTCTCCTTCTCACATGCACTTCTACCATGAGGCCATCCGCCATGTTGTTGTAGGGTGGCTGGAAGTCCTTGGATGCTGGTGTTGATTAGATCCTCCTGCTTTAAGAATCACGAGCCAAACAAACTCCCTTCATCCGTTCTAAAGAATCCAGCATGTGGAGTTTTGTTAGAACCATGGAGAACAAATTAATACAGGGGGTAATGGAAGAAGCAATGAGAGGGGTGATTTAATTTCTCTTCAACCTTTTTGCTTGAAGCCCAGGGACCCCGAGCCAGTCTCGGGTTTCTCTGGCAAGCAATGAAAGCCAGGGCAAGAGGCTCAAAGGTCATCTTGGATAAAGCAGCATATGGAGTAACAAAGAGGCTGCACACCAATGACACATGTTGGTGGTGTTACTTTCTTGCCAGAAACAGAAACCACGCAGATGTCTGGGTGTGTGTTCCAGAGGCTGTTTTGGAACAATGACCCCGTTAACAGAGACTGGAATAAGATGTGAGAGATGCAAGACTCTGAATCATGTGAGCATCCGCCCTCTATTTGTTGACTCGTTTGCATTAAGAATTAATCTTAATGTGAACTTATAGGAAGTGTTGAAGGTTCCTCTCACAGGCATTTGGCTTTTATTGTGGTGCAAAAAAAAATTGATAATTCAGCAGTTTTCAGGTATACAGAATCTGATACTGGTTTTCCTAGGGAAGGTAGATCTGGGTTAACCTATGGGCTTCTAATTTGCAGATTAGGCAAAATATAAGTATAAATACCAAGCACATAGAAAACACTCCAAATTGTAGATCTGTGCAGACTAACAAAGTCCTGGTCCTAACACATGGACCTGCTCACTCTCAGCTCCCACCTCCCATCTACAGAATGAGGTTCTGCCTATGAATCCTAGTCTGATATTGGGAAATTGCTCTCTGCTCAGTTTTCTAATGCTATTTACCTGTAGTTATCCATCCAATATCCTTCCTTTCTTTCTTTCTTTTTCCATCTATCCATCCATCCATTTATCCTTTCATCCTTCGGTCTTTCCCATGCATAAAGTGTCTTCCAGGCACCGTCCCCTGGGCTAGGACTATTGATGTGACAGGCAAGGTACATGGCTGCCCTGTGTCAGACCTCTCTCATTCTCCTTTGCTGGTGCCCATTCCTCCTCCAGTGAATTCCAGCCCAGTAGCCTCACCCTGACTGACTTTGTCAAAGACTACAAGGGTAGATTCAGAAGAATACGGGCCATCTAGAAATGGTAACTTGAAGAAAGTTGTTTTCCTGCTCTAGGTCTTCGTCTTCTCCTTGTTAAGTAGAAATAAAAATAGTAAATATCTCAGATTTACTTGGAGGAAAGAAATGAGTGCCCAGTGCAGGGTAGGAACTCAATAATTGGTTATTTTCCATATCAGTGTTATCTGTAAAATAATGATAGTGGAGACTTACTCTTATTAAAATATCTGTGCTTACAAAATTCCAACAGCTGTCCATTGTTCATAGCACAGGTTTAGTATTCCTTAGCCAAACTGCTCAGGACCATAAGTATTTTGGATTCCAAGGGTTTTTTTTTAAGATTTTGAAGTATTTGAATATACATAATAAGATACCTTGAGGATGGGACCCAAGTCTACATATGCATGAAATTCACTTATGTTTCATTTATACCTCATACATGTGTCTGAAGGTAATTTTAGACAGTACTTTGAGCGCACCTGCATTTTTTACTGCGACCCATCATGTGAGGTCAGGTGTAGAATTTTCCACTTACGGTGTCATGCCAGGGCACAAAAAGGAAATAAATAAATAATTCGGATTTTGGAGTATTTCAGATTTTAAATTAGGAATGCTCCACCATGTATAAATACTCCAAATCCTTACAGAATAGCCTGCAAGATCTCACAGTCCCTGACTCTACCTGCCTGTCCAGCACCAAGTCTCGCCACAATCCCCTCCTTCCTGCTGTCCTAGGACATCAACTCCCTCTCTTTCCACCCTAACCCCTGTAGGGTTGTCAGTACTGCTCACCAAAGACCTCTGGCTCCCCCTCACAGAAACTTTCAAAGTTCTTGATGAAGGAAGCACCATCAGTCCAGATTCTGAATGGGAAGGATTTGAAATAGAGCTTTTCTAAGTAAGGTTGGAGCAGGAGAATAAGAAAGAAACAATTCTTCCCTGTTGATATGGACTAAATGTTTGTCTCTCTCTTACCAAAAAGAAAAAAAAATATATCACATATGGAAACCTTAACCTCCAATGTGATGGTATTTAAGAGGAACAAAACCATGAGTGTGCAGCCCTCGTGAGTGGGATTATAGGAAGAGATACCAGAGAGATGATTTTCCTCTCGGCCACGTGAGGATATCAGAAGCAGCCATCGGCAAGCTAGAAGGGTGACCTGCATTAGACACTGAAGGTGCTGGCACCTTAATGGGAACTTCCCAGCCTGCAGAACTGGGAGAAATGAACAGAGTTTGAATCCCTCAATCTATAGGGGGAGAGAAGCCTAAACTGACAAACACAACTGAGTTCAGCTTCTAATGCTGGAGGGCTCTTGGTTCCTGCAGGAAAGCTGACTAATAGGACGTATACTGACTATCCTCCCTCTGAGACAGGGACAGGGTCTTCACGGAAGCTGGCCCCTCTGCTGAAAAATCTCTTCCCTTTCCATTTAAAAGCCTCCTTCAGATTTCAAAATGCAAACATTTCTTCTTCAGGAAAGTGTTCCCTAACTATGTCATTTTCCCCCGTCAGAGGCTCTCATCCTGTCAAGGGTCTCTCTACATAGCTCTTCTCAAAGTGGCAATTTTACTTTTATTTATCTGATGATTTTATTAATTCCTGCCTCTCCCTTCGGACTGTAAATTGCACAGAAGCATGGTCCAGACCCACCGTGGTCCATGGCCTGACCTGGGTACATACCATGGCCCAGCACACTGGAGGCCCTCAATAAACATTTGTTGAATGAGATAATAAAATGATGAAGGAAGTAAAAAAAAAGAGAGAAGGAAAGAAGGAGGTAGGGAAGAAAGGAGCAAGCCAGAAGATACAGTGAATGGGTGGACGGACAGCAAATTCCTGGGACACATGTCCCTTATCTTTATTTTCTAAGTTTGTCCTCTCTTGCTACAGTTGAGTTGGCTGTGACTTGAGTTATTGATTCAAGAGATATCAGGTCACCTTGCCTCTTTTATATCATTTGCCCTTCAAAAATATTTAGGAAAGCTCATATCGGGTTGTGTTCAGATCCTGGGATGCATTCCTCACCAGCAAATGCCTGCAGGTACCTCAAATGAGTTCCTCTCATTCTGTGTCCAGGTGAGTCCATGATCTGTCATGATCCCAGCTGCTCTAACCTCCCTACCACACTCTACCATGACCATGAAATCCTCAGGATTCCCAGACTCAGGGGTCTAGGGCCATGATGCTCTCTGGCCCCAGATGCTTCAGTCTATGCGTTGACAGTGCTGTCCCCTTTGTGAACACAATTGCCTTCACCTCTCCATGAATCAGATTTACAGAACACAGTGCATTTTGAAAGCCTGGGGACCCCTCTGGGGCCTCACAGTTCAATAAACCTCATTATGGAAATCAGCTAAATGCTGAGGAGCAAGATAAGTGTGAACTGTTTACCAACCCCTTCCACCAGAGACATGCAGCCTGAGCTAATGGGAGCTCATTTGCTGCCTCCCTCAGTCACTCAACCTTCTTTATCTGCTGCTGTGACTAATCTGCAGGGAGAGGTGCAGGTCTGCATGAAAGAGCTCTCTTGGGGTGTGGGGTGATTGTTGAAGGGTGACAGAAACAGGAAGAGGGGAGCCACACTCCGAGTCTCAGAGCCAACCAGGTCCAATTTAACATCTCCTAGAAGATGCCCCTTCATGGATTCTCAGACCAGACAACTTTTTAAAGACCAACAAAGTTAACAATGACCTTCAAATTCACCACACACCAGAAGGAAAGCATTTTATATTTTTATTTTTATTAACTTATTTGAGCCTCCCAATTTTTGATCAGATAGGTTCATTGACAACGTCCCATTTGCCAGATGAGGAAATAGGCTCACAGAATAAAGCAACCTGCTCCAGTTATTAGTAAGTGTTGTTTTTCTCTGTCCAAACACAATGCATGTTGCCCTCTACAAATTCTCTTTACGTTGGAGTTGTTCGAATTTGATTCATGTGGTTCAATGTTTCCTTGAGCTTCTTGAACTTGCATGTGAATTTTCTTTGTATTCAGGTGGGAGCATTTTCTTTTTCTGGGAAATGAATTCAACATTTTTACAATTCTCAAGTGGACTGAAATTTCTAAGAAGTTAAAAGTCATCAGTAGTACTAGATTCTGAGGGCACAGAGTGTTTACCTGGTGATCTAGGGAAGTCTTTAGGTTAGATATTTTTGTCCATTCTCCTAATTTTTTCCCCAGTGAAAAGAGATTTAAATTGAGCATGATGGGCTCTCCAAGCTCCATGTCTTCCTATTCCCAGCCAATGATGGTCTGTGTGCTGCCCACTCCGGGCCTGATCCCTGGCAGACAATGATCTCTCTGCTCTGTTCATGGCCATATGGCCCAAGAGTCCATGATCAATACCCAGACTGCAGAGCTCCAGGCCTCCTCCTGTGTAGGATCAGGGCAACAAGAGAGAAAAGCTGCAGTTGTATAAACATAGGGTTTGACTCTGTTTTTAATGACCTAAATATTTTTTGCATTAGTGTTTTTTTTTTCAATATTGAATTAGGTATCATTTATATAAATCACTGAGATGTTGGGGTGCTCCATTAAGTTATACTCCTAGGGGAACACCTCACTTGCCTCTTCTAGGACCCAGAGAACATGCATCTTTGGAGGAACCCCGCTTTGTCCCAACTCTTACATCTGCTATGCTCACACGTTCATGGAATACACTTTGAAGGACCTTAGAAATGGCCAAGCTCAATGCTGTCACATCAGAGCACCATGTATGGATTCAGAGCACATCAGGGTTGGGTAAGACAGACACACGTTTGAACCTGGATCTCCCATGAAACCTTGATGGAAGTCACTACGCTTATTTGAGATTCTGTTTTCTTATCTGTGAAGCAGGGACAGCACTGATGTCCACTGCTGTGACAGTCAGGGAGTATGATTTTCAGACCGTGGAAATAATGCAGGCACGAGTCCAAAAGCTTCCATTGCTCTACTTGAACTTGGAAGAGAAAGTGAGCTAGGAAGATCATCAACACCTGAGTCACAGGTGTTCACAAGAAGACGCGGCACCGCCCCATGGGTCCGGGAGCTCTGCCTTTGAAGTCTCGTGGCCCTGGGTTGGAAACTGGGGTGCTCCCATGTACTTGCTATGACCTCCTCTCTGAGCTTCACTATTGGAGTTTCCAAAGAACATAGTAATGCCTACCACATTAAACCGTGAGGATGAAGCATATTCAAAGCACATGTGCCTGGTGTACGTCACTGTGCAAGTGTTCAGTGAACATCAAGATAAACATAATAAGTATTATTAAAGGGGAAGAAATTGAGGCAAGGAGAATAACATGCCCACGAGCACACAGCATGTTGAAGGAGGCCTGACCCTGGAACCTAGGTCCTCAGGCTGACTCTGGTGCACCTGCCCACACCAAGCTCCTTCCCTCTGGATCCCATAGGGAAGAACCATGGATTGTGGATATCTCCACTGCAAAAGAACTAGAATCCAGATCCTAAATTGGTGGCACCAACTGATGCCAGTTAACCTCAATTCAAGGCCTGGCTTCTTGACCTTCCTGCCATCAGGTGAGTCACCCAGCCAGGCCAAGGCTGGTTTCCAAGCCTGAGTAAGGCTTCCAGCTGCAGTGAGCAAGGGGAGGCTGCCAGGTGGTCCTGTCTGGGCCTGAGAGTGGGCTGTGAGTCTGGCCCAAGGCTGGTTATAAACTGCCTCTTACCAGGGCCTTTAAAGCGGACTCCTGCATTTCCCAGAATAATCTCGCTCATTATGATGCCGGCAGACTTTTCAAGCCAGCTCATTTTTCTTCCCTTTGTCTCAAATTCCAATACCCTGCCCTTTTCACAAGATTTCTGAGAGAACAGTTCACAGCGCCCATTTCATGGGGGGGGGGGACAGGGGGGGTGTCCCCAGAGGGTGAGCAGTATCTCAGCCTTCGTTTAAAAAAAGAGAGAGAGGAGAAAAAAAAAAAGAGAGAGAGAGATGAAGGTAAAAGCCTTGTCTGCTAAATCTCCCCATTTCGGAATCAAATGATGTTTGAAATTCAGGACAAATTCTCAGCTCTCTTGCTGACAGATTCCACACAAGCACAGAGGAGAGGCAGGAGGTGAGAGCGGCGACGTGGGTGGCGGCTAAGCACTCTTCATTACAGAGCATCAAGTGCACACCTACTGTGTACCGGATTCTGCACTAGATTTCGTGGATGCCATAACTAACAAGTAAGGCTGATGTCGTCGCTGCATTGGAACTTACAGCAGAGAGAGAGAGAGAGAGAGAGAGAGAGAGAGGAGACAACCAAATAACAACCTACATAATCACCCACATTCATAAATATAAAAAGGGCCTCTGCTTTGAGGGAAAGAACATGGGACCACACAGCATATAACTAGAACCTGACCCAGTTGGAGGTCAGAGGAGACTCCCCAAGGAGGTGACATTAATTCCAGGAAAGAAATGTGATCAGCAGGAGTCAATGAAGTGAGGATAGAAGAAAAGCCTTCCAGAAAGAAGGTTAGCATAGAGCCTAGTGTATGGTAAGCACCCAAAGTCCCTGGGGTCAAGATGCATCAACAATACCCGAGGAGTTCTCAGTCCCAAGAGGGAAGGGGCAAGTGGGATGGGGCCGAGGATGGGAGATGATTCTGATCATGCAGCAGAAGGGAGATCATGCAGGATGCTGTAGCCATGAAAAGCCTGAGACCTTACCCTTGGAACAAGGGGGAAACATGGAGGAGTTTAAAGCAAAGAAATGACATGTAAGGTTTGAGGTTTGCAAAAGCTACTCTAGTCACTGAGTAGAGAACGAGCTTTGTCCAAAAAAAGGAGAAAAAACAGGCTACCAGATGAGAGAGGATGGCTTTGGTGGCTCCAAAGGAGGTTAGTGGTGACAAAAGTAAGAAGCCACAGGTTGTAAGCACTGTCCTTAATGATGTCTTCACGAGGTGTCCAAACACAGATGCAAACTGCCCTTTCCCTATATCTATACGTGTTCCTGTCCCCATTCACAGTGGTGCTGGGCTTGGCCACAAGACTCTCTTTGGCCAATAGGAGAACAGCAGACACAATGCAAAAGGAGACTCCGATGACATTCGCACATTGTTCTTGCTCTTTCTTGCTTTTGAGACGGTGTGATCACCCCATGAAGCTCAGGAGGGTGAGAGGCACAGGACCAGTCCGCCTGACACATCTGTCAACATCCTGTGAGCTGTCAGACATGAATGATGACATACTGGGTCATGTAGTGCCAGCTGACTGGAGTTGTAAAAGTGACCCAGCGGAGATCCTGGACCAGAACTGCCCCCATTAAGCCACAGAATTGCAAGCTGAGTAAATGAGTGTTGAGTTGTCAGATTTGGGGGTGGTTTGTCTGATAAATGCCCATTTATGTCAATTTTATCTCAATAGATGGACTCAGTGATGGGAAGGAGCCTACCCATCTTGTTTATCACCACTGTGGCCCCAGGGTCTGGAACAGTACCAGGCAGACAGTGGACATTCAATGGGCACAGGTTGGATTTGTGGGTAGATAACTGAGTGGATGACCATTATCTATTTGGTTTCCCCTATTGGACTTCCTGCACAGCTCCAGAACCCTTCCACCTGCTCTGCGGTGAGGTGATGTTTCTAGAAACTACATTCATAGTCAGCCCATATAGATGGCTTTCATGTATGCTAAGTCCGCAGAATATTAAACCCTGAGGACAAAGTGGGGGGAGCCATACTCACTAGATGGAAAGTATCTACACCTGGCAGACAAGGTGAACCCGATGACAACAGAATCTTTGCTATTAGACTTTCACTATTTTACTGGCACCAACAGTGCTTACAAAGCATCCCCTTTACATGGATGGGAAAACTGAGGCACGGAGAAGCTGAGTGACCTGCCAAAGGAAACAGCCAGATGGAAACCCAGCTTGCTCTCTACTCTGACAGAGGTGCCGGTACAACAGAGCTGGACAGAGGGGGTGTTCGTTCTTCCTGGGGTAGCAAAGCCAGAAGAGCAAAGTGTCAGAGGAGCTTCACAGAGATGCTGATTCTAGATGGAAGAGCGAGGAGTCCCCACACGAACAAAGGCAGGCACGGCACTCCAGGTGGAGATACGGTGCAAGCCAGGCTGGAGCCCTGAGGTGCGCGGTCTGCCAGGGACTCTAAGCAGGAGGGGTAACCACAGGAAGAGGGCATGGGGATGTGGCAAGGCCTGCGTGGAGTGAGAGGAGCCAATGGAGGCTGCAGAGAGAGCTCATGCCACCCCTCTGCCACCCTCTCTGCAGAAGTCAGCTCGCAGCTGGTCCTGATGGAGAAGTCCCCTTAAGGGTCAGGGCCTAGATTCTGATCCCAGCTTCGATTCCTGGCTGTACAGTTTGGGACACTCCAAGTTTCTCATTCTATAAACCAAAAATACAGTGCTAGGTAGATGAGGACCTACAGTAGTGGGTAGTTACCTCAGGGATGTAATGTGAGATGATGCACATAACATGGTTACCACAGAGCCTGGTGCATGGTAAGCACCCAACTCGCTGGTCATTGATCTCGCTGGTGTCTTCTTTTGGTTTCCAGAATAACTCTTTGAGTAATGGTATCAGTGGTATCCCAGCTCTTCCACTTCCTTGATGTGTCACTTTGAACAAGTAATTTAACTACTGTAGGCCCCAGTTTCCTTGTCTCTCAACAGTGAATCCTGTTTCATTTGGTCATCTAAGGGTTAAAAGATGCAATGCTTATAAAATATTTAACTCCTAGGACCAGCCACTTCCTGTGCATCTCATGAATGTTAGCTCTTGAAATAAGCCAATCCCAAAAAAACCAAAGGCCAAATCTTTTCTCTGATATGTGGAAGCCGATCCATGATGGGGCAGGGGGTGGGGGGAGAGCAAGGGAAGGGAAGAACGGGGGAACTTTGAATTGGGTGGAGGGAGTGAGGGGAGCGGAAGGGGCACAGGGGTGGGAAAGATGGTGGAATAAGATGGACATTATTACCCTAGGTACATGTGTGACTGCGTGACTGGTGCAACTCTGCATCGTGCACAACCAGAGAAATGAAAAGTTGTGCTCCATTTGTGCACAACGAATCAAAATGCATCCTGCTGTCATGTATAACTGATTAGAAGAAAGTCAGTCAGCTATTAATAGACACCCCATTCTGAAGATAAGTAAGTAAAGGCTCAGCTTGCTGATGACATGCTCTCTGGGGACCACATCCCCTAAGCAATGAGGCTGGGAACAACCTGGGAAATTTTAGTTCCATGTCCTGTGTCAACTGATGCTCCAGAGGCCCCCAAAGCACCTTTCACCAGCAAAACTGCTATGAGCATTATTGCTTCTGACCAAAGTCATTGTAAAACTCTAGGATAAAGAATGGCTTTCCTGGAAAAACTTTTAAGTCCCCAGAGAGGTCAGAATTAATATATGTTCCTGATATACAAGCATACCACATTTCCAAGTTGGTTTTATGAGGGGAAGCTCTAAACCTGTATGATTTGAAGGTGGTAAATGGTAACGACAAGACATTAAACTTTGTGGGGAGTGACTGCCTCAATTCCCCTCTGGAATGAGGAAAGGTGTAAATAAATGAATACCTGAGGAAGGGCCGGTGGAGAGAGGGAGCTTTGGCCTGGGAGATGGAACATTGGTTCCCATTCCATTCACATTTCTGCTGTGGTTTAGGTGTGAGGTGTCCTCCAAAAAGCTCGTGTGTGCGACAATGCAAGAAAGTTCAGAGGTGAAATAATTGTATTATGAGAGCCTTAACCTAATCAGTGTGTTAATCTGTGTGTGTGTGTGTGTGTGTGTGAGATGCTGGGGATTGAACCCAGGGCCTCATGCATGTGATGCAAGCACTCTACCAACCGAGCTATATACCTGGGCCGTAGCTGTAGTAAGGTAGGGTGTGGGAGGAAGTGGGTCACTGGGCGTGTACCTTCAGAGTTTATATTTTGTCCCTGAGGAGGGAGCTCTCCCTGCTTCTCAGCTGCCATGTGCTGATCTCCTTTCCTTCCACTATGATGCTCTGATTCACCCTGCACACAGAGCAATGGCTTTGGAAGTCTATGAACTGAGACCTCTGAAACCATGAGCCCAAATAAATTTTTCTTCCTCTAAAATTGTTCCTGGGCATCTTTTGGTCAGAGTGACACAAAGCTGAATAAAACAGTTACCAAGCCACTGTGTGATTGATACAGGACCCTCGTCCCTGTTTGAAGCCATATTTCCCAATTAGTCCAGAGACCTATAATTTATGAACCAAACTGGGACACTTTGGAGAGAGAAAGAGGACACTATCAACAATTACACCAGTCCTGTACTTGTAAACTTTGTCCTGGGAACTCTGAGACATGGCCACCGTACATAACTGCCGAATCACACCATTGTTTGTAAGGATCTTTCTGATGGTGACATTCAGTGACAAAGTCTGTCAATAAGAACTGATCCTAATCAGGTACTGGAGATGGCCATGAGTGCCAGGATCCCAAAGAAACACAGAGAATAATATGCAGCAGGCCAGGGAGAAAGGGGGGCTGTACCTGTTGGTGGTATTCAGAACCATGATCCATAAACAAAATCAAAGAGAAGAAGAGACTTTACACAATCACTCCTTGCATATCCATGAGGCTTCATGACATGACCTACCTTTTGTCCCATCCATCATGCAAACAGAGCAGAATAGAAACTGAACCTTTCTGAACCAGAACAGGAGTTTGCCGTCTTGTTCTTGTACCATCCTAGGCCTGAACTGTCCTCAGCTAACCTCATCGTCTTAGATGTCCTGTGCAGATCTTCTAGACTTTCCTTGGCCCACTAGTCCACCAAACATGACTTGGATCCCAATCCTCAACTACCCAGCTTGGCTGTCGGCACAGGCCAACTTGAAGAGATAATGACTCAGCTGTCTGCTTGGCTCTTAGGATCTGGTTGCAGGGAAAATCCTGGAAAGAACTATTTCCAAACATTCCTACCATCTGTTTGACTTGAACGTGAGCTGCTTGCTGAGCCGGCAGTGACTCTACCTGGGGATGACTCTAATTATCAAGACCTGCTGGAACTTGGTCACCTTGGAGATCTCTTCTCAGGGATGTTTCTCCTCCTTGACTGTGGCACAAGAAGTCCCTTGAGCTTGACACTCACTCAGAAGAATGAGGAGCTCTCAACCAGAAACACTTCATCTCTTGCCTTGCTTCTGCTCCACAAGTTGATGGAATCATTCTTTAATATAGCCGTATTTCTACCCCACATCAGAGATGATTGAAGACAGGGGGAAATACTCCTTGGAGAAATGGGGGTTTTCAGTCAAGCAAACAGAAATTTGAAGGGTGATTTGATTAGAGTAGTGGCTTGGTCTAGTGAATGGAGCATAGAATTTCCAGTCAGGCCCCAGATTCCATGAGATGCGGCAGAAGGTACGACGCCTCTCGCAGCCTCTCTCCTAATCCATCTCACTAGACTTCTGGGTGGCTCAATAGGATAATGGACATGAAGTACTCAGAAACTCCCAAGTGCTTGTTCATATGTAAATGATGAGTATCTTTTAGGATGTGAAGTGTTTTTAAAGAGAAGGTTGCCGCCGATCAATTATTCTCTTTGCTCATACAGGACTGACAAGGCTCCTAAATTCCACATCCTGCATACATTGACAGTTTTAGATTGCATTTCTTTACCAGATGGGAAAATCCTGCAGCAATTCTACCTCCCTAGAAAGGAGCACCAGTTCCCTTGGGGTCAGGGGCTGGTGAAGCCTGGAACATCATTTGGGGGCCCAGAGTGGAGGAGGGTAAGTGTGGAAGGAAGCATCAAAATTGTATTGAGGTTCGGAGTACAGAGCTGCCATTCATTTGCCTTGTGACACGAGCAAAAAGTATTTTGGAGGGGGAGGTGCCTTTTGTTTTTTCTTTTACCCACTTTCCTTAACTAAAAAGGGGGCTGGTGGTTAGCTCTTTCCCCTCACTCCTTGAGGGTAAAAACTGCTCCCTGTTCCTCTCTTTATTTATTTTTTAATATTTATTTTTTAGTTCTCGGCGGACACAACATCTTTGTTGGTATGTGGTGCTGAGGATCGAACCCGGGCCGCACGCATGCCAGGCGAGCGCGCTACCGCTTGAGCCACATCCCCAGCCCTGTTCCTCTCTTTAGATAGTTAGTAAATATTTGACTAATAAATGCTTTATTAACTGGAAACCATTCTAATTGTGGGAAGAATTCATGAATACACTCAGGCTCCTAAAGGCTTTCTCAGCTCCTGATGGATGTGGATGCTGGCCCCACACTCTGTAAGAAGGTCCATCCTTGATTTTTCCAGAAACCCAACACTAACCAACAGGAAGTATGCAGAGGCTCTCCCCTTCTCTTTTCCCCCTCCCTGGGCACCCAGATGGGTGCCGCAGCTGTCTGTACCTCTGGCATTGCAAGAAGGTAGGAATAAATTGTCTCTGGTTTCTGCCTCTGGGAGGGAATGTTCTATGAAGTTGTCATGAGTGGCGTCAGCTTGCCAGGAGAAGTTATGTTCTCCATGCAGAAGTTGGGATATCTGTCCTGTTCTCGCCAAGTGCCATTGATCAACTCTGTCCCTCTGGTCTCTCCCACCTTTGGGCTGCATGTCTTGGGACAAAGTCACTTTGCCTCTCTGAATCTAGCTACCTCTCCAGTTAAATAGGGATCCTAATTCCTGGCAGGGGTGGGGGACTGGTGGGAAGAATAAATGAGATAATGCATGAGAGGAGTCTAGCCTCATGCCTGGCACATTTTAAAGGCATCATGTCCAGTAGGTGTTATTTTGTCCATCAGCAGCTGCTGAAAGAGTGGTTACGGGATTAGGTGAGATAATGTATGTAAAGTAACTTCTCTCTGTATCTGGCACCTAATGAGAACTCCAAAGGGGTGGCTGTTATTAGTGGAAATAAAGACATGCGCATTATAAAAACAATAATAATGAGAAGTAGCAATGGGTGAAGGAGAGGAGGAGAGCTCTGCTACATCAAAGGGGCAGATATTTGCTTCCAGCAGGAAAACAGGGTCAGTTTTACCAGCTTCCCTAAGAGATGATAATCAAGTAGAGGGCTTGTTAAATAAGAGCTCATCAACCACATCCCACCTCCAATCTCTAGAACAGGGGCCCAAAAGGACTGGAGAGCTGTATATTTAACAAGCACCCCAGTGTTTGTATCATGAAAGAAATCTGGAAATCTCTGGAGTAAATTCCATCCTGGCTGGGACTTGTCCTCCAGGTGATGATTGTGATACTGATCTCCGGCTTTGAGAAGCCAATCTTGCACCCACACTTCACACCAATCATCCGGTACAGCCCCATGAGATAGCTACTAGCACTAGGTCCATTTGCAGAAAAAGAAACTGAGGTTCAGAGTGTTGAAAGGACTTTCTTATGGCCCAGAACTGGAAAGGGTCAGAGCTGGATTTAAACCTACTCCTGTCTAACCTCCAGGCCTGTGAGCTTTTCATGGAGCGACACTCTGTAGATGTTAGTTCGTGTGCCATGTGCTGACAGTACATTCCAGTGTGCAGCAGCCTCAGCAAAGACCTAGAGAGGAATAGACTTATGCTAAGAAAAATGGCAACTACACAGTGTGATCGCAGCTGGAGCAGAGTAGGAGGAAGTCAGTCGTGGGAGAGGTAGGAAAGGGCCGGTGGGCCAGTTGGGGTTGGGGCTCAAGGTAAGCTACTATAACAAAGAGGCCTCCAAAATGCAGGGGCTTAAATAGTCGAGTCTGCTCCTCCCTCCAAGCGTGATCCCTGACGAGTGTCGGAGGGCCTTGGGGGTGGATGTAGGTCACGGCTGCTGCTGAGCCGGCTCTGTTGTCCACAACACACACCTTCCCTCTTTAGTCCAAGGCAGCTGCCCCAGAAGTTGTCATTGCTGAGGCAGAATGAAATGGGGACATGGAGTCCAGAGTGGGCAGGTTTGCCTTTTAGGAAATGACCTGGAATTTTCCACAGATGGAAATGGCACTTGCCTTACGTTCCACTCACCCTCTGCTGACCTGAACCTGGTCACATGGCCTCGCCTGGGCTGCAAGGGAATCTGGGAAATGTGCTCAACCAACGTTGCCAGGAAGGAAGGAGAGGGTGGACCTGGGGACCTCTGTTTCAGGCCTATGGGTTAGAACATGCCAGGGGCAATCACATAGGGCTTAGTCTTTGTCTAGCACTTTCTAAGGGTTTCATCTGTATTAACTCAGTTAATCCTCAAAACCAACATGAATGCCAGGACTAAGGAACTGCTGAAAGAATAAGCCCGCAATGCATGGACCATAAATACTGAGGGGTTTTGAACAAGAAGGTCGGTGGGTGTCAGTTCACTGCATTCTGGTCATCTAGTCCAGAGTACAGAGCAGCAGAAGCAGTGAGAGCTAAGCCCAGCCCCATGATGCCCACCTCCTAGGGCCTCCAGTCACAGACCTCCTTGTCTTTTTGTAAAGGGAGGGTGTTGGAGTGGTTGGTGTTCGAGGTTCCCTGACTCTGCAATTCTGAGTCATTGCCTGAGGTCCTCCTGTGAGCCTCCCAGGTACAGAAGACATGAGAAAATAGTAGGGAGATAATGGAAGCCCACACAGGACAGCCCCTGACTAAGAAGAGCCTCAAAGATGGTGTTCTATAATTCCCCTCTGTGAGGTGTCAGTGGGCCCTGCCACTAACCTCCCGAAGACAGGAAACCTGGGACTCCTCCTCCCTTCCTTCCCTCCTTCCCCACCATCACAGTGTCTATTCCAACACTGCCAACTGACCTCCTGAATATATGCTGAATCCATCCCTTCTCTCTAGCTCTGACATCATGGCCCCAGATGGAACCACTCATCTCTCACCTGACTATCACAGTCACCTCCTATCTGATTTCCAACTTCCCAACTGTACTGCTCCAAACCTCAGCCATAGAGGAGATTCAGGTGGAAAGCCAGAAGCTTTCTAGAAGCTTCCCATTGCTCTGCCTAAAACCCCTCAGATGTGTCTGAAATGGCTTGAAAAGCCCTGTCTGCTGTGGCTCACCTACCTCTCTAGGATTATCCCACACCATTTCTCACCTCCCTCACAGGCTGCAACCATCCGGACCTGACCTGGAAAAACAGGTCGTGCTCCCTCTCATTTCAAAGGGGCTTTAATATTGTCCTTTACTCTACCTAGAATGATTTCTCTGCTCCTTCACCTACACACCTCCTTCCTGTCTCAGCCATACAGTTGCTGTTACAAGGAAATCTTCCCCAATCCCAACCCCTAGTCCTCATCAACCCCTCCCATCTTAAATTCTACCAATTTGTAGGCTTATTTGTGTTATTGTATGATTGATGTCTATTGTACAGTAAACATCTGAAGCTTGACAAGTACAGGAACCTTGTTTATCTTATTCATCATTGTCTTTCCAGTGCCTGGAAATTGAATGGAAAAATTCATGAGTAAGTAAATGTCATTCTGCATCATATGTAATATGCAATTCCAAATCCCTGTCCTCTCCTCCCAAGTCCTGCTCGGCCTGGCTCCAGTTGTAGCTCCA
The DNA here is from genome assembly GCF_964194105.1 of Spermophilus citellus. Taxonomy (NCBI): domain Eukaryota; kingdom Metazoa; phylum Chordata; class Mammalia; order Rodentia; family Sciuridae; genus Spermophilus; species Spermophilus citellus. The sequence goes on along the minus strand of NC_138183.1, from coordinate 15,139,760 downwards.
GAAACATGGTCTTGGACTCTACATCATGACCCAACTCCTCTCATGTTGTCCTCACAATGATTGGTTGATGTAAACATTGTCCCCATTTCACAGATAGACTGAGGCTCAGAGAAAGTTAATGATGTTCCCTAGATCCAGTATGGTGCCTCTTTTGAATAATTACTCAATATCAGTTTATTTAGATTTTCTAATATTTGAGGGTTTCTGAGGTGGTCTTGGGGTGGTGGAAAATTGAGACAAAGGGTCTCTGTCTGTGTACAAGGGTTTCTGAGAAGTTGGGATTCAGCCTGAAAGGACCAATGATAAAGGTGTGAGCTGTGGAGCCAGCCACGAGAAAATGGAAAAGATGAGAACTGAGAGTAATAGTGGGCAGTCTACCTGTGGTGCTGGGATTCCCACGTCTGAACTCTTGATTACTCTCCTGGGCTGGAGAAGGTGTTTTTCCTTTGAGGTCAAAAACCTTTGGGGCTGAACCATCTTGGTTTGTCAGTCTTAGACTATTTTCAACCGACATCATGAACACTCACACATGCGCACACACACACACACACACACACAGACCCTTACACTCATACACACACATACACAAACACACATGACCTGAAGTCATTCCCATGGCAATGCTGCCCACACATTCTTGCCAATTCTGAAGGCCAGGGTGGTGCAGGGGATGACGGAGAACACAGGGAGTTGGCACCAGCGGTGTATTCCAGTAAGAACTAATGTTATCAAAGCAAGAAATCGCGGTTGCTAAACCTTTGGATTACATAGTAATTTAAACACAAGGTTTGTTGTGACAAAATATAGCATGATATATCAAAGTTTGTGGGAGGATTTTGTAAATGAAAGAGAAGAGAAGCTGGTAAATCAGCAAAAGCCAGGAGAATGGAACTTGAAACTCTCTGCTGGCTGCGGGGTAGAGAGGGCCTGCAGGAAGGCCACTCAGGAAACAGCAGCGTGCCTTGGTTCTCTGGGAGCTTCTCATGCCCCTTGTCACTAAAATTAACCACACCACCTCTGGTGTCCCTGCTTATCACCACAGGCAGGTAAATGGGCACCTCTAACGTCCAAATTCGACTGTGATGCCTCACTTTCAACTAACAGGAGCCAGGGCAGCTTCATGGAAGTCAGCTTGTGCTCAGTCTTGGGGTACACAAGGTCAAGCTGGGCCTGGGCCATTCTGTTATTGCCGGGACATGAGGGGGCCAGGGACAATGTTCTAGGAAGCAAAGGCGGCCAAAGAAAGGCCAACCCAGAGGAACAACCCAAACAGAAGTAGGCACCACGTAAACCAAGAGCTTCGTGAAATGGACACACACTAAGAGCTGTGGGCCCTTGTTGATGGTGACGATGTGGACGGTCATTTATGTGCTGCACACTTGACAAATCTTAGTGCATTTAAGGCCACGTCACATCCTCATGAAGTTGGTGCACTGGGATGCAGGAAAGTGAAGTGGCACTCAAGGTGACCTCAAGTGCCAGAGGAAGGATTCGCACCCCAAAATCCAGGTGCTGTAAACTCTTGATTCTCAATCTCCAACCAAGCTACAGTGTGGACTAGACAAGCAATGCCCAGAGCCAGCCCCTCGCCCACGGGGACCTCCAACGTGATTTACAGAAGCACCGGGTCACCAATCGCAGAGAGCAGAGTGGGGACAAGGACGTAACTGAAGAGAGATCTGCCACCTGGTGCTCTGGTTGACTTGTTCATGACCTTAGAGAAAAGTAAGGCTTGGGGATGGAGGAGGCGGGGCTTGACGAGGTTGGGGGTGTGCGAGCCCAGCTCTCGCCTAAGACGGACCATGTGATAAGGGAGGAGGGAGTCATGTCCAGGGTGAGTCCAGAGCTTTGTCAGTCCCCCACTCCTGAGTCACAGCAGAGAAGGTGTCAGCACAATGGGGCTTTTCTTAGGATCATCCTGGTTCTGGCTATAAGCTGGCTTCACTTGCTGGCTCCACAGAACTTTCAGGTCAGCTTTGGGGGTGAGGGTGGGGAGACACCTCTCTCTACACCACTGGGGATTAGATCTAAATCCTTATTCCCAAACTCACTGATGGGTGAGGTCTTGGGTGAGTCTCTCCACCAAACTGCACCCCAATTTCCTCATCTATAAAATGGTGACAACAGGACCCACAGTAAAAGGGTTATTGTGAGGATTAGATGACATGGGAGAATCACATGGCACAGATTCTGGTACTTAATAAAGATTGGATGAAAATGATGAAATAAGCTACAGCCCTTCTTCGTGGACAAGCCTGGCCAGACTCATGGGTCGTCCTGTGCAGAAGTTTCTCTGGGAGGAAGGGCAAAATGAAAATCAGTGCTCCTGTTGGGCTGCCCCAGGCCTGTGTTTGTCCTTTTAAGAAGATGAGGGGTTCGAATCCATAATCCACTCTTGGATTATATCCTGTAGTTCATCTGATTTGATTCTTTGATCTAGGTTCATACCCATTTTGCTGATGAGGAACTGAGGTTCAGAAGCGGGAAACACAACATATCCCAGGTCACACAGTAGGTTAGTATTGCAGGTGGGGCCATAACCCAGGTCTCCTCTGATGGGGGCCAGCAGCATCTCTAGAGCCTGTTAGGGGCCTTGGCCTGTCCTCCCTCCTGTCCTCCTCCTCCTGAAGCCAGACATGAGCAGAGGGAAGCATCCCACTTCTCGCCTTTACTGAGGAAGAAACAGGATCTACAAAGGTGAAAGAGGGTCACGTGACCCATTCGTTTTCTGTACATGATGATTATTTAATCTGACAGTTACACAGTAGTGTTTGTACATTATGTCAAATGGTTGTTGTGATCGTTGCTGATGTTGTAGCAGAGATCTGAGAGTTAATTCTAAAAACTGATGAACCCACGTGTGTCTGGGATCGGTCTTGCGCAATTCTGTCTCTTAAGGTTGTGGATCTCCAAGAAGTGTGTGTGCATGTGTGTGCTGTGCCTTACTGTGTACTTCTGTGGTGTGCATTTTAACAGAATATGTGCATGTGTGTTATGGCTTGGATGTGAAGTGTCCCTCAGAACTCATGCGTGAGACAACCAAAGCAGATGTAGAGGTGAAATGACTGGAATAAAAACCTTCACCCATCAGTGAATTCGTCTCCTGATGGGATTAACAGTGGTAACTGTAGGCTGGTGGGGTGTGGGCATTGGGGGCGTGCCGTTGGGGTATATATTTTATATTGGGAGAGTGGAGTCTCTCCCTGCTCCTTGTGTGATACCTTGAGCAGATTCCCTCCAACACACTTTTCTGCCATGATGTTCAGCCTCACCTCAAGCACCAAGAAAGGGAGCCAACAGCCTCTGGACTGAAACCTCTGAAACCATGAACCTCCAAATAAACAATAAGTTTTTCTCCTCAAAATTGTTCTTGTCATATCTTTGTTTGAACAAGAACAACAAAAAAAGCTGACTAAAGCAATGTGTGTGTGTGTGTGTTTGTGTGTTAGCATGTTGCACCTGTGTTTATATCTGGGTCAGATGGACCTGCTATAGGACTATAGTTCTGAATCTTATGTGCTCATGTATTCTGTATGTGTCTGTGGTTTGTGATAATTTGTGCATAGAGTATGTGCATAGGTGTAGTCAATATGATTGACTCTTGTATGTCTTTTTGCATTACTTGTGTCCACCTATGGCATGAGTGGTTCGTGGGAACTGTGGTCTACATGCCTTCACTATTCAAAGTTATCTAGTGTTGAAAGAGTAGAGTGTCCAGGCACTGGGTTCTGTGTGAGTGTGTGACTATGTGGTGGTGTGTATCTATGCATGCAGCCTGAGTCCTATAGTTTAAAATGCAGAGTATCTGAAGCGTTTGTGTCTGTGAGCTGTGTTTTGCCTGTGCATGGGGGACAGCGTGCATGTTGTGTATCTGAGCATCCTTATTGTGTGTGTGCCCCATGCGTGTGTGTGTGTGCACATGTATATGCCTGACACAAATTCTTGGCCAGGCCCTGTCTCTGCAGGAATGGCGCCCTCCCTCCTCCCTCGCTCCCTTTCTCTGCCCCCATCTTGGTGTTGGCGTCGGGTAGTTATTAGCTGGTCAGACATTTTTATCTGCTCAAAATATCCTATCGCTCATATCCAGCTCAGTAATCACAGGAATGGGCCTTAGAGACGTCGTTTATGCTGCAGCCTCCGCAGACCGGGAGATCTCATGTCCCTTTTACCTATTAGTCACTGAAAATAAAGACTCACAAGCAAAATAGCTGCTGTCTGAGTTGGGCTTAACTGTTTCTGAGCCAGTCTGAGGCTTTCTCCACTGAAGCTATAAATACTGCACAAGTGGCTGGAAGCCGGGGCCTCAGAGCTGTGGATACCTGGGCACCCCAGCTTCTGAAGACTATAAAATGAGATAATTAGACCCAACCACTGCTTCTCGAAGGGAATACTGTTGGCATTCTCTGGGGAAGGATGCTCTCTGCTCATTGCAGGATGTTTAGCCTGCTCAGCCCCATCCTCCTGGTGCCTGATGCTCTGATCATTATGACTGCAGGATGTCCCCAAGAAAGGGGGGAATGGTACCATCCTCTTGTGAGCCACCAAGCTAAACAAACCATGGAAGTATGAAACCTCTGGGTTAGAAAGAACTTAAATGACAGCTTTCAGGTATCATCCTTCTAGACATTCTGCCATGTTTAATTCATTCACTCCTCTATCCATCCACCTATTCATTCTCTTTCATTTTTTCAACAAATATTTATGAAGCACCTAATCTGTGCGGGGCTGTTGCCTAGCACTGGGGATAGGAGAGGATACACGGCCCCCGTTTGCAAGGACCTTATATTCTAGAAGATAGGAGGGTCAGGAACATGCAAACAAGGAAATAAGCAAGAAGATACAGGAGTGGAAAGACCCCTGCAGGCCGGGAGATGTTAGGGCCTGTAAACAAGTCAGGATGGTTCCTGGCATTTTGCCAGAGGGAGTGGTTTGTGAAGTAACGCCAGTGAACCATTAAGTGTGGAGATTCCTTATTGGTTGGCTGCTGTATCTAGTTTATGTTAATTAAGATAAGCTGTGTGGAATGTATATATACCCCTACTGTCCTACAATAAACGGCTCCCACTCCTGCTGTATCAATGTACACAAGTTGCTCGTCACCCCCAGTTATTTTGCTGCAGTCGTGTGGAGAGGCAAGGCTTGGTTAGTGTGAGGGAGGGAGGGCAGGAAAGGTCTCTGTAGGATGCAACTAGGAACCTAAGGCCTCCAACGGCCCAGACATGCAGGGATATGGTGGAAAGTCATGCCGTGCCAGGCAGAAGACTGTGTGCTATAGGAACCGAAAACCAGCAGGGAAAGAATTAGGGGAGTGGAGGTGGCTGGGTTGGGTAGGGAACAGGGGAAACTGGAAAGAAGGCAAAGTTCAGATCACTAGGGCCTTTGGGCTGTGGCTAAAGTTCTGGGTTTTATTCTTCCCTGAGGAAGCAGAGGCTGCCAGGGAGTGAGAGGTGATGATCCACCATTGCGTAGGGCAGTGAGCGTGCAGGAAAGTCCCCTGAAGAGCTTCCTGAGTCACATGCTGCTGAGTTCACCCAACAGCACAGAAGCTCAGTTTTGCACCATTGCCATTTCCCAAGGTGACAAGAAACCCTACTGACCCAGTGAACACGCTTGAAAGCACTGCCACATAGAAGAGATACAGAGCAAAGATGGGGAAACCAGGCATGCGGGAGCGCTAGGTCAACTCACTCCATCAAAAGAGAAAGAAAACAATAACAAGGGTAGTAACAATAACTCACTGAGCACCAAGCCCTGCAGCACGTTCTGGTTATTGTTATTGTTATTCTTGTCTTGCACAAGGAGAAATCAAGGTTTGAGAGGGGTTAGGTGTCCTGTCCAAGCCCACACAGCCAGCAGCCCAGTTCCAGTCTAAGCCATCTGAATCCAGAGTCTGCACGTTCCATGGAATCTAAGCCTCCTGCTGCCAACACCCTGGAAGTTCTTTGAATTCTGAGTCACTCCCTGGTTCTGGCCTCTGTGAGGACCAGTTTTTCCATTCTCAAATTTCTTAGTGGGGAAGAGGGAGAATTGGCTGACCCTCATGGGACCACATTCATCCTGATGATAAACTGCTCTGCCCTGAGTGAGGCTGAAGGAGTCTCTGTTTCTTGTCTCCTGCAGAGGAAACCAGAAGAGAGGCGAAGCAAGGGCCAGACCAGACGGCAGCTGACGGCAATCCTTGGGACGGATCCTGACGCTGCACTTCCAGCCAGGGGCAGAAAAGGTAAGGTAGCAGAACCCCCCCCCCCTCTCTCTCTCACACACACACAAACACACACACACGCGTTTCATGCAGGCACAATGTTTTATCCCATCAGTGTATCCACATGCTGGGATCCCTGACTATAAATATTTACTCCCAGCTTTTTTATCTACAAGGTATAAACAATTCCAGCACATTTCATTAAGGCCGGTCTGTAACTGTCCCAGGCATCTACATCTTTTCCTTGGGAGCTGTGATGATGGAGGGTTACAGGCACCTTTCTTTGGCTGCCTTCCTGACTATGGTCCCCTGGGACCTGACTGCAGCAGGAGTTAGGCTGTGAAGGTGATAGATGCTCTGGTCAGTCCAAGGGGTAGGAGGGCCTCCAGTCCACTGGTCCCAAAACACAGGCATCTTGGACAGTGCTGGTCAGAGCCGTTATTGAGGTCAGGTTTAAATATAAAGAAAGTTTCAGAAGATGTAAAAAACACACAGGTGTTCCCAAGAGGGGCCACTATCATTCAAAGTGTAAAATTTTCTTAGGAGAACTTCAGGAACACCCAAAAGGAAAAGAATGACCTAATTACAGAGCACCTACAAGGAGCCAGGTGTTTTGCTTGAAGCATCTCATCCTCACTACAACCCTGTAGTGAGATATACTTGTTATCTCCAGTTGGTACATAGAAAACCATTTGGCTTCAAGGTCAGACAGCTGGTAAATGGCAGAGCTCAAATACCATCCAGAGCTCTTCTAACCCCAGAGACCACATGAGTCCACACTGCTGTGCAGATTCCCGAGGCCAAGGAAGCCCATCTGTGTGAAGGGTTGTGCTCTCACCTGGGGCTGGGCACTGTGACGGTCCCCTCCTCAGACTCCCAGACTGGAGGCCATTTTAACCTTCTCTACTGCTGTCCTCGTTGGGGTCACTACCCTGTCTTGCACGGGTACCTTCTCATCTGGAATGTGACTTGCAATGCAAGGTCTGGAACACTGCTCGGCACAGGGATGGAGAGGAAGTGGATGATATAAATCAAGGATGGCTTTTGCTGTGGAAAACGCTTAAATGATACAACGATCAGGAAGCACAGTGCACAATGTATGCTCATATCTTGATGGCACTTGATATTTTAATTTTAGCCTTTCTGGTGTGCCTGGGGCTAGTGTATCTTTGTGGTTTAATTTGTATTTTCCTGGTGGCTAATGATGTTGAGCAGTTTTCATATACCTATCAGCCATTGTGATATCCTCTTTCATGTTCAAGTCTTTTGTAATGAGCTGTCTTTTTCTTATCAATTCATGGTTCTTTATATATTCTTATGAGTCGGTCTTGTAGTGTTCAGTGTCTGCTATAACAAAAATCCAACAGACTGGGTACAAACAACAGAATTTATTGCTTACAGTTCTGGAGGCATAGAAGTCCAATATCAAGACACCAGGGGTACGGTGTCTGGTGGGGGTTCACTCTCCACTTCAAAGATGGTACCTTCTAACTGTGTCCTCACATAGCAGCTGAGCCTCTTTTATAAGAGCATCCAGCCTTGATTTTATTGGTAGGTAGGTAGACATAGATGATTAGATAGATAGATAGATAGATAGATAGAGAAAAATAGATAGGACAAGGTGATTGTGTTGTTCCTTCACCCTAACAGACAATGGTTTATGGAATGGAGAGTTTTCTTGCCCTTGGAGCTGAATTTTTATCTCAAATTTGAGTTCTAGGAGAGCCTCAATATTAGCTATAAGAGACTTCACGGAAATCTAGAAGGAAAGAAAGAGTCAAAGAATGAATGGGCGTGTGAAGCATTAGTAGGACTTGGGTGACCACTGTATTCATCTCCCAGAGCTGTTGTAACACTTCAGCCAACCTCAGTGCCTATGACAACAAAAACACGTTATCTTCCAGTTCTTTCTGCGGCTCAGACGTCCGGTTCAGGTCTCATTGAGCTAAAAAGTATCTTCGAGGCTACATTATTTTTGGAGGCCCTACATGGACACCACTCACTTTCCTCCACTCAAGGCTCCTTTCTGAGCCCTCAGAGCCAGTGGCACTTTATGTCTGGCCCCTCCTCCAGTGCCACATCTCTCCCTTTCTCATCTGAGAAGTTTCTTCCCTTTTAAAGACCCATGTCATTAAGTGGGGCCAGCCTAGATTATATACCCAGGATAATCTTGCCAACTAAGAACTTTAATTTAGACACATTTGCCAAGTTGTTTACAGGTATCTGGGATCGGGATGTGAGTGTCTTTGAGGGACATCATCCTGCCTCGCACAAGCTTCACAACCCACAAATTAAACTGATCATGAACCCAATAAGTAAATGCATGGTGAATTAAACTAACCTCCATCTGGATAATAAATTAAGGCTCCCCAAAGTAAGAAAGGTAAGAGTACGGAAAATAAGAGGCGACTATGAAAAGAGCCCAGAATCTTGGATTCTATTTATAATGATGCAACTCATGAGCTGCATGACTTCAGGTGAGTCTCTTGACCTCTCTGCCTGGAAGCTCCCTGACCTTTGCATTGAAGATTCTGGAAAACACACAACAAACGTGTAGTTGGTAGGATCTTTGGCAAAATGGAGGACAACGCCCTATGTGAAAGTATTCAAGTGACGTATCTGTACTTGCCACAGGCCAGGAGTCCATGTACTGTAGACCAGCAGAGCCCAGCGATGCTTCTAGCTTTGACATTCACTGGCCTTTGCAGAGGAGTGACTTGTCCATGCTTGTTGATATCTTCCCGCCTTCAGCAGCAGAAAGGGAGATACAAAGTCCATCCTGGTGCTTATGTAACAAGATGGACAAAAGGAGAGACAGAAGAGAAAAGATCAGAACCTTCTTCCCCTGGTTCCCAGACTGCAAATGCAGTGTTCTGAGGAGGCAGGCTCCCAGCTGGGCCCAGTTCAGCCTGGCTGAGGCTGGAAGGAGACCCCGAGCAGCTCAGGCCTCATTTCCGAAGGGTGTTATTTCACCCCTGCTTCCCAGATAATGTAACTGAGTCACTCAATTGAGCATAAAATAGAAATTTGGCTTCTTATCTGCCTCAGACCTGACTTTACTATTTTCTTTCTGCAAAATACATTTTTCACTATCTTATCTTCTAATAAACAATCCTGGCTCGGCAGCCTTGTGGCGATGGCGCTGAATGCATTTAAGAGACATATTTTTCCTCTCTCACTCCCTGCTTAAAGTCTTCTGTTTAAAAGCCTACATTTTTTTCCCCTCCCTTTTGGAAAAAAAATATACATCCCATTTGTATGCCGTCTTCCTTTTAAAGAGCGTACACATTTTTCATGAGTCGCCCTGATGGATCCCTCCCTATTTTCTCTCTTGCTCACTTGATCGGAATTAAAAGAAGGACTTCCACAGCCATGGTGTGTCATGTGGAGGGATTTGGGGACTGGGAGCTCAGGAGGGGTGCTTTTAAGAAAGGGGCAATTTCTAGAGTGGTCAGAGCCCACTGGGTCCTCCAGGAGTGTGTGATGGGCAAGACAGATTGATGAAAAGCCAGCTCTGAATGTTTAATGTGATCTCTCAAATGCAGACTGTCGTCAGAGTCACCAGACAGTGAAGCTTAAGCCTCCGAGGAAAGAAGAGGCAGAGGGAAACAGCATTTATTGGAGGTTTTTTTTTTTTTTTTTTTCAGAACACCCTTCCAAAGAAACAACTCCATTGGTAAAGAGGAAAAAACAGCCCCCTAATGCAGAGGTGGACACTGAGGCTCCGAGTGTCAATGCACATTCTGAGGATAAGATCGCGTTGGCCTCCAAGTACCACTGCAAGAATTAGAATGACACAGACACACACATTTTGTGGAATAACATTTGGAGTTTAGAAGCACCTGTTTTATTCAGAGTAGAGCCCGGGAGGGAGAGCAATGGCGGCCAAGGTCCTTTCTCAACTGGCCTCTGTTCTATTGGCTCTCACTCCTATTTTATGCTGGAAAGTATAGCAAATTCTGGGTTTGGGGGAATTCTCAGTTTACAAGAGCATTCGCCTCCATTACTTGTGCACTTTATACTCACAGTAAAACTCAGCCTTCGTCCCATCTGGTCTTGCTATCTGGTCACCTCATGCATGCCCTCAAGCATGCCACCGCCTCGGGCCCCTTCAGCCCTTCACATATGTTACTGCTGTCACCTAGAACACGAATTCCCACTCCTCTGACACGTGTGGGCTCAGAGATGCCTCCGAGAAGTCTCTGTGACCACCGTACCCAATGGAGAGTCTCTCGTGTACTCCACCCCTTTCCTTGGTGGCACTATTACAGATTTGTACTTTGATGCCTATGCTTTTTTTTTAACTTTTTTTTTTAGTTGTAGATGGACACAATACCTTCATTTATCTATTTTTATGTGGTGCCTAGGATTGAACCCAGGGCCTCACATATGCTAGGGAAGGGTTCTACCACTGAGCTACAACCCCAGCCCAATGCCTGTGCTTGTACATGTTTAGTCTCTATCTCCCCCACCCTCTTGTTAGCTGTAGGAGTAGGGGACTAGTCCATGGAGTTAGTAATACAGCCCTCCTCCGTCCTACTTGGCCCAGAGTAGGCGTTTGCTCTGTATTTATTGAATGAATGAATGAATCTGATTCTCTCGGCTGTTTGACAGATCTTTTTATTGCTATTTTTCTAATAAATGATGAAATTAATAACAAAAGTTAATGTTTCTTGCCAGGCATGGGCAAGCACACCTGTAACCACAGCAGCTCAGGAGCTGAGGCAGGAGGATTGTGAGTTCAAAGCCAGCCTCAGCAACTTAGTGAGGCCCTGAACAACTCAGCGAGAACCTGTCTCAAAATAAAATACAAAAAACGGCTGGGGATGTGGTCAGTGGTTAAGTTTCCCTGGGTTCAATTCCCAGTACCAAAAAAAAAAAAAGAAAGAAAGAAAGAAAAAGAAACATTTCTTCCTTACTTCCTGTGTCTCAGAACTTCAACACTTTGTCTGAGGTGGATACTATTGAAAAGGTCTTGCAGTTCCTGCAGAAGCCCAGGGCCTCCCAGCCGAGCTACCTATGGTAAGTAGAAAGGAACAATGGGAAAGAAGGCAGGGAAATCACCGGGTACCAGTTTACTCTGGAAAATTATCTGATAGAGTTTGCAGTCTCCTCTGACATTTGCCAGTCTTAGGTCAAAGACGTTTATGCAAAAGAACACGGCATATTTCCTAAGCTAGGGACCCTTGGGACAGCCCTGGCCAGAGCCCTTCTGGTGTCTGCTCACTTTGCTTTCCCCTGGGGCTCCTGCCTCCAGCTCTGCTGCCCTCTGCCCACACCTAGGCCTTTGCCAACCTGAGAACTCCATTTCTCACTTGCAGCCTGGAGAACAGGATGAGGTCAAGAGGTCCTTCTGTTTCTGCAGGAAGCCAGAGAAGATTAATCAAGGACAGAGAGATGACGCTGGGCAACAGAGGAGATTTATGAGGGAGGGAAATCCAGGCCAAGGTCCCTGGGTTTTGTTTCTCTTTATCTGTCTCTTGACTACCACAGAGCCCTGTGGTTGGAAGAAACTTCCAGAGGTCATCCAGTCCAGCCCCCTGCCTCATAAAAACCCTCAGGCAAGAGCATGACCGTCTGATGCTCATGATACTTAGGCTCTTTAGGGCTCTCTCTCTCCTCCATGTAATGAGACCCAGATGGAGTCCAAGCATTTCAGTCTGGCATCAGAGACTCCCCAGTGACCCGGTTCCATGCTTTCTCATCTCTGCTCAGCCCCTAACAGAAACTCCACTGCAGCTACACGAGTATTTCACTCTTGTCCCCCAGCTACCACCCATTTTCCCATGCTGTACCAATCATTTAGTCTTTTTGCTTTTTCTTGACAAGCATTTATAATTCCACCACTTCTTGGCAGCTTTAATCAGTTATCACATAACTCTATTTTTTTTGTGCATCCAATACCTAAGATCCTTACAATGTGGTGCCTACCCCCAACCAGGCTCTGCAAGCACAAGGTGCATTGTTTGGCCTGTGACCCCTGCTGTTCCCTCTACTACAAACACTCTTCCACTTCTCAGCCTGATGGGCTCCTTACCTTCAAGGAAGAAGGGATCTGGCAATGTGAGCTAGCCTATGGCCTGCAGGGTACAAGGTGGAGCTTTGCAAATATGATGACAATCCATCTTTGTGAAACCCCAGGATATAGCTAAGCAGTTACACCCAGTCTAGACATAATGATACCAAGCAAAGAGCTCGGGTTCATCTATCTATTTGTCTATTCATTCAATCCAGAGTTGTTTATTTTCCATCTACAGTGTTCCAAGCACTCTACTGGGAGATGAAGATAATATAGCTGAACTCAGAGAATCTAGTTCCGGCTTTCTCAAAGCTTATTTACTAACAGGAGAGACAAACATTGAACAGACACGACGAATGCTATGAGAGCTGTAAAGGGAAAGAACAGGGCCTTTGCAGAACTTGCCCAGCCTGGGGAGAGGAGGAGTCCAGAGATGAGAGCAATAAGTCGGCTGAATTTAGATGAAGATGAGGGTTGAGCTACGGATACTAAGCAGCAAAACTCATGACTGGAGGCACTGATGCTCCACCCTGAGACGTTGGGATCTCGAGTCCTTACCACCTCTACCACATCCCCACCTCCTCTGGCAAGCCTTACGGGAACACCTGCTCCAGGACCAAGCAGCCAAGCCTGGGTTTGTGCTTCCAGAAAACACTGAGTCTAAGTCAGTCTTGCCATGTAATTCAAGGAGAAAGATGACTGCTTCTAGAGGATCACAGCCACACACACACACACACACACGCACGCACACGCACGCACACGCACACGCACACACGCACGCACAAAGTACTTTAAGGTATTCATCAAAGCAATCTGGGAAACCCCCAAATATTCCTGGATTAATTTGGATCAAGGAGCAGTCTTGGCTGAATTATACTGCTTCTTAAAATCATTTAGGGACTCAGGCAAATTTTGTGTAATGACTTGTCCACCTTCTAGGGCCATGGAATCCTCAGAAGGGTCTGCTTCACTTCTTTGACTGATGAACATAAAGAAAGTGTGAGGGAGGGAGAGAAGAGAGGACAGGAAAAGTAGAGAAGTAGGGGAGGCAGAGAGGGGGAAGGCGGGGAAGGAGAGGAGAAGAGAGAAGGGACCAGGAGTGGATGGTCACAGAGATGTTAGGAGACTCCATTAAAATCATTGCGTCACATATCATTGCAAATGTCAGAACCAGAACTGGAACTCATGTCCCTCGAGCTGGTCCAGGTGCCGGTCATGCACAATGTGCTGCCTGACCAGGGGACTCCCTGCTCTCTCCTCTTACCCACACCAAACACCAGCTTTACCAGAGACTTCATGCAAATGTCCCAGCCAGTTCCTACTTCCGTCACCCCAAGAGCGCTGCCTAGGTTTTTCCAGGAACTCAAGGTTTGCCACAGGGCTGTGACATCCAGACAGAGATATCTTGGCTCTACATTTTTAGGGACAGAGAAAACTGATTCTAGACTAATTTCTTCATTTTACCAATAAGGAAACTGGGGCCCAGGCAGGATGGGGAACCAGTCAAAGGACCCAGACCTGCACACTGGATCGCAGAGACAGGTCATCAGGCTGGCCACCAGAAGCCACCTGCTAGGATGCTAATGACCTGGGTAAATTTCTGAAAGTAAAACACCTCAAAGACAAGGCATTCAGGCCCCCAGGAAGGGATTTTTTGGAAGAAAGAAATACTCAAAGAACCTCTTAGATAATTCCGTGTGGTCCTCTCTATGACTTCAAAAGCTTTCCGCCTCTTCGTTTGTTGCATAATCAAGACGAGGCAACATTCTAGTACAGCTAAGATCCAGGGAGATTTTTTCCACTCAAGAAAGGAACTAAAATAAGAGGATGAGTGAAATTAGACCAGTAACTTTGCCCCTATTCTAATCTATATTTTTAAGGGAAAATTTTCTGTTTTAACTTTTCCTCTTTTTACTTTCACCAAATTAGGAGCAAACTAGTTTTCTCTCACCTTGGTCCAGGCCTCTACATGGAGCGGGGGTTCCACCTGGCTGAGCATTCTTCTCTATGAATCCACACCAACCTTTCCTCAGAAAGGCTCACGGGGTAGAGAAGTCAGGCCTGGGGGCTCATGGCCCCCTCTCAGGCTCCAATTCCACTTAGCAGGAGTTCCTTGCCTGCATGGTCCTGAGATCTCACTGAGGTAACGGGGACAGCAGGACCAGGCTGCTGGCCTGCCCCACATTTCCAGTACATCCCAGCAGTGTTTTCTGATGCTCACAGAAACAGACTGCATGTCCCAGACTCGGAGGCTCCAAGCGCTCTGGCTGAGGCCCAGCAGGGCTGCTGCACACAAACCTGCCCCGGCACCTGAGCAACTTGACCCACCAAGGGCAGGTCCTCAGAGAAGAGGCATGGGGCTGGAAGTTGCCCCATGGTCCTTATACTAGACTGACTTGCAGCCAAGGCATACTGATCGGGAAGCAGTGGTGTGCTGTGCCTGGTTAACCTAACAGTTACTCACGGTTCCCATCTTCATGGAGCGTCCAGAGCAGGGGGATGCCAGGCCATAACCATGCAAGGTGCTAAGTACAGGATGAGGAGCTGAAATACATAAGGGCCACACAGGGGTTGGAGGTATCCACTTCAGTCTTGAAAAGGAAGGCGTTTTCTGCACAGTGGTTCTTTCATGGACTAAGCTCCGGCACTGGAAGCACCCTGATGAAAAGGCACACTCCTACGTTGCTGGTGGGACTGCAAATTGGCGCAACCAATCTGGGAAACAGTATGGAGATTCCTTAGAAAACTTGGAATGGAACCACCATTTGACCCAGCTATCCCACTCCTCAGTCTCTACCCAAAGTCAGCATACTACAGGGACACAGTCACATCAATGTTCATAGCAGCTCAATTCACAATAACTAAACTGTGGTAACAAACTAGATGCCCTTCAAAAAATGGATGGATAAAGAAACTTGGTACATATACACAGTGGAACATTACTCAGCACTAAAAGAGAATAAAATTATGGCATTTTCAGGTAAATGGATGGAGTTGGAAAATATCACGCTAAGCAAAGAAAACCAATCCCCAAAAAACAAAGACCGAATGTTCTCTCTGATAAATGGATGCTTAATGGGTGAAAGGGGGGATGGAAAAAATGGAGGAACTTTGGGCAAAGGGGAGGGAGGAGTGGGGAGTGGGTATGGGGCCTGCAAAGATGGTGGCATGAGATGGACATCGTTACCCTAGGTACATGTATGACTGCACATATGGTGTAACACTACATTGTGTACAACCAGAGAAATGAAAAGTTGTGGTCCAGTTGTGTACAATCAATCAAAATGCTTTCTGCTGTCATATATACCTTATTAAAATAAATTAATTAATTTAAAAAAGACTTAAGTCACCTGACATCTCTTTTTATTTCATTTTATTTTATTTTTTAATTTTTCCCCCACTAACAATGTCCCTTTCTATATTTGCTGGCTGGGACTACCATAACAAAATACCAGGATAGATGGTTTAAACAAAGGATGTGTATTTTCTGAGTTCTGGAGAGTGGAAGTCCAAGGCGGAGGTGTATATGCAGGTAGGGTCCCTCCTGAGTCCTCCATTAGCATGCAGATGACCTGGCTTCCCTCCTGCTGTGACTTCACAGGGTCTCCTCCTCTTCTTAAAAGGACACCAGGTGGATTGGAGCAAGCTTCACTCTGTCTCATTTTTAACTTAATCATCTCTTTAAAGGCACTATGCAGAATTACATTGAGGAATGGGGCTTCAACAAACGGTTTTGAGAAGAACCAGTTCAGTCCATAACACCTTCCATGTATACAGTATGCTCTATTTCGAAGTTTACAAAACATTCAAAGTACTTTCTAGAATGTGGTCTTTGAGGACAGGCAGATCTGAACGTGACACTCAGATCTGCCTTATTTGGGTGTAAGGATCTTAGGGAGCCTCAATTTTACCCTGTATATTGTAATAACAGTATGTGCACTGCAAGTCTCTTGACAGGGTTCGAGGTTGGGTTATGGAGATCCTTTAATGAACTGTCCTGATGCTGCTAGTGCTATTTATTAATGGCAAGAATGGTACTTAGAGTGAGACTAGTATAGATTTTGACTCAGGTAATAACAACCAGCATTTCCGGAGTCTGTATTTCAACCACTCTTCCAAGTAAATTAGCTCATTTAATTCTTAAAGCAATGCCAGAAAATAGGAATTAAAAGTGTCCCCATTTTACAAATGGGGAAAGTGAAGTACAAGGTTAAGTAAATGTCTTCAAGGTCACACACGGCAACTAAATGGAAGGCCTAGAATTTGAACCCAGGTTCTCTGACTCCAGAGCCTGCACAGTCAGTGGTACTAGGATTACTTCCTTGGAGAATTTAGATCATGTACTGAATCTCTCCACACTGTAGCAATAACTCAGGGCCAATAATTGGTCAAAAAATCAGCTCTGAAATTATGAGAGGTTCAAGACGGGTTGCTTCCATTCTTGCTTGAACTTAACAGTTTTCATGGATTTTTTTGTTAGATAAATATTAGTGACAACATTTTGCAGATAGGGAAGCCAATATCAAAAATGTGACTCATCTACAAATGAGCTGATGAAGCCCACTCACACACACCCCCATAAGTAAAGAAGATAGCTTAAATCCACCCTTTAAAGCCAAAAATGTTGATTAAAATACTTTTATAAAGTAGAAAAAAAATAAAGCTAATATTAAAAAGTCCTGTTTTATTAATCCCCAAAGGGAGGATTTTATTAATTCCTTTAGAATCCAATAAAAGTGTGTTTTTTAATCAACTTTGTTTTCCAACTCCGGCCCAAGTGTCAAATCAAAGCAAAGTAGCTCACATTTCTTAAGAAGCTTCCAGATAGAGGGCCAGGTCAGGCATGTGGAGGAAGGACATGGACCCAAATATTTTAGACAATGCAGTTGGACAAGACAAACATGCAAAATATTAAGATCCATTAAGAGGATGTGAAAAAAAAAATCACAGCTCATGAGGGTGATCTTGGTCTGTTTCCTCCCCATTCAAACAGAATCCATTTGTTCCTGAACAGTGCCTGGTACACAGTAGCCCCCCCAATAAATACGTGGTGAATAAGAAGTCCAGAGTATCAACGTGGATTGTCTTGTTGACATGTGAGAGGTGTGACCTAAATTCCAAAAGCAATATCGGCAAGGGTTTTAAACAAGGGAGTAGCAAGCTCTTACTGGTATGGTTTTGTTTTGTTGTAAATCACCTTGGTGCCCGTGAGAGATGGGACACAAATGGAGGGGAATGAAACAAGGGGAACAATTAGAGGGACACTTTTTTCTAGGGGCGATGGTGGCCTGAACTAGGGGGCTTGTGAGAGAAATGAGTAGAGGAAGGATCTAGGATATATTTGGGACCTACCATTCACAGGATACACTCATGGATAGGATATGGGAGAGGAAGCAAAGAAGAGATTCAGGATGGCCTCATGGCATGTATCCTGAGCCTCTGGTGGATGGTTGTGGCATTTGCTCAGATGGGAATGGTAGAGGGAGGAATACCCTCATTGGGAAGGGCAGAACCAAGACTTCTGTTTTGGACATATTAAGGGTAAGATGCATGTTGACCTCCAAGTAGAGACATCAAATGGTTATTGGATAGCTACATCAGTAGGTCAGGAAGGAGGAAGGTTTTCAGTATCTTAAAGGATAGAGGTGGCAAAGCCAGGTGGTCTACTGGAAGTATTTGACTCACGGATAAGACACACTCTTCCTCCAGAGCATCCAGTCTATGCCCCAGCCAAACTTGAAATCATAGGGTGCTCAGAAATAGGTGATTTGGGTCAACACTGTTCTTCCTGCAAAAGATCCAAGACATGCAAATGGGCTCTCTGCTCCTTTGAGGGACGTCCCCCAGCCTCTCTCTCCCTTCCCACACCCAGTGAATTGTACATGGGAGTCACTGGTACCCACCTATAGTCAAAGTCCATCCTGCAAACGGCAGGTTTAATCAGATGCATGGCTTCATCGCTTGGGCTTAATGAGGTAAACCAGACCTCCGGTAATATTGCCTGTATAATTGACATGGTTCTCTGGGAAACATTACGCTTTATAATGAAAATACTGTATATAATTAGAATCTAATAGGAAGAAAATAGTAATTAGCCAGAATTAACTGAACAGACGCAATCAGGCAAATAAAGGTTATCCTCAGGAGAGGACCCTTCAGAGTTCAAATGCACATCCTATAATTGTAGCGAAGCCCCAGTAATTAAGGGTAATTTTTCCCCTGCATCATGGTAAAAAGAGGGGTTTTTTTTAAATTCTTTTTTTATTCTCTCTCTCTCTCTCTCTCTTTTTTTTTTTTTTTTTTTTTGCTGAGTGGCCAAGACCAAAAAAGGATCTGGAAATGTCATATGCACACATCTTTTGATGTAGGACAAGTCTAAAAAGGGGACCCCAGTGCCTAAAAATTCCAGGTGTGAAGGCCAGGTTGTGTTTTGTCGTTAACCAGCTGTGTGACTTTGGGTGACAGACTCCTCCTCTCTGATAACAATTATAATAATGAGGGCTATTTATTGAGTGTTTACTTAGTCTGAGCCATTATGCTAAACGCTTTCCATATTTTATCTAATATATCTTTGTGTTCTTATCCACTGAATAAACAATCTTCCCTTTTCATTGGCTTTAAAGGAAAGATCTGTTGTCCCACATAAGACTAAAACAGACTGTACAAAAACTACTAATAACAACAGCAATAACAGCTCTCTCCAGGGTTGGGGGGTATCCAATGAGATCATGCCCCTTTTCAAGGTGTAAGAAGAAAGAAAATCAGAACTGGAGGGCCATTTGTTTATATCAAGAACTTTGAGAGAATCTAGAGTTGTCAGACCCTGAATCTGAACCCCCTTCTACAACATTCACCCAGAAAATGATGGTCACCCGCAGGGGTCTGAAGATCAGGAAGAAGCACATACTCTATGGCTAGTGGACACAGGGTCACTCACTGACCTCCAGTTCCCTGGGTGGAGGAAAGGGGAGTTGTTCTAGAAGAAAGTCAGATACAAGTGAAGACAGGGAAATGGCTGTGCCGGACACTGTGAAATGGGTCCCCACGTGGTGCTTTGATGCATTCACTGCTCCAGCATGGTGCAGTCCAGGTCTCAGTGTGGGACTTGGAATGCCAAGAGGGAACGCTTTCCTCATCCACAGGAGTCACTAATCCCAGCCCTTGTCCTGCACTATCAAGACCACCATTTCTTTCAGAAGACCCAATCAACATTCGTGAGCACCAACCCCTGCCAGGCTTAGGGCAGGCGCTAGAGTTATAGGGGGCATCCTCCAAGGAGCAGGGCAGGAGCGGGGACAGGGAAGAGAGTCATGTCACGTGTGTCCAGAACACAGGCTGGATGTGGAAAGAGCTGTAATAAAAGCATCACCAAGTTTGTGGAAGCCCAAAGAGGGCTACTGAATTCCACCTGGGAAGGACAGAGAAAAATCTGGAAGGCTTCTGGAAGGAGGCAGCATTTGTGTGGGATCTTGTTGGGCAGAAATAGAAGAGAGGGACTCTTGGGAAGAGGACCAGCCTGGGCAAAGGCATGATGGCAAGTGGGCACATGACATGTGTTATGGGGGACGTAACTTGAAGCCCGGCTGGCACAGGTCTATCAAGAAGCACTTTCTAGTCCTCTCCTAGAAAATCTGGAGGTATCTCAGGTTCCTCTCTTGATCCCCTGACTCACCTGGTCCCTGACAGGATTTGATTGGTGAGGCTAAGGGTCAGCTCATCCCATCAGATCAGAAGGACCCTTGGAAGAAGGAGAAAGAAGGATGTCTTCAGGCATGAGTAAAGGTGTCCCCTGTAGAACTTTCTTCCCCTGCCTCCACCTTTATTTGCTGTGTGCCAGGATTGGGGAAGCAGGGGTTCCACAGTCCAGACTCATGAAGGGACATCCAAGTGCTTCTTGAACACAGCTCTCCCCACAGGGCATCTGCTACTGGTTTTATCTTTCTACTTGAATCTTTCTGTTTGTCTCTAGATGGATCCAACCTGGAGGAGAGTAGAAGTTAAATAGCATGTGAGGTAAGATCCGGGTCCAGATCACAGAACAGAATGTGGATGCTGGGAGATAAGGGTGGGAAGACAGACTCGTTTTTTAAGAAAGGGAGGAGGAGAGATGTAAATCATCACACAATTTTGGTGTCCTTTTCCCCCATACTAAATATCAAATCCATATGAAATCCTAAATGTACCCTTCCTTTAGGGAAATAGGAATCCATTCTTACAGGGCCTGTCCATCAATCTGCGTGTTGATTCTTGTGCCCAAAGCATGTCTGTATCCTGAATTCTATTACCCCATATCCCATTCCCCCCGCCTGCACCAACACCATATTGATACTGGAGATATCACACAGAAGCATGGAGAAGGGATGAGGTGTATTTATAAGAGCTAAAAAGGGAATGAATGGATGGACAGATGGCCATGAAAACATCGATCTCTAGATGTGTTATCTACCACTGAAGTGATGGTTATATTCAGTATCACAGTCGTGGTGTGTTGCTTAACCATGGGTACATACTCTGAGAAATGCATCCTTAGTCAATTCTGTCATCATGTGAACATGAGAGTGTCCTTCCACAAACCTTGAGGGTGTTGGTTAGCCACTCAATGTGGCCTTTTGAAGCAGTCAAGAGATATGGAAAATGTGAGATGCATAAAGCTCTCGCCAGCCATATCACAGATGACTGTTTTACAGTAAACTCTCCAATAAGTCAGTGGGATAAAAATAACAATAAAACTATGATATGGTAAATGCATAACCTGGTCCTCTATCATTGTTATCAAGTACAATGTACTTCACATAATCATACACGCTATACTTTTGTACAATGGGCAGTGTAGTCCATTTATTTACACTCACAGGGCCACAACTGTGGGAGTACTACATTGCACTTGGATGTTAACCACAGCCACAGTGTCCCTAGGTGATGACTTTCAGCTTATCATAATAATATGGGACCGCCATAATGTATGAGATTCATCATTGAAATCAGTGTACTTATGAAATCCCTACTACATACTAAGCTCAGCAAGAAAAGTCAGGGAAGCTATACAGAGGGGCTAAACATAGTCCTTGCATTTTAATAATTTACCATATTGTAGGAGACGAGATTTATATAAAATAATCCAATAGAAGATGAAAGGAAATAAGATGATTCATTTAAGTGCTCACCAAATGTTGTGGGTGTTCAAATGAGAGTGAGGGAGATTTTTTTTTTTTTTTAAGAAAGAGAACTTGGAGAAAACTTCCAGAAAAAGATCATCTTGAAGATGAGATTTGGAGTAGGATTTGAAAATGCAGGACTGGGAGGATCTTCCCACTTTCCATTCTTGGTGGACGAAGCCTCCTAAGAAAGTCAATAAGGAACTGCAGAGCAGACGTGGGGAGAACGGGGAATCACAAAGTGATCCAGAGCCAGAAGCATGCCGAAAAATACATGGGTGCCCCCTCTTGCACCATCTTGAATGTTAAGACTTTGCATTTTATGAGGGTATTTTTAATTCTTTTTAGTTATGACACAACCCCAGGATATACCTCGACATAATCACAAAAGCATGGAACCCAACCCGCTCAGATTCAGCCCCCAGTTCTCCCCCGAGTCGCCCCCGTTGAGCAGACTTTGTATCCCCTTGCAATGGAGCCAATAAGTTTTCCCCAGAGGAACCAAGAGGAGGCTCCTTGCTTCTGTCTCCCTGGAACCTGTCCCCTGCCCACGCTCTGTGATGGTGAGTGCTGGGAAGTGAAGTCAGAAGATGGCTAGCAGATCAGGGTGGGCCTCTACTGGCCTCTTTTCTCCACCAGAAGCAGGACCCAAGGCCACTCTGACAAAAGGGTGGAACCCTCTTGTTGGGCCTCCTGGTTTGATTATTAAAGCCACTTAATGCCTAATTACTCAACCAGCCACAGGGCCTTCCGAGAGCTCCTGGCTGGCGAGCAATCGGATTTTGTGGGAGATTTCCAAAAAGCACACAACTCTCTTGGAGGTCTCGGAATAGCTATGTCAGTGGCCCTAATGGAGCATAATTTCCTGTAAAGGAAAACTAATTTAATATTTTCAGGTATTATGTAACCAAGTGCCCGGGGAGAGAGGGAAGACAGCTGCTAACGAGAAACAATCAAAGCGCAGTACCCCGTGGAATCAGGGAGCCTGAAGGTCTGTTTAATGCCGCAGTGTGGACCCACAGGATGGCTGATTGCAGACACAGGTGGGCTGGTGCCATGGGGAAGAGGGTGCACCTCCAGCCAGACGAGCCTGAGGTCGAATCCCAGACTGCAGCAGTCTAGCTGTGGGACCCTGGGCACGCTCCCCAACATCTCTGAACTGTGCTGAAGGTCTGGCATCCGCAAGATGAGAATGTAAAGTGACCCCAACTCGCTTGGTTGTTACCAGGACTAAATAGAATAATTTGTGGGAAGAGCATCACGTAGAGCCTGGCATTTAAAAAACACTCTATAAGTGGTTGTTGTTATTACAAATGCTACTGTTATTGATCAGAGTGGAGTTAAATAAAACTCATTTTCCCTCTTGCTCTCCATTTTGGAAGAAAGGCTGGAGTCAGGAGCCCTATCACCAAAGCCTCCTGGAGTGAAGGGCATGCAGGACCATCCCACACCGGCCACTCCACTGCCCTGCTCAGGTTCCTCTTTTCAGGATGAGGGATTGCAGTGGGCCCTCTATTCCTCCACCTGGTGCAACTAGCACCAGCCCAGGCCCCCTCCTTACTGCCAGCAAAAGATAATTCCAAAACTTCAACCCAATTACATTGACCCTCTGTTTAGAAGGCATGAGAGAATTTTTTCTGAATCTAAAAATTTCAAATCCAAACTCCCAATCCTGGTATTCAAGGCCATGTCATATGTGGCAGCAGAATGTATTTTGACAGAACAAACATGGAGTATAACTTCCCATTCTTGAGGCTGTAATGATGTGGAGTTACACTGGTCGCATATTCACACATGAATATAGGAAAGTTATGTCCAATTCATTGTACTGTGTTTCCCCTTCCCATACCCCGTCTCCTCCCCCCATTCCTCCCTGTCCAGTCAGTGAACCTCCACCCCCCCCCCATTGTGAGTCAGCATCCACATATCAGAGAGAACATTCAGCCTTAGGTTTTGGGGGATTGGCTTATTTCACTTAGCATGATAGTCTCCAGTTCAGGCCTCTCCCCCAGAGCTCCTGTCATGCCTTCATCTTCCCACATATGGTCTGTTCGCCATTTTTCTGATGAGCCGCTCCTCCCTCTCTCACACATACAGCCAACCTAATGAATCATGGAACTCACTTTTTCCTAGCAAGCCAGATGTGACCTCAGAATCATCCTTAACACAATGCTCCAGGCAACCTCAACCAACCGCTCAGATTTGGGCCAAAACAAGAAATTCATTTTCCACCTAGGCTAGAAGAGCCGGGATCTTGACCAAGCTGTTTCAATTCTGGCCTGAGTCCCAAAGATTCCTGAAAAAACAATTTAGCCAAATTCTCCAAATTGACCACAGGCCTCTCCTATCAAAGCCTTCCCCGTACTTGAACCCACTCCTGACGCTAGGGCCCCAATCTCTCATTCTTGTGACCAAGCTTTACTCTAAAAGTAGGTAAGCACTAGTCCTCTGGACTCAGTAATGGTTTCAGCTGACCCTTCTGATACTTGGTAGGGGACCCAGGCGTTTTTCATGGCCTTCGAGATTTCTTGTACAAATCTTTTCAGAGTGCAAGAAATTCCTTCTTTCCTAAGACTGTGAGGAGCCAAAGAAGTCTGCCTCTACCACCACCAGCAGGCTTGGACCCTGAAGATAGACTCCTTCCATTCAGATCTCTTCAACCCTTCCCTCCACCATGAGGTGTGGGTGGAGCCTCAGTTCTGGAAGCTTCCTGAACCAATGCACTTTCCTAGGACCCCCAGATCCTAGGAAAGGCTACAGGACTGTTCCTGTCGCCTTCCCAAAGTCCTGCTAGCTCAGGTGAGCAATCTGTCTTAGCCTTGCTCCTGCTGCAGACAGGCCACACGTCCCAGCTAAAGAGGCCTCAGGGGCTTCCCTAACAAGGTTAAACCACAGCCTCCAGGACAGGAGCTCTCTGTCCCGGGGAAGACTTTTTAAAGATGCTGATGCCTGAGCCTGTCCTCCAGAACTTCTGATTCAGTCGCTCAGGTGTGGAGTCTGTGCATCAGCTTTACTTATTTGTTTGTTTATATTTTTGTTTGTTTTAAGGTCCCCTGAGGCTTGCAGCATGTGGGCTGGCTTGAGAACTGCCAACTTTAAATGACAATGGGAATGTGCCTTGGGAGTACCCTTCCCATGATGGCCCCAGAAACACCTTTAGCCCCACAGGGTGGAAAAGATCAAATCACCATCCTGGAACAACTTAGGAAGAGTTGGAGATGAACCCAAAAGGCCACAAAGGCACCACTTCACTCCAGTGGGAGTCCCAACCAGAGCTGAGGCCTAAGCCAATATGGCTTAATGGGTTTGTTCTTCAGCATTAAGCTCTTAGTACATGCGCCATGGTGCTAGGACTTGGATAATGACTCAAGCTGTGGGAACCCTGCTTCAGAACCAGGATCCCAAGTTTGGGGCTGTCAGAGGTAGTTTCCGAACCTGAGCTGAGAACACCAGTAACTTCCCCTAGCGCGCTGTGCCTCAAAGGCCGTGACTGACCAATGGCAACATTATTGAGTGTGTATATCCAAAGCGATCATTCCATGTTTTATTCACCAGCCACCATTTTGCAAAGTAAGTTTTATTATATCTGATTTGTAGGTGAGGAAATATAGAAGTAGAAGAAGGCCATTTTCTGAAGGTTGCATAGCTCTTAGGAGTTGAGCTGAATGCTGACCCCATATCTGTCTGTAACCATTTTGATATATCGTGTGGCTCATGCATTAATTCATTAATTCCACCAATGGCAACATTGAGCACCTTGCTGCCTCAGACACTGAATGAATGGATCTTCAAAAGAAGACTGTGAAGGCTGGGGATGTGGCTCAGTTGGTAGAGTGCTTGCCTCGCATGCACAAGGCCCTGGGTTCAATCCCCAGCAGGAGTCATCAGACTTCTGCAAAGAGTCTCTCTGTAATGACCTTGGAGGCCACAGGGTCTCTTTCCCAAATGCCCTGTCATTGTAACACCAAGGCAAACAGGGACAGTATGTTTTAATAAAATTTTACTTTAAAAAGATTCATTAAAAGAGGTGGTGGCATAGATTTGGCCTAAGGGCCTTTGTTTACCGACCTCTCTTATAGAAAAGGAAGGAAGCTGGGACTCAGAGAGGGCAGGAGGCTTGGGCAAGGTGGCCCAGCAAGTGAGCAGCAAGCCAGCCCTGAACCCACACCTGCAGGAGCCTCCCCGGCTCTCCCTGCTCACCCTGGCCTCCCCAGGAAGCCCCAGGGACTCCTTCTCTCATCACTTAATCTCCCTCGATCCTCTGAGCTTTATCTGTTCCGATTAAGGTGAGCTTATTGTGCTGTAGATGGGTTATTGCTTTTCACAGTTCTCTCTCAAGAACATACGAATAAATCAATCTTTCTGTCTTAATAAGTTGATAATCGTGGTGGGATACGGAATATGCTTAGTGCCATTCTTGCTCTTCAGGCTTCAGTCTGGAAATCATTTCTTGCCCTTCCCTCCTGCAAACCCCACACCCTGCACCGGTACTTCTTTACTCTTCGAGTGTGTGTGTGTGTGTGTGTGTGTGTGTGTGTGTGTGTGTTTTATATTTAATAGTACATGAATTCCTCTCCTTCTTCCATCTAATCTCTCTATATTTAAAGTTGAATTTGGGGTTTGCTATTAGGTTAGCCCTTTCTTGCCCGTCTAGCTTTTTTGCCAGTGTTTGCATCTGCATCCTGTATACTCTGTAAAAGATCCCAGGACTCTGAGATCTCAGACAGCAGCTATCAGACCCATCCCCCTTTCCTAGACAAGATTCCATTCATCCATTTGTTCATTAATTCAATAGATATTGATTGAGCATAATCAGGCATGGGTGATAGAATGGTGGTCAAAACCAACATGGCCCCAGCTCTCATGAAGCCTGCCGTGGAGTGGGAGAGGTCAACATTAATCAAGCCATTACCAACTATGGAGGACAAATCTGTGATGCTAAGCAACTGAATAGC
This sequence comes from Spermophilus citellus, assembly GCF_964194105.1. NCBI lineage: Eukaryota > Metazoa > Chordata > Mammalia > Rodentia > Sciuridae > Spermophilus > Spermophilus citellus. The sequence continues at coordinate 15,113,429 of NC_138183.1, read as the reverse complement.
ATGGGGGACCAGTCATTTCCTTGGTTAGGGTCATTCATCAAGTCAGTGAAAGACCCCGTTCAGATAAAGGAGGTGAACGAGTAAGAGGTTGGAAGGGACTCCCTAAAAAACAGAGATGAGGGAAATCAGCTCCTACCTATTGTATAAAACTCTGTGCAGGGAAGACCTTTACACTCCATCCCAGGTGATCAGTGACCAGCCTCTGAGTTTCCAATTGCTTTACTTCTTAATAGCCTCAGCATTAGACCTAGGAGGCCCTTAGGTATCATCTGGGACAATCATATCACTCTACAAAAGGACAACTTGGTGCCTAGGAAGGTGGACACCTGCCTACACCCCTGGGGCTCAGGCGAAGCCTCCAGATTCCTATTCCAGTGCCATTTTTCCATCTCTGGGGTGGAGTTCTGGTACTGTGGAGCTCCTTACAGTCGGGATGTGTGTGTCCTCATTGTGGACTAATAGTTACGAGTCATCTCCATAGTCGCTACCTTTTGTTAAGCTTTGTCCGTATTCCAGGTACAGTTAAATGTTTTACACTCATTAACTCCTTTAGCGTCTCCCCAGCAACCTGGAGCTGGCTACTGGTCTCTTTTTCCTCCCTGTCGCATCTCAGCTGGCTGAGCCCTCTTTTCAGCTGGGGACCTCAGTTCAGCAAACAGAAAGGATCTGCTCAGCCGGCCTGACTTCCTCCTCGGCACCACAGCAGACAGAACACGATTGGCCGCTGAGGCAGCGTCAGCCTGTGAGCCCCACCGCATACTAATCAGCCACTAGAAATAGATGCATTAGGGGCAAAAACATTTACTGGCAACACTATCTGGCTTCAATCTTTCACCTTCACTGGGTAATGAGATGAGCTAGAACATTAAAACCAACAAAACAGCCTTTGGTGTTTACAGCAAATGTTTGCAGGAGCGTGGGAGCCAGAGGTGCTCTGGGGAACATCTGGATCTCTGGAAACTGTGTGATTACACAGATGTGTTAGATTCATCAAGCTATAAAAATATCCTGTGATGTATGTCGGGGAAGAAAAATAACCTCCCCAAATGGACTTGGTACAAATTATCAATCATAGCAAAGACACCAGAGAAGGACCCACAGGCCTCCAGGCTCTGGAGATCCTCTCAAAGCCAGGATGCCAGGGGTGTTTTAGAGAGTGGTCCTTGTGGACAAGGGAGACCTGATGATGCTATTTATCTATTGTCTCATCCCTCAAAATCCACTCCAACTATGAGTACCCTTTGCAATGCTCGGATACAATTCTTCCTTTTCTTACATCCTTGGGTTTCCATTGCTCACAAATAACTTACACCGGCTTGCAAAATTCTTTGTAACGTGTCTTAGAGCCCTTTTCCAAGTTCATCTTCCGCTGTTACCCCTACTACCAAAGTAAGACTAAAGCTATTTCCGCCAGCATGTCATTTATCTTGATGCAAACCCACAGCACCATGCCTGACTCAGTCCCCTCCAAAATTATTCTTTTATATGTTTTTTTTTGAATGGTCAAACAAATGAATAAGTGAATGAATGGCCTCTGGGCCTTTGAACAGGCACATTTCCAAGCCTGAATGCCCCCTGAGGTCCAGTGCTCAGGCAGGGGCCCCTCTTCATCCTCAGGCTGCATTCCAGGGTGTCTCCTCTGGAGAGCTTCCCTCACACTCCTCCCTCCCTTTCCCTCCCCCTCATCACTCCTGCTCATCATCATGTTTCCGTATATTTTGCACAAACTTTTAGTTGAGCCCAGAGAGCTTCTTTTTACTTTTGGATGTGTCTGTATTTCTCACTGTTCTACAGCTTTCTAACAATTGGAGACACTGCCTTGTTCACTTCTGCAGCCCTGAGGCCCAGTACAGTATTCAGCATGGAGTAGCTGATGGCCCTATATGAGCTGACTTCTCCTGTCCTTTGAATGTGGCTTGTACCCTGGGATTTCTGTACTGGAGGCTTGGACCTCAGTGTAGTGACAATACCAAAGTGATAGCATCTCTAAGAGGTGGGGCCTAGGGAGAGGTTCTTAAGTCACTGGCGATGTTATCCTTGGGAAAGATTAAGATGGTTCTCATGAGATTCCTTCATTAGTTCTTGTGAGATCAGACTGTCATAAAAGATCAAGTCTGACCCATGAATCTTTCTGGCTTCTTGTCCCATCTGTATGGTGCCATCTGGCATGAGGTCCTCACCAGAGTGAATGTGATACTAGTGCCAATCCCTTGAACCTCCATAAGATTCAACCTCCCTTGAACTAAATAAATCTATTTTCCGTATATAGTTACCTAGCTCCAGGTATTTTGTCATAGTAATGAAAATCAAAACAATACACCCTCCAAGAATAAAGAATTCTTAACATGATGTTCCAAAGTCTTGGCCTTCTAAGATGAACTTCATCGTACCCCTGAAGTCAGGTTAGAGAGGAGATAGTGTGACTAGGGAAGTGCCTCCACGTTGGTAGAAACTGGTTGTGGCCCCAGGTGGCCCATCGACAATCCAGCCCTCACAAACTTGAGTTGTACGCACTCTTCCTCCTGCAGCAGAAACCTACTAATATAATTGCATGTACTTCATCCTGGATGGTCTCAAAGGAACCACTTTTTTTTTCTCTGTTCCCATCTCAGCCTAGAATTTTACGTGGCCAAAGCATAGCCACATCCCAAAACAAACAAATGTATATATATATATATATATATATATATATATATATCTATGATGACAAAACCTACATCAATAATATTTATTTTACACTTTCCAGGTGCCAGGCCTTTTCGTTATTTCATTAAAGCTTAAAATATCACAAATTTTATCTGGGGAAAATATTTCTCAAGGGGTGTGTGGGACCACCAATATCAAAATCATCCAAGGATATTTGTTAAAAATACAGATTTCAGCTTCTAATCGCAGGCTACTACATGAGAATCTCTGGAGGTAAATGTTGGGAATCTGTATTTGATATGCCTCCTGGATAGTTTATTTATGTATGTATTTTTTGGATACTCAGGACTGACCTCAGGGTCACTCGACCACTAAGCCACATTCCCAGCCCTTTTTTGTATTTTATTTAGGGACAGGGTCTCACTGAGTTGCTTAGCGCCTCGCCCTTGCTGAGGCTGGCTTTGAACTCGCGATTCTCCTGCCTCAGCCTCCCCAGCCGCTGGGATTACAGGCGTGCGCCAGGGTCCCGGACACAATGATTCTTAAATAGACTAAAGCACTTCTAAGCTCATCAAAGACCTAGTAAGAAGAAATAAGCAATTAAAATCAGCGTTCTCCTATCTTAACGACTGTATATCATATGGGGTTGTAAACGCAGCTATTTAGGTTTAAATTCACCGAGTGCAACGTCCCTTTTACTCCATAGTGAGAGCCCATTATTCTCCATATGCCCTTCTGTAACCCTGGCAAAGACCAGAGTGAAAAGAAACCCTTTTGACCAACAACTAGGAACATCTGCCTCTGAGTTGAAAATATTTTACAACACGAATCCGCAGCAGAAAAGTGTGGGTCACCTTCCAGCCCCTTCCATTTCCAACCCTAGCCAGAGCCCCCCTCATTCTGCAAATGAGACCCTGGAGGGCCCGGCAGAAATGAGAAATTGCTTCCCCGAGAGCAACCCGGGGAAATTAGGGCCTCCCTACCTTGCAGGCATCGAGAGACAGTGGACGGGAGCCGGGAGAAAAGAGACACAACGCCCATTCCAATAAGGAAACGGCTTTAATCTATCAAAGTAATTCTCCTTCTTTCAGGGAGAGAGAACACGAAATTGCAGAAAATGACTTAGAGAATGGCACCCAGTCTGATTAGCGTGGTGCGGCCCAGAGCTCTCTGCACTTAGCATGTAAGGGAGAAAGCCCATTTAAATATTCTTTGAAAAAAAAAATTCCACATGAAAAGAGAGGATGATGGGTTTGTCTCTTCAAAGAATGGAAGTCCTGGGGAAAGCAGGCAGTTGGGGACATCATGAAGGAGCGGTGCTTCCCGAGGGCATGGAGAGCCGGTGATGGTAAGAAGGGGTGGCAACCCCATTCCTGACCCGCCATTCCCCTGACTCGGTGTCTCCCTGCTGCTTCCACAAGTTGCCCAGCAGTTGGATGGAGTCCATTTAGGATCAGATTTTTTTTTTTTCTGTAATGGACAAGACGGTAAATAGGTGAATTTTTTATATGCCAATGGCTCTTGTCTCAGACTCACTCTGACTTTGTCATGCAAAAGTAGCCACAAAGAATACACTGTGTTAAAAACAAACAAACAAAAAAGGCCACCAGTAAAATTCCTTTTCTTTTAGACACTAAAATGTATATTCAATATAATTTTTAAATTTTTTTTCCAAATTTGTTTTTTACTATAGAAGAATGCATTACAATTTATATTATCCATATAGAGCACAATTTTTCACATCTCTGGTTGTGTACAAAGTAGGGTTACACCTTTCCTGTCTTCTTACATGAACTTAGGGTAATGATGTCCATCTCATTCCACCGTCTTTCCTATCTCCAGGCCCCTCCCTTCCCCTCCCTCCCCTTTGCTCTATCTAGAGTTCATCTAATCCTCCCATGCTCCCCCTGCACCCCGCCCCCCACCAACCCCATTATGAATCAGCCTCCTTATATCAGAGAAAACATTCGGCATTTGGTTTTGGGGGATTGGCTAACTTCAGTTAGCATTATATTCTCCAACTCCATCCTTTTACCTGCAAATGCCATGATTTTATTCTCTTTTAATGCTGAGTAATATTCCATTGTATATATATGCCACATTTTCTTTATCCATTCATCTACCGAAGGGCCTCTAAGTTTGGTTCCACAGTTTAGCTATTGTGAATTGTGCTGCTATAAACATTGATGTGGCTCCATATAATTTTTATATATCACAAAATTATTCTCTCCAGGTTTTTTCCAACCATTTAAAAACAAACAAACAAACAAAAGCAATTTCACCTGGTGGGCTGAACAAAAACAGGCAACGGTCCAGTGTGGCCCTTGGGTCCTAGTATGCCGTCCCTGGTTTGGAGTCACCCTGCATATTTTGCCCCACCTGGGGCTTCCTCTCTGGATCCATCTTTCCACGGGTCAGTTCCTTCATTTGCAGCATGGGGACCATCGCCTGTTCTTCCTGCCTCCGTCTCCTTTCTCTTCTTTCCTCAATGTCCCCCCAATTCCTCCCCCTCTAACTCATCACCTCGTCCCTGGTGGCCCTTCCCACCCATGACCTCCCTTTATCCTTTATCTATGAGTCTTTTCTCCAGGACCAGACTCTAAGATTCTTAGAAATGAAACAATATCCCACACCGACATTCATTCTTGAGTTAATTCCTCACAAAGAGACAATTCTCTAGGGTAGGCATGGCTATGATGCCTAATTTACACACCTGGGAATTGTTTTGTAAAGGGGACTGTGAGTGTGTCTGGGGTCACCCAGTAGGTGAACAGGACTGGGCCTCAAGCCTCAGGTACACCCACAGGCTTATGAGGTGACCCCATCGCTTCCAAACTCCACATGTCACAGCGTCTTGAAAAGAGGGGTGCTCATTCTACAACGTGTTCAGTGGGGGTATTCAGACTAATTTACTAGAAGATTAATCACTGGAAAGGACCCCAATAGGGGAGAAACGACAAAGAAGTAACAGCTGACATCTGAATTCACAGGAGGACAGTAAAACAAAGCAAAGGATGTTAAACAGCCCAGTGAATTTGTAGAGCACAGTGATTTGGCACCATTTCATGGAGGGCCTAGTGTCCCCAAGAGCCTTGCTGTGTGGTGGGACCAGAGAGTAAAGAACAATCATAAGGTAAACCTGAGACCTCCCAGGACGGTAGAGTAAAAGCTCCGCACAAAACCTCAGGGAAAAGGGCAGGCGGTTTAGACGGAGACCCTGTCCAGTGGTCTTTCTTTGTTAGTGTGGTTGTTTTGTCTCCCAAATCTGAAAAAGTTAGCTCTCATTCATCTCAGTAGCTCTGTGCTCCACAGCACCTGCTCCCCAAGGGGAATGAGAAGCCAGCAGATTTTCAGTGTCACCAGAATGCTGCAGCGAGGCCTGTTTCATCTGCTCCTGTGTCTTCCAATGTTGCTGTGAATCATCTTCTCCGGTCCGCATAGAGTCACATGTGCAAGTGCAAGACACATCTCCACAAACATCTTCTGGTGACCTCTGTCTGTCATGTCCTGTGTCAGGCAATGTTGACATGGAACCAGTCAGTGGTCCCTGCCCTCAAGGAGTGTACAGACTGGCCAAAAGAGAGAGCCCTGACTCATCAAAAAGAAAAAGATGCAACCTGGAGCCATTTAAAAAAATAATAATAATAATAATAAGTAAGGCCCTTTTCCAATAATAAGTAAAGCCCTTTCCTTTCCCTTGAGTTCTTACATTTGTTCTTGGTTCCTTTGATGGTGTACTCCTTCATTCCCTCCTTCTAGGCTCTAAACTTCAGCCTGCAAACTGGTTGCCCAACCTCACCCCAAATCAATCTTGGAATCCTCTTGTATTTGGTTTGATTCTTACCCATCTTGTGCAAGAAAGATTTTCCTTTTGCTCCAGGCTGGTAAGTGCTGTTCATTCTTCTTTCTCTGGCATCTGAGCTGGGTACGCTGGCCTGGGCACTAACAAGTCCAATGATGCACAGCCAGGTAGAAAGAAATGACAGCCACCATTGTGAGCAGATATCACATATTGCTAAGTCCATATTAATTCCTTTGGCAAACATTTAGTGAGCAGCTACTCCATAGAAGGCACGGTGCCAGGAACTGAGTGTACAAAGACAATGATAATCCATGCCCCAGGGATGTTTGCTGCTGATACGAACAATTTGCACTCCATGGTAAGTCCTGTGATCCACTGAACACACATCCTCCAAAGCTTCTGCTTTGTGGTAGCCCCAGTGCTGGGTGCCAGGTTCTGGGGATGAATAAAAGGAAGGCCTTCCCCAGTGCAATCCCTGCATCACCGTGAGCTCTGGTTCCACTTCCAAGCACATGGTAATACTGCACCCCACCCCCACTTGAGTACAGGTAGGGTGATTTGAAATGAAATGTGACTAGAAGTGACAGGTGTCACATACAGGAAAAAGCTTTCAAGAGCCACTGTGGCCTTTTGTGCGTGGCGGCGATCGCAGAGAGAACGCTATGAAGGCCTAGGGCACCCTTCGAGAATACAAGGTGGTGGGCCGCTGCCTGCCCACCCCCAAATGCCACACCCCACCTCTCTACCGAATGCGAATCTTTGCACCTAATCATGTTGTTGCCAAGTCCCGCTTCTGGTATTTTGTATCTCAGCTAAAGAAGATGAAGAAGTCTTCAGGGGAAATTGTCTACTGTGGGCAGGTGTTTGAGAAGTCCCCACTGCGGGTGAAGAACTTTGGTATCTGGCTGCGCTACGACTCCCGTAGTGGCACCCACAATATGTACCAGGAATATCGCGACCTGACCACCGCGGGCGCTGTCACCCAGTGTTACTGAGACATGGGCACCCGGCACCGTGCCCGGGCCCACTCCATCCAGATCATGAAGGTGGAGGAGATTGCGGCCAGCAAGTGCCGGCGGCCAGCGGTCAAGCAGTTCCACGACTCCAAGATCAAGTTCCCGCTGCCCCATCGGGTCCTGCGCGTTGCCAGCACAATCCACGCTTCACCACCAAGAGGCCCAACACCTTCTTCTAGGTTCAGGCCCCCCCCAGGCATTAGCCAAATAAACTTGATTCTTAGGCTCAAAAAAACAAACAAACAAAAAAAAAAGAGCCAGTGTGCAGCTCCTATTGCTCCCTTCTTCCTACTGTGGATAATTCAGAATGGAGTCTCCATGACCTGCCCATGACTCCATCAAGGGACATGTAGACAGATCTTTGTGGAGTGACTGAGGTTTGGGGAGATGTATGTACTTCCATACAATTTGGCCTATCCTGCCCAGCTCAGTGTATGCCCAAGGTCCATTGGACGTGTAAGGAAGGTCCAACTCAGCTCTAAATGTGCAGAGAAGCTCCCCAGAGGAAGTAAGGCTCACACTGTCTGGACTAAACTAAATGATAGAGGCCGTCAATTGTTTTATATAATATAACCACAGTCCTCGCCATTTCCTCATGTCTCTCCGGCCATCCAAACTCATGTCTACCAACCATCTGGCCCATGTTCGTTTGACCTTTCACCTCTGGATTAAATGACCTCAGTGTCTTTTCTAGCCCAGCACTTCCACACACAGTTGTCCCTTGTCTCCCAAACACATTTATTTGGCTCTCTTGACCCTCTTCTTTTGCCCTCTTACCCAAGAATGCCTGTCTCCTCTTCTGCTTATTCTATTTCTCTTTGACACCTTTCATCAACCCAGACTCACCCATTCTCTATTTCTTGAGGAAGTTTGTAAAGGCAACCTGAAGATACAGTGTTGGATGCGTGCAAGTAACAAAAACATCTGGAGGTTTCTTTGATGAGCTCCATTATGGGTTTATAGATCAACGAGTCACCATCACCTTCACTGTCTACCCTTCGTACCCTTGACGTGCCAGATACCACCTTCACCGGCTCCCATGGAACAATGGCCCTGTGGGACAGGTGCTGTGATCCCAGGGCACAAATAAGGTGCGTGAATTTCAGAAGGGAAGCAACTTCCCTAAAGGCACAGTTAATAGGTAGAAGAGCTAATATTTCAAGTCAAGTTGATTTGAGATCTAAGTCACTGATTTTTTTTCTGTTACAGCATAGAATAAAGTAATAATATCAAAATTTATGTAATTCACTGATAAGACAGATATGTCACATTTTGATTCACAGAGGGCTTTCTCAATCACTCATTTGATCGTAACAATAATCCTTGGCATTGGGAAGACATGGTTAATGCTTTCCATTTTTGCAGATAAAGAAAGAATACGGGAAAAGTGAATTCCCTTTCCACCCAGAAGAAGCACCAGATGTGCCCTAAGATTATAAAAAGAGAAAACAAAAAGAAACAAGAAATCTTTCCTCCTCCACATCCTCTTTGACTTGGGGTCAGTATGAGGGGCAAGATTGAATTTATACTGATCTGCAAATATTTTCTTCTTTACGTGTCCATTTTTACCAGGCATAAATTGGACTGAATTTCCTTTATCCATAAAAGCTGGAAAACCTGTCACTGTTCCTTTACTCTGCCCTTCTCCAAAAACAATTATCCACTCTCTGAAGGTTTCCATCTCTCTGGGCGAGAACCAGCCCCTGGGTCATAACACAAAGGTTTTTCTTAAGGTGATCCACTCAGTTCTCTGTACCCTTTTCTGACCCCAGAGTGGGACCCAAGTCCATTTCTACATATTCATTTATCCCATATTCCTCTCTTCTTCTACCTAGTCATCGTGTCCTGACACGGTTCTCAAATCTTGCCCATCCTCTGCATCCTCGCCTCCACTGCCATGGGTCAGACCCTTGTCATTCAAGGCTGGCTCTGGCTTCCTGCCTCTCCTCATCTTCCCCCAAGTCTGGCCCCCTCCAGTCTTCACACTGCAACCAGAGTGGTCCAGGGCAAGGGGATAATTAGCCACCTTCTTCATGGAGGGGACACACATTTCAATTCCCCGTGTGGAACAGGAAGCCTGTATTCTCAGCTTAAGTGGGGAGAGAAGGAACCAACCTTCACTTCAGGTAAGGCAATGATGTAGTCCCCTTTTCTTATGGGGTAGGGGAAGATGCAAGCAAAATGTAAGAGCTATCATTTATTGATCACTTACTGTATGCCCTCTGGTGGATGCAGCATAGCAGGGAGAGTGAAAGGGCCTGGGCTAAGACATTGCAGTTCCCTTGCTGGGTCTATCCCTCACAGTCAGAGGATAGGATACTTTATTTGCTTGAGATCCTTTCTGTCTTTCTTTGTCCTGCCCTGTGCCCTGGGAGTCCTCACCTGGGGGAGTTAAAGCAGATCATTATACACCATCCCCAGTTCTTTGCTCACCAGGTCAGGACAATGGCTCCCTTAGGACAGCTCTTTCCTAAGACCCAGCCGTTCCCCTCCCGCCACCCCGGGTTCTGGGAATTGCTCCCTGCCTTGCCCCTTAGACAGAGGTGACTCACTGTCCACCTTCCTGGTCCACCTCTACGGACGTAACTAGGCCCTTCGCTGAGTCTCCTTGGGCACCCACCTTGAGTGTAATTATTGCTGTGCTCTGACCTCCAGAATGGGACCGTGAGCAAGTGACACCCCTCCTCTCAGCCCAGTCTCCTGTCTGCCAAAGGAGGGTGACAATGGCAGAATGACGGAGGAAGGGAGGACAGACTGCCTGGGGCTGTGAGAATTAAGTGAAGAAAAGCACTAAAATAGCCCAGCTTCTAGAAAATACCCAGCAAATGCCAGTTGTTCTTCCTTTTATTCAACATCCCATGATACGAGTTACCTCCGTTTCATAAGCAAAGGAACCAATTCTAACAGAGGTCAAGTGACTGGACAAAGGTCACCCTGCGCTCCCCAGGGCCAGAATTCAAATCTAGGGCTGGTGGACTCCGGAGGTGGAGCTGAGCCACAGTCCCTGAATCTGAAGTGCAGAACCGTCCCCTGAGAGGGCCTGGGCCTTGGAGGAAACCCGGGCTCTCCCTGAGCTCCCACAATGCACCTGGATAATGGCTCTGTGGATGCCATGCAGGGGGGAGGGGGTCCTCCTTGACCCCTGCAGGCAATCAGCTTAGCCCATGAAGCGTGAGATTTAATTACCCTTATCTAAGCTTAAATAACTGTAAATGTTATTGTTGGTCACACAGAATTATCTCGCCCTTTGAAAACACCCAGCCCTCTCCCTGACTCTGTGCTTTCCTCAGGCAGGAAGACAGGGCCGTTAATGTCACAGGAACCCACTGCTATGTGAACCCCGGTGTTGTGCAGAGAGCTGTGTGACATTTGGGAGCATCCAATAGGTGGTTCCCTGGTTGTCAGTTATTGGCAAAGAAGGGAGGTTGGCCTAAGGGGCTGCCACCTTGGAAAGGGGGCAGGAGGCTGATGTCCCAAATCCTCCACTTGGTGGAAGGCAGTAACTAGGAAAGTTGCCCAAGCTCTCTGGTTTTCTGTCCGTTATGTCCTGGCCTCTCTATTAGTTGGTTCTGGGTCTGGAGACAAGTGCGTGGCATTGGAAGGAGCTAGAACAAGGACAGGGACCACAGGGCAGTGCAGGAGTTGCCTGCAAACATGGGGAGCAAGTGGGGGAGGACGTGCAGGCCACTGGGTGCACCCCTGGGAGGCAGTGTGGACGTGGGCAGGTGTTTGTGCAAACTTTAGACTCAGGTGCTGATCTGAGCTGACCAGTGGCTGGTACAATGGAGAAAGTTGCAATTCATGTCTATGCTTCTTTTTCCTTGCTAGCAAAATAAGGATGACCTTATCTCATAGGGTTATTGGCAATATGGCAGATAAAAATAGAAATACAGGCAGGGAGGTGATTGATGATTGATTGATTAATATAGATAAAGCCCCAGCAGAGTAAACAATCAATAAATGAGAAGAATTACCATTATTCTATTACTATTTATAACCACCTCAAGAGATATGAACAAGTAAGCCACTTGCTGGCCAAGATGATGATGATGATAACGAAGACAATACATGATAGAAGTAGTTGCTATCTGTTATCTCTGTCATCATTATTAGTGTAGTAACTAGCAGTTCTTAATCAACTATCAGATGTCAATCCTGGGCTGAATCCACTAAATACCTTATCTCAAAATATCTTTGCAATCCTCCTTACTATAGGCAGGATTAGTCTATCATGGTCCCTGTTTGACAGGTCAGGAAACTGAGGCTCCGAGAAGTTAAAGGGTTAGTTCAAGAAGGGTGCATTGCTTGTGAGTGGCTGGGGCTGTAAATGGCTCCACTAGACCCACAGCCAATGTTTTCAATGAAGTCGGGGGGTGTGGGGTGCATGGTGACCGAGAGGCCAAGAGTGGTACCAAGGAGCAAGAATCGGGATAGCAGAGGGAGATTCCCCGGCAGTCAGATCAGAGGGTAGTAGAAGAGAAAGACGGAGCCCAATCCTACAAGGCACACCAGTTGTTAGGACTATCAGCTGTGGGCCCAGCCCAAGGTACCCTGCAGACCCAGGTTAGAAGCCAGGGCTCCAGCCTATTAGGTTCACAGTTCTGACAAGCAGGTCCCTTGGGGATTTTTGAGTTATAAAGTAGGAAAACCAGAGGCCGAACAGTTGAATCCTGGATCGACCACTCATCAGTTACGGGCTGTAACTGTACTCTTTGCACTTTCTGAGTCTTAGTATTTATTAATAAACAGGTCGAGGCTCATAGATGGCATAAGTAGCCCATTTCCCTCTCCAGTACACAGTGCAGACATCACTAATGGATCCCTGCACTCTTTTCGACTGTGTCATAACTGCAGAATTCAGCTTGGAATCTCCGGTGACAGCCCCAACCCATTCACCAAAGTACAGCACCTAAGGGCTCTTTCAGGTCTAGTGCCCTGTGATCCTGAGACTTTGAAGGACTTGTGCTTTTCTTGCCTTTCCTTCCTTTTTCACCTTGGAGATGTTCAGGGATAGAGAAACTATTTTCAAATGAGCACAGCAGTGGTTAATCATAACTTTATTTCTTATACTGGGGATTGAACCAAGGGGTGCTCTCCCCTTGAGATACACCCCCAGTTATTTTTATTTTTTATTTTGAGACAGGGTTTTGCTAAATGGCTGAGGCTGGCCTCAGGCTTGTGATCCTCCTGCCTCAGCCTCCTGAGCCTCCCGCCTTGATCATAACATTTTAAAGCCTTTGAATTTGTCTCATCCAATTGTTTTCGAGTTGCAGTCATATTATAGGGCTCCCTACAAGTGGCTTGAGGGCTGTTTGGAACACAGAACCCCAAGGTGACCAACCTTGCCTAAATCAGATAATGTCCATTTTGTTTCTATTTGACAGGTTGAGAGTTCCATGAAACTTCAACTTATTTATTCATCCAAAGAATATTGATTGAGGTGAAAAGTATTACTTTACCCAACTGTAAGGGAGACAGGGAAGCAGTCTGAAAACCATTGATCTAACCACGTGACAGAGAGAAAGCTTGACTCCCAAGCATTGAACAGCACTGGGTCAAGGTCGGGTCTTTCCCCTAACTCCAGCATGCTCAAGGTCCTTTTCAGAGTGCCTCCGTTGCTTCTGTCCACAAGGAGTTTGTGAATAAATGGCAGGTGGGAACTCACTCTTCTGGTAAAGAGACCTGACTAAGGAGCGAAATCAGAAATGGAATGTTAAAGTTGGAGCCACTAACAGATGCTGCCTTTCAGGGAATCCCAGGCCAGAACGGCAGCGTCCATTCCGTATGAAGGCCCAGCCAGACACTAAGCAGCAGGCCCAGGGAGCATGTGCAAGACTCAAGGCCTGAGAGCCCCTCCCAGCTCTGTAGATGGAGCCCAGCCCCGCTGCCCAGCCCTCCTCTGGGCCAGTTTATGGTTACTGCAGATAGACCTGGAACCATCTGCTCCTGGACACACCTGGGTCCCCGCCGGTCTTTCTGCTGACTCACATGTCAGATCCTGCTCACACCAGAGAGGCTTCCAGAGGTTTACGGTACATCTGGTGCCTACTTAAAGGCCGTTGTATCCCTGATGGACAGATTCTCCTTCCTCTCAAGAACTCAGGCACTTCGTTTTCATCTAAACATCATCCCTCCCCTCCCTTAATCAACAATCTTTTTTTCAGTCTCCCAAACACCATGCTAAGCCCCAGGGAGGCTCTGACAGGTGGAAGCTCTCAACCTGAGAAGTATTGTCTCCAGCAGCTGCTACGGTGGGTCAGGTGGAGAGGGCTGTCTCTCCCAGCGAGATGGTTCTGAGAGCCTCCTGCTCCAGCCCAGAGAGCACACGTACTATGAAAACACATAAATCCTCAGTCACATATCATCTCTTAGGGCTAAAAGAGAAAGATGAATCAATTGCCCAGGACTTCTTGTAGGTACGCCTGAGACCACTGCGGTGCTGACATATATAAATGCCTACCATTTTCCTCTGAAAAATAGTTCTCTTTCTGGGTGCTCATACCCAGCAGGCTCTTTCTCACCTCAAAGCCTGGAACCCTCACACTTACCCACCCACCCACCCGGGACACACTCTCCTCTCTCTTCCTTCTTGGCCAGTTCCTCATCCCTCTGGTCTCAGCTGAAATGTCACTTCCTCAGTGAGGCTGTCCAAAAGTCCCAGATCTAAACTTTCTTCCATGATGTTTTTCTTTCCCAGAACCGTGTACTTTTATTTCACAGAACTGACCAGAATTTGATTTTTGCGTATTTACAGATTTATTTGTTCACTGTGGGCCTCCCCCACAAACCAAAAAAAAAAATAATAATTTTTTGCCTAAGTGGGAGAGTGAGTGATATTATCAGTACTGGAACCATCTGAAAAGATGTCACGGGAATGTAGGGAAGGTGGAAATGTCTCTGACCTGCTAAATCTAAGGAACTTTGATTGACATTAGAGTACCTGTCACACATTTACCTCAAAAGACACATTTTGGTCAAAACCACAAGGACACCAACTACAGAAACATGTCCTCACCTCAGTTTTGTTCAGCAATCCAAAATTAGCTCCACAACAACCCACGGCCCAACCCCAGCAGAGAGGATGTCACCAGGAGAAAGAGGCGGAGGGGTCTAGACTCCTAGAGCAACCGGGCAGCATTCTGAGGTGGTGGTTTCCGGTGGCTTCTTCTAGGCACCGTGCTTTTTTGGATGGCTTTTTGTACCTTTTGGCTGACAGCATTTCCCGGTCCTCCCTCATGTCCTATGTCAATGAGTCAGAAGGATCTCCATAAATCTTACAAGTCCATGAGGGAAGGGGAAGATGTTCTAAGGGTGTTAGCAAGAGGCCCTGTTAAATAAAGAGGAAAGAGAACATAGATTGACAGATGACTGTCATAGTGCCCTGAGTCAGAGAAGGCATGGGAAAACACAAAATGCTAACCAAAGTGTGTCTGGATCCTGGAGAGATCCCCTACCTAAATGGGGAGCCCCCCACCAATCCTGTGAGAAGGCCCCAGAATTGATATTGAATTGATATTGAGGGTGACAAGCCTGGGAGACTGGCCCTGGTTGTGTATTAGAGATGGAGCGTTCTACAAAGTCCTTTCCATAGCCCATCTTATCTAACTTTCTCAACACCTTCCCCAGCTGGATTGGACAATTCCCCTTGAAGAAAGAAAGAGGAAGTGACGTGTCCAAGCCACGTGGCTAGCGAGATGCAGAACTGAGTTCAGAACTCAGCCAGCTTTGCCTAAAACTTAGAGGCCTTCATTCCTTCATGTCCCATATTATTCACTGAGCCCCTGGTAGTATTCTCGGGACAGGTACCAAGTTGAGCTCAGAAGCACCTGCCATAGCCTGTGTTTTAAGCAAGCCCTTTGGCAAAGCCCACCCATTCTTTGTGTGTGCTTTCTGGGACCTGAAGTGGCTTCCTGCTGTCCAGCCCAGCCCCAGTCCCCTGCCTAATGACTCACAGCCACCATAACCCCACTCGGGCATTCAGAAATGGATGAGCTACTGCTATCTGGTCTCTCCCTGTGGCCACAGTAGATTGCGTAGTGGGCTAAGTCTCTGCATTGGCTTCTGTGAAATGGGTATGTCCGTTTCTACATTCATTTAGGATCCTCCTAACTTAACAAATCAAAATTATGCAGAGGAGTGCTGGGGGCGGCCTGGGTGGCCTGCACAGAGTCCCCAGAGTGGCCTGTGTTGCCTCTCTTGCTCTGCTCCTTGAGCCTCGCTGCACTGCCCCTCCCTGCCCACCCACCCCAACCAGCTGGGCCCTCACCAGATGCCGCTGTGTTTTTGCTGAATCCCATCCTGGGGTGGCAGTTCCAACACTCTCCCCTGAGGAGCCTATTTTTACCCACCACATGGCTCGCTGCCTTGGTGGTAGGAACCAGCAGCTCCAGCTGTGAGGAACACAGCACAGCCTCTGCGATTCTTCCTCCAGCTCCCCAGCTCCCCAGCAACACCTCCTCCCGAGTCCACCCCTCCCAACTCCACCTGATCGCAGGCCTGTTTGGAGCGGTAGCAGGAGGGTCCATTGCCCTCGCCGCAGCCTTCCTGTAGTTGGTAGGGAAAGGAGAGTTTAAGGATATGAAGGAAGAATGGGGAAGAAGGGAGAGAGAGAGAGAGAGAGAGAGAGAGAGAGAGAGAGAGAGAGAGAGAGAGAGAGAAAGAGAGAGAGAGAGAGAGAGAGAGATGACAGGCATGGAGGAGGAAAGAAAGATCTTAAAGCACCAACCTCTCTGCCATGTGCTTCACCTGCGTCATTCTCTCATTTATTATCATTCTTTCTTTTATGCAGCAAATATTTATGAGAACTTCCCGTGCACCAGACACTGTGACAGGCACCAGTGATACAAGGGCAGACAAAAAAAAAAAATAGTGGTCTCCCAAAGCTCACCCTTTCTTTGTGTGTGCTTTCTCTGGGATGAGATGACTTCCTGACGTGGGAAACAGAGCAAGTGTCTGGGACTCAGGAACTTCAGTTCCAATCATGGCCTTGAACCCCACTGGACTATAACCCTCTGGTTCAATGAAACCACTGGGCAAGGTGTTGGGAAAGTTCTTTGCACCCTAACCTCCCGAGTGTGCAGTGACTGCTGGTCTTTCCTGCGTTCGGCAGAGCCCGTTGCCGAGGACTGGAGGCAGAAGGTGGACCAGGAATGTGTTGTTGAGAGTCAGTGCTGCGGAATTTGAATCTCAGCTCTGCCAACTTCCTTGCTGTGCCTTGGGAAGTCATCTAACCTGTCTGAAAGCCTCCGCTTTCCTATCTGTAAAATGGAGATGTGGGAACTTGATAATGGTTATTAAGAAGGATTCAATGCTCAGGAAAGACCATCAGCCTTTACACCTGGCCCCATGCTCCTCCCCTTATCCTGTATTCTTCATGCAAAATGCTTTTGATCAGATGGAACAATGTGTTTCCTACTTTAATTCCAGATGCACTGTCTTTTCCTAGCTATGGGAGCAATACGTAGCAGGCAACAGCTCACAGGACTTTGCTAGTAAAAATAAGAAAGCTACAGATCAATTGGGAACATCAAGCTACGTTTTGTTTTCTGTTTGTTTTTTTGTTTTTGTTTTTGTTTTGGCAAAACAATAGTCTTCAGACTTCATTTGAAGAGCAAAGTTTCTAAATTCCAAAAGCTCCCACTAGACATGGAAATCCCAGCCAGGATAATCTGGCATCAAATTTTATGCTTTGTCATAGGTAGGAAACTTCAGGATCTGACATAACTCAAGTCTCCACTGGAAAGGAGGAGGATGGGCAGCACGTGTGGCCAGGAGACAGACATTTGAAGTCATGAGGTGGAAATGAGGCCAGAGTCCTTGGAAAGAACTCTGTTAAAAGTAAATGTTTGCATTTGACTAACATGTTGTCTATGCATATTTCAATGAAACTATTTTTGGAATATTGCCTTTCTCCTGCATTTCTCATGCATTCCCATCCATGCTCAAGGACCCAGCCCAAAAGAAGGATCCAGGAAACGGCATTTTTAAAAGTCTCCATCAGAACTTCAGATGTGGTGACGGAAATCTGAGCACCTTAGATTGCCATCAGACTTCCTCCCTAAATACACGAAGGCACAGGAGGCTGGCACCAGCACTCATAAAATGAGAACAGCCTGTTCCTCTAGCCTGAGCATGCCTCGAGGAGGCCCAGAATGTCCCCTGGCCCTCTGGAAGAAGACCCAGAGGGTCAGCAAAGCACTGGGTTTATAATAAGCAGCACCATTTGTAGAGACTCCACATCAGCAGCCCACACCAGCCCCAGACCCGGGGCCCGCAGGACCAGCCATACCATAGAGGATTGAGCAAGGACAGAGGCAAGGGCCCAGAAACAGGCCCACCAGACTGTCCCAAGGCCAGCCAGTGGCTCCAAGACCTCTTCCCCTGCCCTTGCCTGCCTCCTGCCAAGGTCCCAGGAAGGAGGAGAGGAAAGGAGAGAACCACCAATAGGCAGAGTGTGTCTGAGACAAGATTCCAAGAGGGACCGCAGGGAGCTGGGGAGACGTGTTCCAGGCTGGGCTTAACATGAATGCACCCCTTCCCCCCATCAGAGGCGGAGGCCACAGCATTAGGGAAGTTAAAGAGTAATTAAAGAGACACTTTGGGGATTTTTTCAAAAAACTTTTGTGTCTTAGTTTATAAATTATTCACAAACAGAATATTTGTTTTGATTCTCTGCAAACCTCTGAGGAGAAAGAGCTGGAGTCAAGACATTCAAATACAGATTTTCAGGCTCTCTGCCTTTTAAAGTCCAGATTCTCTTTTTCAAACCCCTCTCCTTGGTTTGTCTTATCTTTATTTACTCCAGGAAAGCCTGGAGTTGGGAGAGAACTGAGACCCTTAATCAATACACCTCCACACAGATATCCCACTTAACATCTGAGGTCCACCCCTGGCCGTGTCCTGCCCAGGGATGAGGCTCACTTTCAGTGGCCATTCCACGAGGTGTCCCCGATTTCCTGCCTGCAAGCCTAGGGCTTGGTCCCCAGAGCCAAGGGCTTATCTGGACCCATCCCTTCTTTCTCACGCCCATAACACTTGGTTTTTATTTATGTCTCTCATCTTGGTTAGCACTTGTTTTTCTGACGAGGTGGCTGCTAAGAAACCCTCCACCTGGAACATTCTGTGACTGACTCACAGTTTGTCTTCTTGCTGTCCTTGAGTCACCCCATTTCAAGTGAGCAAACACTTGGCTTGGTTTGTCTAAGCACCTGATTTCCAGAAACAGAATGAAACTGGAAGGTGGGGCATGTGTCAGTTTGATTAAATCATGGTGGAAGTCCTACCAGATGCCCTTTCTGACAGACCCCTGTGAGCGATGTCCCTGCTTGGTGAATGGCTGAGCCACCCCCACGGGCTGCCTTGGGATGCCGGCTAAGTTGCCCTGTCCTTATAAATGATTTCTTTATTTCTACCAATCCCCAGCACTCCAAGAATCATCAGATTTTGGGATTTCAGCTCCACTAGTTTAGACTTTATGATAATTCCATCAGGGTTATCAGTGTCTGGGTCAGCAGGACAGGAAAGAAGATGAGCTAACCACCTTAAATGTGCCAACTGCTCTGGGGAATTGTCCCCTCAGTATTGTGGCAGGAAGGTAAAAACAGGCTGCATGCAGATTTCCATTCATATAAAACCACTCAGCTCATTACAAAATGGTACTCATCTATTTGCTTTTGAAGGATCTCAGAAGAGCTATCCTGTGTTCAATCCCGTTAGCTTGATTTGAGTCATGGTGTGTACTTGTGAATTAACAGCGAATATTTTTTTCGTAACTCAATCAGTGAATCAATCCCCTGCTCAGGACTAACTGGGTATGGCTGGAGGAGGTGGGTCCCTAGGGCATACCTTTGGGTATATATTTTGCATCTGGCAAGTGGAATCTTTCTCTCTCTCGCTCGCTCTCTCTCTCTCTCCTTCCTGATCCCCATGTGAGTCACTTCCCTCTGGAACACTCTTCCACCATGATGTTCTGCCTAACCTCAAGCCCCCAGGAACAGATCCGGCTGTCTGTGGACTGAGTCCTCTGAAAACATGAGCCCCCAAATAAACTTTTCCTACTCTAAAATTGTTCTTGTCAGGTCTTTTAGTCACAGTAGCAAAAAAGCTGACTAAAACACTACTGTAAGCCAGATTGACCTCAAAAGGCTTTGGGGCAACAGAAACCATTCTAGCAACTAGTCATACACTGGATGTTAACAATGTTCAGATCTCTGGGGGATACAGAAAGGCAACTCATTCACTCACTCATTAGCATTAGCCATAGACTTCCTTGGTCCCAAGCACTGAGCCAAGCCCTTGGTACACACTGAAGAGAACACACCAGGCCTGTTCCCTGTGCTTGTTTGAGCTTATCTTCTGGTGAAGGAACTTGATAATGAACAAGAAAACAAAGAAGGATGGAAAATAATTGCACATGGTAAGATCCTGTGAGGAACTCATGGTGTTGTGACAGAGAAGAACATACATGACTTAACATGAGCAGTCAGGGGAGGCCTCTGGTAGGAAGCGATATTTAAATGGAAATTTGCAAAATGTGAAGGGCTGAAGCCATAAGCAGAGTAGAGTATGATTTGGGGGGAAAAGTGCTTTCGTAAAAAGGAACAGTAATGCCCAAGCCCATGACAAGATATAACAAGATACGCTCCAGGAACTATCAGAGGCCAGTGTGGTTGGAGCTTAGAGAGCAAGCAAGTGTGATATAAGCAAAGGCTCATCCTTAAGATGTTTGCCAACGACTAGACAAGATAGAGTGTATATAAGCAATGAAAATTTCAGGTAAAATGCTAAAAAAGAAGGGCCAAATCCCAGGACAAAAGAACAGGTTAGGATCTGCACAGGCAGCAGGACTCAGCTGAGGGCCCTGGGAGAGATGCGGCTGAGTTAAGAGGGCTGCCCTTCAGTTAGCACCTTGCTAGGTTCAGGCACAGCTTGAAGGTGCTTTCAAGGGTGCACATCCTGGAAGAGTCTTATCCAAAACACTTGCAGTGACATGAGAAGTGGTGGAAACCTGAAGAGGTGGGGACTAGTGGAGTAAGCAGGTAATTGGGGCCTCTGACCTTGAAAGGGATTAATGCTGGTCTCACAGGGTGGAGGTGTTTCTCAAGAGAATGAGTAATTATGAAAGAGTTGGGCTGAATCCCTCTCTGGCTTCCTGTCTGTCCATGTTATTGCTGTTGGACACACTCCACCATTGTGATACCTTCCACCATGATGCCTTCGGGAACTGAGCAGAAGCTGATGCCATGCTCTTGGATCCCCAAAACTGTGAGCTAAAATAAAATTCTTTACTCAGCCAAAGGTGTTTTGTCACAGCAGTGAAAAACTGACTAATATATTCTTGTATGTAACAAACCACCCCATAACCTAGTAATTTAAAGAAACAACTATTTATGTAGCCACAATTCTAAGAGCTGTCAATTTAGGCTGGGCTCAGCTGGGCAGTGCCTTTGGTCTTGATTTGAGAGATAGATGGGGTTGTCCCTGCTCTCCACAAACTCTCAGCCTCCGTGAGTCTCTCATATCTCTCTAGCATGTTCTCAGGTCAAGGCCATAGTGTAAACACAGGAAATTTTGCAATTTTGTGGAGGTAGGTAAGTGGTCCTGAGGCCTAAGCTCAGAATCAGCCCTCTGTCATGTAGGCTGCAGCCTATTGGCTAAAGTAAGTCATAAAACCAACCCAGAGTCAGAGAATACAGAGACCATAGAGTTACAAAGGTAAAGAGTATGGATTGAAAGAGGTCATATTGATGATGTCAATATTTCATCATTCCAACTGTTGCTTCATTACTACAGTCCAAAGCACTGTAGCTGGAGGGAGAATCCAGATGGTGGTTGATAGGAGGCAAGATGGTAGCCGGGGAGACTAAAATGTGTGAAATTCAAAGACTGTAATGAAGAGTGAAGTGGGAGACTCAGCAACAGAAGTGGAAGCCAGGAAGAATAAATGAAGGAGGGCTGAGGATTGGCCCAGGCAGGAGGCTAAAACATTTCCAAAGAGAGAACATTGTCAACCATGAACAAGAGTTTGGTGAGGTGCACAATAGCTGGTCCCATATTTATCCCAGAGTCCTTTGCTGCAACCCCACTCCCTATACCATTTCCACTTGGCAGAAAGGCTGTGGTTTGGGGAAAAATCCATTTTTAAAATTCCTTTTAGTAAGGCCTTGGAATATAGACAGACTCTATATGCAAAAATCCACTTTAGGCATTTATGGTATTACCGTTAACATTATGTGTTATTCTTAAACACTGAATTAACTGAAATCATTTAAACCAAAGGAAATGGAACTTGTGGGTGTCCCAATTCCTTTGCTCAGTGATTTTCAATTTACTTTAATAGAAGAATGCTTCTTCTAAAAAATAAAACTTTACATGGAGCTCCAGTATGGAAAACAGATGAAATCATCTCTTAACTATATGCATGTATTTCCCAAGCTCTTTTTTTATGACACTTATTTAAACAACCATCACTAAAAAAAATTTTTCTTTTCCTGATGAAACAATAACTCAAGAGTTTTGGATAAGACTCATAGTCTTTAAAAAGCTTCATCATCTAATATATCTTGGCATTTTGAGTTGTGCTGTGTTAAGAAAAATCTTTATTCACACAGAACATGGTGATAATCACTTATAGAGTTTCATATGAGAGTAACAGTACTGCTCTGGGTTAAAGAAAAATTCCACTACAGGGCTATAGGCTTCTAATCAATGACAGATGCACATTTCTAAGATAGAGAGATGGATAGATAGATGACATATGATAGATAGATAGACAGACAGACAGACAGAAGTTGGATTTATTTTAAAGTTCACACATGCACACAAAGTTAACGCTTTGGTAGTCACTTTTGCATGTAAATTGGTTATTTGATGGAATGGAGTATGGAAATTATTTTTAATGTTGTTTTTTCTTTTACATTAACTTATCCCCTTTGTTGTGATGATTGCCCTTCTGCAAAACTACTCATCATTCCCTAGAACACACTCGAAAGGAATGGAAAAGGTCACAATGTAGACAGGTTGTGGTCTTGGAAAAAATCAAGCAAAGAAGGAACCTGGACTTTGGGGCCATATTTGCATCCCAACTCCATCTGTGTCACTTACCGGCAGTGTGACCTGAGTTGTATTCTTTAATCTTCTTTGGCCTTAATCCCTCCCTCTCTACAATTAGGAGTCTCATTTTTCTTTCATCAGTGGTTGTGAGAATTGAAACAAGACATGCCATATGGTTGTGTTTAGTGTACAGCACGTGCTTGTAGACCATTAATAAATGTTCCTCCTTTCATCTCAGCCCTGCTCCATCTCTCCTTATTTGAGGAGTGAAAGTGAGATCAGATCTTTGCTTTGCTCAGACGTTTCACTAGATGCCCCCAAGTTCTAACAGCATCAGCCTGTCAGGTTGTATCCACGATGTTTGTAATTCAGGTAGCAAATTGATTTTTGAAAGCACTCTGGGCCTGCTCTGTCCATGTAGGATAAGCTCCAAGCATTAATTATGCACCAATATTGATGTTTCTATCTGACAAGGTCTAATGTCACCATATTCAAATCTGGCTGCTTCCTTGTTAGAAGACCCTTCAAAATGTGGCCTTGGAAGAGACAGCATGTGTCACCTGCAATATTCGAGGTGTTCCAGGATTCAAGCCCTCAATTAGAATTAAAGACAATTTTGTGCGTCCTTGTCCTGAGCCTTAAGAGAGTGAGCTGGTGTGATTCAGAAAAGTGGTTTGAGTTGCAGCTGCATCAAGCATTGCTCGAAAGAAACCAATCAAATAAATATTCTTCAGGCAAACTACACACAGTGGTGATATAAACAATTTGAATACATTTGGACTTGCTGCATACACAAGTCAGGTATTACAGTTTGTGTTTGGAAGCCTATCCGTTTGCTAATTAGCATGATCAACCACAAATATCCAGCCAGGTCTGCCTGATTTCACAGAATCATTAGAAAAACTGGGATCAACTTCTTTCTAAAGGGGACCTAGAGTCATGCAAATACCAGTGACTTGGACTTGAACTGAGCAAATAAACTATGGAGGATGTCATTCTAAAGTTCTTATCGGATTCACTTAAATCATCCAACAAATAATCATTTTGTTCTGATTGCAGGCCGGGCACCCTTCTAGACACTGGGCACACAATCAGGCCACAGAGACCAGACTGCTCATGTGCAGTATTTATTCCAATGAGCATCTTTAAGATGTTCTGATTTCCAAAACTTTGGCTAAGATGACTTCGCAAGGCAAAGAGAGGCAGCTGAATGAGTCTTTCCTACGAATTTAGGATTTTCACTAATTTAAAGGAGTTGTTAATTCTATCTCAAGCAACTGCTAAGAAACACACTCGAGAGTTTGGAATATAATCAATGTTTCTCTCATATTAAGTGAGTTGTACTATGGATGTTTTCCTGATGTCTGAGAAATTGTAGGAGGACTCTTGAGAATAATTCCTCTCCTTCCTCTTCATTCTGCATTTTCCGAAAGAGAAGAGAATAAGAGAGTAACTAATGCTTATTTTCCCACTAAAATAAAAAGGGTTCTTGCTTCTGGGAATGAATAGTTCACATTAGTGATGCTGTAGGTATTTGAAGAATGAAGGGGGGGTGCATACCCTAAAATATTTTCTTCTCCATTTTTTTCTTTGTTTCTCCTTCTTACAACATTTTAAGTATGTGCCTCATTTCAGGTACTGTATGAGTTTTGGAGAATGCAGACAAAATATAACATGGTCTTAATATTCAAGAAATTCACAGTCTCATATTTTAAAATTTTTTTAAAAATGTTAGTAAATTAAATCAATGTAGTATAGGGCTTACAATTCATTTCTTTTGGGAATCATAGTGTAATGGAAGGAGTAATGAACTAGATATCTGAAGATTTATTTTTGAGTCTTTTCTGGGTCACCTGGTGACACCACTGAACCCCTCCATTTCAGTCTCCTCGTCTGAACATAGATTTCCCAGAATTGGTTGTGAGGATTATTTAAAAGTGTTGATGGGAAATGTGATGAAAGCAGCACTTCCCACATAGAAGAAATGGAGCACGATGGTCATAATTCCTGTAGACCTTCCGCTCTGAGAGCTGGGAGTAATGGTGATAACTAAAGTAGCTAAATATTACTCTCAGTCAGGCAAGACCTGATAGTAAGTAGGGCAGCCTGTGAGTTCACTGGAACACTGATTACAGAAGACCCTGCGCACCCTGGCACCAAGGGCAGATCAGATGCAGGCCGAGTACCCATAGGGACCTCTGCGTGGGCCTCCAGCCTAGGCCGCGCCCTATTAGAAAGTCTATCCTTGGGGGCGCAGGTTCTTATACAGGTATTAACAGTGATTCCTCAGATCTGCTCTTTCTTGCTCCATGTGTACGGTGCCTTAGTTGGGAAACACAGGAGAGGCAGGCTGAAGAGCACAGTAGGTTCCAAGCATTTCTGGGTCCTTTGTTGAAACTTCACCCCAACAAACCAATACCCGTCTTAGGCACCTACTATCTATTGGGCATTTCAAATACATCTTTGCTATCAAAACTCTCCACCAGAGCACAGGAGACCCTCGTATTAAAATCCTGTTTCTTCTCAGTAGCTCTGTACAACTTTTTCCTCTGCCAGGAATAGAAAAGGCATCCGATCTCTGATTTGTTCAAGTTTTAGCAGAAGGTGTTATTTAAGAGGCTGGATGACTTGCTTTGTGATTCAAAGTTTGTCATGTTTAATTCCAAGCATTTTAGTGCTTTGGATATACTTAAGGAAAGGACCAGTGGGGATCCTTCCTTTTATTCTCCTCTCCATCCTGCTCTCCCCATTTCATTTATTTTCCTTCCATACCTTGTTCTGAAAAGTACTTGAGGTATCTGGCCGTACTTCTTTGTTTGCATTTATAGTGGTGGGACATAGCTGGCTGTTGTATGACAGAATGGTGGCTAACACTGACTGCATGTTTACTATGTGTAAGGCTCAGAGATAATAACTTCATCTATATCATTTCCTTCTCTCCTTTCAATAGCTTGGTAAGGAAAGTTCTAGCACAATCTTTTATAAAAATAAGAAATGGGGGTCAAAGGTGGTAAATCACATGCCTGAAGTCACCCAGAACAAACTAAACTTTAAACTCAGGGAGTCTTTTCTAGAAGCTTCCAATGGAATCCAGGACTCAGAACCATTTGTACCAGCCAGGCAACAATCTGTACCACCAAATGTCTTCCCCGTGACCCTCTCCACAAGTCTCTGCTTGACGTCAAAATCTGTAGAGATGCCCATGTCCCCAAGTATTGACAGGATTTTTCTATACTTAGGAGAAGTTTTGAGGTAGAAAGAGGGAGTCCCCCTGCATAGGAAGAGCTGCCCGCCCAGCCGTCTGCCCATCCCTCTTCCCTTGGCACTGCCCCTCCGTGACTTTAATGGAGACCAAGTCAACACTGCACCCCTGAATCCATGTTTTCTTAATGAAGTCAGCAGGAAATAAGTCAAAAATGCAAAATTCCGTCTTCAGAATTTCCCCCAGAGACCCCCACACGCTCAGGGTCAGGGGACATCCTTCCCAGCTGAGCAGTTAGATGTTTATACCTCTTAGAATAATCATGAAAGTCCTACCAATAAATAACAATCCATGACCCTTTCCCATTTATGACGTCTTTTTATCCCATTTGCTTATGTGAAGTTGGGCCTTCCCAGTTTTTCTCTGAGGTGGGAATGATTGTGATGCTGCTTCTTTAGAAGATATTTAGACAGAGAGCTTCAGCCTTTTGTTATGGTGACAGTGCAGACCTGTGAGCATCCAGAGATCGTTGCTGAAGGAGGATCATGAAGGAGGTCAAAGAAGACAGGAAGAACACACGTCTCAATTAAGAACTCTTGAGTTGTCCTGATTCTTCCG
Organism: Spermophilus citellus; assembly: GCF_964194105.1. NCBI lineage: Eukaryota > Metazoa > Chordata > Mammalia > Rodentia > Sciuridae > Spermophilus > Spermophilus citellus. The sequence continues at coordinate 15,087,094 of NC_138183.1, read as the reverse complement.
TGTATTGGACATGTGACCTTTTATCCCAGCATGGTCATAGTGTGATGATTACAAGTACCTTTTGAAGGACTTGTGACTTTGAGCAAGGAGTTTGCTTCTAGAAGCCCAGCCGTCTCCTCTGTCTGGCAGGTGACAAGCCTCCACCTCTCAATCCTACATAGACATCTTGGATATGTGGGATACAAGGTGCCTCTGAAATTTCACATATGAGACATTGCAGAAATGCCCAGAAATATGATTAGATTATGAGAGCTGTAACTTAATCAGAGGATTAATACGTTTGATGGATTCATAACTTGAAAGGACTCCCGTACTGAGTGGTGACTCTAGGCAGGTTGGGTGTGACTGGTGGAAGTAGGTCACTGGGGCAAACCTTTGTGGTTTATATTTTGTCCTTGGCAAGTGAAGATCTTTCTCTCTTTCTGCTCCCTGGCTGTCATGTCCTGAACTGCTTTCCTCCTCGGCCATACCCTTACACCATGATGTTCTGCCTCATTTTAGGCCCCAGAACTATGGAGTCAGCCGACTGTGGACTGAACCTCTGAAACCGTGAACCATCTTCTAAGTTGTCTTGCCAGGTATTTTGGAGTCAGCAACACAAAAGATGACTAACACAGTAGAAGATTCAAAAAGATAAGGTATCTCAAATGCCCGCAACTGTGCCTGGAGATAGACGGGGATTGAAATTGTTGATTTCTTTCATGCTTTTCTAGAACACAGTATGTTCTCAATAAACCCCTGAGGAGATACTAGTGACCTCAGGTACGGTGAGAGTTACATACTTTGTGATGGATAAGTATATCTCCCTACTAGAAGGAAACCCTTAGATTTGAATCTCTTCTCCTCCACTCTTAGAGAATAGAACAGCAAGTATTTTAACCACTCCAAGACTCCTGTTACCGAATCATGGGTTATTTTGAAGAGAAAAGGCAAGTCAAAGGCAAAGTACAGTGCCAGACACACACAGTGGCCATCAGTCAGTCAGGACAGGTGGAGTCGCTCCCCTCCGTCTCCTCTTGTTAAGATGATGGCCTTTGAGAGCTTGGGGACACCCCTGCAATCCAGTCTCACCATGCCCCTGACATCATCCACACATCAGCCAGAAGTATCCTGTAGTGTCAAAAGTTGCGCATACATTTGGACAATGTCTCCAGTTTCTGAGCAATTGCTTTCTACCTCTGCCATTGCCTGGGACACAGTGATCATCACCAAGGCCTTCAGCAGGCCCCTACTTCTACAGAAATCCAAACTATGGCAATGAATGGACTCAGGGCTGGAAGCCACTTTTGCAGGTGGGAAACCAGGTTAAAGGAGATGTGAGGGAACCGCCTGGTGGACGGATTTCCCCTAGTATTCCCATGGTGCTACTCTGGGGGCTCCCAAATGAAAAAGTCAAGACACCAACAGAAAGAGTTGAATGTATACTGAGAAAGGCACAGGGCAGAGATATTCAGAGAGCTCCCACATCCCTTAGAAGTCCTGCCCATTTTACAGGGAGTGACTTCCCCAAGGTTACAAAAGAGGTAGACCTCTCCAAAGAGGACCACTGTGACACCCAACTCCTGGGGACCTTCACTGACATGGATTACAAAGGCAGCCCTAAACCTCGGCAGCCCTATGTCTCTCATTTCCCATACTCTCTTCCTCTATCAAAGTGCACACTGCTTATGAATTGTAAGTAACTCTGCTTCCTGGTAAGATCACCTGTCCTCTGTCTTGACAATACTCTCAACAGGAGGGAAGAAGGAGCAAGAACTCTTTCTTCCAACATTCACAGCCTCCTCATCAGGACGAGGAAACCTTCAGGATAAGTGTCACCATGCACCACATCCCTGGACTTGGAGTCGTTGCTGACAAGCAAACTCTCATCTCCACACTGCTCTGGATACCCCAACCCCGTCTCCAGCTCAGCAGTCCTTCCACAGCGCCCTCTGCACATCAGCAAGATCCGGGTGTCTCAACGACTTCTCTCATGACCCCCTTGTGCAGCCTTGGTTTACTTGAAATATAGCACACTCCCGGGGACATTTCTTCTCCACGCCCTCGCTGTCACTATGCCAGGAGAAGCTGGGAATCCAACGTGCAGAACTAAACTGTGTGAGAGACAATGGAGAGCTCATCCACGATGGGATTTAGATATGATGGGGTGGATCAATACACAGGTACTGGAAGACAGTCACTTCTGTTTGAATTTCCACTCTGCTGTTCCTGAGAAGACCAGAAACTACCTTTACACTTCTGAAGCTAGTGGCACGCATAATAGGTACAACAGGTTTACTGTAAAGGAAAAACGTCTCCTTTTCCCCATTACTTTTTCTAGATCATTCTTTTTTTCTACAAACACACATACTAGCATTGAAGCTTATTCCATTATATTATGCCCACTCCTTGTTCCTGTCCTCTCAGATGCTCAGCTCATGACTCCTTATTCCTTGAAGTTCCGAGCTCTATAACAATATCACTGACCAATTTTCAAAGGGAATAAACCTGTGGAAGCAGCGTGAGCATCTACCTTAAAAATTCCTACATTCTTTCCATTGTACAGGTGAAAAGCCAGGAGCTACCCTTGGTTCCTTTCTCTCTTGCTCTGGATCAAACTTCAGCAAATTCTGTTGACTTTCTTTCAAAATTACGTCTAGAGTGTGACTCTTCTCCACCTCCACTACCACCTCTTTGCGCTCAGCTACCAGTTTCTTCTCCTTTCCAAATCATGGTCGTGTCACTCTAACTCGTCTCAGGCTTCCATCTTTGCACCCACCCCGTTCCCTACACAGCAATCAGAGTGAATTTATTTTTTGTATTTTGTATTTTTATTTTTTATTTACATATGACAGTGGAATGCATTCCAATTCTTATTACACATATAGAGCACAATTTTTCATATCTCAGGTTGTATACAAAGTATATTCACACCCATTCGTGTCTTCATACCTGTACTTTGGAAAATGATGACCACCACATTCCACCATCATTGCTAACCCCCTGCCTCCTCCCTTCCCCGCCACCCCTCTGCCCTATCTGGAGTGCATCTATTCCTCCCTTGTTCCCCCTTTCTACCCTACTATGAATCAGCCTCCTTATATCAAAGAAAACACCCAGATGGAAGAATGATGGAAGTTTCGAGTACATGTCAAAAATATCTAGAACCCCTTGATATTTTTTATTCTTCAAATCAAAGAGGGTAAAGACCCTAAAAGAATTTCAGTTCTGATTCTCATCCACTATATGAAACCCAACCTGTCAAGGCACCACGGTGAACCTCATTTTTAACCAGTGAAAATGGTACTACCAATACTAGCCTTTCTCCATTAAAAGTGACGTACCCTCCTCGTAAAGATCATACAAGATGATACAGGACAAAGCGCTTTGCAACACATAGAAAAGTTTAAACTACCATTCACCTAAGCACTTTATTTTCACCCAAATGTGTGGGAAAATAGGAAATAGTCATAAATGGAAGAAATCATTTGCAAAGGCGTCCGTCTCAAAGGAGAGACAAGATCGAGCTCCATTTCCACCGACTTTCCAGTCTAATGACCTAGAATTCACTGCTCTGCTTTTATTCTCCTCCCAAGGTGCTACAGCCCACGTGGAAATGTCTGATAAACTGGGAGCTCTTTTGATGCATGGGAAAAGAAGATGCTTTCTATTCCAAGCACCCATATCTTTTTCTGAATATTTTTCTTCATATTCTTCTGGGGGTTTTGATCTCACATTATTTCTCTTTTGATTTGAAAGATTGAAAAAAAAAAAGTCTACAGGACTTTTCAACTATTTATCACAGAAGGCATAAGGCCTGGTTTCAAAGTTGATTTCTGGATTTCTGCACTTGCTCATGCACGTCGGAAATTGGTCAGACCTCCAGAGAGGAGAGCACCGTGAGAGTCCAAGGACATGTCTGACTGACATGAGGGACCTCAGATGTTCTGACCTGGACCTTCGTTTCCAAGCTGCAGCTGTGGTGGGAAGGACAGGGCTGCTGGGAAACTCCTCCAGCCACCTGACTCTTCAGTACGGTCTTTGACCTCTACCACTTTTTTACCAAAAAGAAAAAAAAAATCATGCCTTTATTTTAAAACATTTAAATATTATTTCTCTTCAGGCATGACTACCTAATACCTATTTTGTGAGGGAAATATAATAAAAGCTGCAATGATAGAAATTATTCACTTTTCACAAAATAAATGGTACCCAGGACTCAGACAGCCTGAGTTCAAATTCTAGCCTAGTCTCTTGCTAAACCTGGGTTGTTCAATAAGTCTTTTGACCTGTATGAGCCTGAATATCTTCATATGTAAGTGAAGTGATAATAAAATGCTAACCTTACAGTGTTCTGATCCATGGAAGGTGCATACACAGAGCCTAGGCAGATCTGTCCGTGATTTAATGAGAATAGGATCGTGTTCTAAACACAAGCAAAAGGTAATATAGTTCCTGCCTTCATATTCTAAATGGGGAGCACAAACTTCAAATAGTCCCATAAACATATAATTACAAACATGCCAAGTGGATTATGTAGGTTGCCTTTCCAAAACCAGCCCTAACCCACCACCATTGTGTGGCAGCCATATGCCTTGGGGTGAAGCTGGGAACGGGGCCCAATCTCAGCTCTTTCAATGCACCCTCAACAGCCCAATTCAATCTGTGCAAGAACCATTCATCATCATTCTGACTGACTCGGAGGTGAGCATGTGACCAAGACAGTCTTACCCAGGGAAGCCCAGGACTTTCCCAGTGAGGAACAGGCTCCCTTTCTTGTCACTGGATGGGGCAGAGAAAATGTTGGACCCAGATGTTGCTATCAGTCATTTTTTAACCACAAAGGGAGGCAAGCTTAGGAAAAAAAATACCAGTAGAGGGTAGAAACAACATCTATAAAGAAAATAAATTTGGGTGATGTTATTGAGACATTGGCTCTACTTCCCTAAAACTTACCAGATCTTGAGAACATTCAGACAAAAACCATCATAAGTAACAAAAAGATGAATAACTCAGCTGGGAATGATGGTACACTCCAGTAATCCCAGCTAGTTGGGAGGCTTAGGCTGGAAGATCTCAAGTTTGAGGCCAGCCTTAGCAACTTAGACCCTGCCTCAAAATATAGAAAATTTTAAAAGGCCTGTGGATATAATTTAAAGCCCCTGTGTTCAATGACCCATACCAAAAAAAAAAAAAAAAGACCTCACTTAAAAATGCAATAAGAAAAGGATCTGAGTAGAGATTTCTCCAAGGAACATATAAAAACAGCCCAATAAGCCCATGAAAAGATGCTTGATATCATTAGTCATGAAGGAAATGCAAAGCAAAAGTCCACACTGAGTGACTGAAGTTCAAAAGTCAGATACTCACAAAGGCTGGGAACACATGGAGGAATCAGAATCCGTGTACCTGACTGCTGGGAATATACAATAATATAGCAACCACAAAAGAGAGTCAAGCCATTAAACAGAGCTACCATATAACTTACCAATTCCTTTCCTGCTTCATACACAGAAGAAATGAAACTTGTCCACCCAAGGACTTGTCAATGAATGTTTGTTGAAGCGTGATTTGTAATAGCCAGGAGCTGGAAGCAACTGAAGTACCTATCGACTTGAGGAATGCCTAAGAAAAATGTGGTGGTATATCCACACAGTGGAATACTATTCAATCATCAAAAGGAATGAAGTCGTAATATTTGCTGCAAAATCATTATCCTAAACCAAAGAAGCCGGTTGCAGAAGTTCACTTATTGCATGAATCCATTCATTCATATGATGTATCCAGAGTAAAGAAATCTCTAGAAATCAAGAGTAAATCAGTGTCTGCTTCATTTGGGGAAGTATGGGAGGATAAGCATTGACAACTAAGAGGAACAGGATCTCTTTTTGAGATGATGAAAATGCAAAACTGTGGTGATGATCGCACATATCTATGAATACACAAAATGTGTGAAATCTATGTATGTGCTTTAAATGGACCAAGGTATAGCATGTGAACAACTAGAAATAAATCCTCTTTAAATCTGTTAAAACAAGTTATTTATTCTTTTTTTATCATTTGTCCGTTTCTATTGGAGAAGCCATTAGAAAGCGAGCCCTCAACAGACACTTCTCAGAAGATGATACACGATCAGTCAACAAATGTATGGAAAAAAACGTTCAGCCTCTCTAGCAATTAGAGAAATGCAGATACCACTGCTCTAAGATGTCATCTCACTCCGGTCAGAACGGCAGCTATGAAGAATACAAAGAACAATAAGTATTTTTATTCTTTAAGCCGTTTTGTATGGAGCATCAGCAACTTGCAACTCAACGATTTCTAAGTGCTGCGAATGAAAACCTCGGGGGCTGTGAGAGTGTGTATCCTGTGGGGAACAGGGCTCCTGGGGGGAGAAATGCTCTTCTATACCAAGCCCTGGAAACTACCATCTCCCCCTGCCCCCTGTGTCCGTAGAGGGTATTGCTGCCCTCACCTGCAGGCAGCTCTAGGTTCCACTCAAACAGGAGGGAGGAGAGGCAGACCCTGAGCAGCTCCGGGGGTCCTCCAGCACACCACTCCGGCTCTGACGACTGCAAGTGTCTCCTCGGTGCACCCCAGCTCCTTTCTAAAGACCTTTTCTCTCTCCCTCCAACCTCGTGTGTCTGTGTTCCTAAAAACTTAACTCAGTATTTTTCCGATCATCTGTCCAGGATCCCAAGTCCTACCTAGGTCTGGGCCTTCACTTTCTCTAGCAATTGTCCTCTGTAAAGTGAAAGAAATGACGCAAGTCGGCAACCAGCCTGTAACACCTGCCCTGGAGGATGCTTCCTTCCCTTTCCTTCCACCTGCAGCTGACTCCCTGGACATCCAGGTGGCTCCCATCTTCTGGCTTGGTCCCTCCAATCCACCTTTTGGACTATTTTATTTATTTAATTTTTTAAAGATTTTTTTATTGTTTGAAGCAGACTGCTTGTTGAGTTAGTCCCAGTTATAACCTTGCTCACTGGATTTCCAGGGCTTCGACTCCAGTATGCTCAGTCCGTTCCCACCCCTCCATCACCTACCCCATCTGACAATAAACCAAGGCTGGTGATGCCCAATAAAATAGCCAAATGCATCTGCCAGACCATCAACCTTAGTCTCCATCCCCAAGGGGCAGGGAACTTCTCTTCTGCTTCCTTTACACCTACATACAATAATGCAAAGACCAGCACGAGATAGATCCTTAGTAGATGAATTCCCCCACACTGTATTGAAATTACTGTGTAAATGTCTGCTTCACCTTCTGTACTGGAACCTGCCCTGGGGCAGTGCCTCTGTCTGAGTGTCTTTGTAACTCCAGAATCCTGCACGCAGCCTGCATTAGAGTGTGGCACTCGATGCACGTTGGTTGGGTGTGTTACCTCTTCCATGAAGTCAATTACCTGGCTTCGTAAGGTTCCCTCTGAACACTCCCAATATCTCATGCGAAACATCTTGGACACACACACACACTCAGTTCTGCCTTCGCTGTGATGATTTGTGCAAATGGCCTTTCACTCCCAAGAGATGGTGGGCTCTTCTGAAGGTGGAGGTCCCAACTGATTCATCTTCCAGGACTCCTACTGGTGGGACAGAATAAAATGCATCATAGAAGCTCTGTAAACACAGCTGTTGGATAGCAGGTGGATGATGGAATGACCAGGAGGACAGTGAGGATTACTTAGAGAGGGAACAAAGCCCTGGTATCTAGAAGATTAAACGTGGTCTGACCCACACTGAGTTTTCCCTAAATTGATGTGACACTGGGATCAAGATGCATCAGTAGATCTCTTGTTTGTTTAATCTCCTGCTCCCAGCAAACCTCCCATTCTCTGGACGTTCTCAGAGAACAGTGCTGGTACCTGGTGCGTTCTCTCCTGCACCCTCAGTGTGTAACTCGTGCTAAGCACTCAATAAGCGTGTTGACAGCTGGACACTCAGGCTCCCCAGAACTCCTCAAGGTCCTAGGTCTTCCTTCCACCTGTTTTAATCCTGAAAAGAGCCCTGGAAGCCCTTTGCCTCCCGGGTTGATAAGGACACAATCACGGTGGCGATCAGCCTCCTGCAGCGCCCCCACCCCACCCCACTCCCCCTTTATGCTCCTCCAACTGGCTTGAATCATTTAATCTGCAGTTAATTCAGAAGCATCCAAGCCAGGCTCGGATATATCGGATGATCAAGATAAACGGCTGGAGTATTTTTATGAGTAAAATCTCTTTGGATTTCAGTACATAAATCATTTGTTGTGGAATCGCTCATTGTCTTTAGGCAAAGCTATAACATGAGGGAAAATTCTATCTATCTATGAACCCAAAGTCAGGGGATTAGGAACAGTTTGAAGGAAAGAGACTACAATATAAAAAATAAGATTTATCGCTTAATATTCTTCTTACATATATCCCTCCACCCCTTTCTCTTACTTACTTTTCAGCATGGAATAGGAATTCAATTTCATGTTTGTTCTACAGAATCACAGGAGGAAGCAGATCTTCAGAGGGAGAATTCAGACAGTGCTATGGCTCCATACCAATCCACCCTGTCCCTCCAGATCTCAGGCCTTCCTTGAGGACACAGGCTAAAGCCCATACCTCCCTCTGTTCCTCTGTAGTTTCCATTGGTATTAATTTGATTACTCTTTTACAGTTTTATTTGTTTATTTGCTTATCTGTATGCTTAATATCTGTCCCTCTCTTAGACAGCAAATTCCCTTATGTGGGGATTATGGCTACAGTTTTTTTCTTTTTTTTTTTTTCACTGTGTCTTCAAAACCAAACACAGTACCTGGTATAAAACACATGCTGAGCAAATATTTGTTTTAAATAAATATATGATAAGAACTTCCCTTGCTCCTTTTCGGAGTTAATCTAGAAAGCCCACCACAGAAAAAGGAAGCTCTATTTAATTCTCTCGAGTATTTTTTAAATATTATTGATTAGATATGAAAGGTTATCATATCTTTTAAATAAAATAATTTTTTTTTCTGTGCAAATGATTGCAAACGTTACCTCTTAACAATGCCACAGTGTGGCAAAATGGGTATTATCCCCATCCTTGGATCTTGGAAGATTCTTCAATGGCTTTTTTCCAAGCATCAGTCGCCAATGGTGGAGACAAGATTAGAACTCACATATTTTAACTCCCAAGTTCAGCTTCTTGCCAGTGTGCTCTGTACTATCCCTTTTGAAAACCCAAGGATGTAGGAGGAGGTGATTTCATGCTGGAAAAAAATTTTTTTTCTCTTTCCTGACTTTCCATCAGTAGAAGGAACAAAAGAGCTACAAACAGCAGCAGACCAAAGAGCGGATTATGCTTTCCTTTTCTCTTTAAAATTTGCAGAAAATCCAGCAGACACAATGCTGGACATGGTCAGTGTTTTTTAGACTGTGTTAGCATCTGACTGCAAAAGGATTTTTCAGACAACCTTGCAGGAAGCCAGCCCCTGGGGCCAGGTCCTGCTCTGTATGAGATTCATCTTTTGGTGCATTGATCCCAGAGGCAAGGATGAACTTCCAACAAGCGCTAACAAAGGCACATGGACAGATGCATAGCCACACAGGCACCCATACACATGGCTCATGCGCGCCACACACACACACACACACACACACACACACACACACACACACTCATATTTGAACTAAGACTTATTCCCAAATGGACTCATGTATATGGTTTCACAAACAGGCAATCTCATCCTCCTTCCCCTTCACAGTAAGCATCCATGAATGCACCAATTCCTGCACACCTGCACAAATGCCTCCTCTCGAGTGCTGAATAATACCCAGGCTGATACATTTTAGGTCTATTTTCCCACTTGACTCCCCAAATAATCCACATATTATTCGATTTTAAAAGTATGTTGTCAACCCAATCATTTCATAGAGATCCTTAACCTGTGCCTCATCAGATGAGTTTCAAAGAGTCTCCCACCTACCCTGAAGCTAAGTGCAAAATAAGGTCTATGTCGCCGGGCACTGTGGTGCATGCCTGTAATCCCAGCAATTTATGAGGCTAAGGAAGGAGGATTGCAAGTTCATAGTCAGCCTCAGCCATTTAGCAAGGCCCTAAGCAACTTAGTGAGACCCAGCCTCAAATTGAAAAATAAAAAGGCTTAGAGATGGGGCTCAGTGGTAGAGCACCCCTGGGTTTAATCCCCAATCCCCCCTCAAAAAATAGGGTATATATGCTTTGTCCTAGGTGTTAATGTCCCTGTTTTTCATGCGTATGCCCCTTCTTGCAGCAAAAGATTTTGGAACAAAGTGGGGATCATCATCTCCTTGACCTGAAATGAGATAACAAAATTTATGAAGTTCCTTTTCCTCCTGTTCCTCCCTTGATTCACACATCTCCACCCTTGTAAATTGGCCCTTGCTATTCATGACTTCTTGCTAGGTGAAGACACTGGGCACAGACACTCTTAGGCTCGTGTCTACTCACACCCACTCACCCATCACTCTCCTGAGATGGAAAGAGAAGGGAAACCAACATCTGAGTTCACTGCCTCTGACAGAGAATGTCACTTGTGCTCTCCACCCGCAGCAGCCAAGAGGTCACATAGAGGTTTCGCATATGAAACCAACTCAAGCAACTGAAAAGTGATTAGTTTAATAAAAAATTTAGCAAGATGCTATCGATCATCAATATATATTGAACAAACTGAGCATAAAGTTTACCTAGTAGATTGTCTGGTCCATACTTAACAGCTAGGTAAGCAGATGTCCAAAGAAGCAAACCAATTTCTCCACCTGCTGCTTAGGAAGCTCTTTGTCTAGATGACCACGTGGCTCATTCACCAACTCGCTCCCTTCATTTCTTAGTACAAATATCTTACTGGAATCTGCACCTTGCCTGACCAACCATACAACCAAATATCACCCGCCATACTCTCTACTTACCCCCACACTCCTCCAGAACTTGCTTTGTTTTCCTCTTTAGCACTTATCATCCTGTGATATCTTATATATTTATTGGGTGATGTATTTAGTACATGTCTCCCTGGGCTAAGAATCAACCTCCATGAGGTAGAGACTTTGTACATATAACTTGCTGTTGCTGAAACCTACAAAAGACACTTGGGGAAACATCGATTTCATGAATAGAACCTTACCACAGAAACTACAGAAGAATCTGCAGGCTCTTCAGAGAAGATAAGTAACTCCACCAAAGTCACCCAGTCATTAAAGAGGTTCAAGTTAAAATCATCTTTTAATTACTATTTTTCTGCCACATCATCATTGCTTCCCAAATGTGAGTTTCATAAAATGTAAGTTTTCTTTGGCTCAACTGAGAAGTGTCCAGTAGGAAAGGAAAATTCTCTGCATGGTCCATGCTCCTTAAACAATAAGGAAATCACTGCCTTCTGTGACCAGGAAGTATGGAGACAGGATGAACTTCAGAGTCGGTTTGATTCAGGGCTCAGCAACATCACAACGGACCTGAATTATTTTGCATCTTTCTGTGTTTCATTCTGACTTTGGATTTTATCCCAAGTCTATGTATTGTCTGGGTTCAGTCACAAAAACTAGATACTCTACATTTTTAACTGAAATACTTTTTGAGACAATTACTGATTCACATGCAGTTATAAGAAAGAGTACAGAGATTTTCCTTGTACAATCTCCACCATTTTCTGCTAAGAGACCATTTTCTAAAACTATGTTGCCACATCACCACCATTGATATAATTAATCTGAGGCTCTTCTTCTAATTTCCCCCCATTTTACTTGTATTAGGGTGTGTGTTTGTGTGTATGCACATATGTGTGCACTAGTGTGTTGGTGTTGAGCTCTGTCAATACAATCTACATTTTATTACCCCCTTAAGTCCACGTATCTAACACCTCCATCAAGATACTTAGTATTTCCAAGATCTCAGGTATCCCTCACGTTGCGCTTACATCACCGTACCCACAGTTCCCTACTCTACCATCCTTAACACCTGGCAACCATGAATCTGTTCTCATTTTTAAAATTGAGAAAGCTTACATTTGTCTATAATCCATTGCAAAGTAATTCTTGTAAGGTACAAGGAAGTTTGTGTTGTTTGGCTTTCTTTGTTTATTTGCTGTGTGTGTGCATATATATGCTTTACCTACAATGTCCAATTGCTCCAGCACAAATTATTGAAAAGATTGACCTTATTCCATTAAACTAACTATGTATTTTGGTCAAATTCTATAGGTCATACCTGTGCATGTGTATTTCTATACTCTCTGTTCTGCCCCATTAATTTATGTATCTATGCTCCTACCAATGCTTCATGTCTTGATTCCTGTGGCTACATAGTAAGCCTCACTGTCAGGTTGAGTCATTAGTCATCATACCCTTCTCTGTCCAGATTTTTTTCTATATACATTTTAATTAACATTGCCTATGTCCACAGAAAACCTTACCAGGATTTTGATAGGAATTGCATTAACCTTATGGATCAATCAGTAACCTTATGGAAAGAATTAGTATCTTTATTACGTTGATTTGTCTAGTCCATGACACAATAATCTCTCCATTTATTTAGGTCTTCTTTGAGTCATTATTTTTTCTACTTTTTCAGCATAAAAGTCTAAATTTTGGTTTCTACATGTTCCTTTTTAATACACAGCAATGTGATTGATATTTTTATATATTGACCTTGCATTCTGTAATCCTGCTGAACCCACTTATTTGAGGATTTTTTAAAAAATTTTTTCTTTTCTTTTGTAAATTCTTTGGGGTTTTCTTCTGTAAGATCATTTAATTTCTTCATTTCTATGTATGAATTCCCTTGTCTTATTACATTGGATAGTATTTCTAGTAATAAATTGAATAAGAATGAATATCTTTGTCTTGTTCCCAGACTTATTAGAAAAACAATCTTTTACCTTCAAGTTTTATGTTAGCAATAGATTTTTTATAAATGCTCTTTATCAGCTTGAGAATATTTTCTTCTATTTCTAGGTTGCTGAAGGTTTCTATCATGAAGAGTTTAGGATTCTTTCAAATACTTCTCCTGTGTTAATTGATATGATCCTTGGATATTTTCTTCCTTAGTTTGTTGATATAGTAGATAACTGGCTAATTTTTTAACACTGATCCAGTCTTCCCCATCTGGAATAAATCTCAGCATGTTTTATATTTTGGTGATCTGACAAAGAAGTCCCATGGCTTTGCTCGTTTTCTTATACTTGGAAGGCTCAAATCTGGCTACTGCTAGAATTACTTAAGGATGGAGAGGTTAAAAAAGATTCCCAGTATCTCTCCCCAAACTGTTAAGACCCAAGTCTCCAAGGGTGACTCATTTTTAAATACAGCACTCAAGTGATTTTAAATACTACCCCCAACTAATTCTGATGATGACCCAAGTTTGGACTATCTGTCCTAAATACCATCTCCAGGCTGTCCCCCAAAAGAATCAGCATCCATACAAGTTTATACCTCTTGATTAGAAAGCACACCTGGAAAATTAAACTTCTGCTTTTGGATGAATGTTGGAGATTTCAAAAAGCTGCTTAGAAAGTACATCTCACATCTGCAACCTTTCATTTTCACTGGGCTGGGATGGCTCTGGGTTGGATGTGCATTTCCTTTTGCATATTAAACAAAATGGAAGCCCTAAAGGAGAGAGGGGTGGAAACATAGCAGTAAGAAGAATCTCCCTGAAACTATAAGTACAGAAATCACCACTTTCTTTCATTGACGAATACTACGTATTATTTGACTATCCCAAGGAATAATTCCTTCCATGATTCCACCAGCTTTCTTAGTCATTTCTATCTGCCCTGTGCTGTGAGCCCCTGAGAATATACAAATATTTCCATTCCTACTTACTGCCCTTTATGGTTTCTCAATTATTTCAACTCTAAGAGATGCTCTTTTTTTTTTTCTAAGAAAGAACATTCACACAATAGCGAAGGATCAGGAATATGAAGTCATTAGGCTTGGTGTTGAGCTGACTCTTTAATAAGCCTAGCTGTGTGATCTTATTACCCCATTCAACCTCCCTGAGCTTCAGACTTATCCTCTAGGGGATAAAGGGAGTTTCCTAGATGCTCTCAAGGAATCTCTAAGAGGATAATGAGATATTGGGCACAGATATATAAACTGAAAAATGCCACAGAGCCTTAGAATATTATGAATTCTTACCAAGGAGGTTTACGGGACTATGTTTTCATGAATATGTATGAGGCTCCCTATTGTTTAACAGAGAAACCCCATCTCTTTGACCAGCTTTTAGGGATGTTCAAGAGTTATTACCCATCTTCCTGCCCAATGCTGGGCGCTGGAGAAACGGTGATGAGACAACAGATACCCTGTTGGGCCTCATGGGGCTTGGCATATGGCAAGGAAAACAGAAATAGAGACTGAATCATTATGGTATAAGTGTGGACAGAGTGTGGACAGAGTGTGGACAGTGGCACAGCAGCTGAGGAGTGTAAGTAGCATGTGGACAGAGGGTCAGACCACATGCTAGTGGGACGGCGGAAGGACCTTCCCAAGGAGGTGGCTTCTAAGTTGAGTTACGATCAGTGAGATCAGGAGCTGGAAGGAGATAAAAAGGTCCTACATCTAGGGATCAGCAAGAGCTAGAATGCATATGACGCTGGGACATCAGAGAATTCAGAGGTCAATGAGGCCAGAAGTTCAGAGCAAGGATCAGAGGGGCTGAGTGGCTGGAGACTTAGTCAGGGCCCCCTAAGCTCCAGACAAAGTGGCAGAGCCAACAATTCTCTGTTCACTAGGCACTGGACACTGTCTTCTGTCACCTTGCTTTCCTTCAATTGGACTCTGTCCTTCATTGCCAGCCATTTCCCTCCACTTCTGATATACAGAGTCTACCCTTCCAATTCCAGAGCCACTATACACACATTCAAAATGCCTGCTGCAGGCATTGCAGGCACTGAAGGCCCCTCCTCCCGCTCCCTGCACGGGCACCACGAGCAGGCACCCAGCCTCGGTCCCCTCTTTGTATGTTGCGCACATCAGCTCCCTTGGGGGTGAGGCTGTGGCACCCCATCTTCATCTCCACACTCCCCAGCTTTTTACTCTGACATACGCCCACCTCTGCTGTCTCTTATTATGCCACACACCTAGCAGAGTTAATAAGCGTCTGTCAGGTTAATTAAGTAATAGGGTAGAGAAAAATGTTAGTTGAACAACAGGGTCCCACCCCGAGAAGAACGCGATCTCAGCCCAAAAGCTGAAGTGAGCCCAGAGGATCCAGCACCTGGATTCTGTCACCTAACTCCATTCCTTGCAGGTGGGTCTCACGTAGCCCACTGAATGAAGATATGAGCAGCAACTGGGGTCATTAGCCAGTGTAGGACATCCATCCGCCGGTGCTATCTGTAACTTTGTGGACACTAGTGAAACACCCAGCAGGGCAGACCTGTCTTCCTGCAGCAGCAGCCCAGGGGACTTCATGATTTTCACAGGCATTTCCCAGCCCAGGCCCCAAGTAAGAGCCACGGCTCTCACAAGACTTCACCTTGTTATCAGTGGCTGCCCGGCACTTCCCAACACAGGCAGCTGTTGGCACCCTGTGGACAGCCACGTCTGGGGACGGCTGCCTTGTTCTAAATCTTGTCAGGGGACAACTACACCCTGACCCTACCAGTTCAGGGGGTCAGGACAGTGTTGTGGGCACTCTGTAGCCTCTGTCACCACTGAAGATCACTTCAAGTGCTATGAGAGAGACAAATGCAACCTGCCACCAGGACTGGCTTCTCCCACCACAGAGGCCTCCCACTGGCTGCAAGGAACTCACCTTCACCCCCAGTATATGCATTCAATTTTAATGTGAACTTTTTAAAAATTAATTTGTATGGTTGACAGTATGCAGAGTTGGAATGTGGGAAGAAGCTGGCATTTGTGAATCAGGGGACTGTATCTGCGCTCTGAGACTCACATCAGCTTTGTAAACAGGGAGGTCACTCCTCAACTCCAGTCTTCATTCCCATTTATAGAAAGAGGAAGAAGAAATCAGTGACTCCCACAGCTCCAACATTCCAGCAACTTCCATTGCCAAGTTGACAAAAAAAAAGCACCTACTGTGGGTCAGGGACTGTACGGGGCCTGTACACATACATTATCTCCTTTAGCCTTATAGCTTTGTAGAGTCGATTTCAACATTCCCAGTGGTCTGTTTCCACCAAGGAAATGGCAGGGTGATCATGGCAGGATGTGGTTTTTCTGAAGTGGTGTAGATATCAAAGTCAGTCCTGAAATTAAAGCAGGTGGCCTGACTCTTCCAATATCTCCCTTAAACTCAAAATTACATCCACATCCATATGAAAAACCGCAGCCCTAGCTAGTGCCCCTGGAGTGTTGGGTGTTTGTCACTAGCAGAAGTGGGGGTGGGTGCTGCAGAATAAGAAATTGCAATTAGAATGGAAAGTGTGTGATCTCGTTCAGGTCGACACCAAGGCATGGGATAGAATACCTGGAAGCTGATTTTCAGGTTCAAGGAGAAGAGTAAATGTTCAGATAGCAATATCAGCTGAACGAGAAGTGAAACTATTCATAATGGACTTTATCTTCTTAAAGATTTTCTTGATAAATTAAAAAAGCCAAATCCCTTCATTTTAGAGAATCTTTTATATTCAAGAAACAGTTTCATAACTGTGTCTCGTATAATTCGCACAAAAATTATATTATTATTACCTAGAAACATTCTCTTTTTTTTTCCTTTTCTTTTTTTTTTTTTTTTTTTTTTTTTGGTACTAGGAGTTGAACCCAAGGGTTCTCTACCACTGAGCAACATTCCCAGTCCTTTTTAGTTTTTATTTTGAAGCAGGCTTTCACTAAGCTGCTCAGGGCCTCATTAAATTGCTGAGGCTGGCTTTGAACTTGCAATCCTCCTGCTTCAGCCTCCTGAGCTGCTGGGATTTTACATAGAAACATTCTAAACCACATTACGTATCTGAAAAAAAAAAAATAAACCAAGGCCAAGCAAGGAAAGATGAAGTGAGACCCACTGTCCCCTGACTCCCAGATTCATAAGCTCCACATTTCACTGAGGTCACCGAGACTGCTGAGTGCCTGCCCAGTAGCCTGCCTGCTTCTTTGTTTTCCTTAGTAAAATGTCTTAATTTTATTTGAAGAAGTGACAAATTAAGCAAAATGGTCATATTCCCAAGCCTCCCTCTCAGCTAAGGTTGATCAGGTGACCAGGCTCTGGATGGACAGTATGCACACTGACCCTCGTGGAAGGATTCCAAGAAGACTCTTTGCAGGGAACTGAATTAACGAAGGGGCATCCTAGTGTCCTCCCGTTCTCCCTTCCTGCTCACTGGCCATGAATAACTGAAGCTCTGTTCACCCTGTTGGGCTAACCATGACCTTGAGCACATAACCCAGGCCTTGAAATAAGGAAGACAAATATATCAGGAAGCTGGGCCCCTGATCATGCCCTGCCAAGTCTGCTTTGCCTTCCTCTGAAACGCATGGATGTGAGGAAAGCCATGGATGATTTTCCCAACGCCACCCTTATTTGGAGGGCTCCTTTTCCATGCAGTTAAACCTGATCCTAACAGTTGCAGCCAGACGGCTTAATTTGAGAAGTGATGCGGAAGGGAGACACTACCTGCTGCGAGACCTGGTTCTTTCACTTGATTCCCATGGTCACGAGAAGGAGGAAAGAACAAAGGATGTCACATAATTCATCAGATGTAGATGCCATCAGTTGCGTGACACGCTATAATTTTATGCATCACCCACAAAGAAAAAATGTTGCCAATTAAACTATGACATGCCATTGATTGTAAGATGCAAATCAATTTCAGAAACGTTACAATGTGAGGGGGAGAAAAAAAAACAAACCATGAAATATGGTATATTGGGATTTAGCACAGCACAAAGTGTAGACAGAAAGTTCATCGCACCTACCCACACCCCACCCACCCCGCCGCCTTCAGAACACCGAAGCACAGAGAGGGGCAATGATTTCTTCAGTGATGAAGCCAGGATGAGAACCCGGACTGCAAATCACAGCTCTCTAATAGGTCCCCACAGACACTAAATTTGTGCTTGTGTTACCTTGGCCACTGGTGACATATTTATTGAATCAACCACCTGTTCCTGTTTTTTCTTCTAAACGATGTGGCACTGAAGAGACAGAGACGTGGAGCCTCCACCCTCCCACACACAAATGGACTCCGCAGACACTGGAGATAAAGGCCGATTTCCTGGCAAATCCACACTCGCCTGGTGCAGGGCCTCCAGCTTGGCCAGCAGCTCTGAAGGAGATGGAGAAGAGCAGGTGGCCACCAAGAACCACGAGGAGGAACCTTCTGAGACACGGGCGATTGAGGAGGCACAGCAGTGGAGGATGGCGAAAACCAAGAGAGGCTCAGCTCACATCTCTCCTCCCTCTCCTACACAGAGAGGAGACTCTATGGCAAACGGTGCTCATGATGGGGGCACCAGGAACCCCAACTCCCAGGTGATCAGAAATGGAAGGGGCCTGAGAGATCAAGCATGGCTCTCAACTCTCACAATCTGACGTGGGTTTTGGGTGACAGTGTGGTTGAGTCTGGAGGCAGGGTGCACAGTAGGAAAGCCACGCAGCCCCGGAGGCAATGGGAGCAGAGTCCTGTAGGAGAGCAGGGGAATGATCCAAAGGAGTACGAAGAATGATCCAAGCAGACCAAAACGAAGCCTCGAAGCACAAGCTTGCAAAGTCCTTTCCCCACGCAGGGTACAATTTCCTCCTCTGCTCCCCAATACACCCTATGCCTTCACCCTCAGCATCCCTTATTGCAATTAATTCCTTTTACAGACTATGCATAAATAAGGTATGAATGACTAATAACCACTAGGTTGCCCATGACAGCCACTTTAATATAGAGAGTCCAAGAAATGAGCTAAATAACCCAGGTGTGACAGCAGAGTTGCAAACTTCAGCCTGAGCCTCCCACTGCTACTGACGTCCTCAGCTGGCTTTCCTGCTCTAAGGATGTTTGCATGAATAATAAGCATGGTTTTCCAATTCTTTTTTCCTAACACAAACCTCAATGCATGTGTGTTTATGTAAGAAGACTTGAATAATGAAACTTGTGCATGATAAAGCAATGTAGAGAAAGACGGGAAAATACTTTTCAAAATATTTAATACATGGATTGCACTCAGCCTGCAAGAGTAGACATGTCTGGAAGGGGCTGCTTTCATTGATTCACAAGAATAGCTTATAATTAGTAGAAGCCTTAAAAATGAGTTTCCCTCTGGTGTTTAAACCAAATAAGGTGGGCTCATGAAAACAAGTTAAAAACCAGAAAGCACTCCAGACAGCACTCCAGACGAGTTATCTTGAAGACAGAATGATTGTCAGAAATGGACTTGTTTTTAGAGTACACTGATTGTATTGCAATTGAGTCCTCCTCACAATCAGAACTGGAATTATCTTTATTTTACAGACAAAAAAAAAAAGAAGCTTCAAAAAAAAAAAAAATAGCCCAAGGCCGGATCCTTCCCTGGAGATGGAGAGTATCCATCCCTCAAATGGGGGATTTGGGCAATGGGCA
This sequence comes from Spermophilus citellus, assembly GCF_964194105.1. Classification (NCBI taxonomy): domain Eukaryota; kingdom Metazoa; phylum Chordata; class Mammalia; order Rodentia; family Sciuridae; genus Spermophilus; species Spermophilus citellus. The sequence continues at coordinate 15,067,620 of NC_138183.1, read as the reverse complement.
GAATGTCGCATTCCAAAGCTCTAAAATTCTTCCCTGTGGAGGATCCCAAGGAAAGAAGTACAGAATATTTTACTGAGCACCTTCTATGGTCCAGTAAAACACATAAGCATCATCTCATTTAATCCTTAGGACAAACTTAGGAAACAGGTACTGTGATTACCACCACTCTGCTGAGAAAGCTAAGGCTCAGAGAGCTAAGGACCCTGCCCATGGCCACACAGAAAGGCAGGACCAGATCTCACATCCAGAGCTGGTCAGCACCAAAAACATGGCCTGTTTTTCCCAATCCAGAGTTTTTCTATCCCATAGCTGTAAACATATATGCTAGGAGCCACAAGCAAATAATATGATGCATGGCACTTTCGGTTGTAAGGTGACGTGATGCCAGCTAGCCATTGAGATGATATGATTATGTTAAGATTTACATTCATGTGGAAATTGGACTCCTGCTGTTCACCTTGGCCTGCTACGGGACTCATGTTACGGGACTCCTGGAGAGTTCCCATTGGTTGGGGAAGGATAGTAGGAGGGAATTCTGGGGGAGGTCGGCCCGGTTCCGGTAGACGGGCGCGTGGGTGGACCAGTTTTTTGGCTTGCCGGCGCATACGGAGTATTGGCGGCTTTTTCAAAAATAAAGTTTTGTTCCTGCTTGAGTGGCTCGTGATTCTGTGCCCAGCCAGACTGAGGCACATATACTTGGTTGATTTTAGAATCATAGGGCCTCATAGGTCCTCTATGGAGAAGAGGACTTGGGGTGCCTGCAGTCTGGGTGGATTTGCCTTGCCAGGGATTCATTTATGGGGTAGGCATCCGGGCTTCTCCCAGTAAACCTGCATTCTGCCAAATGAATATATAATGAGGCCTTCAGAGCACGGAGATATTATTTTCCCTGCAAATCCCGAGCCATTTAGAAGGAGATCAGTCCCTGCTTTGCTTGGCAGGGGAGCTGTGTTAAGGATGCAGGCCAAAGCATGAAAGGACGGTGCAGAAACAGTCAATGGAGCAGAGACAAAAAAGCAGAGAGGAGAAGACAAGGTCAGGGGTGAGAGGGGAGGAGGGGGGGAGGAGGGAGGGGGAGGAGGAGCAGGAAGGAACAGATCTGCAGCTGGGAGCGCTGGACTGGAGATGCTTCTGGAGCCGAGGCCAGGTCAGATCTCCACAGGGCAGCTGATCCCAAACTTGCCGAAAAGGAGGCCAAGCTAGCACTTCTGTCTGGTTAGAAAGGCAGCTGGAAGACAGAGATGAAGTAAGGGCCACCAGTCCCCTCCCTACATCCAATCACACACAACTTTGGATGCAGGGGACAGAAAGGGGGCTGGGCCCAAAGACAGGGGTGGGCCGGAAGCGGGGAGCAGACCTGAAAGTCCATCAAAAACACTTTCAAGTGAAGATTAAACTCCGCAGATTGCAGGAGACCAATTTAATGGGAAACCTTCCCTGTCCTCCAGGTCCTCTCCTGGGCTTCCCCGGAGAGGGGGCTGGTTGTGATGTTGCTCATCAGAGAAACCCCTGGGCGTGGGATCTTATCCAGATGAGCAGCTGGAAAGGCTGAAAAGATAGGACTGCGGGGAGAGTAGTTTACAAAGTGTTGGAGAGAGGAAAGGGAGATTTTAATTATCCTGCCTCCATCCTGTGGAGGGGAAGGACAGCACATCAAGGGCATTTAAAGGTCACTGTCTCTGAAAGATGAAAGTCTACTGGCCTGAGAAGCGAGATACCTGGTTCCAGCTTCAGTTCACCTGCATTTCTTCTTCTCTTCCCCCACCCCAAGTGCCTGAGGCACTTGCCAGGGCCTCAGGCAAGTGCTCTACCACTGAGCAATACCTCCACCCCACCCTGAGCCACTTCCAGGGCTCGGTTTCCACAAATGCAAAGTGGAAAGGGCAGGGCACTATTGACACTGCTACCAACCTTTTGTACAGTGGTTAAACCTAAGGGATGCATCCAAACTCCTCCCCTCCTACCTACCATCTGTGTGACCCTTGAGAAGTGCCTTAACCTCTCTGAGTTTCCATTTCCTCTCTGTAAAATGGCAGTAATGATCATTTCTACCTGTCAGGATTATGGTGAGGATTAAATGAGAGCATCCATGTGGAATTTAGAAGACAGTGTGTGGTGTACAGAGGTCACCCACGGAAGCTGCTCTTATCACTGGAGATGTTCAGAATTATCCTGAAGAAGATGTGGGTGGGGTGGGGTAGGTGTGACCCTAGAGGTTTGGGTTAGACCACCCCATCCCATCCCCCCCCCCACAACTCCCCTGCTCTGTGAGTCAGGTAGCTAATCTCTAAGTCTCAGCTTTCCCATCCAAAAAAATTGAGGGACTTCCGGCTCTTTTAAATGAGACGCAGGCCTGCCAAGCCCTCTGTAAAAGGTCAACCACATTGGTCACCTTTGATGGGCACAAGGAGTTCTTTTCAGGGAGTGTAATGTTTCCACTATGCAAGATGAATGAGTTCTAGAGATCTGCTGTACAAAATAGTGCTAATAATAGTATGTTGTTCATTTGAAACACTGCAGAGGGTAAGAACTCATGTTAATTGTTCTTACCACAAACAAAGGCAAACAAATTAAACCAGAAGAAGGGAGCCCAAGGAACTTTCAGAGGTGATGGCCTATGTTTGTCTATGTTCCTGATTGTGGTGATAGTTTTATGGAGCAGGAACATGTTTAAACTCACCAAACTGTATGTGTTAAATAAGTGCAATTTATATATCAATTACAGTTCAGTAAAGATGGTTATTTTTGAAGAGAAAATTTTATTATGTGTAGACAATTCTATATTATGAAAAATTATATTTTGCAGGGAAAAAGGTAATTATATGAAAATATATTCAAAAGTTCCATTACCTTTTCAATAAGCATCCACTGGGTTTTGTTTGGCATTCAGGACTTTATGGCCGTGTTTTCATAGATAAATAAAATCCCTGTTAGCTCTAAAGGATTCTCCCAGTCTTAAGTTCCAGGATGATTTGCTGCACTTTGCAGCTTGTATATACGCTCCCTCTTCACTGACAAGATGCAGCATGTGGTCAAGTGTCACCTCAGTGCTCCAGGACCAAGAGTGACACTGTGTCTCCAGCCGAACAGCCGTGAAATTGGAAGCAGAATCAAGTGTGGCTAATTGGACGTCCTGCAGGGCCTCTGCTAGCTGGGCCTGCAGCCTGCCCAGGAGGCCCAGAGCCATTCACAGTCCCAAGCAGCAGGTGTATTCTGCCTCCCTAACTCCAGGGGCCAGGATGCAACATGCCTGACCTTGGAGAGAGGCCTGTTCAAAGCCACAGCTGTAAGGAGGGTCAATCTGCCACCCGCATAGTTCTACAACCTATGTATCCCGCGTTAAGAACAAAGCCCGCGGCTTCTATTCAGTCCTCTGTGATCCTTTCAATTCTCTGGTCTGAATGTTTGAATCCCCTGGAGACTCATATGTTGGAACCCTAACCCCCACCGGGATGTAATCAGAAGAACAGACCTTTGGGGAGGTGATTAAGTCATGAAGATAGAGTCCTCAAGTTGGGACCAGTGTCTGTATTGAATACACCCGAGGGAGCTTTTGCACCTTTTCCATCGACGAACCAGAAAGCAGGTCCTCACCAGACACCAAACCTGCCAATGCCTTGATCTTGGACTTCCCAGGGTCCAGAATGGTGAGAAAGAAATTTCTGTGGTTTCTAAGCCACCCAGTCTGTGGTATTTTGCTACTGCAGCCCAGACAGAATAAGCCAATGAGGCCTCAGCATCATTCCTGATATGTGGAATACACAGTGGTCTAGGTCTCTGCTTCTAGTCCCAAAGGCAGCATTGTGTAGTTGTGGTGGGCCAATGCTAACAAGACCCCTATAGAACTCTCCACAGGTGTTCATTTCCTTGCACAGTCCCCTGCCCTTGAGTGTGAGCAGGACCAACTAATAATAATAATAATAATAATAATAATAATAATAATAATAATAATGTTAATATTATATTAATAATAATAGCAGCAGTAGTAATAGTATTAGTTGTAATAATAGTATTAGTAGTAGTATTTGGTACTAGGGATTAAACCTAGGGAGCACTTAACCACTGAGTCACATCCCCAGCCCTTTTTATTGATGTATTTATTTATTTTAATTTGGAGTCCAGGCCTCACTAAGTTGCTGAGGCTGGCTTTGAACTTGTAATCTTCCTGCCTCAGCCTCCCAAGCCGCTAGGATTACAAACATGTACACCTCCCCACTTGGCACCTGTGATTGTTTTAACCAAGACAGCAAAGATAACAACATCAGTCCTACTTGAAACTCCTCCCCTTCGTCCTCCCTGAAGACAAGTGGTCATGTTGGAGGTCCTCTGTGTGGCAATGAGCCCACTACGTCCTGAGGACAGCCTTCACACAACACCCTTCACGAGACGGATGTGTTTGTTGCTACAGCTGCAAGGAGTTCAATTCGGCCCAAGCCAACTAAGCCACAACCACCAGGTCACCAGATGAGAGGGCAGTCTCTGCCAATACCTTGGTGACAGTCTGATGAGCCCCTGTGGTGTGGGATCCAGCTACTTCATGCCTGGATTCCTGGCTCACAAAAACTGTGAAATGAAGAAAATATTGCTGCTCTAAGACACAGTTTGCCTTAGTGTTGTTACACAGCAATAGATAACTGATAAGATAGGATAAAATGTTCAACTAGGGCTACTGTGGACCTCCCCAGTGAATAACTAGGATGGACTACAACAGTAATTGAGGTAGTCGAAACACAATCCCTCCTTCTAAAGGAAACTTCCCTATACACACCTCCTGCCGCTCAGGTGACCTATTTCACACCATATGACCATTTCCTATCTCACTTCACAATGATTGACTTAACACTCTGCAATGGAAATATAATTCAAGGCACATATGTGGCTTTAGATTTTCCAGTGGGGCACATTAATTAAGAAAAACGGAGGAAAAATACTTCTAATAATTTATTTGATTTAACCACTCTGTAGAAACATTATCATTTGCACTAGCCACACTTCAAGGGCTCAGTAGCCCCACGTGGCTGCTGAGGCAGACGGGCAAGGTTAACGGGGACCTCCGCCCCATAGGAAACTGGCCCACAGATTGGCTGTCCATCAAGGGACCCACCCTCTGATCTCCCCTGACGAGGGGAGCTAGGCCACTCACATTTTTTTCTCTAGGCAATTTGAACAAAGAAAAGACACCGGTCAGTGTTAGGATCTGCAGCTGGAAGGTGAAGGCAGGTCTTCAGAGGCCATGAGGGCCAAGTTTCAGTATGGACAAAAATAAGCCAGAAATTCTAGAAGCAGAGAAAAGCAAATGGTAGCCGGATGTGGCACATGAATGTGCAGCTGGAGGCAGGTGGAGGGCAGGGGATGGAGTCAGGAAAGGGCCCTTCCTTCTCTCAGCCCTTGAACATTCATGGAGAGCCCCATAGCTGAGCCCTGTGCCGGGCACGGCGGGCAGAGTGATGGCAATGCCCAGCAGGCCCTGACATCCTGTAATTGACAGGCCAGTGGGAAATGACAGATGTGGAGCACAGATGCAGCTACAAAATCAGGCTGCTTAAATAGTACTGGGAGAACAGGGAGGGGCCTTGGATGAAGCAATAATTAAGCCAGAGTTTGAACAATAGACCCAGGAGTTCCTGGTAATAGGATGAGATAATAGTGTGTAGGCACAGGGGACGTGCAAGAAACACGGGGGAGCAGAGCACTCAAGAAGTTACAGGCTAGCTGTTCAGAAGCACTGGAGTGCATGGGTGGGTCTCGAAGGTTGCACTTAGGGAGCCCCCAAACTCCTCCTGGACCCCGGGAGCCACTGTGCATCCCCCCCACCTTTCCATTACAGGCTTCTTGGGATCTGGCCCCACTCATGATCCTGGTTCTTTGATGGTGTCCATGGAACACTGTTTCCTCATTTACACTTTGCGTATGGCTTTAAAATAAACTTATTCTCTTGGAAATAGTTTGAGTGGGTTTCAATTTCTCTCAAGCAAATAACTGCAGCCCAAGGCAATGTCCACCATGGGCCTGGCCAGGCCTCCCCACTTTGCAGTGGGGCTGGATTCAGTGTTCACCAGCTGGTCCAGTGTGCTCTGGATCCTGTTGGACTCTGACCATGAGCACTTCCTTACACCTTGGGCCCTGCCTTCCCTATTCCTAGCTGTATTCACACCCATCCTAGGAAGGAGATTTGATCACCCTCAATGTATGCATGAGATGTCCAGAACCAAAAAAGCCAGAGGCGAGACTTCACACTGTCCTTGAGGCATTGACCACCTTATCAGAGAGAGGCCTGGCTCAGTTCACAGACCTGAAGCAAATGCACACCTGGGAGGAAAGGAAAAGTGAATCCACACTGAAAGGGGCCTTGCACACCGCAGTGTTTCCCACGTTAACTCATGTGATGTCTTACAACCACCCAGGAAGCTACCACTTTATTTTATAGAACAGGAAGCTGGTTTTCATAGACAGTAAGTGGCCCATGGCCCTTCATTAGAAGTCCAGCTGACTCCAAAACACTAGTAGGCTCTGGATGAACCCCTAAGATAAGCAGACCAGCCTTGTCCCCCTGAGCTCTGTATACTCTTGTCTGTAGAGAACACCTTCCTGATTGGCCAAGAGCTCCCAGAGACTGTGTCCCAGGCACTAGCACAGACACTGGCTTATGGTATTGACTCTATGACCACAGCAGCAGTTAATAGTCTAGTCGTCGTTCCTATGGCTGATGTACTGGCCAACAGTGTCAACACACAGTTTTTCCTCTGGCCTCAGCCTCTGGCCTTTGAAATGTCCCTTTTGACTCAGGAGCTAATTTATACCAAAGGATGCTATGTTCTCCAAATATGAGGCGAGTGGTCTGGGGCTCCTAAGGGTGGTGACAATCTTGCGTCTTCTCAGCACACAGGGAGGGAAAAGTGGAGTCATGGAGTCATGGGTGAAGGGCCCTATCAAAGCTCAGGGCACAGATGGAGATGTGGGATTTTTAAAAGCCTCAGCCACCCTCTGCCAGCCTGGCCAGATGCTTACGTGAGACAGAGAATTGGAAAGAGCTAGAAAAAAATGAATGTCATGATTTTATTCTCTTTTATTGCTGAGTAAAATTCCATTGTGTATATATACCACATTTTTGTTATCCATTCATCTACTGAAGGGCATCTAGGTTGGCTCCACAGTTTAGCTATTGTGAATTGTTCTGCTATAAACATTGATGTGGCTGTGTCCCTGTAGTATGCTGTTTTTACGTCCTTTGAGTATAGACCAAGGAAAGGGATAGCAGGGTCAAATGGTGGTTCCATTCCCAGATTTTCAAGGAATCTCCATACTGCTTTCCATATCGTCTGCACCAATTTGCAGTCCCACCAACAATGTATGAGTGTGCCTTTTCCCCCACATCCTCGCCAACACCTATTATTGTCTGTCTTCATAAGAGCTGCCATTCTGACTGGAGTGAGATGGTATCTTAGAGTAGTTTTGATTTGCATTTCTCTAAATGCTAGAGATGATGAGCATTTTTTCATATATTTGTTGATTGTCTATCCCCTTCTGAGAGGTGTCTATTCAATCATTTGTTGATTGGGTTATTTGTGGGTGGTTTTTTTTTTTTTTTTTTTTGGTACTTAGCTTTTTGAATTCTTTATATACCCTAGAGATTAGTGCTCTATCTGATGTGTGTGTGTGGGGGGGGAGTTTGCTCCCAGGATGTACATTCTCTATTCACCTCACTGATTGTTTCTTTTGCTGAGAAGAAACTTTTTAGTTTGAATCCATCCCATTTATTGATTCTTGGTTTTAATTCTTGTGCTATAGGAGTCTTATTAAGGAAGTTGGAGCATTTGCAGGTAAATGGATGGCATTGGAGAAGATAATGCTAAGTGAAGTTAGCCAATCCCAAAAAAACAAATGCCAAATATTTTCTCTGATATAAGGAGGCTGATTCATAGTGAGTGGGATAGGGAGAGGGAACATGGAAGGAATAGAGGAACTCTAGATAGGGCAAAGGGGTGGGAGGGAAAGGGAGGAGGCAGGGGATTAGCAAGGATGGTGGAATGTGATGGACATCATTATCCAAAGTACATGTACGAAGACACGAATTGGTGTCAATATACTTTATATACAACCAGAAATATGAAAAATTGTGCTCTTTATATGTAATAAGAATTGTAATGCATTCCACTGTCATTTATTTTTAAAAACATCAATTCAAAAAAATATAAAAAAAAAAGAATGAAAGTCCTCAGTGAAGCAGGACAAGTAAAAGTTAAAAAAAAAAAAGTTGGGTTTCTGTCACTGATATTGGTCTCCATCCTGTTCCCTCCACACTGTGCCTGGTATCCAGTGGGAGACCTTGAAGGCACAGTGATAGACTGAGTGAGTGACTGAATAACTGAATGAGTGAGCAGTGGTGGAGAGGACACAGGGTGAGCATCAGGAGACCTGGGTTCTAATCCCAGCTCCACCAAAGCAGTGGCTTACCATGGAGCCTGGATCCCAACCTGGATCCTGCCATAGCCCCTTAAGAGCGCCATGGCAAGACCCAGCTGTGTGATGCTAGGTGGGCCTGCAGACCCTGTGGGGCTCCTCCATATATTCACCCCTTTTCCTTGCTTACAGGATGCAAGCTCTTATTCCAAGCTAATATGTCAATTTTTCCAAGTCTTTATCACACTGTATCAAAATGTGTATCCGTGTGAAAAAGGGAATGTCTGCCACCCCCTCCCTTTCTGCAACCGCGAAATTGAAATCCTGCGAAGACGGCAGCCCGTTTCATATTTTAATTATTTTTGCATCTTCTTAGGCATGTCTCTGTTTTCCGGTGACTCTTTGCACTCCCTTCTAGAAGCAGGCCCCACTCCCTCCTCAAATGGAAAATATGCTCGTCTCCAGCGATGTAGAAAATGCTTCGAGTAAGTCAAGATGTCGGTGGGAGAAATACTGTGAGGGAAAGATCTGCTCTCTTTGAGGTGCCAAGAGAAAGCAACTCAAGTGAAGAGGGTGTCTCAAAACGTTGGGGTGGTTTAAAAAGCAATGAACTTAGAGATGAACTTGAACTCCAATTTTGACTAGCACGCTAACTGGCCCGGCGACCTTGAGGCTCCCTTGTTTACTCCGTGCCAGAGCCTGCTCTGGGTGCTTTACAAGTCTTGGCTCATTTAGTCCCTACAACAGCTCCAGGAGATCCGAGCTATTATTATCCCTATTTACATTTCAGGGCAGAAATAGAGGCATACATGCTTTGTCCCAGATGCCCTCGGAGCTGGGCAGAGCTGGAATATGAAACCCAACAGTGTACCTGCAGAATCACTACCTTCTCTCTTCTCCCCCGGTACAGGAAAAGATGTGATTCCCCTTTTAAATGTGCAGCAATCCAAGGAGAAGCAAACCGGTTGCTGAAGTTCACGAGCTAGTGAGTGGCAGAGCTGGAATTCAAACTAAGGAGCCTGACTCTCACCCCAGTGTGCCACCTCCAAAGACAGTCACGCCTTTGTGAGCCTGGGTCCATCTGTGGCCTTAGGGAGGGATTCCTACAGGCACTGTGTGGCAGTAAAGTGGCATGGGACACACTGGGTCCCTGCCTTCCTTGAGATGGTGATCTAGTGATCCTGTGTCAGACAAATAAATGGCAGTCGGTTCAATGAAGGCCAAGAACAAGGTCCTTTGGAGGTTCTTGGGAGGTTGAAGGAAGCTTGAAACGAGGCCGTGGTGACAGATCTAGTTCAGTATCTGACTTAAAGTAGAAACCCAGGAAGAAGAAGGGATCACTGCTTTCTTGGCCAGGAACAGGGAGGGAAGTGGGATGCGGATGGGGGAGGGTGTCAGGGTGCAAAAGATGTCATAGTAGTTACTGCCACAACACGTCACCCAGGACACCCCCACAAAGTGTTCTTCACTGTTAAAATGCCTTCTGTGATGGAGAACTCACTGTTTCATATAAGAAAGAAGTTCACCCCGAGGGTGACTTTTTGTTAGCATTAAATAAGCTAGCTCACAAACCTCTTAGAACAATAGTAAGCAACTGTGAGTTAGTTATCAATATGCCTGGTGGTGGTGGTGCTGTTACTGCAGCTATTATGATTATTAATAATTATTATTGTTATGTGGTGCCTAGGAACACTGGTTTCAGAGCAATCAAATCTGAGTTCAAGGTCACTTCATCATTTACCAGGTGCAAGACCCAGGACAAGGTCGTCACCTTCTCCAACAGCTTCTTCATCAACAAAAGTTCTGCTGACTTCAAAGAATGAAAGCTTGTGTGCCTGACCCGCTTAGGACTGTGCCTGGCTCCTGGCAGATGCTTCATGTTATGATTCAAAAACAGGGGCATCTGGGTAGGTTTTTGAGGGCAGGTAGGTGTGCCAAGCCCACTCATCCCAGAAGAGGGGAATTCCGGAACTAAGATATCAGGCACTTCTTTAGTGAAATCTAGACCAGAAAACAAACTTTCCCTACCAGGATCCTGCCCCAATCTATGTCAGAGCCCCCGTTTCCTGCAGAAATAAGGACTCGTTGTTCTCTGAGTTCTCCAAAGATGGAACTGAACGCAGCACAAGTGTCTGAGCTGAGAAAGCATGATGGAGATGCCATGGAGAGAAGGCAAACAATTAAGTGGGATGAAGGAGGGAGGGAATGAAATGAGAGCCAGACAAATCCGGGGAAAATGGAGCAGGTGTTTCTCAAACTGGGTTCCACAGAACCCTGTCAAGGTTCATCACAGAGGGTTAGGTAGATCAAATGGCTGAGACGCTGGGATTCCTTCACCCCACCTCAACAAAAGAAACTCCATTTTTATTGTGTTTGGGGGGAGGGGGCAGCATAGAGGCTTTTATCAGTTGGCTATTGCCACAAAATTGCTATTTTATAAAATCCCACAAAACCTCAATGACTCCTACAATGAACATCTGTCTCATACGTCTGCATGGCTCGATCGACCTGGCTGGGCAGCCACGATCACTCATCCTCGTGGGTTCGTGTTGGGTGTGGCTGATTGATCTAAGCCAGGCTTGGAGGAGCAGTTTGGCTTTCTGCCCATGTGCCTCTCACCCTCTTCTAGGCCACGTGGGGTGGTGCAGGCATGTCCTTTAAATGGGGATGGGGGAGGGTGTCAGGGTGCACACAAGTGCAAACCCAACTGTGTAAAGCACTTTCCGGAGCCTCCGCTTGTGTTGCTTTTACTAACATCCTGTTGGCACCTCCTACAGCTCTGACCACACTCAGATCAAGGGGTTGGACAGGTCTCCCCCCACGGTGGAAGGCCATCGCCGTGACCCATGGCAAAGGTCGTGGATACAGGCACAGGTAAAGCCAGAGGCCGGGAATGTATCTCACCACCAGCTTCTATGTGAGATTGCATTTGTGAAAATAATGAAGCAGGGTCTAAAAATAAGTCTGAAAATACTTGAACTGGATGCTGTAAGACCTGTCACAACCAGAGAAGCCAGGAGGCGGACTCAGACTCCAGTCCTTGGTTCGCCTGACAAAAGCTATGTGACCTTGGCACATGATTTAACTTCTCCCAGACTCCATTTCCCCATCTGTGTGATAGGAATGACCACAAGAGCATGTGGCAACCAAGTGGGAAAATGTTTAAAAGTGTTCCCCGTGGCTGTACAACTTAATGTCAGAGAACTGCTGCCAAAGTCTGGCTGGGCACAATTCAGGAAACACTTATCAAAAGAAACGAACTTTATTTTTAGAACCACACAGGCCAAACAAAACAGCTCCTCAGGAAAAACCTTCAGAGCCCAACTGTCACCACCGGCTTCCCACAAGCCTCTCAACCTCCCCCCCTCCTCCTGCTCTTGAGGCCGATTGGCTGGGTCACATGGGCAGAGCCAAAAAAAGTCCCCCAATGAGTAGCTCCGTGGTCTGAAAGGGCGGGGAAACAGGCCAATGAGCATCACTGCAGAGGAGCCAATCAGTTGGCAGCTAGAAGTTTGCTGGGGCCGCTGTGAGCCAATCATCAACTGGCAGCTAGAAGTTTGCTGGCAGCTGGAAGTTGGCTGGGGCCCCTTTGGCTGTGGCTCTCAACAAACTGCATAGTTTAAAACAGTTAAAATGGTAAATATTATGTTGTGTATATTTCACGGCCACAAAAAAAAAATGTGTGCCATGTTAACATTCATGCAGTAAGTGTCTAATAAATGGGAGCAGTGGTCCATGGACTGATGGGTACATAAAGAACACATGGTACATTGTCACAATGGAATACCATGCAGCCTTAAAAAGCTGAAATCCTGTCATTGTGACATGCATCAAATTAAAAATCATTATGTTAAGTGAAATAAGCCATGCACAAAGAGATAAGTATGTGGGATCTCACTCACATGTGGACTAGGAAACAGTTGATCTCATCGAAGCTGAGACTGGGATAAAGGTCAATTAATAGGTGTTAATTATTGTTTAATACAAATAAGTTGTAGTGTGCTATTGCACAGTTGTGTGACTATAGATAATGATAATATTGATATATATTTAGAAGAAAGGATCTTTAATGTGTTCACCACAAAGAAGTGATTGTTAAGAAGTGATTGTTGAGGAGACAGATCTGTTTACCCTGATTTGAGCATTATACAACATAGTTATTTGAACATCACATGTTGCTCCATAAATATGTACAACTTTTATGTATCATTTAAAATTTTTAAAAACTTAAAAATTGGAGCAATGGAGATAATTCTGACTCTGCATGTGTTTACCATTGTAGCAGGATGTTAGCCTGAAAAATCAAACTGTGAACTCTCTCTGGACCTTGCTTGTACTTGGGGCTTGCCTCACCCATATTTTAGACTGTGTGGATAAGCAGAATGTCCTCCAGACACAGTGGCCTCAGAAAGTCCGACCCAGCTGAGAACAGGGAAGTCACCTGCCTTTCTGAATGGATTTTTTTTAACCACACACCTGAGACTGCAGATTGGAAAACCAAAGCGTTCAAAAACGAGGCTTCTAGAGAATGAGGAGATGACTTTTGGATGTCCATAAACACGACTGCTCATCAAGACCTCACATCAGAACAGCAAGCGGAAAGCATCAACCACAGAAAGGGGGAGAAAAATGGGCAAGTTTTCCCTCCATTGAGACAGGAGATTAAAGCTAGACAAGAGGTCAAGGAGCAGAAAAGAAATCCTAGATCTTGGAGTCCCTGGTGGCAGCTTCCGGAGCTAAGTTCTGGGTGCAGAAGCAGATCAATGACTTGTTGCCCCCAAAATACTGTGTAACAAACACAAAATCTTAAGACATATTACAATGAGCTTTTATGCTCATAGACCCATACGTCAGGAAAAGACCAAGTAGCTAAAGCCTGGTTCTGTCTCTGAGCCTCCTTGGACAGAGCAAGCTGAGGAACATTCTGTTGGCGATGACAGAAGAACAAGGGGACAAAGTGAATGACCAAGTCCTATGAAAGCCCAGTTTGGAAGCAATCCTCCATTGCTTTTTGCCTTATTCTCTTGGCCAAAGCAGGTCACATGGCTGAGCTCAAAATCAGGCAGGGCGGAGGTCCATGGTAGAGAGGAAGACACATACCCTACTTTATGGAAAGAATTCCAAAGTCACATAACAAGTGCATGGGTGACTGGAGTGACAAAACCTCGGAGCCATCAATGCAACCTACTTGGGTGGAGCAGTTGGAATCCAGGTGCACTTGGGGATTACGGGGTGTGGCAACTGTACCCCGCACAGGTCGGCAGCATGGCTGAGGGAGATGCCCAGACAGAGAAGCGAGGAGCAAACCCTACACTCACACACCCCCGGGGATGTTGAGGATGCAGACAAAGAACACTGACATCCTGGAGGAGATGAAGTGAGTTTGGCCAGGATACAGGGGAGGGAGTGTGAGGATCTGACAGCCGTGGGCACATGCTTCGGGACAAAGACTGAAGACCCACCACAGTACAAGTCACGCCTTGTGGAACTCCATGAGGGCCAAATGCCCCCGTAACAATCCAGGTTGATAGAAGTAAGGAGCACTGGAAATTAGCCCACCTCTCTCATTTTGGGGACAAGAGCAAAAAGAGAAAAATAGGAAGACTCCTCACCTGCCTGCATTGAAATCCTGGATCAACTGCATTTGAAACTCAAAGTCATGTTGCTACGTTATTTTAATGGACAAGGTTCAGTTTGCCGTCCACAGCAGAGATGGGGACTCATGAGCCGAGGACAGTTACAAAGAAGTCATGAAAGTCCCCTCTAAGTTTGGTTTACAGACGGATGTGAATGCAAACGTGAATGTGTGTCCACTTCTGTACACTGTAATCACAGTTTTATTTATTTTATTTATTTATTTTTTTTTTTGCTGAACTTCTCGTTGCTTTTCATGGGAAGATCAATCGCATTGCTAATGGAAGCTCTGCAGGGCTTGTGTCCAGGCCCCACATGAAGGACAGAGAGCCACCCTGGCAGAGGCTCTGCTAGGCACTGACGGGGCTGGCTTCCCCGCTCCGGGGCTTGCCGAGTGTTCTTGCATCAGCGCGTGCGGGGCGAGTCGGGCTGTCTGGCATTCTGCAGAGCAGCTTCTAACTTGTGGCCTGGTGCATTTCTGATGCTGCTTTTCCTTTTCGTTCTGTGTTTCTCTGGGAGTTTGTGGAGCCGGGAGCGCCAGGGGGAGGAGACCAGACTGGAGCCAGGCTGTCCTCGCTTGACTTACCAGTATTTGGAAGGCATTTAAGGATTTTTTTTTTCCTTCTCCCTCTCTCTTTTCTATTGGAATGCGAGTGAAATCCAAAATTCCTAGCTGTCTCTAAATACCAACTGACTAAGCTTAAAGTCTCCCAGAATAAACAGCTTAGCATTCCGGAAAGTTCCCAGAGACCTGGAGGGCTTGGTAAATGAAGCGCATACCTCTTTGCCCTCCTCGCGCGGGCTGCTCAAGCAGGGCCCCCGTGTTGCCAAAGAAGAGGACAAATGTGGGTTTTGCGGCAAGTCAACAGGGATGAGTTGCTAACTAACCCTTTGGCTCATGATGCCGGGATCCCAAATAGAATGTCGTTTTGCCAACAAGACGGAAGCCAAGTTCAGGGGCATCCAACCCCCCACACCCCCTGCCACACACTCATTTCTCTCTCCCTAGCTCATAACCACCACCCCCCTCCCCTGGCCCTACAGGGATGATTTGAGTCTCCACAGAGCTCCCCAAACACATCAGCCCATGCTCCTGCCTCCCAGATCTTAGACAATATTTATTTTAGAGTTAACAGCATTTGGCGAGGATGCTGTCATTCCCATTGCCTCCTCTGTTAAGGAATTACTAATTGATCACAGCACCTTTTCCTGCTGATACCATATATAACCTCACAAGACATCTCAGCACAATTCTCTGCTCCAGACAGCCAGGAGTGATCAATGAGAATTGGCATTTAAAGTGAAACAGCTTTGGGATACCAGATTCGGATTCTATTTTGAACCTTGAGGCACTGAGAATAAAAATAAGTATAATAATAGCCATCGCCTATTGAACGAGAACGGAGCTAGATGCTTTTCAATTACCATCTCCTTTATTCCTTTTCACAGTATTGCAAATTAAGCATCATTTTCCCCAATTTCATGAATAAGGAAACAGGAGTTCAGAGAGGTCAAGTAACTTGCATAACCTCACAGAGCTGGGAAGTGGAGGAAATAGAGCTCAAGTCTACCTCTAAAATAGGGCAAGGCCCCTGGGGTTTCAATTCCTCTAATAATCACCACATCCTACGGCTCATCTGTCCCTAATATGCTATTTAATACTCTGGCCTTGGCTTACACAACTCCCCTTTTCCAGAATGTTGGTCGTCCTTTTCGGCCAGTGGACACTTTGCAATTTCTAGAGAACTAATGTCACAGGTACCGTGTCCTCGAGTAAACCCTTCCTAACATGGAGGTGACTACTGCATCCTTCCTGTGGCCCCCTGGACCCGTGTCACCACCCCTGAGTGGACCCTAGCCTTTAAACCTTCTCCTGAAGGAGGAGACTGAGCAGGACAAATCCCTCCACCCCGAGCCAGGGTTGGAGAAAGCAGGAAACAGAAGGAAAGGGGAACCGACCGGAGAGGATGCAGGGAAGGGAGACAGGACGGGAGGGGAGGGAGGGAAACTTCACACCCTGAAACCCCCAAGGACAGCTGCGGGGTTTCAGTCCTCCGGGAACTCAGGGGAGCCCTACAGGTGGGTCCGTGGCCTGTTTCCCAGGATGCCCAGCCTTCTGCCTGGTCCTCTCCTGGCCCAGGCTGGAAGATGCAGGGATCCTCAAGATGTGGTTAACCGAGGCCACCCAGACACACACACACACACACACACACACACACACACACTCACTCACGAGTAGAGACACAGGAATTTTGACTAACAGCATTAAATGAAGGCTTTAGCCCAGAAACACGATGCCAAATGTCAGATCCCAAGAGCAGCCGAGAGGAAGATGGAGGGGTGTGCGCGCCCACTCACGGCTCCACCTATCCGTCTCCTCCGACCCTCCTGCACTCCTGCACACTGCTCTAGGGTGATCTTTCTCAAAAACACATCTGATGGCCACACACACACACACACACACACACACACACACACAGACACTCTTCCCAGACTCCCCATTTCTTCCAGGACATAAAGGCCAGGGGACGCAGCTCCTCCTCCATCTGAGAACAAATCTCTCTCCTAAGCCACTTCTCTCCCACCATCCCTCTGTCTCCCTCAAATGGCTTCAATCACTACAGCAGCGGGGTGATGTCTTGTCCCTGGACTTTAGTCCCTGTCATTCCCCCTGCTCAGAACGGTAGCCCCTTCCCTCCATCCCAGGTTCTCCCCCTCATTCCCCGGGAGCAAGCCTAGGCATCACCTGTTCCTGGCTCCCAGGCGAGGTGAAGGGTCCCCGAGGTGGGCACCCCCACGGCTCCCGCCCCAGTCTCCACACCCGCCTTCCCGGGCACCTCTGAGGCTGGCACCTGGCACAGCAGCTCCCCTGTTGGCACCACATGCATTCGAGGAAGAATAAAGCGCTCTGGCCAACAGGGCTCCATCAGAGTGGCTTCCCTGCTGGGGACAGGGTTAAGGCTGGTGGTACAGAACAAAGGTCCTGGTGGAAACTTGGGTCAGAGCTTTGTCTCTATGAGTGGCTGCACACAGTACAGGGGCTGGCAGCCATGCTGGGGACACAACTCAGTCCCCACTCTGGGCAGGGAGGAGAGTCAGAGTCTGCACCTCCTTAGCTCTGCACACCTCCCTCTGCCCCCTGCCACGCCCTCCTGGTCTCCAGCCTCCTCCTCCTTGATGAGAAGCTTGCTGCCCCTCTGGACCTCTGGGAGGTGGCCACGACCCTGGACCGTGCTCTTTTACCCTTCTCTTTCCTCTTCTGCTATCCTGCTTGCCCTGGTCGGCTCACACTGTCTCATCTTCTGGGACTTAACCCTCCCCCTTCTTCTATTTCCCACTAACTATAGCAGCAATATCATTAAAATCTCCGCCCTGGAGAGTCACTGGGAGCCATTATCTGTATTTCACCTGCCTTCTCATAACGAATCCTCACACCATTTTTCTGAAGCTCAAAGAAGCAAGGAAACAGACCCAGAGCCAGAGGAGTAGCTGCCAGCCCTCCAGCCTGCTTCTCCTGACTCCAAAGTCCCCAGAAATTCTGCCTTGCACTCTTAAAATTCTTCTCCAGGAGTATTCGCTCCCTTCCACTCACCATGAGCCTGCAGCAGACAAAGAAAAAGCCACCTCTAATATGTTCCCTCTACCCTGGTCTGTTCCCTCTCTCGATAAATCCATTTAAGAGTAAAGCATTTGATGGACAGTTTAATAGAGCTCTCCTTAAACCTGGCCACATTAATGATTTCTCGCTGGCTAAATGTCAACTTCCGTAGCTCAATAGCTATTTTCCTTCCTTAACAATCAGTGTTTCACTTGGATTCTTTATTTGGTGGACAGGGTACAGTGCTTTAATGGGTCATCCTAAGTTAGTGGGCCTGGGGTTTAAGCTGGACTTGCTGTGTGACCTTGAGCAAATCATTTAACCTCTCTGGACCTTAATGGCTATAAAATGGTGATAATAATGTCCAGGTCCAGCCTACATGTTATAAGAGAGTATTTCATTGTGTCTGTGCTGTTTTTTAAGCTCCTTGGAGAAGGAACTAAGATACATAAACCCTTTGGCCTTGCTGTGTTCTTTTTTTGGTATAAAAATGCAAAATTTGTCTGAAACAAAGATCAGTTTGCCATGCATTCGGTCCAGGAAACTCATAATGATCTATAATTTTCTGGAAACGGGGGGGGGGGGGAATTGTTATTGTTTGGGGAACATTTTCACCTCATTTTTGAGTTAGTGGAAACTAATGTCTGCTGACCTGTTCTCTATCAGAAGTGAAACAAAAGGGAGAAGGTTTGCTCTGAGTCTTTTATGCGCTGTATGGCGTGGACACTATGACGCATTACTGATGAGGAGATTAAAGTCTCAGAGATGTTAAGTCACTTTTCCAAGGTCACAGCGCAAGCAAGTAGCAGAGTTGGGACCTGATAAGCAGTACTGACCCCAAATGGACAGGCCGCGTGCCCAGGCAGGAAAGGTGGCATGAGTTGGGGGACTTCTGGGCCATAGAGCAGCGTTGCCACCTGTTTTCAAAGTGTGTTGGAATTTTAAAGGCTTGAAGTCTATGTGAAGTTCCATAAGCAATGATCCCTTTTAGTTTTCTAAAATCTCTCTTACTTTTAAATTCCCTGACGCTGGCCCAACTCCAAAGCCTCAGGTTGTATAACTAAGTAATAAAAGTCGTCATCCCAGGTCCTGCTTGTGTGAAATTGACGCTGCAGTTCAGCCCAATGTCCTGTGGGGGAAATGGCAGAGCAGAGCGTAGCAGAGATGAGCAAAAATGCTCATCTTTATCAGATGACTCCCCAGGACTCCCCATAGGCCTTTTGATACACCTACTGGGGGATTTAGGTAATCTGACAATCTACCTGTTCTAAACATGATCTGGATACAATGCCACTACCCCCCAAAGACATGGTCCAGCTAGCGCTTAAATGCTTCACTTCATTAAATACTCACAACCAACCTTCCCCACTCCCCCAGAGGACAAAACACAAGCTCAGAGGAGCTCAGAGAGCCTGAGTAACTTACTTAACGCCACACAGCTAGTAAGTGGCAGAGCTTGTCCTTCTACCCCAGCTCCGTGAGCTTCATCGCTATAATAGATGGCAAATGACCACAGCTGCAGGATCCAATGAGATCATTAGGAGCCTGGGAGTTTCACTGCCCTGTACTGTGAATACAGAAGGCCCGGAGGAGGCTGCAGGCACAGGCCAAGGGGGGCTACAATAGCAGGGAGAGGGACATGGGTTTCAGGACCAGGAGGGAGGGATGTGGGTGTCCCTCGGGTCTGTCCACTCACTCACTCCACTTATGTTCTCGCCAGCAAGTCCAAACGTTTGACTGAGTGGTCTCTGCGGATGCTTTGGGCTACCAAGGATATAGAGAAAAATAAAGAAGACACAGTCCTTGCTTTTAAGGAACAACAGAAAGCAAGGACTAAAGGAAACAGATGAAATACACAAGCATAAGACAAGCCAGACCGAAATTAAGGTTTTAGAGAAGAAAAGGTGGAGCCAAGAAAGATCCATTCTGACCCAAGATATGTCCTGGCACCGTCCCTGTTGCAAAAACAGAGCGCGTCTGCTTTCAAATGCTGAAGGATGGTCAGAGCTTACAGATAAATGGTGGACGGCAGGTGGGACCACTGGAAAAACAGTTTTGTTGAGTGTGAAGGGCTTGATCCCTCAGTTATACGGACAGTTCGTCTATCCAGAACATCTCCTCCTGGCCCCTGCCAGGCCGCCAAGGTTTACAGCCCAATAGCTCAATGTTCCTACGAGAGGGGCTTGTGCTCAGTAACGGCTCTGGCCTATTCTGTTAAAGAAGCCAATTTATTTTATCCTTGTGAAATAAAACCCAGTTGTCTTTGATTCCCCCTTCTGAATCACCTCTGATTTGATTCTTTATTGGAATTGAGTTCTTTCTGGGTTTTTTTTTTTTTTTTTGATCTGATGTTTTTGAACATCAGATATTCAAAGCAATGTACAAATGAGTTGATGTAATTGGAGGGGCCTCTGAAGCTAAACGAGACTCTGATACCCCCTGGAGAAACAGGGACCTTCAGGCCTGACTCCTGGCTCAACAGGAGAAGTCTCAGTCTACCCTTCAAACTCCAGTTACAGGCAAATTTCTGTACTCTGACCTCGTCCCTACCTACACGGCCGTCCCAGTGCTCTTCTATGCACCCACTCTATCTCAGGCCACATGGAACTTTTCGGTTGCTGCTATAATGCTCCATGAATTTTCTCACTGTCCCAGCTTTGTGTACTGTGCCCTCCAGCTATACCATGCATCCAACCCACCTGCCCTGAAAATTCATGATTATATTCCACTTACTCATCTGTCTACCTAGAAAGCCTCCCCTAGTGCCCATAAGTCTGGATGAGGGCTCCCCTGGCACAACCTGGGCCCTAAACATCCCTTCCTCCCTCCCCCTCATTAGACTGTAAGTTCCCTGAGGGCAGGGGCCACACACCTCCTTCACCCACGCTCTGCCACTTACTAGCTCTGTGACCTTGGGAAACCATTAAACCTCTCCACCACTGTCTCCTCATCTATGAACTTGGAGCAATAACAGTACTTCTAAATGAATTAAATACCACTGAGCCTGGCACACAATAAATACACAGTAAACATTAACTCCTGCAATTTCATTGCTTACGTTTGTTTTTTATTTTTTTACAAAAATTATCACAATGTATGTTACAGAAATTTTGCTCAATAAATATTTTTGAGTAATAAAGACATAGGAGTTAGGCTGTGGTTTTCACTGTGTATCACAGAGGATGGGACTTAAGAGATAACCTAGCTGATATATGCACATGCATAAACACACACACACACACACACACACACACACACACACACACACTCATGAAATATATACTAAACCACATTGTATAGTATACGTAAAACCAGCTTCATTTAAACATTATACCAGTTTAATACATTCTATATGTTATATTGTTTTTCCTTTATGTCTTTAATTCAGGAAAGGACAAAGGATAATAAAATAAAAGAGGCTTGCCCTTTGCTCACTAACTGAGAAGGCTCAGTCCTAAAGCCTTGCTGTGCAGAGAAAGATCCAGAGCCCAAAGGTACAAGGCAGCTTCCTCCAGTTCAGATGGTCAGTGTGAGAAGAGGTGAAAGCAGTGATGTGCTAGGAGCTCTCAGCCTGCAGGGAGGCTGGACACTTGCTGGCCATCATCCCACAGGATCCCCCTCTAGTGTCCCCTCTGCTAGGTGGCCCCAGGAGCACCATCTTTGGACCCCAGAGCCTTTAGCACTCCTCTCTCTCTGTGCCTCATTGGATCAGGGGACAGATCCAGGATAGGACCACAATTCACTCACCTCAGTTCCTCCGGGCCCAGCATGGACACATAGTAGGAGCACAGTAGTGTTGGCTGCTTTAGTTTTGTGCTCAACTCTGGATGGGTGAGTAGGGTTTGATTGACAGGGCGGGGAAAAGGCGTGTCTGGGTTACTCAATGTTCCAGTCTTATCAGAGAAAAGCCAGGCTTGCCATCACCACAGTGACTGCCACCGTGGACTGCCAGCTTCCATGGGCACTGCTCTCAGCGCCCTGCTCCTCTCCATCTTCCCTGGAGGTGGACCCCACTCCATCGTCAGGCACACTCCCGATGCAGACGCTGAAAGCTGAGCCGTTGCAGGCTTTGATTTGGAGCTGCTCAGCCCAGGAGGCTTGCACCCACATGAGCCGGGCCAAGCCTGAACTTGGAATGTCACGTTCACCTCCTTCCATCAGCACCCTTCCAGGCCCTGCTCCTCCAGGACCTCAGGAATCCCAGATCCCCAGGCCTCCTTGAGTTCAGACTTTGTGTCTCAGAGCTTTGAGGTGATAAAGCTCTGATCCAAGCATTTATGACCTTTCATCCCTACCTTTGACATGACATTACTGCTCTAATTCTCTGTCATCATGGACTCCTGGGAAGGGAAAACAACCCAGAACTCCCCTTGTCAACTCCACCCTAAGCCAAAGCACTCATTCTCTGGTTACACAGGAGAATCTCCTGGTGGAGTTTTAAAAGAACACAGATACGTGAGCCCCAACCCTAACTCCCCACCAAATCAGCAATTGGCTAGGGTCGGGTCAGATGCCTCTATCTTTTAAAACCCCCTGTTTCAAAAGGGCAATAAGAATCTATTCCATGGTACAGATTCATCTTGGGAGTCAGCCACCCTGGACCCAGCACTGCTCCTCTCTCAGTTCTGTGACCCTGAAAGACACAAAAAACCTCTACAAATAGTCATTTCCCCATCTATAAAATGGGAAGCAAAATCCTTGGCTCTCCAGATGATAGAAAACCTAAATGCCTTCAGACTGGCAGAGCACAAAGCATATAATAGGTGTTGAATAGATCTAAGCCCCCTCCTCCCGCTCCGACAGTAACTGTGTGAATACAGGCCACTCTCTCTTTTACTCTGAGAAATCAAGCTAAACAGGTCAAGTACTAGAAGATTGAATGGAAATAAGCGTTCTAGGTATGAATCCTGATTTCATCCCTAAATACCTCTGGGTTCCTGGGTAAGTTGTTCAACCTCAGTCTCTCCATTTATACACATCCTCAAAGACCCCAGTAAACATGAAAGGAGACTGGGTATATAACACATTCAGCACAGAGAAGCAGTAAAACTAAAATGTACCGCCCTGACATGCATTTCTGCTGCCTGCGTTTTCTACCTTTGCAAAATCAACCCACATGCTTTTGTCAATGCCAACCGTGAGCATTTGAAAATAGAACAGAATTTCAAGGACTTTCAGTCCTCTGGGTGCCAAGTTAACAGATTTTTGTTTTTAAACTATAGGGATTTGGGACTTAATCCACAGGAAATGGGTTTGGCAAAGCCCCAGAAGAACCGGCACAACTTCTGACCCACTCTCTGTCCAGACCTTGTTTACTGATACAAAATTAATTTACAGTCATCTCTCGATGGGGCTGCTCCAGGAAAAGGGGTGAGGAAGGCTCAGTTCCAAAGCAGAAGATAGAGGGAACGCATCGGATAAAAGCATCAAGATCCAGAAAGATCTGAATAGGCCTGAGAGATTAGCCAAATAGAACAGGGGAGGATTTAACAAGGGTAGATATTTAGTAAGTGCAGGTGGGGGAGAAAGGTAAGCCCTGTTTCTGGACCCTGTAAAACAGATCTGGGAATGCAGGTGGGAAAATCATGGCCTGACTGGCTTAGAGCTCCATCAGCTAATGGCTGGTAGCTCTTCCTATGCCAATTGCTATAGGGTTCTGGCTAAGACAGGAGGAGTTCCAGTGCTGACCTGCTTCTGCCACTTACCAACCAAGTTATTTAACTTTCTGTGCACCAGTGTCTCCATCTAGAAAATAGGGGTTGGATACTGTCTATCTGTTGCTGAGAGAATTAGATGGGTCTCCTCCTAAACATGCAAAGAAAAATCAAGCAACTCCTGTGCTTAAGGAAGGCAGAGCCTAGCAGGAGGATTGACACACAGCCACCAGGTGCTATTCAGTGCACTGAGTCTTTCCCCGCCATGTTACAGAGGAAGGGTTGGCAAACTACAATCCACTATCTGAGTCCAGCCCACTACCTGTTTTTATAAATAAAGTTTTCTTAGAACACAGGCCCAGGTATTCATTCACACATATGGTCTGTGACTGCCTTCTCATTACAATGGTAGAGTCGTGTTTTCGCATCAGAGACCCTATGACCTACAGGGCCTAAGGTACTCATTATGTGACCCTTTATGGAAAATGTTGCCAATTCCTGCAACAGAGAAAGCAAGTAGCTCTGTCTTAGGTGCCAAGAAAGGAGACAATTGTTGAGACTTTCAGATACCTTCAGCCACCTAAATAGGTGAGCATGTCCTTTTTTCCAAACAATGAATTTGAAGTTTAAAAAGTTTTGATGAATATTGACACAACGTCATAAATAAGCATTAGGAGCACAATTAAATCTGGGTGTGATAATCCCACACCCCAGGCTCCTTTCACTGTCCCAGAGAATACATTTGAGGTGGATATTGAAGGGTGAATAAGAGTCTTCCAGGCAGAAATAATGTGCAAAGATTGAAGGAGGAAACCAAGGGTAGATGTAGCATCAGGAAAAAAATGTTTGGGACACGAACATGCTTGGAAAATGCCAATAATCAAATGTGAAGAGAGCGCAGAATATCACAGCCTGGGAGGGAGATGTTAAAGAAG
Source organism: Spermophilus citellus (assembly GCF_964194105.1). Taxonomy (NCBI): domain Eukaryota; kingdom Metazoa; phylum Chordata; class Mammalia; order Rodentia; family Sciuridae; genus Spermophilus; species Spermophilus citellus. The sequence continues at coordinate 15,043,399 of NC_138183.1, read as the reverse complement.
AAGACAGATGTCCAGAGGGTGGGTGACCGTGAAGGGAAAGCAAAGAGCTGGCTGTGTACTATAAGTTTCCTCCTGCAGGTCTTAGGAGCAGCACTTCCATGAAATTGGATTCGGAAGCAATATGATCAACTGTAGCAGGTCTGACGTCCTTCAGCCAGTTATCCCATTGCACAGATGTCAAAACTGAGGTCCAGAGAAGGGGAGGAAAGCTTACCCAGGACAACAGAAGTAGAGAAGCCAGGATCCCAAAGCTGAGTCCAGAGACCACCAGTGCATGGTCACACCTGTGCATGGTCACACCTGTGCATGGTCACACCTGTGCATGGTCACACCTATGGAGCTGACAGCAGGAACACTGGAGCCTACTCACCTGCCTTGGAAGATCCTTGCAAATCTGCATTCAGTGGATGAAGGTCTCCAGTGTCCCTGGGACTGATTAGGCTCAACTGCATTATCCATCTTACGCCATGGCGTCCTGGACCCATGGCTGCGGGGTCACCATGCTGTTTAGGATGAGCAATGCCTGCTGGAGGCCCGCCAAGGTACCTGTGGTATTTTGATAACTTCACATATTGCCAACTTCTCATATTAAGCATACAGCTTACAAGCAGGGCAAAGTTTAACTCACTCTAATCAACTGTAAAACGAACCAGGGACTCGCTGTCACCCTCCACAGACCTGTGTCGGCATCGTGCTCCTCACTAATGGTCATGGAACTCTCTGCGTCCCGAGATTGGTTATTAGTGAGGGCTGGAATTACGGGTTTCAATTAAGGGCTTTATGCTGTCCTGAAATGCAGTGGGATCCACTCTGGGGAAATATAAATGCAGAGATGAGATGCGATCCTCCTTCCCCGCCTCCTTGCTTCCCCAGGGACCCTCCTCTCAGCCCCATCTCTTTCTGTGAATCAGCAGTAACACGGTGCCGGGCAAGCAGGTTGGGCATTGGGCCCAAGTCCTAGCTACACCATCTGCAGCCCTTCCCCAAGTCCAGGCCGCCTCAACTGCAGCTTGTTCTGGAGGGCTCAGTGTGGATCAGCGGTGTCATTGCTGTTGTGGACTGAATAGTGTCCCCAAAAAAGATATGTTAAAGTCCAGCCCCCTGGGACCTGCAAATGTGATCTCATTTGGAAATAAGAATTTTTGCAGACACAATCGAGTGAAAATGAGACTACACCAGATCAGGGCAGATCCTAACCCAAGGATGGGTGTCCTTAGTGTAGAGAAAAATTTAAACACAGAGACATGGAACCGAAGATGGCCATGAGGACAGAGAGAGACGGGAGCTATGTGTCTACAAGCCAGGAATACAAGAATTTCCAGCAACCACCGGAAGCAGGAAAGAGGCAAGGAAAAGTTCTCTCCTGGACCCTTCAGAGAGAGCATCTTGATTTTGAACTTCTAACCTCTAAAACTCTGAAAGAATACATTTCTGTTGTTTTAAGCTACCCAGTTAGTGGTACTTTGTTACATGACCTTGGAAGGACCGAAAATGAATGGCAAATTTCAAGAACCACCAGAATGAAACCCCCCTGAAGCTCTGGTCTCTTCTGATTGGCAATGTTTTTACAAGTTGTATTGCCCATGTGGTCCATCCCATGTTACAGAAAACAGGCAAAGCCTCATCTCAGGCCAATGCAGAGAGTTTTCATAAACATTGTACAAGCTTTAATTCCAGTGTCTTCCAAATCCCTTCCCAATTCCTTCACCTTTCATTCAACCACCCACCTTCATTCACCACCCACCCACCCATGAATCACATACAATATGTCCTGGGCACTCGGGACACCAAAGGGAAGGAGATCAATCCTGAGATGATATGAAGCTTAGATTCTCAGCAACAGAAACAGCAAGAGAAATAAATAAAACAAATACGCAATTTGATGAAGGAATAAGTTCAATTGTGGGAAAGTGCTGTGTAGAAAACAAAACCAGACGAGAAGATGAGGAAAGGAGGCGAGGGAGAGACTTAGACGGGTGGTCATGGTGAGCAGGTCCAGGAAGCATCCTTGAGGCAAGTGGATAGAACCTGATCAAAAGGACAGAGATGGGAGCTATTATCTGGGAGGCTGTCCATCACACGAGCACTTATACTCCAAGTGTCTTACATCCTGACTTCATGCCCTCTTTCACCAAGTGCTATCCCAAACCTTAAAATCCCTGAATTCCATGGGCCCTTGGTTCAATCCCCAGCACCACCAAAATAATAATAATAATAATAATAATAATAATAATAATAATAATAAAATTCCAAATTCTAGATTTTATGCTTCTGATAGTCAAATATGGGTCACTATTTCCTTTTCTTCTCCTATACTGTGGTACGCTTATAGGTGGGGTGGCTGTAAAATTTACCATCCAAACTGACACACTTTTAAGAGGGGACATTCTGGATTATTACACCAGGACCAAAGCACAAACCAGGACTGTCCCAGGCAAGTCAGGGCATGTAGCCACCTTGTGTATACTGAGGTTGCAAAGGGCCCCAAGATCTTTAAACTCAGTTAACACCAGCATCCCAGAACATTAGACAAGATGGGCAGGAACACAGAAAAGTCAGTATGCAAATGCTGGTCAGTCAAAGTCGCCTAGCCTCAAAAGGAAAGCTCTTGCCTCCCACCGGATTCACGGTGTGCCCGCGTTAACACTGGACCTCTCTGTGATGTGTCATGAGACATCAAGGCCAGATGCCAGCACAGCATGCCCACCTAAAACTTCCTAATCCTTGGAAGGTCGGAGCTCATGGTCCAGCTGCTAGAGGGCCCTGACATCCATGCTGGTCTTCCCCCGTGACAGTGCCACTTGGCTCTCCAGAACGTGCTCTACATCCCCAGCCTCCCTTGCAGTTCGGAGTAAGCCCATGACCTACTTCTAGTGGCTGCATGTAAGTGGAAACTTCCATGAAGCCCTCTTCGTATTCAGCTGCGGATTTCCTTTGCTTCTTCTCCCTTTGTTCCTCCATCTTTCTGTGATATACATTGATGTGAAGCTAGAGCTTCTCCTTGGACCTTAAGACCACAGGACCCATCACAGAGCGGTGGGGTGAACTGAAAGGAGCCCAGGTTCCTGGGAACCCCATGGAAGAGCCCTCCTAGCCAGCCTGGATTTGAACATTAGGGAGGAGGAAGCCTGTACCCCGTTTACATTACTGCTTAAGCACTCTCCGCTGCGCCTAGTAGGACTAAAATCCAGTTTCTCTAACCCCTGGGATGAATTCTACAAGATGGGAATACTGGGTCCTAGACAAGGGATATTCAAGATCACACTGGGTAATTGAAATTTCACAATAAAACTGGGAAAAAATTAATTTAAAACTAGTAAAATATTTAAAATGAAAATACAGTGGGCTTCCCAGCTTCCTGCTTTCACTACATTCGTTTTCCTCTTCTCTAAACTTTCTTGAACACAGACACTGTGTCACACTAGACAGAGCCGAGTCAGCCAGCTCTCATCAGGAGCTCATGATTGAGAGAACAAATCGTACAATTGCAATCTGAGAAGAGCTGGACCCCCCCCACACACACACACATACACACACACACACACACACACACACGTGCAAGGTGTTACAGGAATACACAGAAGGGAGGAACATCTGAGTGCGGGGACACAGGAAAGAGGTCAAGAGAGGAGACCCTGGAGCTGACCCTAAGAAGACTGGCAATAGGGGAGGGAGAGTTGGAGTGTCAAGCAGAAGGAAGCCCTCGCACCAAAGGACAGGTCTGTGAGGACGGGGGCATGTGGTTAGCACAGTAATGGCCCCATGAAGATGTTCAGGACATAGTTGCTAGAGCTTGGGAGACCTACCTCCTCTGAGCCCTGAGGGCCCATGAGACCCAAATTTCAAATCAGGAAGGAATCCTCAACCTGTACGACTCCATGGCCTGAACCAACTCGCTTACCTTCCCGTGACCCTGTTCCCTTATTTGCAGAGCAGCAATAACCATCCTCTGTCTCTTCTGGAGACACAGTTTGGAAGTCACCATCATGCTTCCTGTAAATGCTGGAAACTGTCATGCTCCCGCTAAATTGAAGCACTTTCCCCACAGTTTTAAGATTCCCACCTTGATTTCAGGAGCAAGCTCCCAAGCTGTAGAATGGGCCCTCAAAGTCTCCTGGAAGCCGACCTCATGGGCCAGTGTCACTCCTGGGTTTTGGTTAGGGGGCTGGACGCCATCTAGAGGACACCAGAGGAGACACCCAGAAGACAAGGAAAGGCCTTTAGTTTGCAAAATTTACCAAAAGGAATGTAGGAAAGCCTATTTCTGACTTTGTAGTTGAGTTCTGAAATAAAAAGATGTGTGACATCAAGGAATCTTAGACACTCAAGAGTTGCAGAATCTTTGACTTCTAGGATCTAGAAGTTGGATAACATCATAGAATAATAAATGCCCCATGCTGTCCTTTGGTGGATCTCAGAGTAGCAGCGTTGGATCTTCAGAACCAGAGAAATGTGTATTCTGAGCATCTTGTATCAGAACATCACTGGGCTGACTTTGACCTCACCAGGTACACACTTGGCTCATTAGCTCCTCATCTCACTCTCCTCATCACCCCACTTGCCTGACCACAGCCCCTCCACTCACCTCTGGAAGCCCCACAGCTGTCACCAGCCTCTATTATGAGACTGAGCATCCCTTGGAGCCAAGGACTGTGCTCTCCACCTCCCACACCCAGCACAGGCCCAGACCCACCGTGGAGCTGGAAGGCATCATGACACCGTTGTCCTCGGCAGCCAAAGTCTGGGATCAAGTCCCAGCTCCAGCACCAGCTGGCTCCATCTCTGAGCAGTGGCTTAACTTCTCTGCCTGCAAAACATGGATGGTCATAGCTGCCACTTCCCAGGGACATTGTGAGGATCAAATAATATAACCCTTGGAAACAGGGGCTTTCTGGTACGTGATCAGTGCTCAGTGGATGCCAATGACTATCTTAATTATCATTACACTGAGTCTGGGCTGAGCTTCATAGGCTACAGGGTGACAAGGCAGCCATGGGACCAAGATAACTGAGAAAGCGGCAAAGGAAATGAGTGAACCAGGAAGACAACCATCAGAGACTGAGCGTCTGTGTGGCAGGCGTGTGCTCGGTGGCTTGCATGTGGCCCACTAACTCCCACAGGCGAGGCTCATGCGGATTGCTGCCCTTCTCCACTGGACCTGCTCTGCCATTTCTCCTTCATCCTTTGCCTGTCATCTGTGACCTGTCCATAACACTTTCTCCATTGCTACGGGATGCTGAGAGGTTATCATAGCTCTCATTAACCTAAAAGGGCTTAGTGTCCAGTAATTAGCTAAGGCAAAGAAGAACAAAGCATCTGAATCCTGCTATGATTCCAAGCAGTCTTGACTGGCTGGATTTCTAACCTGAGAAGGTGCCCGAGTTTGCACTGGTGTCCACACAGAAGAGTGCCGAGATAGATTAGTGATGTGTGCCTTGAGATCAGAGAGGGGAGCGTATGTGTGCCTTGTATCTACCAGACCACTTTGTGAAGAGACAAAGATAAACCAGACATTGCAGCTCATTATATAAGTGTTTTAATTGTGTGCATTAATCACACTTAACTTTCACAGCCACATTACAAAGTAGGTGTGTTTCTCTCCATGGTGTGGAAACAGGACCTGAAATGTCACTGAAGAGCTTATAGGAGTAAATCAAAAATGTTTGCATTTTACAGGAGAACTTCACACACCTTTACTGGAAAGTATGGGGTGATTTTGAGGCATCTGAACCATCTAAAAGGAAAAAATATTAGTTAATGCAGGAAGAGAGCTTCCAATGCCCACAAATCATACCTTGTAATTCAAAGTCTTCTGCCCATCTTTGCTTAGGATAAGACAATAGAGAAAAAGAAAACAAGAATAATATAGTAATATTTTTAAATGCTGCTGAATCTTGCTTTAAGAATATGCACATCACCACAGATGCCCAGAATTCACAAGCAGTCAGGTTTCAGGGCTGAATCTCCACAGGTAAAGGATCTCTCTCCAGGTTGGGTTGCAAAGGTATTCCTGGACAGGAGGGCCTGCTGTGCAGGACAGAGGCAGCCAGCAGGAAGGTCCTGGTCTTACAGACAGGAGACCTGGGTGTTGGCTTCCTCCAGAAACACAGGTCCCTTCCCTTCTCCAGTCTTCTCTGTCTCCATGCAAACCATGAAGACACGGGACAAGAGCTATGGATCTCCATATGGGCAACTCTACCTTGAAAAAACGATTTGGATGTTTCTAGAACACTTGGTTATCACACTAATTAGAAGAGACACTGTTGTGATTTGGATGCAAGAAAGCCTGCAGCACATGCCCAACAAAGAACAAGACCACAGCACACTCAATTTTGAAATGTTGTCCCTGACGCATTAGTGAATAATCCACCTAGGTCTAGATCTTAGTTTCATTTCACATATAGAAAAAGGTATATTTTTGCATAAATTTAATATACATTGAATTTTCCAGGATGCAAATCAAGGGGAGATTGTGCTTTGTCTGATTTGCATCTCCACTGTTTCAGAAAATCACAATTCTGAAGGCTGTGCTGTTGAGTGGCCAATTCCACACACTCATTTTGGTTTCCATCAAACAATCATCTGTCTGCCTTAGTGCCTTCCAGTCTAGTCACAACCACTCATTCGCATATCAACCTACAACTTATTTCATTATAAATTACTTTGCTTTTTATTTTTCATTTACTTTGCAGTTTGGGCATTATATAGATTTTTAAAATGAGATGTCTAGGTGGGTTATATAATTTATGAATCCCATTTCAGGATAATAAAGAAAGCTTCACAAAATATTAGTCTGGAAAGGCTGAGAACCACTGGGTCACATGGCCCTTGGGTTCTTTCCAGCCCTGGCAAAATCAGGGATTATGCAAAGAGAGGCGTGCTCAAATCATATGCCACGCATTTCAGGTGGAGAATAAGGGTAAATTTTCTTGTTTTCCACAAATTACCCTCACTCACTAAATGTCCCTCAGCCATTCCAAACACACAACCATCTGTAGCACTGAATGCATTCTGTCTAATCTCCAAAGTGATGAAATTGCCTGGAATTGGGTTCGGGCACATTTGGAATTTCTCAAGAACGCTGAAGCATCGCTGGGTTGGGGCTGAGCACGTGCTGTTCTAAAATTTATAGTGCAATTGATTTCTTTATAAGCCATTCAGGCCTTATTATTTATTAATCCACCTGTCAAGGTTAATTTAAACTACTTCTCAATAAGGCAGTTTGACAACACCCTTTGTTTACCAGACTGACAGCCCTGGTGGATAAAGGGATGGCAGAGTGATCCTCTGCCCTCAGCAGAGACCTCTGGAAACTTCCAGGGGAATGGTGTTCCTTGACCTGGCCCTCACTGAAAAATGCAAAAGGCGTTCTATCACACTCAGGAGGGACAGAACCGAATGGTGACCCTTTGCTCCCAGGCAGAACGTGGGCCCAGGATTGCACCAGCCACTAAGTGAATACTAGACCTGTGTGGTTCTGAAGGCTCTTAGATCGTCCCTTCTTGCCATTCCATTGCCCTGACTTCATGGGTCATCTCCGCAACCCCCAGCCCTTGCCTCTATGTCTGCATCTCCCCCATTCATCCCAGGTGATTGTTTTAAAATGGGCGTCTGGCCACATTACACCCTTAAATAAAGCCCTTAGCAGTTTCCACAGAGTCAAGTGTTAAGTCTTCCATGCCCTGGCCCTGACTACTCCTCCAGCCTCATCTCCTCCCACTCCCCTCCACCTTCCACTTTATGCACCATGATTACCCCTTCCATCCTGTCTTTGCCATCCTGCTAGCTCTTCCTATGTCCTGGTCGCTACTGAAGCTCCAACACAGATGCAGCTGCTGCTGTGTGCTGTTCTGTCCTCTCCCAAACAAGCAACTCTTCTGGGCCTTAGATTTCTGTGGGGTAAATCACATCGGCTGACTCAGTAAGTAGCACAGATTGGTTGACTGTGGAGCATGGGCCAGGTATGGTGCTGAGCACTGGCGACACACAGAGAAACTAGAGAGACGTCACACCTGTCCTCCTGAGCTGCACATTTCCCAGCACAGGGCCCAGGGGAGCCCACGTAGACAAAGGAGACTAATGTTTGTTGACTGCGAGCTGCTGCACTTGCACTTGCTTATTTAACTTGAGCAACAACACTGAAAAGGGAGCATTTGGAATCCTCCTTTAGAGATGAACAAACTGGAGTTCAAGGAGGTAAAACAACCTGCCCACATCATTTGCCATGAATTGAGTATTCAAATACACACTGATTCCAAAGCCTCAACCGCATCTCTCCACTCGACTTCTCTCTTCAGCACAGAGAGTTCAGGCTTGTTGAATAAATCCAAGATCTGCGCCAAGTCAAATACTCTTTCTGTGTTCTCCAAGTACATCCCAGCATAGCCTCGGAGACTTGCTTTGACTTCAATGACATTGAGGGGTTGAATCTGCATGGCTGTAGGTGCAAGATGTCCAGAATGTGAGACTCCAGGAGTCCAGGATCCATCCCACCTAGGGTAACATTAGGTCCTGCAGGTGCTCAGAACATATGTGTTCGATGAACCAGTGCTTGAAGTTCCCGATTGACCTTAACGAGGATGCTGCAGTTGACATTGAGCCGGTGCATCAGGCTAACTGTCAGTGAGAACCATGCTGGTCTGATTCAAATCCACACTCCTCATCTTAACTTAACTATGGACAGACCTTTCATGGAAGAAAGTTCTCAAAGGCAACATGATGTCCAGGAGCTGACCGCAGACCCAGCCACCATGCCGCAGGCTGCTGAGAGCCCGACTCCCCATGGCCTCTCTAGACACAGGACGGGTCAACCAGAGTTTTGCAGTGGAGGTGGGAGAATCCAGGGCCATAACTTTGAGGAGTCTGGTGTAAGATACAAAAAGAAAAGAGGATTTTCATTGCTATTCTATTTCCATTTATAAAAAGTAGCTGCAAAATATATAAATAAGCCCAATTTAAAAATAGGAAACACATTTTAGATCATGTGGGCTTGAAATGCGCTGCTCAGCTTCACACCTCTCTCATCCAGACCCTGAGGTGGGAGCAAAACACGAAAGTGGAACAGTTACCTAACGGCACTCCCAGCCCTGGCCGGACGTCCCCCAGGCCTTCTGGACGTGAGAATGAACACTAATGGCAATAGAGAGAGCCAGAAAAGGGCAGGCAGGAGAAGAGAGAAGTCTTGAGCTCCTCTGTACCAACTCGGGAAGGGGAATGCCACACCTCTGTGACACCTTGACAGGTCACTTGTTCTGAAGATGGTCCCTCAGCCTAGCCTGCAGGGGTGCCACCCCACCACCCTTCGTGAGCTCCAGTTATGGGAGGAGGAGTTATCAAGTGACCCCAGGATCTGAACTTCAGGGCCATGGCTCGCTAGGGGCAGGCCGGGCCCCCGTGTGACAAAGGTCCACCTTCTCACCCGCTCTTTTGCTAATGTTCATATGCCAGAGGCCTGTTTCTATTTAATCTGCCTCCTGCTTCGTGGAACGATGACAGTGGCAAGGCTCTAGAAGACACCCATTCCCTGTGGACCTTCTTTCCATGGTCTTTTCTTCCATCTGGTGGCTTGGTCGGTGACTGCCCCCACAGTGGCTGGACAGATGAACCGGCTCAGAGCTTACCTCTGAGCTTTCTTCCCAGGGCAGAAGCAGCGCCGACCGTCCATTCTCTGGGGGTGGATAGTTGTACATGATAACAGTAGAAATTCAGGCGATTCGGGAGGAAGGGCAGGGGACATCTCACCCAGGCTTCCTGTACACGGCTTGGCCCTTGTCCTTTGGTTTAGTCATTATCAGCCCTTGGCATGGGGCCCGGGGGTGGGAAGGCAGAGTACTTTGTAAAATAAAACCGAATTCCTGCCTGCCTGTTGATCTTTGTGCAAACTTCCCTCAGAATTCCAGGGAGGAAAAGGGAGAATCTCGCATCCTTGACAGGCTTTAGGCTGCCGGATGGGGCATGGCAGCCACAGCAAGTTCTGACTTCATGCCCTCAGGATGCTGGTGGCACCCCACTCAGAACAGGAACATGGGCCCCAGAGGGCCCGGGGCAAGTCATCAGCATCGTCCCAGTTGCTGTAGGACCTTGGGCCCCTTCCCTCCCCATCTCAGGGACCCTGAGCCCATTCATGGCTTGGCTGAAAGTGGTTCCTGTTGAAGTCTCCGCGGCAGACACCTCTCCTTGACCTAACCCAACGGTGGCCGGGGCTGGGTACGTAGGTTTACAAGGGTTGCCGTGACGAAGCACCGGGCTAAAAGGACACAATCAAAGTGCTGCCAAGTCTAGGTCATTGTGGGGTCTCGGATGGGAGCTGGCCGTCTTCTCTGCATCTTCCCCTGGTCTCTCCCCTGAGTACTTCTGGGTCCTCCTCTCCTCTTCTTAGGGCGACAACAGACGTAGGGGATGATGGCCCATCCTAACAAGCCCATTTTAATTCAATGTCCTCTTTTAAGGCCCTTTCTCCAAGTCAAGCCACATCTGAGGAACTGGAGATTAGGACTTCACCCTGTAAATCTGGGGGAAGAGGGACAGAATCCTGCCCACGGCACAGGGAGTGAGAAAAGTGAGATTCCAGGATAAACTTGCATAAAATGAAAAAGTGCCCCCCCCCCAGCTAAGCCCAGCCAGTGTCTACAACTGGCCATGGGTCACCCTCTCCCCGACACCCCACATGCTCCAGGGAGATTCTTCCTTTCATCTCAGAATGGGACGGAAACTTTTTTTACAACTTGATTGTCAGCCCAGCTTCTCCCTCGGCCCAGCTTCTCCCTCAGCCCAGCTTCTCCCTCGACCCAGCTTCTCCCACACCTGGCTAATGGCCACTCACCCCTGAAGTCTCAGCACAAACGCCCCCTCCTCAGGGGAGCTTTCTGAGGCCCAGCACTGGTCGGGTCCCCTTGCTTTGCATTCCCACAGCACCCTGCACCCCCCTCGTGACTCCGGGGCACAGTAGGTGCTCAGACTGCACACGGTGAAAGATGATGGTGACATCGGCCCTTCTTGATCAGGTAGGCACTCCCTGTCTTTCAGGAGCTGTGTGATCATAGTTGTCCTGAAATGTGGCTCTGTTTCTCCTCACAGTGGCACACACAGCTTGTCAGGCCACCTAGCTGTATAAAGTCTTGACACCCCAGCCCCTCTCTCGGCCATCCCCATTGTTCTCAGCAAGTCACATGGAAGGTCCACCCGTCCTCATTCCACCTGCTCGCTCACCTCCCATCATCATTCCAACTCACTGCCATCTGGCTTCCATTTCCTAACTCCACTGAACGTCTCTTACCAAGTTTCCTTGCGTCACCTGATCTACCCAAACTTCTAATAGCAGGTTCTTCCACCCCCAGGCCTTTGCACTTACTGTGCCTTCTGCTGGAAACACTGTTGTCCCAGAACTTTACATGATGGTTCAGAGATGTCAAGGAGCTAACCCAACCTCACACAGCAAGAAAGTGTCAGAGCCAAGGGAAAAGGATTTTTTGACTCTCATTCTTATCACCCCACCATCTTCCACTAGACAGTGGTGGCTAAGTACGTTATCTTTGCCTCTTTGCAATTTCTTTCATCATTAAAATTCCATTTCTTTTAAGTGTATCTTTGCAAAGGCCATTAAAAGGTCATCTGGCATCTAATCTCCTTTTCAACTTGGGAGCTAAGAGATTCCTCTGATGCTTTCTCAGCAGCAAAACAAAAAATAATCCCTGCCAGGCGACTTGAAGAGACTTTTGACACTGTGCCTGGCACACAGTAGGGACTCAATAAACGTTAGCTTCCTTTCTCCCAGGGAACACTCACTCATTCCACAAACGCCTGCCCAGCCATGCTCCATACCATGGGGATCACAAAGGTGAGATGGAATCAGGATCTTGCTCTCTAGAAACTCAGGTTCTCATAGAGGACAGACAGCATTTACTCTTTAATACAAGATGCTTAGACATTGGCGTCCAGGAGTCGGGGTTCAACCCTTGATCCCTCCCAACCAGCTGTGTGATGTAAGGGACGTTACTCAATCTCTCAGAGACTCATTTTCTTCCTCCATCAAATGGAGTCAATATCCAGTCTCAGTCTTGTTTATAGGAATTAAACAAGTTGATTACATATAGTACACAGCAAGCGCTCATACACGGAACCTTTTGGAATCGTGTCACTTGGTGTGAACGGACGACTTACTATATTCCGGGTGTTTTTCGTGCAATAACTCCTCAGAGTAACCCTGATCAATGAGTTCACTTATTTCCCTCCCTCTAGGATGAAGGGACAAAAGCACAGAGAGGTTGAGTGCCTTGGCCAAGGTCTCCCAGCGAGGAAGTGGCTTGCAGTGAGCTGGTGGAGTCACCTTCCTAACACTGGGGTGCTGTGGGGAGCAGGAGAGCTAAGTTCCAACCCTGAGGCTCAGGGTGGGGGGGCTTCCCCGCAGTGGGAAGGTGGGGCCTGCACATCCTGAGTCCTCCCCACATCAGAGCCTGGAAGCTTTGACCTCCTCACCCCCAAAGTCTGCAGGACCGAGATGTAACGTTTGAAAATTGCCCAGTAAAGTGTGAGCGCAAACCAGGCAGCGCGCTCACGGACAGGAAAACATAAAATTTAAAAACAGCTTCTGACAGTGCAGAAATCAAGGAAGGACTTTAGCAAAAAAAAAAAAAAAAAAAAAAAACACCTCGATTTCCAGCCAAACGGAGCTCTAATCGGCCTGGTAATTTAGTGTTTCTTTGCTTCCGTCCTCTGAACAAGGACCACTCTGTCCTGGGCATGGTGACAAGGTGAGGGGGGACCAGCCCACCATGAGGAAGGCCCTGCTCCCTGGGGTGGGGGTGGGGTGAGGAGGACAGAAGGGAGCCAGGGCCGGGGTGGGCAGGGGGCACAGTCCTCTGCCGTGCACAGTCGTTCTGGGCCCGTGGTGGGCACAGGGACCCTGCAAGCAAAAGTGAAGGAGACCCTTGGAAGCTGGCCCCCACCGAGGGCCAAGGAAGGGCCTGGAGTCCGAAGGCCCCAGGGAGCTCCACGCGAGGATGCTTCAACCAACAGGAGCGCGTGCCAGAGGAGGCCTTGAGGTGCCCCGGGCAGTGTCCAGGCCAGAGCATGGACATGGGAGTGCCCAGACCCAGGCCAGTCCCAGCCTGCAGCTTCCACCGTGTGGCTTTGGGCAATCCTTTCACCTCTCTGAGCCTCGCTCTTGTTTTCTGTGAATCAGAGATAACAGTGTCTGCCCTGTGGACAGGCAGCAGCTAAGGGCGCTCCGTCCTCCAGGGTCAGAGCGTTGGCCCCGAAACAGGAGCTCGGCAAGTGTCGGGTCCCTCCACCCTTCTGGCAGCGTTAGCCAAGAGCGTGAGCCTGCACCTCGTGGCCCACAGATGGTCTCTGGGACCTTCTCCCTCCTGTGCACACCCAGCCTGCCCCTGTGGAGTCAGGGAGGCTGACGCTTGCAGAAATGTGAGGCTCAGAGCAAGAGGACTCTGCCGCCCAACAGGCTCAGGGGACACTTCTTGCTGCCCTTAAAGGCTCTGGAAATGGCCACAGTGAAAAGACCTGGTCCGTTTTATTCAGATTAAAGTTCTGTCTGCCTAAGGAACTTGTAATTTTTTTAAAGGACCTTGTCTTTTCATGCCTCCCAAAATCTGTATCCCCTGGTAACCCATTGTGGGCCATGTGACCATGATTTTAAAGGCAAAATTCAGTTTCATGTGAAGGAGGAAATGGATATATTTGTTACCACCAAGGGGATCATTTTCCTTTCCGGCAATGGGTTCTGGGACTTCCTGCCTCCATCTTCATATCCTGGGCAGGCTCCCTGTCTCAGCTCAGGGCCCTTGTCCAGGGAGCCTTCGCTCATTGTCCCTCCCCCCAGAGGCTCGTGGTGGGCCCTTCCCTGGAACTGCAGGTGCTCTGCCCCATCTTCGGGCGTGCACATGTCCCTCCTGACATCCAGGTGAAGCACTGGGCGTGAACGTGTCTGTCCATCACAGAGGGGACTCTGAGGACAAGGGCATTGCTGTATCTCCAGGCTCTGTGCCGTACCTGGAACCCAGAAGGCACTCACCAGTGTTGGCCAAATGAAGCCCAACCCCCACATGCACCCTGTCTGAGAACTGCCAATTTACAGACAGTCCAGCGGTAGAGGACGCCGGAGTTCCTTTACAGAGGTGAACTCTGACCTGACTGTGCATTCACTGCGTCCCATTCATTTACTCCCCAAACTCTGCAGAGCTGAGCTGTGCCTTGGGCATCCAACTAGATGTTCAGAGCACGGAGATGGACCAAGCATCGAGTTCGTCAGTTCTGCCTCCCTGTGACCAAAACACCTGACAAGAACAACTCAGAGGAGGGGAAGTTGGGTTTGGTTCCGCAGTTCCAGGAGCTCAGTCTATGGTCAACAGAGTCCGTTGCTCTGGGCCCAAGGTGAGCAGACACATCATGGCGGAAGGGCTTGGTGGAGAGAGGAGCGTGGCTCCTCTCATGGTATCCAGGAAGCAGAGAGAGAGGGCAAGGGCTGCAGGAAGATGAACCCTCCCAGGGCACACCCCAGGGACCCACCTCCTCCAGCCAGGACCCACCTGCCTCCGGTCACCACCTAGTCCCTTCAACTAGGAGGATTGATCAGGCTACAGTCCTCACGCCACCTCTGCACACCCCTGCATTAACAGGGAGCTTTGGGGGAAACACTTTGTATCCAAACCATAAGAAGCATGTTCTTGCCCTTACCAGCAGGGAGAATGTGTCGACGGCACGGCAGGGGTTAGCGTGGGGGCTGGCACATTCTAGACATAACCAGAGTGTCACTCAATGAGGGACAGAATGAATGGATGTGAGAGAATGGACCCAAATGCAGGGCAACCCTGGGAGAGGTGGAGTGAGCAGGATCTGGAAGAATGAGGAAGGAAAGAAGGGGGAGAAGGGGTTTCCAGGAAGAGCATGAAACAGCTCAGACGTCAGGAGCACCCACGAACAGCTGTTTGCTGAAGGGTTTGGTGTCAGGGGAAGAAGAAAAGACAGAGTGGGATATAGAGAAGCCAAAGTCTGTTAGAAAGATAAGCTCATGCCCTGCTGAGGAGCCCTGCCCGTGCACACGCATGCTCCGGTCTCTATGTGTCCACACACGAGTCTCCTGAAACTTCCAGGGCCTGGTCTGCCATGGGGGCCATCCTGGGCTCTCAGATTCCCTCCAGGAATGAAAGACTAATGCTATCAGCTACTCAGAGTGATGGAGGAAGATGGCACTCAGTGGACATGGCCTTCTGCCGAAGAGGCCCCGTCTTGCCCTGGCTCGTGCCCTCTTCCCAGACGTGCTGTGCATCCAATGTCACCATAACTCAGGCCAACGCTTCAAGGGCTGCTCAAGATCCAGAGCGCTTCATGGATAAATAAGACTTTTGTTAGGACTGAAACACAGCCAGCTTGTCTCTTGGCCCACTCCTTCCTTCCCAAGAGCATTCCCTACAACACAGTTGCCCCGTGCAGAGAAGAGCCCCTGGGCCCACTGGTCACACATCCACTGATGAGAAATGATGATATTGTGCAAAGACCTGTAGAGCACTGGACACATTTTTTAAATGAATAATCACAGCAGAATTCCAGGGCTCTTGGAGCATAGAGGAAAACAAGTACACACTGCTTTCCAGAATGGAGGTGTTTACAGGGGTTGAGATGTGCACAAATCACGTTTATTGGCCACTCACCACAGCCAGGCTCCATTCACTCAGTTAATCGGAACAACAGATCAAATGCAATATCCTAAGATACAGACATTACTCTTATCTCCTTTCTTATGGATGAAGAAGCAAAGGACCAGAGAGGTTATTGATCTGGCCAAATCACAAAGCTAGTGTGTGGCAAGGTGGGGCTTGAACTCAGGCTGTCTGTCTCCAAAGCCTGCAAGCCCCAGCACTACACTATCTGGAGACGGTTGCATTGGTAGAGAAAGGAGGGACTGTGTGGGGACAGAACACAAGAGTCGGGGAGAGATAAGGGAAGAGGGACAGTACCGTGTCCAGTCCCATCACAGCCCTGGATGGATCTGGGCCCTGCGGGGAGAGTGGCCACCCCAGCCATTGCATGAGCTGTTGTCCCGAGGAACTGGATGAGTCAGGGTACGAGCAGCATCATTCTGGAGGTCATGTGAGGCGAAAGGCTGAGACGAGGACCTACTCCCCCTGCAAAATGGAAAGTGGTTTGGGGACCCTGGGACACAGCATCCAGGTCAGATCCTGGAGTTTCAGTTCAGAAACAGTGGGAAGAGCCAGAGGCCAAGGCCAAAGCACACACACAAGCCTATTTACAGTAGGAAGCCCTGGCCAGCCGGGGATGCCTCCAAACCAAGGAAGACCATGCAGGGGTCGGGTCCAGGCAGCTTGGCGCTGTGAGATCTGTCATGAGAGTTAAAGCAGCGGCCTGTGAACCCACAGCTTGATGAGTCCCTGATGGACCATGAGGATGTTCCCATTGTACTTATGAACTCACTGGGACCAGGTAGGAATGAGAAGGCGATTGGCCCAGGGTCGTGATCTGTCACCTTCTGCACCTCAGCCGGCTGTGAAGGGCTCCAAAGCCTCCCACTTCTTCTTCTAGGGAACAGCCTGGCTGTGATTCTGCAATCCGAAAACCGCAGAGGGAAACTGTGACAGCACACTTCAGCTTTCTGGTGGAAATTTTTCTCTTCTCAGCCATCTTCTTCTGTCTTCATCTCTAGCATCTGCCTGTTAGCTAAATAATAAACAAAATAAGTCAATAGGTCCTATGAATGATCAGGAAGGTAGCAGCAATTCAACAGGCAGGAGAACTGAGTTCTAAACCCGGTTCTTGGAAAGTTCCTTGTCCTCTGCGCATTACACGGTCCCCAGAATAAAACAAATGAACTGTCCCAGATCATGTGTAAAGAAACCTCCAGTTTGAACACCTGTCAGTTAAGACTCAACCCTACTAGGGTGGAAAACGATTGCCAGCTTCTGAAAATATCAACCACAGCAAGGAGGCTCATATTGTGATACACTAGCTACAACAAGCCCTGGTCACTAAGTTGCTTTAAGTGACAGGGGAAGAAGCTAGCAATGCTGGAGCAATTTATGGAAATTTTTCTCAGAACGTCACAACCTCATAACATCACCCAAGAAGGAAACTGTGGTACGCACGGGGGTGCTAATGGATCTAGTCAAGGTTACCCGACTACCCCAACTACCAAGTGGCAGAGACCCGAGATGGCTCCGTCACAGCTCCTATGTCCTGCCTGCCTCCCCGTCAGCCCATCCACCCTCTGTGAAAAGGAATTAATGGAGACCTCCTGCCATCTCCACTTTCCAGCCCAGAAAGGTCTCTTGTCTGGTTTGCATTGATTTTCGTGTGTTTGTTTGTTCTTGATGCATTTGCAGAATCTGAGATTCCGGCTGCAAATAAGGCAGATAAAAAGAGAGGTCAAGGGAATGAGAGACATAGAGTCCTTAGCAGCTCCGGCTATTGGAAATGTTTCCTGCCATCTCCATTTTTATTTGTCGCCTCCTTACTTCCTCCCCAGCACCATTCAGCCACATTTCCAGCCCATCCATCTGCAGGCCCCTGCTTGGCCATGGGTCAGGAAGGTGGCCATAGAAATTGGTAGATACTGAGATATTAATTTCCGGCCTTCCTGCCCTAGAGGAATAGCTGCTTAACTAATCACCCAGCACAGACTCTAGTCTCCTCCCAGCAGACTATAAAATGTTCCTATATTAAATGCCTGGAAGCACAATGTGAAAACCTTCAGTGGCTCCTTATTGCATGAGAAGAAAGTCTCCATGATGTTCATGGTTCAACCACAGGCTGCTTCTCGGCCCTTAGGCCCTGCCGCCTTGTCTACCCTGCAGTATGGACCTATCCCACTGCTATGAACATTCTCTGGCTCCCAGCTCCAGGACTAGTTCATGCTCCTTGTTCCCCAAATCTCTCCTGAATCTACAGCAGAGTCATCTCTCGTGACCACCAATGAGAACCATGTGCCTCTTATTTTGTGCCAATAAATGTATTCTCATCTCTCCTTCTCCACCTTCACCCCTGATTCTGACCCTACTCAAGACTTTGAGCTCTGCAAAGGCAATGACCTTATTTAGTCCCTTTTGCTGTCCTCTGCCCCTGGCAGAGAATCTAGAATACTGAAAGTCTTGGTAAATCCTTGTGAATGAAGGAAGCCATTTGTCAGGCCCCTTGCATTCAACCACAGTTTGCATGAGTGATCCATCCTCAGTGGAGCCCTTGAAAGACCCCAGGGAGAAAGGCTGCCTGGCCTCTTCACGGAGGAGCAAGCTGTGGCCCTGAGTGGGGAAACAGCTTGATTGAGGTGAGCCTGGGACTGCTACTTTGTGCTCCTGCCCAAGTACACGTTTTTATTTTGCAGAATCACCTTTGGCCCTTCCAGTGGTCTCAGGACCTGTTTGTTCTTGATGCATTTGCAGAATCTAAGATCCATCTAAGTCCCAGACCTCCATCTCTCCAGCCCAGGGAGCATCTCAAGGGTGCACAGAGATACCACGGCAACACCCCAGGGTTCAATGATATGACCTGTGACCACCCCCCCCCCCCGAGGGCCCAGCCAGCTGTGCCTTCCGGGTCCTGCCTGACAGATGCCAAGTTACTGCAGACACACATGAGACAGACTGAAGTGCAGTGTCAGGGACCTCAGCAGCTGATGCCCGCCTTGAGCTCTTGGCACCTGCAGGCTGACTTCATCTCTGGGTTTTGCACCTGCAGATTCGGAGGCGGTTTTACAGTGTGTTAGAATAACAGGATCAGATTTATTAATTTGCAGCCTCAAATCTGTCTCCACGGCTGCTCTTAGCCCCGGAGGTCACCCCCCAGGCTCCCAGCTGGTGACCCCTTTGAAAGGTCCTCTGGATGCATGTCTCTTCCTCGAGTCTGTTTTATTCCGCGCAGTGAGGGAAGAAGCCAAAGCCCACGCTCATCGGGAAAGGTCAAACACCCGCACTGTGTTTGTTCACGAGGGTGATATTTCACCAAAGAGCAGATGCTTCCTAAATGATAAATAAGAGCAGCAGCTCCTCGCGGGTCCCGGAGGAAGGAAAGGTCTCCTCTCCATATGCAGTGCGAGCTCCAGTGAAGACCAGAAGGGAGGGGGCAGACTTTAATCCATTACCATGCCTGGCCTCAGAAGAGTGGGGCCTGGAGCCTGTGCCTGGAACACAGTGGGTCCCCGTCAACACTGACCAAATGGGTGCATAATAGCTGTGATAGCCATCATTTATTGAACACTTGCTATGTGCCAGGCATTTTGCTATATTCTTAAGTATATTTCCTGATTTAATCCCCAGCACAACCCTATGAGAAAATAGACTCAGAAAAATGGAACTGCTCATCCAAGGTCACTGGGCTAATACAGGATGCATCTCACACTTGTCTGACTGCAGGGTCTCAGTTCGTAACACCATGCTACCGTGCCTGGAACCTAATCAACCTGGGCCTGGACTCTGCCTTGGGTCAGGTAGTTAGAGAACAAGAACTCAGAAATGAATCCTGAGGCCTGTTTATCCTGGAAGAAATGTTACATGTCCTGGAATCCTACTTAAGTTTGGACACTATTCCCCCCACTTCCTGATTATAAGCCCCCCCCCCCCGAAGTTCCTGAATTTCTGATCCTTGTTTTCCTCCTCTGTAAAATAGGCTCAGTAAGAGCCACATTGCAAGATGATGATGAGCATCAAATAGGGCAATCTGTATGAAGGATGGGTCCAAGGTGGGGGGGCGGCGGGGGTTAATAAATATTCACAGTTATTGCCACGTCTCTGAGTAGAGTCAGCAAGGAGCATACAGAAAGCACTGTGGCTGGACAAATGGAAGTGACAGACAGGTTCTCAAGATCAAAAAGTATCTTAAATTGTGAGAGCCCGAGCCACCTGTTAGCATCCTTCCCACTTGCAGTGGGACATCTATGGAAAGGGAGTGGCTGTCACACAGCACACCTAGAGTCCAAAGATAAATTTTCAGACTCAGGTCTTTTGCTCAGTTCTCTACCTTTACCCCAGAACACCCACCCACTCAAGGCAGCTGGTGTGGGCACTCTGGCCAGGGGTCTTGGACTTCCCATTAGCTTCCTTCTTGCTTCTTACTCTGTGACCAGCCTCTGAACAATGTGACATTTATCCAAAGAGTGGTCGAAAGTCATTGAGCCATTTTAAGCGAAACTATTATAAGATCAACTTTGTGCATTTAAGGAAGACTTCCCAGGCTGTGGTGTGGAGGACAGTTGACAGTAGATCAAGTGGATTTGGGGGACCAGGTAGGAAGCTCCTGACGTCATCCAGGCAAGAGGCAAGGTTGCTCAGGCTGGTGGTGAAGGTCTGGGTAAAGCATAGCAGGTGCTGGGTATTGAGGAGGTATAATCGGCAGGACTCAGAGATGAGTTGGAGAGTAGGGTAGCAGGGAGGGGAGGTATCAAGAATCAACCCTGAACTTCTGACTCCCATGACCAGATGAATAATGATCCTCTCCAATGAGATGGGAAGGCTGGAGGAGCATCCATCTGGAGAGTAGGGTAAAACCACGAGTTTCCTTTGGAGCGTAACTATTCTTCAGTGATTGGAAAGAGTCACCTAGGAGACCTTTCTCATGGCCAGCATTCCACCCATGACAGCCTGAGCATAAGGAGTGGGGCTGGAAAAGCAGAACCAAAAGCTATGGCCCCAGTGTCCTGGGGGCTTGTGGTTTACACTAGTATTGGGGAGCGTCCTGATGGAGTCGGAAGTCAGCACCATGGACAGAGCTGGAAGATGCCATTCGGCAGGAGCACAGAAGACAAAGGGCAGATGTTCTGAGAGAGAAAAGCTGAAGACCACAGCCACTCACAGGTAGACCATCCACCTAGGATCCCTAATAACTCAGAAGAATAGTGCTTGTGTACTTTTCCTACTGGGGAGTAACCCCAGAGATTCCTGCATTCCTTACCCACATAACAATCTCAGCTTCCCAGTCAGAACCCCACAGCCCTGGGGGTTCCCTTCACCTCCTTGGTCTGCAGTGCTCTTATCCGTAAGAGTCTCACCTCACATGCAAGGATTCAATGTCACCGGGTCACCTTGAAAGTCTAATAAGGTAATGTATATTAAGTGTAACAAATAGCACATAGTAGACCGTCAATAAATGCTGGTTTGCATTCCCATCATTCATCTCAGAAAGCTGATTTCAATTTGGTTGCATCAATTAACCAGCATTGGCAGAGCCTTGGGTATGTGTTTGGAACAGAAAAGGATCAAAGGAAGTGACTGAAGTGACTGGCAGGTCCACACCATGAAAGAGCCTATAATCCATCGGGAAAGAACCTATAAATGACCGATTCCAATAAGGAAACAAAGGGAAAAAAAATACTATTATTCACTGCCTGCAGCAGTCTCTCCGCCTCTAAGAAGGGGCATAATTTTCTCGAGAGAGGTTTAAAAACACCACCTGAATGGATGGGAAATTTCACTTCACCTTTCCCACCTAGTGTGTTTTGGAAGGAGAACAAGAAACAAAGAGAGAACGAAGAAATTATCAAGATCTTGTGTGTTTTTCTGACATCATAGTGCACTGCACTGCATAGTAAATGTACAAGAAGGAATTAAGTATTTTAAATACTTTTTGTTATAAGAAAATATGCAAAAGACGTGCAAAAAGTATAAGGAGCATGAGAAGTTGGGTGGGAAGAGATTAAGAGGAAGCTGATCAATACGATGACGGTAAGGGACCTCGGTAAGCAGTGCTAATCCTTCTTACTTGGGGAATTTTCTAGAAATTGGAAGCCAAATGTTCAGTTGTTTTGTTTGTTTGTATTTTGGAGGGAGGGGAGCAGGGATTGAACTCAGGGGCACTCGACCACTGAGCCACACCCCCATCCCTAATTTTGCATTTTATTTAGAGACAGGGTCTCACTGAGTTGCTTAGCGCCTCACTTTTGCTGAGGCTGGCTTTGAACTCGCAATCCCCCTGCCTCAGCCTCCTGAGCCACTGGGATGACAGGTGTGCACCATTGCAAAAGTGCCTCCCAAAATTGGGGAGGCACAGAAGGTCTTTGAGGAAGGAAGTCACATGGTCCAACCTGTGTCTTGGAATGACACATTTGACATGTGTGGCAGAGGATGGAGCAGGAGGCCCGTCCTGCCTGCTGCTAACCTATACTGTGCCTTTATGCAAATTAAGAAAAGGCTCCCTCACTCCAGCAATGCTCTTTTCCAGTTAGTATATGAACCTGCACAACAATCAGCAGTCTTGATTCAGCTCTTGATCCAGCTGTGCTCCAGGGTGATCCCCGAGGTCAGTGAGCAAACACACCCACACCTCTTGCACTCTCACCAGTGCCTGTGTGCCATTTGCCAAACACACTCTCTGAGACCCCAATCCCAACCCACAGATGAGGCGATGGTGTCAGGTTCAGAGATGAAGATGGCATCGCGTCTCCAAGGAGAAACAGGCAGATGTCAACAGGGGTCGTCTGAAGTGTGATCAGGACAGAGGCAGCATTTGCCAGTGAGTGTCCTGTGTTCTGGACTCTGCTGGGTGTGTGCACAGCCCAGGGTGCCAGGCTGGATTCTCCATGACCTGAACACCATCTCCCACAAGTTAGCCTGTATCTCTGTGAAGAACGGCTCCACCCATGAGCCTCACTTGCAGAGTGCACAACCTGAACATCTGCACGAGTGGTTCTGATGGTCCAGTGAAAATTCCTGTTATCCACCTCCCCCTCCAAGACTTTTGGGAGGATAAAATAAAAGAAATGGAAAGGTGCTTTGATCCTAGATTTTATTATTATTGTTATTTCTACTGCCCTAAAAGAATGTCCCTCCTGGGTCTTTGCATTACCTCCTAGATTATTTCTTTCTCTGTTGACTTTGGATCCCCAAGAGAGAATCATATTTTCAACAAGTTTTAACTCCTAGAGATTTGTAAAATGATAGGATGGCAGAGCTGGGAGGCACCCTAGGGATCATCCACACTCGCTTTCACAGGGATGGGGAAACGAAAAGCACAGAGGTGTGGTACCCGGCTTCAGGACACACAGCAGGTGAGCCCAAGCCCATCGTGGTGACTGACCTGTCCATGTGATGCCTTCCAGGGGCTCTGAGGTGGGACCACTGCTCAGGACATCATGGAAGTCCTGCATCGGTACCGGCAGGCATCCTGCCATCGCCAAGTCCCTTCCTGAGGGAGCATTTGAGAGCTGAGCAGAGCCGCGCCCCCCTCCCTCTGTCTGCAGCTCAATCAGCGGGGCCATCAGCGGGCTGCGAGCTTGCCCAAGCAAGTCAACAGGCATCAGGACAAGGGTGTCGCCACACACTGCCTCGGCTGCCTCCGGTGTTCAAAAGACAGTTAACATTTCACATGGAACTCTTGACAGAAATACACTATTTTGTGCAGAGTTCCTGACAGGCTGGCAGCCGAGTCTTGGGAGAGACAAAGGAGATGTATTGGAAAGGATAGAAAAGGCAGCTGGGATTGTGGACGCGCAAAGAAGAAAGAGGGTCCAGCGAAAAGGTCCGCTGGCCAAGCAGCAAAGAAAACACGGGCACTGCCGATCCATCTTGCTCCACACACCGCACCTCTGCGATGCTTCCTGCACAGAATGATTTAATTCCCCCCACTTTAGAGGCTCCACACTAGCGCCAACTGCTAAACAGGAGAGCGCAGTTATGGCTCTATTACCACGGAAGCTGCCTTTTAGTGACCGACTTTATGATGGGAACATCATTATTAGACACACTCGGCTTCGTGCCACTCTGCACGGGTCTGGTCCCAAGAGCACATGGGGAAGCGCCTGCCAGGCAGGGCCCTGTGACTTTGGGTACCCTTCCTACATTGAACCTAGGGCTGAGAACACAGTAGGGACATCTTTTTATTTTTTATTTTTTAAAGAATTTTGTTTTAAAATAAAACTGAGGGAGATCTGATCTCAAAAGTCTGAATGTCCTTGCCAGGGACAGAGAGGTAGACTATCTGAAGTACAAATTTCAATTTTGGGGGCCAGGTGAATAGAGGTATGTTTATTTGATGGGTGGGAAATAATAGCAACTGAAACAATAACAGTAACCATAGCAGCTACCTTCTTGCCCGATAGCTCATAAGACTGCCTATTTCAATGTCTCCAATATTTATTTAATAATTCAACAAATATTTACTGCACGGGGTAAGTGCATGAATGAGGATCCACCAGATGACTGCTGCAGCTAGCAAGGTCGAGCAACGTGCGACGGGGAAGAGGAGATCCCCTGGCTCCAAAAGGCCCTGCATCCGGGACTTCTGAGTTGCAACTTGAAATATGGGTAGAGGGTTGCATTGGATTGGAAGCTGGAGGGCTTCCAAGGACAGGGGACACTGTAGGGATGCCCGGAGGGACAGGAGACAAGAACATCTGAGTGGGGAAGGGAAGCTTGGGAACCTGTCACATGGCGAGGAGTGCCCAGCTGGGGAGAGGGGGATGAGATCTTGGACCCAATTTAGGGAGGCTCCATAAACACAAAAACAAGGACTTTGTGGAGATACAGGGGGGAAGCGCTGCACTGGTGCAGGGTCCAGGCAGGGCCTGGGGGCTGGAAGCCTCTGGTCAGAAGCTGTTTGTTCAAAGAGATTTTTGAGGCCTGTTGCCTGACAAAGGGGCTGGAAGCTGGGCCAGAGTGATGAGATGTTCCCAAGGATCAGTGACAAGACGTAACCAGCTGATCGAGAGAGAAGGGAGGGGGTAGAAATGGGATCAAAAAGACAAGGTTTTCAGCTCACAGGATGGAGAAGCCCCGGGGGCTGTTAGCCAGATTTGGAAATAAGATTGAGAGTCCAACTCGGGGAGACAACCCAAGTGCAGAGCCTCCCCCTGCTCTGGTTAGAGCTTCCCATCTGCTGACCTGTCCCTTCTCTTGGTGGACATCCGGCGGGTATCCTATTATTAATGACTGCCACCTGCCCACTGGTGGGGATGAAGGCACAGAACAGACTGTGGTGTCTTTCAAGATAGAGACGTCTGGAAGGCAGAAGGAAGAGGACTCTTCTTATTGGAGAAATCAAGGAGGTGTCCCTGGAGGTGGTGGCATTTGGTTTCAGCCTTGAAGGACGAGGAGAAGCCAAGCACAGAGACAGGGACACAGAGCCCCAGCCAGGGCAGTGGACAGCGACAGGAGAAGTAGAAATGAGAGGGGGGCAGAGGGGCCTGGGAGAGAGACATGGGGAGATATTGGAAATGCCAGGGGGAACGGGTGCTGAATTAGAATCAGAGTGGAAAGCCACGGAAGGTTTCCTAACAAGGCAATGACCTTGAACTTCAGAAAGCTATGACCCACGGTGCAGAGGCCCCTGTGGGGGACTGCAGGGAGCCTATTGGGGGGTGGAGCAGTGGAGCTTCTGAGCTGCCATCCAGCCGGGCAGGTCCTCCCATCCTGGGCTCATGATATCCTCTTCTGGGACCAGCTTGAGCAAAGCTCTCCAAGTTAATAATTTTATGTCAAGTTTGTGTAAAACCAGGTTGGATTAATTATTGATGCAAACTTAGGCAAATGAAAGCTCGCTCTGGCTTGGCAAGGTTCCCCTCAGTAAAATTAGCTTACGCAGCTCCGGCGGCCTCCTGGGGGGCGGCACACGCCTGTCAGCAGCTCCGGACCCGCCCACAGGGACGCGCACGGAGAGGGGCTTTGAACCTCTGACTTCAGATCTGTGCCCAGAATCTCAGCCATTTCCCGATGATGCCATCTGGGCTGGGGGCCGGGGAGCAGGCCCAGAATAAGCAAGGAGCTCGCCTCTGGGCCTCCCGTGGATTCCCTGGTAGCCAGGCCATGCGCAGAAAACAATATCGGTGATAACAGCCTCGCAGATTCAATTCCATCCCATTTAATTAAATGGCTTCGGCGCTCACAAATTGCAGCGATGGATGTGAGCTCATGCCAGACCAACAGCTGCAGAGCTGCCACGTAACACACTTCAGAAGGCACAGCAAGGGCCAGCTGACCCCCACCAGGAGAGCACAGCCCCGACGCAGCAAGTGAGCTAGAGGAGCAAGCCACGGTGCCCACGGCCTCCCAGAATGGACCAGCTCCATTCAATGGTTTCTCTGTCAGATACTTACTGAGGTTCTACTATGCACCTGGCCCTTCTGTGGGCACTGGAAATTCAGAAGTGAAAGGTACCCCGGCCGTTAAGGGATCCCGGGAGCACAAAGGAGCAACCTGACAATCATGGTCTGTTGGTCTCTCCTGTGTTTTCATAGGGAAGCCCAGTCTGGGGAGGCCCCAAGGCCTGGAGAGCAGAGGTCCTGCAGGAATAAGGGTGACTGCTCAGATGTGCACAGTCACCCCTTGCCTTGTGAAGTCAGGCCAAGTGCTGACAGCATCTTAGCGACTGGGAGCCATGGTGGGAGGAGGTGGGTTAGCGGCACAGGTACCATGAAAGGCTGAGAATACACAGTAAGCACGAGAGTCCCACTCCCATGTCCCCTCTCTACAAAGCTTCTCTTTGCCTCCCCACTCAATATCCAGCCAAGGGAGTTCTAGTGAATTCCCAGACAGACCAGGGCCATGGGACAAGGCTGGAGGTAGGTCAACTGAGGGAAAAGCATTCTCACAGTGTTGGCCACAGTGGTCTTGACTAAGCACTTGTCCGGAACCTTAGAAATGGGTAAAAGATCACACATGCCTTCTACCCATCCGGCTGATCACGGGATCCAATGTCGAAGGACAGGTACACGGCAGGCATTTGACAGGTGTCTTGAGTGGGTGAAAAGCATTGGAATAAGCAAGACTGTGCCACCCAGGAAGGAAGCATTGCACTCTCTGGTCCTCAGTCTGTCCGAGTGCCAAGTGGCCCTCTTCTCCCCTAACAGTTGATTGCACCTTACAGTTTATAAAAAGGCATCGGGAGGGTGGGAATTGCGTTTCCAGAGCATTCATTCATTTATTGATTGATTCAGCAAATATTTTTTAAGGCAGACACTGTCTTTAGGCCCTGTGGTCATAATGGTGAACAAAGCAGACCTGGCCCCTGCCCTCCTGAACTTGGCCACTGGAGAGGTGGATATGGATTGAACAGTGGCTCAAGTGAATGTAAATCACCAACTGGATCAAGTGTGCCCTGAAACAGACGTGCAAGAATATAGAGGAAATGTGAAGAAATGGTCTTGGTCTTGGGATGCCTTCCCACCCTGGGGCCATTGCCTATTGCTCCCCGTCTGGAAGCCTTTCCCAGGTCTAGACGAGGCTGGCTCCTCCTGTCCCCAGACCTCAGCTGAGATGTCATCTTTTAAGAATAGCCTTCCCCGAGCCTCCCTCCAGGCCCTCTCTGACATGACACCCCCCACCCCCCGTTTTGTTTCCCACGAAGCACTTGTTATTATCCCGTGTTCCCTTTCTAAATGTATTTCTTCATTCGCTTTTTGCTGGTTTCTGCCTGGAAATCTGGGAGCCAAGGGAGAGCTGGGATCATCCCAGTATTTCCAGCCTCTAGGACAGAAATTCAGCCGGAGCCAGTAAGCATGACTCAATCAAAGAAGGACCTAACAGCCAGCAGATGTGGGGCTGAGAGTCCAACCGGGCTGAGCCAGAACCATCCCGTCAGGAACTGATTCAGGCAATCCCGCGAGAAGACAGGGACTAGCTTGAAAGAGATGAGATATCCAAGGCCCTGTGAGCTGTCAGGAATCTCTTCTGTACAATGGGGTTATCAAGAATAGAGCCTGTCCCCTTGGGTTGTTACCAAACCTGCTTAGAATGGTCCCGCTATGTTGCTGGTGGTGTTAGGAGTGAGTGAGCTGGTGGTGCTGGTCAAACCATGGTGAGTTTTAAGACTGCTCTCAAAAATGATTGGGACTGAAGTTGACTTTGAACATCCCCAGAGAGATTAAATAATTTTCTTGGAGGCCTCAGAGCCTCTTCCTTCCTAGATTACAGGATCCCTGTGCTAATTCCAGTGTGACAGCCCAATATGGTTTATGTCCCCCAAATAAAAAGGTGTGGTCAGGTAACATGAACAGGCGGAGGTGGGCTTAAAGTCTGACTCTTCCCTTTACCACTTGCTCCAATCTGAAGAGGCCACTAAACCTCTGAGTCTTTTTTTTTTTTTTCTATCTAAGAAATAAGATCAAGAACAACTGCTCTGAGGGGTTGCTGCCAAGATGGAATGAGACCAGGTAGCATTGTGTGCTATGTGTCATTGTGATGGACAGGTGACAGGAGCTCCCTGAGTGCCAATCGCCTGCTCTCCGGGTTTGCACAAATGGAGAGGGGCTGCCCAAGTTCTACAGAGCTCCCTAAAGACCTTTTACTTCCCAAATTCATGCCTAATTTGCTGAATGACTTGGGGCTACAAACCCACCCTTGCTGAGCCTTGGTTTCCCAGCCTCTAATGCTGGAGTAGCCAATTTTTTTTTCTAACTTAATTATTCCCTCTGAGAAAGTGCCTCATGGTGCATGTACTAAATTAAAACATTAATTAAAATAAAAGATGAGCTCAGCAACAGTTAAAGCGGGAGGAGAAATATATAATTAAAAAAACTCGCATGTGTGTGCGCTAGCACGCACACACCACACACACACACCACACACACATCCCTATGTCTGTCTATCTATCCATCTGTCTATCTGGCACACCAGGCCTCCATCTCAAAGCCCCCAGGATCCAGGAATTATTTGAGGGCTAACAACCGGGGACGTGTTCCTAAAACCATGTCAGATATCCAGTGGGCCACAAACTGCCAAAGGATGTGCCCTTCGAGTCTCTCGGGGTAGGTGTTTTGAAATGTTAGCAGAATCCTGCTTTTACCCATTTATTCATTCAAACAAAAGCACCTGGGGAAACGCAGGTCGGTATTGGCAATGTGCATGGAGAAATTCTCCCTTCGTTAAGTGACTTTTTTTTTTTAATGTGCGGTTCCATGTCAGTCACTGTGCCAGGCTCAGAAGTTAAAGAAGTGACATTGTGGTCGCTGTTCCCTAGAAGGGCTCCAGGCCCAGGGGTCAGGCAAAGGGAAATCGGTGGGAAGCAGAGGCCAAGAGCCCCCATGGCCTGCTTCCTTTCCTACCAGCTCTTCCCAGGAAACCTCCTGCCCTCCCTTGGCTTGACCCGGGCTGGCTATTTTCCTGTGTCAGGACCATCTTTGGTCTATCAAAACTTTGTACCTCATTCAGGGACCCGCTCAAAATGACCTCTGCTGGGGAAACCGGCCTTGACCAGCCCACCCAGCCAACTGCCCCCCTCAGCAAGCACCCACCACTGCCTGACCATTTCCTGGGCACACTTTCTGTCCAGGTGTTGACAGGACATGTCACACAGACCAGGGGCGCCTCGGAGACCATCTGGTCACTGCCTATGGTTCACACATGGGGGGCCTGAGAGCCCGGGAGCAGACCTGACAAACCTTGAGGACACATGGAACAGAGCAGAGGTCCCGGCCTCTCAGCTCGCAGGCCACACTCCTTCTGTTCCTGCTCCCTGTGCACCTCCACCCCTACCTGCCTGTCTTGTCCTTATAGGTCTCTGGGTAAGGAAGGAGATACTGGTGTAGTTGACAGAATCTAAAGGCTGGAGTGGCCAGATTTCAACCTCCAAAATCACTGCAGCAGCAGGCTGTGGGGCCACCTCAGTAGAATGTGTTTTGCAAATATCACCTCCTCCAGAAAGCCCTCCTGATTAGCCACCCCATCCTGACGTCCCCCTGTGAGGTCCGTCACATGGTTCAGCAGCTCCTACTGGAGACAGCTAACAAATTCTTACATTCTGGGCTCTGCCACGCTTTTGTTCCCAACAAGATTGATTCTCCATGAATCAATTTTCTCTATTTTTTTGTGATAAATGAAACTTGGAGCAAAAACTGGATTCCACATTCGTTTTGCAACCTCATAAGAGAAAAACAAGTCAACATGGAGCCCCGTACCAGGTGGGAGTCTCATTTGGGTTCTTTGTGCCTGAGACTTTTCCCCGTTGCTCCATCCCCTCGTGGCTTGGGCTTCTTCTCCTCCCATTACGAATGAGGGCTGCCCTCAGGGAGAAGTGGAGGAGCTAACTCTCCAGACTGACCATTCTAGCCGTACAGATCTCGAATCATCTCGGGGCCTCTTGGGAGCAGGGCTGACCCTGATCAAAGGTCCGTGTTGAGCAGCTTCCATTCCACATCCTGGCAGGTTGAGAAAGGCCTTGAATAAATTCCAGCAGCTATTCCAGGATCCACACGGAGGCCGTAGAGTTCTAATATCCAGTCACTCTGGTTAATGTAACCGCCTTGGGTTCTTCTGATTAGACAAAGTCACAGCCTGGGGCCAACCAGGACTCCCACCCACTCAGCAATGCCTGCCTGGGATGACCTCCATTCGCATGTCCTGGCACCTAGTAGGACTCTCGGCCTTTACCTTAAATGCCACTGAAGGTCAACATAAATTGGCCTGACCACTCCTTATCACCTCCCGGCCACCAAACTATACAGAAGAGGGAAATAGAGTGAGGTTTGGCATCAAGCGGGCCGGAATCCAAGTCTTTGCTCTGTCCCTTCCTATTTATGGGATCCAATACAAATACCCTAACACCTCCAATCCTCAGGTTCCCCTTCGGTAGAATGAAAATAATAATAGGACCTGCCTCACAACCTTTTGTAAAGACTAAATGAGGGACTGGGGATGTGGCTCAAGCGGTAGCGCACTCGCCTGGCATGCGTGCGGCCCGGGTTCGATCCTCAGCACCACATACAGATAAAGATGTTGTGTCCACCAAAAACTGAAAAATAAATATTAAAATCCCCTCTCTCTCTCACTCTCTCTCTCTCTCTCTTTAAAAAAAATAAGATTAAATGAGAAAATCTATGTCAAATGCTTAGAGTATCTGGTATACAGTAAGTGCTCCATAAATATTAGCTATTATCATTGGCTACGTTATCATTATTATCTACATTATAATCATTAGTAGTAACAATTGTCTGATTAATCATTCTTATTAATTCAGTGTATACCCTGCTCCTATCAGACAGACGGCTGCCCGCACAGATCCCCACCCATGTCCGGTGGTTCTTTCCACTTAACCCTTAGTAGGCTCAGGATTAAACTGGTATACTGTATTTCCTGGAGCTTGCATGAGATTTGAATCTGATTTAACAGCACTGTTAAATACTTACTGTGTGCCAGGCTTTGGGATAGGCACCTAAAAGATATGTAAGCCAGCACCTGCTCACAGTCCACTGGCAAACAGAAGGAGCTCATAGTCTGTCATCCTTCATGGAATCACCCAACTCCTCCTCCTCCAGAAAGCCTTCCCAGATTACTCCAGAATCCTGAATTCTTCCCTATGATGTCTCTGCTGTCACATGGTTCAGCAGCTCCTTAAGAGGAAGCCACCAGACCTTCCCCCCATGAGCTCTGCTGAGCTCAGGTGATGCTCTAAGAATCCATTTCCATTCTCTCTCTGATAAATGGAACATTCAAGGAAAATGGGGTCCAGGTTCTGTTCCCTGGACCCCCAGGCCTCATATCACAAAAGAAAGAAGTCACCACCGGAAGCCCACCAGCTTGGTTGGATCTGGCTTCAGAGGACCCTGGGGAGATTTTCCTGGGCCTGTTGTCATGACGACCCAGCATGGTTCCCAGCGACTGGCACCTAGTAGGACTCTCAGCGGGTCATTTCCATTCTTTCTTAGTGCCTCTCTTCAGAAATGCCACTGGCTGGTCACACCTCCCTGCAGAGCCTGGACCCCCGGGCAGGGATGGACGAGTCACATGCAATTAAAATTTCATTACCTTTACCAAGCGGAGCACAGAACATTTACTGATATAATTACACCGCAATCCTCGGAGCCAGTGAACAGTGCGCCCTTAGGAGGTGGTGTCCTCAGTCACCATCGCCCCTTCTCTCTTTCTAATCTGCACAGTCACCCACAGAGGACTTTGTGCCACTCAGGAGCAGCCTGAGTCTCCTGGAAGAAATATGCACTGTGTCATGGTTTGTGTCCCCTCCCAAACTCACGTTGAAACTTAGTCCCCAGTGCCAAAGTATTAAGAAGTGGCACCCCCAGGTGATGAGACTGGAGGACTTACTTGGCTCTCATGGATGGGACTAAGCCCTTGGGAGAGGGCTGGAAAGGAAGGTGGGTTCCCCTGGCCTCCTCCCTCCCTTCTGCCATGTGAGGAAGCAATGGGGTGCCATCTCGAAGGCTGGTGGCCTGATCTTGGACTTCCCAGCCTCTAGGGCTGTGAGCAATAAGTTTTTGTTCTGTTCAGATTACCCATCTGAGGCGCTCTGTTTTAGCAACACATCTGCAACCAGGTGAGTCCAGAGGTGCTTTGTCTAGCGGTCTTGACAGTAGGCTGAGAAGAGGGGAGGAGAGAGACAGGAGGTCCCCACTTGTCTTCTAGGTTCCACTGTCAGGAAGCCCACCTCATCTTGTTGGGGTGAAAGCTCAGGATCCATACACCTAAGTTTCTTCACCTGAGCAAACACCTCCTCTCTGTTGTCCTCAGGGCTTGGGCATCCCAGAGAGCAGACTTAGGGCTTTGACTCGTTTTATAAAATCCACAGCAAAGAAAAACGTGAGTCCTGCCCAGGGTTGTTTCCCCAGGGAAGCTGTGTCATACGACATCCAGCACAAAGGTGTCACTCAGCCCAAGGAGGACAAGCCCTCCATTCCCAGGAGCACAGAGAGGAGGCACCAAGCCCTGATGAACCTGCAGACTGGGCTCCTGGGTGTCCCCCATCGGATCCTCACACGACTCAGTGTGGTGAGTATTATCCCCAGTTTTCAAGGTAGGAACAGAGGATCCGAGTGGTCAACCGACTGACCCAAGAACACACAGCAAGGACGTCATAAGGCAGGGGTTCAGATCCCATCTCCTCTGCAGCTTATCCTTTCTCTCTGGTGCAAAATAGGAAAATCCAAGGCTTCCCCAGT
The DNA here is from genome assembly GCF_964194105.1 of Spermophilus citellus. Lineage (NCBI taxonomy): Eukaryota > Metazoa > Chordata > Mammalia > Rodentia > Sciuridae > Spermophilus > Spermophilus citellus. The sequence continues at coordinate 15,010,566 of NC_138183.1, read as the reverse complement.
CCTGAGCCTTTCCTAAGGGGGTCTCAGCTCTGCTCGGACACTAAGTCCTGGGGGGCGGGCATCCTGCAGCCACCTAACTAGTTCTGCTCAAAGCACCCTTCCCAGCTCCCAAATCATAAATAATAGCTTTACTACTGGGATGATTTGTTGATTTTCTGGCTTCTGCATTAGACCATAAGCTTCATGATCACATTGATTTTGTCCACCAATACCTCCTCAGTATCTAGCAAAGCTCTGGGCCCACAGAAGTGTTTAATGAGAATTTATCAACCAACCGAATGAATAAATAAACAAACGACCAAATAAACCGGCTCTCATCTGCTGTGTGAGCCTGGGAAGTAGACTTTGAGAGCCTCCTTTCCCCCCTTGCAAAAGAGCAACCATCAAATCTACTTCACAGGACTGTTGGGAGGCTGAGAGATTGAGCATATAAAGAACTGAGCTTAGTCCCAGCCCATAGGAGGCACTTAGTGAATGTGAGCTATTATTACTGTTGCTGTTGTTGTTGTTTAATGAATTCTCGCTTTGGTGCAAAGTGCCCCCTAACCCCTGTGCCATCTTTGCTCTCAACAAAATGAGCTTCAGAGCAGCGTTGAAGGGGTTGTGCTGCCTCTGTCACTTTCATGCAGATAGGAAACAGCCATTAGTGCCCTGATATTGGAAGCTGAGCTGCAAATTGCTTCCTCACTGTGCTGAGCTCACCAGGACCACTGTGATGATCGGACCTGCTGCAACCCCACGCCTCGTCCCTGGCACGGGGAGCAGGCAGCACAGAGAGAACTCAGTTCCAGAGAAGGCTTCCACTGTCAAGTGAAACAAGTGTCCTCTTTAAAGCTCTGGAGATCTGATGAGTGCACTGTCCCAGGAGACTGAGCGGCCGACCCTCAACTTGCTGAGTTGCTTAGTAGGTGCTCACTAAATACTTGATGAATTAACAAAATAACAGGCAGTATTATTCAATGGGATATTCCACCCATTTCTTCTTCTCTTTCATAACAAGCCCTGCCATTGAATGGGCACCTACTATGAGCCAGGCCCCATGTAAATGCCCTACCCTTATGTAAATCCCCTGCCTTTCTGGGCTCTGTTTGTCCTTCTGTAATATGTGGAAGATGATACCCAATTCATAGGATTGTGAGGTTCTCACGAGATCATATGAAAAATAATGATGTTCATCATAGCTACCAGTGGGGAAGCTTTAGTGTTTCACAAACTGTGCTGAATCCTGGGCCTCATCACATCGTCCAAACAATTTTACTAATATTGGATTATTTTTCCCTTTGTTAAGACGAGAAAATGAAGGCTCAGAGAGGTGAAGGGACATCCCCCAAGGGAACCCAGCACAGAAACAGCAGAACAGTATCTTAGCTACCAGGCGGGCCTGCATCCTGGTCAAGGCGGGATGAAATGAAGTCAGCCCCAAGGGAGCAGTTGTTCTGCCATGCTGGCTCCAACTGTCCTATTATGTTTGATGAATCACATTTGGGTCCTTGGGTTTTCTATCTGTGAAATTGGGATGTTGATCTGGATGAAATATGAAGCTTTTTCCCAGGTTAAGGTGTGAGAGGCAGGGGGACGTTGTTGGACAGAGACGGAACTGACTCCCTTAAGCTCCACTTCAAGGTGGTGCAAAGCCCTGGACCCGACAAAGTCAGATGGGCCTGGTCAGGACACAGGCATTAATGCCAACCATATTACGGGCTCCTTTCTGGCAGGTGGTGTGCCCCACGCCTCAGTTTCCCCATCTGGGGACAGAAAATATACACAATCTCCCAGAGCACTTGTAAGGATTAAAGCCAAATCCCTCCTGCTAGCCACAAGGTCCCGTGAGCCTCCCACACCCATCTCTCAGAGCTCATCTCCATGCAGGCTCCGTCTCCCTCACTCTGCTTGGTCCAGGACCTCATGCTCCTGCCTCAGGACCTGTGCACTTGCTCTTCTCTCTTCCTGGCCAGGCTTCCTCCAGAGAGCTCCTTGCTCACCCCTGCGTCTCCTCCAGGCCTTTGCTAATACATCATCTTGTTTGAGGACTTTACTGGATCACTGTGTTTAAAACTGAAAACCTCTCTTGGCACCCACCCAGAGCTTCCCAAGCCCTCTGCAATCCTGGGTGGCCCTGGCTATATTTTTCTCTGTTGCCCTTATGCCCTTAAAATGTTGATTTCATTAAAGTAGCAATCTGGGTCCCACTGGTTTATCCCCAGTACCTGGAAAACTTCCTGGCACATAGTAGGTGTTCTCTAAATACTTGATGAAGTAACAAAATAACAGGCAGTAATATTCAATGGGATATTCCATTCGTCTCTTCTCTTTCATAATAAGCCCTGCCATTGATTGAGCACCTACTATGAGCCAGGCCCCATGCTGAGCATTCTAAGATGAACATGTGACATCATTCTCAGCACCTGGAGCTTCAAACAACCTGACCTTCCAGTATCCCGGGGAAGGTCTTTCCTGTCACCTGTCACTTTTTGCAGCCCTGCTTCCCCCAAAGCCAGTCTCCCAGATGTGTTCAAGGAACCAGTGAGTCTTTTAATTAAAACAGTCCTCTATGATGAATCTGTTATTACAGAGCTTTACCTATGTAAAACATTAATAATACAAATTTCATTTGTTTATGTCAGTGCCAAGCATTAATTTTTAATAGCAAAATGTATGAGTTATGAAAGGCATTAATGCAAACCAAATCACCAGCTGAGGATGAAAAGGAAATCTATTTTTTAGGGTAAGCAGTGGCGATGAAATATTATTGAGGCTTCCAAGCAAGGAGGAAGAAAAAAATATTTCTTCATCCTTCAGCAGCAATTAAAAAAAAAAAAGGACTCAGATGAAGAAAGAAGTTTATCATCACCTTAACATCAGTTCTAAATTGAAGCAGAGAGCTGTCCCTTTTATCCTGCCGGATCTCTGGTGGCAATTTCAAAGCAAGAAGTTTATGCAAAATTGTCCTAATTATCCGCCCTGGTCACATTAATACTTCTAGGATAAAATATTAATAATAATTTGCTACATTTGTACAGAATGGTAGAGGCTACAAAGCACTTTCCTCCAAGAGCTCAGCCCATCTCGGAGGCTCTGGGAGGCAGGAGAGCTTCCCATTTTGTGGATGAGCTCACGGAGGCACCATAGGTGAGGTGGGGGACCTGGGACTGCGGTTAAGTGTTCAGTGATGGATGAAGGAAAGTGGGAAGTCAAAGGAGGAAAGGAAAAAGGAAGGTGGAAGGGCGAGAGGGAGACTGGCCACCAGGAGGATGGGAGAGAGAGGAAGGACGGGAGGGATGTGAAGGCCTGAAGCCTAAGGTTCAGATGACTGTCCACGTACCACCCCAGCCCTTGGACAGTTCCACCCCAGCCCTGGGCAAAGCCCAGGGTGTTCACACTGGAGCAGCATCACCAGCCCGCCTCCTTCCTGCATTCAGCCAATGAGAGGCCACAGCTGATCAGATTGACAGATGAAAGATGATGGTGGGGGGGGGCACATCCTCTGCCTGTCCTGCCTTCCTGCCCCAAAACCCCCCGCAATGGCAATGCCCCTGGTCCATCCCAGCTCCTTCCAGGAGACCCATCTCCAAGATGCCCTTCTCACAGGTCTCTCCTTGTCCCTTCAGCCCAAGAGATGGCAACAGCTTCCTACCCATCATGCTGGTCTCTGGGTGACTCCAGCTCCCGGTCCATTCCCTCATCCCTGATCATCCCTCTGCAAAGGCGCTCTCCACACTCTGCCGCTAAACCATTCACAATTCATCCACCGTCACTTTCTGTCCTGCTTGGAGTCTGACTGACACACCCGTCCCCTCACACCACCACTGTAGATGGGACTGGACCACAATATGGAAGCCGATCAAAACAGATCAGCTGTCCTCTCCCAGGACCTCAGGCCTCACCAAAGAGCGTCCCTCCACCGCTAACTCAGAGCCAGCACTGAACGCGCGGCTTCTGCTTTCAGGACCTGTCCCACTCCCACGGCTACGTGGAATGACTGGGAGCTCCTGTGGCTCTCATGCAGGCAGCGAGGACGGCACAGACATTCGACAAGAGGTCCCCAGACAAAAAGAAGGGCAAATTGCACCCGTGTTTGGACACTGAGTGTTCCATCGTTCAGACATTTTATAAATGTGGATGCGCCCCTTATCCTGCAGCACGAACGTTTACATAGCTACCTATTAGGGGGAATTGTTGTCCTCCTTGTAGATGAGGAATGGAGGCTCAGAGTCTGACCAGCTTGCTTTTCTAGGGTCATGTCATTATAATCAAAACGCCTTTTTCTGGAAGGAGCAACGTGTTCAGCAATGTCTATCATCCCATTTCCCCCTCGCCGCAGCCCTAGGAGAGAGTTATCCTTGACATCCCCACTGTGCGCAGGAGCAAATTGGAGCTTAGATCATGGGGGTTTCACCCACTGGAGCCAGCTATGAGGTCACAGTCTCCACCTGTGACATCATAGCTGTTCCTTCCAGGAGAGACCACGATGCTGTTCCTCTTTCTCACCTGGCTTCTGTCATGAAGTGAGCTGTACTGATTCACTCCTGGTCACTCTGCTGCTGTCACACTGTGGTGGAGCAGGTCCAAGGACCCTGTGGAATTCCTAGAACCTCCCCCCACACCTTCCCCTCCACTCTCCACATTGCTTTTTGAACACTCGTGTCTATTCTCCATCTCAGTGAAGAATGGAGTAAAATGATAGGATCGTGAGATGAGTCTATCTGAAATGGGAGAATTCCTGAGAAAGAATTAGTCCTGTGGCCCTTTGAACCTGATAGGTTTTTTTTTTAATTTTAATTTTAAAAGTATACACTGTCATCATTACAATACCAGCTAGTGCAGAAGGAGAATTCTGTACCAACTGGCTCCCAAACCCACCGCTCAGAAGCAAGCAGTATGTACAATGTACTCTTTGCCCTCTGACAGAGATCTCAGCAATTTTATACAAATGGGATTAGGCAGATGAACTGTTCTGCACTTTGATTTTTTTTCCTTCAATAGTACCCCCCAGGCATCCTCCGGTGGCAGTATGAACAGTACAGCTTGGAATCTCCTACGCCTTTGCATCCTCTCCATTCATTCGTCCATTCATTCAATGCTCACTGAACATGGCCCTGTGCCAGAAGTACGTGATTGGCCAAGTGAGCAGCCGTGAGCACCTTGGTCTCCACCATCACCTTCACCTCCGTCTGAAATCAGACATGCCCCATAGACACACCAGAAGCTGTGCGAAGCCCTTCACCCTGGCCCTCCATTGACATTATATCAGAACAAGCTATGGCACAGGTGCCTCTGGCATCTTATCTTAAACACAGGAAGAGAGAGAATTACGAAGAAGTTCAAGTAACTCACACAGTCACTGGGATTCGGACCTGGGCAGTCTGACTCCATAGCCCATAATGCAAACCCACACTGCCACCTGCTACTTGTCCTCATTGGGTTCACATTGGGCAGGATTTGGGGGTGGAAGAAGAATGTTCATTAAACTCACATGCTAAGAGCACCTACAGAAAGCTAACAGGGTACAGAACATTCCGTGGTACCATTATACCAAAATTTACCTAACTATTGCCCCTGTTGGTGGATATTTGGGTCATTTCCAGGTTGTTTGTTTGTTTGTTTGTTTTGTTTTGTTTATAAACACCATACAGTGAACATTCTGGTCCACCTGGGAATGGGCAGCAGCATAGGTAAGAGAAATTCCAAAAATTGGGATTACAGAGACAAATAGCATCTGCATTTTTATTTTGATATATGTTTCCTCTTACCCTCCCAAAGCTGATGTCTGCTTGAGCTCCCGCATGCCGTGTGAGTGACCACATCCTCGGGAGGACTGCTTATTAGGAATCACGTTACTCTTTAGAGAAGAGTGAAATTTCTGCTGTTATCCTCATGTCTTTGCCTTTGAGCGTACAGCTGTATATTTACTAACTGTGGTCGCTTCTTGATTTCGACCCATTTTCCTAGGAGAGGGTACAATGACGTAAAGGAAAGAATGAGGTCAAAACTCAAGAGACTTAGGATCTGATCCCAGCACCAAAATTTACTTCCCATGTGGTCCTGCGCATGTCCCAAACCTCAGCATGGAGGCCCCAGAACAGAGAGAGCCAGGGGCTGCTGCATGCCGTACCACCTGGTGAGGACCTGCAAGGAGCAGCCCTTGGAGGGCTCTGGCACGAAGCTGCCTGGGGGAGGGGGGGGCAGGTGCAGGTTTATCCCAGCTGCCAAAGAAGGCCCAAGGCATAGAACAAGTTTGCAATTGCGTGCCTCAACAGTGGGGCCTACTGAGGTCACCATAGTCCTCTCTGGGTTTAAGACCCTTGGGGACAAGTGCAGGCTCCTTGACCCACCCGCTCTTTGGGAACCCCCTCCCTCCCTGTTCTTCCTGCTCCACCCGCCTCCACCCTTGCAGTTGTCCAAGCACCCAGATCGCCATTCCCTGGTGCCAGAGGGCAGCTCTGTTCTCCTCTGGAGTGTCCCCTCCTGCCCTTTCTCACGGTGCCATACGGGCTGGCCTTTTCCGGGACGTCTCCTCAGCTCCCCTCTCTCCCCCTCCCCTGGCTTCCTGGCCCAGCTGTGCTCCACTTCTGCTCAGGAGGGCTCTGTCCTCCCAACAGCCAGAAAGTTCCCTCAGGGCCCAGGCATCGATGCTTCTCAGAGGCACATGGAATGAAGGGCTCCATCATGTGATCTCTGAATTAGAAGAGTAGGAAACACCACTGTCTGGGTCGATGCTCTCGTTGTTTACTCTCGCACAGGGGCCTCCCCTTCTTCCTTGCAGGGATCCCTCTGAGCGGGGAGGAGGCAAGTGCGGAAGAGGGTGAGGAAGAGGATGTTTCGTCACGTGATGGCTCATGGAACCTAGTGTCCTTCTCTTCAACTGGATTTTCATGATCTGGTTTGTGGGTTATAAGCTCAGAGAGGACTGAGCAATCCCAGGGTCACGGGACTCATCGAAAACTCTGCTTTTTTTTTTTTTTACATTTTCTGGATTTCTGACTGTCCTAATGAATCGAAGCCAAGAAAGAACCCTTGTCCCCCTTTTTTCCTGTCCCCACAAGCCAAAACAATAAGCCAAGGATTTCCTCTCCTTAGCAGAGGCACTACCCCAGCAGTGTGGGGGTCTGGTGGAGATGGCGGGAGAAGGGGTTGATGTTATCTGGGATCTATCATGGGGAGCATCTCAGCAACCGGCCCCCACAGCTTCCACTAGGCTCAGCTGATGTCCAAGGCATCACGATCCCTGCCATCCTGACTTGCAGGAGCCTGCAAGGGTTGGGAGCGCTGAGTCTGGCCCTGCCACTACCTGGTGGTCTGTCCTTGGGTTTAAGCAACCTCACTGTGCTGTTTGTAAAATGGAAATAAGAATGATATCACCCCCTAGGGTTGCCATGGGGCAGGATCAAGTGAGTTCATGTACATAAAGGGCTTAATAGAGCACCCCGTCCCTGAGCGCCCCCCTACAGGGTGCAGCGCGTGCGGCACTGAGGGGACCCAGGGTAGTGGGCTCTCACAGTGAGGTCCACCTCAGTCTTCACAGGGCATCTTCCTCTGTGCCTGCCTGAGTCCTCTCCTGTTCTAATAAGGACACCTGTCACTGGGTATAGGGCCGCCCTCTCCATTTCACCTCATCTTAATTTAAGTAATTATATCTGCAAAGGCTTTGATCTGCATAAGGTCCAAGTCTAGGATTCTAGGTAGTTAGGAACTTGGGGGATACTCTTCAATGCAGTAAGAAAGACTTTGGTAAGAAATACCAAATAAATAAATAAATAGACATTTGCACTACAAAAGAAGCTCTCACCAACATCTCCCCAGTACCTATTCTTTTTCTTGCATGACCTTGAGTGACCTCACCACAGGAAATTTTCTGTTAACTCTACTACAAGACGCATAGGCTCCGGAGAGGTGGAAAGAGGACCTGTGCTGCCCTATACAGACGAGGAAACAGGCCCAGAGTCGGGGTGGGCAGGGTCCTGGAGGCCGGGTCTCCTGGCCACACATTGGAGCTTTTCCGCGTCACCACGCTGCCTTGGGAAAACAGGTGTGTGTGTCCAGGTGGCTAATTGTGGGGACAAAGCCAAGGACCCAGAGAGAATGAGGCGGGCAGGACGTGGGTTTCTCAGGCTGCCAGGGCCCAAGGCCTGGGACTGGCGTTCCTTTCAGCAGGGTGAGTGATGGCCCTGGCCAGGAGATGCCATGCAGGTTTTGCTCAGCTTCCAGACTGTTCTACCTCCTGTCAAGGAGACTGGCAGAGTTCTCTTCTGTGCCTTTGAGTTAGAAAGAGGAAGGTGGTCTCCTGTGGAGTGAGCGAGCCTTTTCCAGCCAAGACCCACAGCTTCCCGTGCCGGTGGAAGGAAACCAGTCCTGTGCTTTTCAGGGCCTGAGGATATCAAAGATGGTGTGTGTTTTTTTTTTTTAAACCAGCTCAGGTGAGACTGAATTTAGTCCGTGTCAGCAGAGACCTGTTCCAGGTCCAACTCTGCACCTTCCAGATGAGAGTCTACATAGACCCCAAAGAAGGCAAGAGAGAGAATAAATTACATGCACTTGGATCTCAACGTGCCACATTTTGCTCCCACGCATCAAAATGCCCATGAGAGATGCACAGAAAAAAAAAAAAAAAGTGAGTCAGGAGAGGTGCATAAAGGCTGCTCAGTGCCTGCAATGTGGACTCACTCCCTCAGGATAGTCTAGCCAGCTGGCCTGAGATTGGATCCTAAAGCTGCAATTCTCTGCTGAAGTGGACGGTCCAGCATCGCCCACTCCTGTGGACCTCAGTCACCTCATCTGGGACTGGATACTCCCCAGCTGTCAGGGTTGCATGGAATCACGTATTTTTCCAGTGTATTCACACACCCACCTTGTTCCAGAGGCATGGAGCATCTATGGCGCTGCTTAGCAGGTAACAGGTCTTCAATCACCACTAGCCTTTCTTCCCTAAGAAACCTCAGCCACTCAGTCGAATTCCATGTAGAGAGAACGCAGAGGCAGAAAAAGTATGGGAGGTTGGAGTTATTTTTAGAGAAAAGTAGACTTAATAGGGAGATCACTTATTCTTCCAATAACAAAGATAATTTAGAAACCTGGGTAGCCACATGAAAGATGTCCTGGGGTAAGTAAGCCGGCATTAGAACAGCACAGTGTAGGCATGAGGCTCCCATCTAACAAGATGCAGAAATGTTGCCTCCCCCTCCCACCCCCTAAATTCCTATTGATAAAGGAATGTCTTGGGGGGTGAGTTATTTGGGAAGAAGCAGGCTAAATGTGGACCCTTAAGGGAAGACACAGGAGAGAGTTTTTTTGTGATTCTAGAAAAGGATGATCCTGGAAGAGAAGCTAAGGAGGAAATGAAATGGAGATACAACTGGAGAAATGGGGCAGATCCCCTGCTTTAGGGAGCCTGGGACCTTCCATCAGCCCCAGCGCTCAACCCGTTTATTAGCTCACCTGCTCTTGGCGGTGAGGGGCTTCCTAGGGCATGAAGGGAAGTAACCACACTTTGGGTTCAGACGGATGCCAAGAAAAATAAGCAGAATGTGTGCAGACTGAGAGTCATGGATAGAGCCAAGCCCAGGAGACGTGGGCCACGGAAACGCTCAGAAGCTGTGAGGAGAAATCTAATCATTTTTGAGGCCTTGAATTGAAGAATCAGGAGGCATCTTCTGACCTCTGGGTTGCCTTCCTACACATGAAGGATAAAAGATATAAATGAGGCTTATATGATGAAGGGGAAATTGTGGGGCTTTTAAGAATATTTTTTCTAATTACAAAGTCATACATATGTTGTGGAAAATGTGAAAAATACAGTTGATTATAAAGAGGAAAAAGCAGTGTTAATATTTTATGTATATCACCTGTATCCTCCTCTCACATGTATGCATGCTCACACACATTCTTACACGCCACCTAACCTTTGCATGTATAAAATTACGTCCCTCGAATTTTCTGACTTCCTACTCAACCACATGGTGTTCCATGAGGCATTAAACTTCTTCTATATCATTTTTAACGTATTAAAAATTCATAGTATTTCATATTATGAGAGTGCATAATTTCATCAAGCTCCTGCTTTGGAAACTCACTATTCTTGACAATGTTCCACATCATGCTTTGTGTGTGTGTCTGTGTGTGTATGTGGTGCTGGGGATTGAACCCAGGGCCTTGTACATGTGAGGCAAGCCCTCTACCAACTGAGCTCTGTCCCCAGCCAGCACAGCATGCCCTTATACATAAATCTTTATATATGTACATGGTTATTTCTTCAGGGTTCATTTCTAGAAATAGAAAAGCAGGGTCCAAGAAATGTACATATTGAAGGCTTTGGTCACAGGTGGCCAGGTTCCCTTCCTCAGGTATTGTACATATGTCATACACCACCGGTCATGCATGAAAATGTCCATCTCCTTCTCATACTGACTTAGCATTGTGGATGGTCAACTCCTTTCAATTCACTGGGTGAAAATGGCACATGAGTGGTGTTTTAATTTTCACTTTGATCCATCAAATGGAAATGGGTAGTTTTCCCTTGTTTATTAAGTGATGGGCCTTTGCATTTGATCTCTGATGAATTTTACACTCATGACTTCCAAGCATGTTCTAATTGAAGCTGTGTGTGTTTGTGTGTGTGTGTGTGTGTGTGTGTGTGTGCGCGCATGCTTTAACTTGTGTATGTCTTCCCTGTTAGTTATAGATATTTCTTTGGTTTATATTCAGTTCTTTAGCATGTTTATGGAGGTTTTAAAGTATGATATTTTAAATCTATTTAGTTAAAATGTATCAATATTTTCCTTTATGATTTTTTTCATTATTGAAAACATTTTTTCCAATTCTGTAATTGGTTAAACACTTATTATTTTTTTAAATCTCAACATGTTATTTTTTATAAAGAAAAAAAGACTTTATTTTCTCATGTCTACCTAGAATTGAGCAATTTATTTGACATAATGACCTAAATCCCTGTACTTTAGGAGTAGTCAGTCATCCCAACATCATTTATTGGCTGATCCATTCTTTTCCACTAATGTGAAACACCGTCCCTATTATGATATAGGGTCTTTACGTAGCCAAGGTCATTCTGCTAAATGTATATCTGGCTGGGTATAAAAATCTCAAATCACAACTTTCTCTCCTAAAATCATGTAGAAATTGCTGCATTAACTTGTAACAATAGCATTGCTTTCTTTATGTTCCTATATTTACACAGATAGTAATTATTTGTCCTATAAAAATTTAGAAGAATTTGTCTAATAAACTATGACAGTGTTCATTGATTTAGAAGGTAGCTCTTTCATAATCATCATCTCTCTCATATTTATTGATATATTGTGTCATAGCCACTTAGGTCATTTTTATTTCTTTTGGAAAATCAATATTTCCATATTTTCAAATTCATTCATGGGAAGTTTTTTTATGATGTGTTACTTTTATTTCCACTTTATCTATGTTTAGATTTTGTTTGTGTTATTAAATACTAAATGCTTGTGTTCTATCCTTTTCATTGTTAAGATTGTTTTGTATTTATCTTTTTATTAAAAAAACTTAGATTTGTTTAGCAGTTCTAATACTCTTTGCTAATTTATTAATTTCTAGCTTTAATGTATTCTGCTATTTCTTCCTGTCTTGGGCTAGTGTTGTGGTTCTTTTCCTTACTTCTCAAGTTGCATGCCTGGTTCATGTATTTTTTTTCTTGCTTGCTTGATAAGAGAAAATTGTTAAAGGCTATGAATATTCCTTTGGGTCTATCTTTGGCAATATTCCACGGGTGTTGATCAGTGGTATTCTCATTGTTACCGAGTGCTCCACAGTCTGTAATTATAGCTTGTTTTGATTCAATCGTGACTAAAGAGTAATTGAAATTCTTTATCTCGTCCAATATCCTTCTCAGTACAACTTGTTTCCTTTAGGCCTTTTTTTTTCCAAGCAGACAATATCTTAATGTCTGTCAAGGATATGAAATAGTTACCTGATTGCTCCTCTGGAGTCTAAAGACATGTACCTTTGTTGTCGATCTGTAATAATTTTATATACGCTTTTTTGTCTCCCTATGGTTCACCTTCAAGAAAGTCAGAGTCTATCCAAACCCTGAAAAAACACAGGATGTCGGAGACGTGCTTCCCCACTCTCTATCCTCATGAGAGAAGTCCAGGCCTTCTCAGCTCTTCCCAAGGAGGATGGATGGCAGCACACCTCTCACTGTCCACTTCCCAGCGGGTACCTGGGCTTGACTGAGGGGACCTCTCCTTTAGTAACGACTAGTTCTCTAATCCTCAGTTCCATATGTGGAAAAGCCACAGCTCCCAGCATGCAGGGATACTGTGGTTCATTCATATTCTTCCTTTCTAATAGCACCTTATTGGTGGCACTTGAACTTCACAGTGGAATATGGTACTCTATCATGTGTATGTGCGTGCATACACACAGACACGCGCACGCGCACACACACGCACACACACACACACACATTCTGTCCTTGTTGGTTCTGAGCTACTATCTCTGATTGCAGATAGCAGGCTGAGTCGATGGGGAAGAAAAGAGGGTAGGAGTAAGTCAGGGAAAGGAGCAGGGGTGCTTTGGGTGCCTCACAGAAGAAAAGGGGCAGCCACATCTTCTGATCATTATGGTCCCAGAGTCTCTACATCAAGGAACACCCTACAAAGTCCCTTCCTCTTTTTCTTTGGTGGTCTCAGTTTCATAAGGCGAAAACAAGGCCATTTTCTCTCAATCCAGTTCCATCTGCTTTGGAATTAGTACAAATACCTCTCTGATTCTGTATTCTGCAGGTTACCAATCTCAATTATGGATGAGCTTGTGAGCTTTTATCTCATGTTTCCATAGGTATTTAGTGGAGAATTTAAAGGTTGTATCAGAGCCTGAGAGCCAGATGCCATTTTAATGAGCATTTTTCATTCATTGCTCTAATTTTGCTTGTGTGATAAATTCTAAGCTCGCTGCCACCACACATCAGCCCTATCATTTCTTCCTAGGAATACTGGGAACATTTCCCAATGACTCTCCCCACTGCCTCATTTATCTTGTGCCCTGGTCACCCAAGGTGATTTTCCTACAACCACATCTGTTACGTCCATTTCTCCGTTCCCCAATCCCCAACTCAGTCATTCACTACCTACTTTGTTCCAGGCACTGTGTTGGGTCCCAAGAGTATGGACATGGCACCTGTCGTCAAGAAGCACATGGACATGTATAAAAGAAAGAGAATCCAACGAGGTGAAAGCTAGGGAAAGGATGCCAAAAGTGAGGTAGAGTAGGAGCATCGCCAATTTGGGGAAAGTAACCAAGAAAGGGAAACGTTGGGAAGACAAGGGGGGATTGCATGGGGAAGAGAATGGTCTAGAACCTGGAGGACAAACTTAAAAGCAGAATGAAGGAAAAGCCCCCATACTGTCAAGCAGGGTGGGGGCACAGCAGACCAGGACAAGGCAACAGCCATGGGTCTGGTAAAATCAGCAAGGCCTGGGCCAAGGAAGGCCCTGTGTCTAAGCTAAGGAGTTGGCTATTTTTGCCCTGATGGCAAGAAAAAGCCTGGAAAGGTTTTATGCAGAGAATGACATGGAGGAGTGCACCTGCGATGTCAGGAAGTGGGAGCGTTGGGGACAGTTTTAACAGTGCGGCTGCGGGCATGGAATCCAGAGATGTCTGCAAGCAAACCTCGAGGATCTGTGAACTGAGCATCGTCTTCGCATCTTTTCATGACATTGAGGGCTTCTCTCTCATGTCTATATAAGAAGGTGGGAAAATACATGACTGATCGGAGAACAGCAGCCTACTGGGTACAGCCAGGTGGGGTGCGCATCTTGGACCAACGCTATGATTCTCCTACCTCCCCGACAGAAGACAAACAAGACAAAAATGAGCAACGGACCATGCAAAGCCTGAGGGTCCCCAAGGACCCATAAAGAGTAATAATGTAGCCAGAACCATGCTGGGTAAATGCAGGGAGGACAAAAAAAAATGGAAAATGAAGTAAATAATCTCTACCTGCCAATAACAAAGAACAAATTATGGTAAAATATGTAGAAACTTCCAGAAGGAGGCATTTCGAATACAGATGGGAGGAGGGACTTTTGTTGTTGTTTTTAATAAATTTTTGGTTTAAATTTTTAATACGATAGATATTAACAAACATAGCCACATAAACGAAGTCTCTGTGGGTCTGCAGTAATTTTTTTTTTTTAAGAATTTAAGGAAGCTATGAAACCGAAAGGTTAGAAAACCATTGTACTAAATAATAGATTGCCAATCTAACAAGAGGCAGAATCAGAACGAATGCTCTTTATCTCATATCAAAAGGATATTCTTTTATTACTGCCGCTGCAACAAATTAGCACAAATGTGGCCGCTTAAAACACACCCAACTATGGTGTCCATTTCCACTGGTCAGAAGTCCTGGTGTGGCTGAGCTGCATTCTCTGCACAGGTCTCACGGACTGAAATCAAAGTTTGGGCTGGGTCTGCCACCCTTCTCTGAAGCTTGGGAGCCTCTCCCAGATGGAAGGGTTGTTGGCAGATTCAGTTCCTTGCAGCCTGCAGGGCTGAGGAGTGCAATTCCTTCATTGCCTGAGAGTGCCCTCAGCTTCTTCCTGTCACTCTCTAGCCCTGACCCTCTGTCTTATTGGATGTTTGTTCTGTGGTCTGAGTTATGAAATGGTCAAGAAGGCTGGCCTGGGGCAGAATATGGCCTGGGGTTTCGGGGTGGGATAGAAGAGCTTATTCTGAGCAGTGTGAAGAAGAAGAGGCGAGAACGACCCCCGGACCGACCAAAGCCGCGCGCTGCTGCATCCCTGCGTCCAGCCCCTGCGTCCCGCCGCCATCGCCACCATGCCCAAGAGAAAGGCTGAAGGGGATGCTAAAGGAGATACAGCCAAGGTGAAAGACGAACCACAGAGAAGATCTGCAAGGTTGTCTGCCAAACCTGCTCCTCCAAAGCCAGAGCCCAAGCCTAAAAAGGCCCCTGCAAAGAAGGGAGAGAAGGTACCCAAAGGGAAAAAGGGAAAAGCTGACACTGGCAAGGATGGGAATAACCCTGCAGAAAATGGAGATGCCAACACAGACCAGGCACAGAAAGCTGAAGGTGCCGGAGATGCCAAGTGAAGTGTGTGCGTTTTTGATAACTGTGTACTTCTGGTGACTGTACAGTTTGAAATACTATTTTTTATCAAGTTTTATAAAAATGCAGAATTTTGTTTTACTTTTTTTTTTTAAGCTATGTTGTTAGCACACAGAACACTTCATTGTTGTTTGGGGGGGGAAGGAGCATATGTCACTAGTAGAATGTCTCCAAAGCTGGATTGCTGTGGGGGAAGACACCTTTCCCTTCTAGTTTTGAGAGACTTCCTCTTTGTTCCTAAGAGGAAGGGATTCCCTGATGTTGGCACACATAGCCACCTTGGCACAAATGCCTTGTGGTATGGAAAAACTCAAACTCATCTGTATGTCCTCCTGTCCCTCTCTGCCATCGGCATAGACTTAACTCCCCTAAACCTGTTGGGACCTGATTCCCAACAGATGGTTTTACCAGTGTGTGGGGCAATCTGGACTTTCCAGTGACATCATTGAGAATAGTGTCCCTCAGAAGAGCAGCAGTTCCTTTTCTAGATTGTGGATCTTCAGATTAATAATTTTTGCCATTTTCCTTTCATTTCCTGAAAGTCAGGGTCGGCTTGTGAAAAGTTGTTAAACAACATGCTAAATGTGAAATGTCAACCCTCACTCTAAACTTTCCCTATTCAGAGCATCAAATGAAGACTTCATTGGGTTTTATAGTGGCTTTCTGATTTTGGTAGTCCATTCAAGAAGGGAGTTTGAAAGTTGTTGTATACTGTTAACGATTGTCTGCCCATGTCCTGCCTGAAATACCATGATTGTTTATGAAAAGTATCTTTAATAAAGCTGGATACAGTTTGAAAAAAAAAATAGAAGAGCTTATTCTGTCTGGCGTAAATGGGGTCAGCAGGTCAGTCGCAAAGAGCCAAAAGGAGGAGGAAGTTCCAGGAGGAGAAGAGCCCATTAAGAAGTGACTAGAAGGGGATGATCCAGTAAAGCAAATGGCTCCTACGTGGTTCCTCTGGGTTGTGAGGAGGAAAGGAGTCAGCCCACTGTTCCTTTTGGGCCACTAGGCCACAATTTGGCTGGAGAGATGCAGAGCAGAGTTAAGTTTTCCCTTCAACTCCTTCAGTTCTGTCTCCCTGAGAATACTAGTGTTGGGCTGTGTCATTTGCAGGGCCCCTTTGCTTAGAAATAAAGCATCTCAAGGTAGCAACCATAGAGCATTCAACAAACAGGGGGCCCTTCCAAGTGTGGGTCTCTGAGCCACTGCAAAGCAGCTCTCCATGAAGCTGGGTCTGGGTGTTGTGCTTATACAACAGTCATTATGGGATGGCTGAAGTTGTAAGAGTTGGCAGACATAGTTGAGTTTCAATACAGCCCCTCCCCTGTTCACTGGGAGAGTTGGGTCTGAGGCCCAGAGGGGGAGAGGGCCTTGGCTACTGTCCTAGAGCAAGTCAGGGGGTTGGTTTCTTGTCTCCTCATTAAGCGCTCTCCATTCTGCTGTGCTGCCCACAAAGCCATCTTTCACCATCTGACCACAACAGGCACGGACGAAGACCTGTGACGTTCCAACCCCTGAGCTCTCCTATCTATTCCCTCATAACACAGAGACAGGGAGGTGGAGGGAGAGATTGTTGTCCTAGATTTGCAGCAGGAACTTATGTTTGCACTCCACCAAAAACCTGCATGGAACCTAGGCAGGCCATCTTTTCTCTCTGGGTTTTTGTTTCCTCCTTTGCAATCGAAAGGTATTGAACCCCTTGGTCTCAGAGGTCCCTCCCAGGCCTCCACTGTGCAGGAACTACAGGGCGGAAGGCATTCCCAGGGCAAACCAAGGGGACCACCCACCCCCATCAAGGACAGAGCTCCATGCTAAGCAGTCCTCGGGTGAAATTAAACTCCACTTTCAACTGAATTTGCCAGTTTTTCAGCCAAAATAATAATAATAATAAGTATCACAACTACAAGCTGTTCCAAGCCAAGCTGCCCTTAAACAGATAATCGGATTTGCATAATTGGGTGCTGCTAAGGTTTAAATAATTCATCAACATGGCAGGCTCTTTTTCATAGCCAAACAGAACTGCCAGACTCCAGGAAAGGATCAATGGTGATGTACATCGTAGGGATGTGAGCTGCATCCTCAGGGTGGCCAGAGCTGCTGGGTGAGGTTTCGAGATGAGAACTCTCAACATCTTTCCCTCTGATGTGGATTTGGGCAAAGGGTTTGCTTTTCTTCCCTGGTACTGAGGTGTTCGGCAAAGTTCCTTCCCAGAATTAGGGCAAAGGAAAACACCTGAGTCCCTTTGAAAAAAGACAGACTATCATGAGAGATCTCAGGTTCCGGCAGACCCAGGGGAAATGAGTAGAATAAAGCTGCATGATAAATTGACAGGAAACAGAAACGGGGAATTTTAAGCAAAAGTAAAAGATGTGAATAATGGGAGTTAATTTCACTGCCTTCAAATCTCTGAAGGGTTGTCATGGGCTGAAGAACAAAAAATGTTTTGGTGAGACCCGAAGCGAGGAACGCACTTGGGAAGAGATGAAGGCAGGCTATCTGAAGATGCTCTTGCTCACCATCTTTCCATAGCTGTGTGGCCTCAGTGGTCAATGGCCCCTGGCCAAAAGGTCACCAGGAACACAACTGTAGTCAATCAAAGTTGACTTCAGTCTTCAGTGAAAAAGGGAACGCACTCCTCATGGGGAACCATGGGAGTCTTAGAGAGCGGATCCTCTGTAAGGTGATTTGGGATGGATAGTCGAGGAAGTGGGGATCAATGGATCATTTGATTGAGTGCCATCAGGAAGCAACAGTGATTCTACAACTGAATACCTTCCTAAATCTCATAGAGAGGAAGGAATGATACAGCAAGATTATTGCTGGAGTAGGTTAAGAACACTCCCTCCCCGTAGCTGGAGTAGACTACTGCTTGACACTTTTCTGATCTGCACAGTGACCTTGTTTTTGTCAATGCCCAGACAAGATTATGAAGGGGTCTGTGACCTCATCACAGTCACAGATGACCTTGTCTGATGTTGGTGTCCTGTGAGGTTGTTTATGTCTAACAGGAGAACGTCACATTCCGGCCGGCAGAGCCAGGCTGACTCCTGAGAACACCAAAGCCTGGGGGCCACTGTCTGGCAGTGCCCAGATACCAGGGCTTGCTTTCCTCTTTCTCACAGTCACCTAAAAAGTCAGTTTTATTACTTTATC
The DNA here is from genome assembly GCF_964194105.1 of Spermophilus citellus. NCBI lineage: Eukaryota > Metazoa > Chordata > Mammalia > Rodentia > Sciuridae > Spermophilus > Spermophilus citellus. The sequence continues at coordinate 14,992,304 of NC_138183.1, read as the reverse complement.
CCCAATAGGCTCTGACTCAGAATGTCCAGTGCTGACTCTGGTGTCCTTCCCTTGAATCTGTTCCTTCTCCAGCATCTCCACCATGATAAATTCCAGAGGAACCGCCATCCACATGAGGACCTAGGTGAGACACCTGCATGACGTCCTGGCCTCTGCCCTCCCTTCGTTCCAGCATTCAATCCCACCACAAATCCCGCTGATTCCACTCAGGACTGGACTCTGACTCCTAGAGGTTTTCTTGATCTTGTTACATTCTGACTGCCTACTGTCCAGCGGGGGAGATGTGGAGATGGAAAAATGGAGGTGATTGAATATCAGAGCCAAGACCCTGTCCTCTGTTCTCCTCACCATGAGTGCCCTGAATGAATTTGGAGTTCCAGGGGAGCGAGACCTTAGAAGACCCACCACAGGAGGTGTGTTGGCGAAAGGCTATGTGGAATCTAGGGCCCAAACACTATGGCTTTGGGATCCTGGTCATTATGTCTAGCACAGAATCAGAGAGAGAGCCTCCCATTCCCCAAGCCCACCAAAGGCTCCCACGTACCTTGACCATCCTCTTGGCACAGGGTCATTATAAGATAAGGGCAGGTGATCCCCAAAAAAATGATAGGCCCTCTAAAATACAATGGAAAATAGAAGCAGGGGCTTAGCGGTAGAAGCCAGAGCATACAAACAAGAATAGCATTTTTATGAGCGTCTAAAGGCCAGAGGAGACACTCAATCTGGAAGCTTCAAATCTGCAAAATATGAGCATAAATATTAATATGATTCTGTTTATAGCCATACATTGGTAAAAGTCTTGAGACATTTGGATCTCACAATGTCTGTGCCTATATCATTGACAGGGTCCTAGTGCTGTGCTTCTCAAACTTTCTGTGGTGAAAGGCTAGTGGTTGGTGTTGTTCTTGTTGTTAATTTCCAATTCATTATGGCCCCTTGTGTGTACTACTGCACGTGACTAAGAGGGGTTCATGCCACCTGCAACTCACCACCCACTTTCTACCCCACCCAAATGAATCTGTGCCCCATTCAACATGGCGAGTCCCCTGATCTCATGATTGGATGACTCAGTGATGCTACAAAAGCTTCAGGGCACCTAGGAAGTCAATTTTCCAAATTTGTCTCATCCTTCCTCCTCCCAAAAGATAGAGGAACCCCTTTGAACAAGGTAGAGCAGGGCAGATGCTTTCTTCCTAATAGTTCATGGATGAGCACCAAGTGTGGGGACATACTTCACCGAACACTGTCCTTGACCATCAGTGGTCAAAGAGATTATTAAGTGATGAGATTTACCTAATCTTATCCCCTCTACTCAAGTATGCAGCATTTTGTGAAGCCAAGATTAATTAATTTCTCAGCTCAACAGAGGCCAAGGTAGACGCATCCCCTAGGAGAAGTCAACAAGAATGGAAGAGTCAAGTTGCATCTTCTGTCTAAGATGGTGTGTGTATTAGTTTCCTGTGGCTGTTAGGACAAACACACACTTGGTGGCTTAAAACCACATAAATTAATTTTTATTACCATTCTAGAGGCCAGAAGTCCAAAATGAGCCACAAGGAGCTGAGTAAGAATTCTGGGAGAGCTGGCTTTCTGGAGGCTGCAGAGGGGACTCCATTCCTTGCCTCCTTCCCAGTTTTAGAGGTTATGCTATTCCCTGTCTTCTGCCCACATTACTGTCAGTTCTGCTTCCATCATGTTTATAGTTTGGATCTAGAGTGTCTCCCAAAGGCCCACGTGTTGAAGTCTTGATCCCCAGCATGCCACTGTTCAGAGGTGGGACTTCTGGAAAGTGACGGGATCAAGAGGTCTCTGACCGCATGGGTGGATTAATCCATTGAGGTGCTCATGATGCGATGGCATTCTTGAGAGATGGTTGAAACTGTAGGAGGTGGGGCCTAGTTGGAAGAAGTGAGCCACTGGAAGTGTACCCTGGAAGGATAGATCCTGTCCCCAGATCTTTCTTTGTTCTCTCTCTCTCTCCACTTCTTAGCTCCTAGGAAGTGAACACCTTTCCTCTGCTACACTCTTCCGCCATGATGTTCTGCTAAGAGCAATGGAGCGATGGAGCCTGCTGAGCATGTTCTGAAACCTCTGAAACCAAGAACCAAAATAGACCTTTCCTCATCTAAGTTGCTTATTCAGATATTTCATCCCAGGGACAAAAAGCTGAGTAACACAATCATTACCCCACTTTCTCCAGCACCGACCTTCTTGCCTTGCACTTATCAGGACTATTTTGACTGTAGTTAGGGTGCACCAGATAATGTCCCCATCTCAAAATCCTTAACTTGATCACATGCCCTTTTGATGAATTAGCAAAATTCACAGGTCACAGAGACTACAATGTGGACATGTTTGGGCTGGCCATTATCCAGTCTACTACGGTATGCAAAGCAGAATTTCTTTACATTTGTCTTCCCACATCAGGCCTGATGCAGTGAACACAGGGCAGGCTTTAGCACATCCCAGGCTTCTGCTCAAACTCCATCTCAGACATTTCTCTGTTGTGGGACCCATAACTTCTTATTTCCTCCTTTCTGAGTCTCCACTACTCCATCTGTTAAATGGGTCATCATGCCCCCTCTCTGGGTTACTGTGGGGTAAATACGGAAGCATATTTAAAGGGCCAAGTACCCACTAGGTGCTTAATAAATGCTACCTTGCTTTTCCTGAATACAATATGATGCCTTTCTCTAAGGACCATCAGTGACTCACGGCTTCCTTGTAACACTCATGTCATCGTGATTTGCCAAACGTCTCTCCCTCGATTTTATCTTTTATCTCCATGCAATCTCTTCCACCACCTCCCCAGCTGATGTCCATGGCAACAAAGGCATTTTTCCAACTTGGGTGGAGCCAAGCAGATATGAGGGGCAGCGCAGGAGGAAGGTCACACAAGGCCCCACGCCAGCCCTGCCTCCTCCCCGTCTGCTTTGAGGCCAGACATGAAAGGCCCTTTTAGAGAGATGTAGAGAATTGTCATTAGAGCTTTTCTTCTCTTGATAATGGTCCTGACAGAACCAGAAGAAAAAAAACACATGTTGATGTGCTATTTATTATAATATGTGGGCTGCAGGGTATATATAATCATGAAAATCATTCTTTGACCAAAACTGCTACTGTATTTGTGCCAGTTTTAATACAGTGTGCTATCTACAATTTTTCTATTGGTGGTCTCGTAGAGAAATTATAGAGTGTTAGCATTTTAGGGGAAACTGAAGTCATTTAATCCATGTTCAAAAAAAATACATAGTGTTTTTACTTCATATCACTAGTAATAGTAAGTTCACTCCCCCTTCCTCCAAAATTCTTTCTCTGAGGCCATCAGGGTGATAAATAATCACATTCCCCTTGCTTCTTATTTTGAATCAATTATGAAAGAGACAGCTGAGTCAGCTGAGGATAATACATGAGGGGGCTGGCTAGGAAATGAGACGTGAGACCAGAACAGTCTAAGACCAGCTGATAGCGAGAGCACAGAGCGGCCTTCCAACCCAGCCGTGGTGGCTGCCTCACGGTCCATGTGGACCAAGAGGGGCAGGTAAGCAGCCCTGTGCTGCCTGGGAGCCAGTGGCACGTGGCCCCTACTCCCCCCACTCACCCCACTCACGGCTCTCACCGTCTCACCAACAGGATCCTCCTCCTAAGCTTGGAGCCAGTGATGGGCAAAAGCCAGGGAGAAACTTTCTCCTCTAAGCTTCTGAGAGCTCCTGCCACACATGCCAGGAGTGGGGGGAGAGATAGCAGCTCCACCCCGAGATTGTTCAAAGGCTTGTCTTCATGAGGCTGAAACCTGCTTCCATTCCAATCTGTCCACCCTCCCAGCTCCCTGCTCCGTGACCCTCCAGGATGAGCAGTCAAGGACGATGGCCACCACCCGCACTCTGCAGCCCACCAAAACTCAGTTCGATCCTCTCCCTGCTCCTGGCTCATCACATCTCCTTAGGCAAGTTACTTTTCTGAGCCTTCGTTTCCTCATCTGTGAAACAGAAGCGATGACCATCCTTCTCTCCGAGGAGGTGATGAATGTTCCCTGATACAACATTTTGCTTGGCACACGGCGATCATCACAGGAGGAGTAGCTGTCAGGGTCCCTGCCAGCTGGAGCGACGCTAGCATCACATAATACAATGCACAAAAGAGCTTTGCCCACCCGTGGGACTGCTCTTGGCAGCTTCTCTGGGAACTGAAAGAGGAACGACAAGAATCAAACTCCACCGGTGACCAGCCACCTTGTTGGGGGGACAGATTGCCAAAGAGGCCCTGGCACGCATTGGTGTGCTGGCTCGCTCACACGCGTGGAACACGTTGATTCAGTTAGGAAGCACTGTTTTGTTCTGTACTCTGGTTCAAACCCTTTGCTTGGCCCTAAGGCCACGGACATCATTCAACCCTGTTCCAGTCCTCCCAGAACCTAAGATCTAGCAAAGGCTTCTGTGAACAGCACACCAAATTGGACCCTCAAGAGTCTCCAGAGGGGACATCACATCCAGAGAGTGGTTTCTGGAACACTTCCTGGAAGAGTGGGGACTTTTTCCCTCTAACTCTATTAATTCATAATTGATAAATTTGATTTGTATATATTTATGGTATGCAATATGATTTTTGTTATGTGTATATATATATATATATATATATATATATATATATATATATATTGTGAAATGATTACATTAGCATATCCACCATTTGGCATAGTTGTGGGTGTGTGTGTGTGTGTGTGTGTGTGTGTGTTGAGACCATTTAAGAGGTATAGATCTGCTTTTTTTTAGCAACTCTCATCTATACACTATTAACTTTAATTAAGGTTTCTAGAATTACTCCTCTTGTCTAACTGAAACATTATACCCTTCCACCAACATCTCTCCATTTCTCCCCCTCCCCCAGACCCTGACAACCATCACTCTAGTCTCTGCTTTTATGATTTCAGCTTTTTAAATTTTTATACATGAATGAGTTGGTGCAGTATTTGTCTTTCTGCACCTGGCTTATTTCACTTTGCATGATATTTTCCAGGTTCATCCACATAGTTGCAATGACAGATATTACCATCTTTTTAAAGGCTAAATAATATTCTCTTATGCACACACACACACACACACACACACACACACATCACCTTTTCTTTACTATCCTTCACTGATGGACATTCAGGTTGATTCCATATCTTGGCTAAGAATGAATATATGAATTGGGCTTTGAAAGACAGCTAGAACTTGGATGGGTGGTGTATCAGTTATTTATGGCACAATACATGCTATGTAACAAGCCAACCCAAAACCCGGGGACCTAAAACAGTCAGGATCTGGTTGTTCTCCTGTGTCTGTGCCTTGACTAGGTGGCCCTATTGATGCTGGCTGATGTCACATGTGTTGATTGACAGTCAGATGGTCCCAGTTGCCCTTGACTGGGAAGACAGGGATCACTAGGTCCTAATCCAAATGCCTCAGAAGACCCATTAACCTCCACTGTGGGGCCGTTTCCTGAGCCTCCGTGGTGTGCCAAGCAAGCCACTGAACTCTCAGCACCTTTATCTGACTCCATCTGCACAGCCACACCACAAGGCAGCTATTCCCATTTTACAGTTCAGAAATCAAGGTTCAGACAACATAAATCAAAAACCTGAGTCCTAGAGGAGTCAGGACTTGAACCTGTGCCTGTCAGCCACAAAAACCTGTGCACTTTGCCCATCTCCCACTCCCTTTTATACCACTATTAATCTGCTGGTGATGAAACATTGGACCTGACAATCAAAACTTGAAGTCTTCTCTCCCCTCCCCTCCGCATCGCCCTGGTATCCAGCCCAGCTTTATTCCAGGGCTTGCTTTTCTCACCACCACGAGGACCTTTCCTGATTTCGTTCCCTTCACTTAGGCATCCCCATTTGGGCTTAATTAGGTTTGCACTAAGTTCATGAGTTTCTGTAAACTTAATGGGCTCTAAAGGGAAAATAGAGATCTTTCTCACCAGGTGTTTATTTCCTTCCCCAGTTGTCCCGGGTGCACTCTCAGATTCATTTCCAAGTTCCATCTGGTTAATGGGTGCAGGTGAGATTGAGCAAGGCATTGCACGCCCTCCCCACCGCCCCCCAGCTCAGCTGACACCCTCAGCACACCCAGATGTTCCCTGCTCCCCTGGCAAAAAGAGGAATGTGAAATGAGAAACTTTGGGAAACAGGCTTGGCCCCAAACGAACCAAATCCAGCCCTCACATTTGGCGTTAGATGGCTTTGCAGAGAGCAAAAGAAGCATAGCACTTGTTGGCTCCTACTATGTGTCCACGCCCGGTGCAAGATGATAAATCAGAGGTTCTGAGGTCGGTTTACCCCTCCAGGCTACTTGCTCAGCATCCCTCTGAGCGCTGGTTTTCTCATCTGCAGCTGAGGATAGAGAACTTCCAAGGTGACTATGAAGATTAAATGATTTAATATGTGTAAAGTGCTTAGTGCTCATGATAGGAGTTAATAAACGTTTGCCACTATTACTACAACTGCTCTTTCTGGTAACCTCATGACAGTTCTGAAAGACAAGGAACTTGCCTTGTTCCAAGATAAGAAAATAAATTTGTACAGGTAAAGCAATTTGCCCCAGATCACCCAGCTAGAAAAAATGATAACCAGCAATGAGCTATGAAACTTCTCTTCCAGCAGCAGTCCCCCCCCCCCCCCAGCACACAACCACCCCAAGGCCTCTGTGTGGAACAGGCAAGAAAAAGGAACGCGTGCGACCTCTAAAACCCAGTCCTCCCTGAGCAAAGGGAGAAGAGAGGCCCCAGGAAGTGGCCTCTGGTGAGCAGAATCCTCACCACCTTGGTTCCCTGTCCCCAGCGAGGCCACCCAGGGCAGGCAGTCCCCCCTTCTCCAGTGGGATCCCTTCATAGGCAGAGGTGTGTCAGTCCTGCTTGGGACTCAGAGAAGGGACCATTTGAGTGAGCTTTTAATGATGGGGGAGATGCACAGACAGGGGACAGAAAGAGAGACCCCCCCCCCAAAGCAGCAAATTCAGAGGACTAGAAGTCGGAGCGCTTTGAGTTTAATCCCCCAATGGATAAAGCACTTAGTTAGTTAGTCTAGAGGGTAAGATGATTAGTGAAAATGATGGTGGTGTCGAAGGGCTTCAGGTGGCAAGAAAAGGACATCTGGGCAGCACCCTGTGCCTGGCAGGGATCCCCTTGGGGTTTTTAAGCACAGAGGGAGCATAAGCACTGCTGGGGTTCAGCAAACTCGGCCCGTGGAGACTGAATTGAGGAGGCATATATTAAAGAGAAAAGTTAACCTAAGGAGCTTGTGACAGGGCAGGGGACAGCCTCACAGTTCACCACGAATCCCTGCCGAGTTCTCCTATGAAGTCACAACAGAAGTCTGCAACAGCACAGCCCAAGGCCCAAACGCTGCCTGCTCTGTGTTTTAAAATACCAATTCTCAGCCCCGCCCGGAGCTCCATAATGACGTTTTGGCCAGTGACACCACATACGGTGGCCCCCTAAGATTATATCACCTAATGATGTCATAGCTATCTTGTTTGTATCAGGCGTGGTCTGTGATGTTTGCTAAGTGACAAAGTCACCGAAAAACACATGTCTCAGAACGTAGCCCTGTTGTTAAGCAACGCAGCCCTGCACAGCTCTTTTCTATTTATTTATGTTTCTGTCTATCGTCACTTCTCCTTCTGTACAGCAGAGCTGAGGGGTTGCAGCAAAGACTTTCTGGCCTGTAAATCCTAAAATGTTTATGAACTCGTCCTTCATAGAAAAAGTTTGCGATATTTGTGTTAGCAGGAACCACTGTTACCCCCAAATTATGCAGAAGAAAACTAAGGCCCTCAGAAGTGAGGTGACTTGCCCAAGGTCACACAGCTCCTAAGTGGAAGCAGGGAGGTGACCAGGAGGCCTGTGTCAATCCTAAGGTGAAATCAAAGAGGCCCCAGAATGCCTGACTCCAGGCCCACTGCAGCTGCCCCTTTGGCACCACTGTGTCCCCGTCCACCCAGACCACCACAGCAGCCAGCCAAGGGACTCAGGCGCCACTTTGTCAGCCAGAGCCCTTGCTCTGGCCCCCAAACCAGCATCAAATGACTAATTTAAAACCTAATGCTTCCACCATGTCCACCCCGGCTGCCCCTTCTTCGGCTTATCGCATCCTATTCAAATCCAAAATAAATTATTTCAGCTCTGCAGCCTTTGGATAAAGGAAAAATGAAATTAAAAAATAAAAAAGGAAGAAGGAAAAGCTTTGAAGGGACAGCCCGCCACCCTCCCTTGCCCACAGTGCCAGGCCTTTTTTCAGAACCCACGCTGATAACCTCAGGGGGAGGCTGATCCCTGGAGGCTGCCAGAGCCGCGCTTCCCTCCAGACCCCACACCTTCTGCAGGCAGCAGGAGAGGACAGCAAGATGCACCGGCTTTAGGCACAAGGTCGCCCCGGGACACTCTCTGAAGTTGGGCAAAGCACCTTCCAGTCCTATAGATGGGAATCCCACCTGTGAGGCAGGATTGCTGGTGAAGGGGTGGGTTGTACCCATTGCTAATCACTCATTATCTTTATGAAATTATTATTCCCTGATGCATATTCACCAGGCACTGGGGTGCAAACAAATATAAAGAGGGGACCCCCAGTGTGTGCCCATTCTCATCAGAGAACCAAGCCCACTGCGTTTAAGCTCGCAAAGCCTCACTTCTCCAGTCTCAGCAGAGTCTCCCAGCCATTCTCTGAAGGGCAATATTATTCAGAGACTCATTTTATAGATGGGGAAGCTGAGGTTTGAAGAGGTAAAGCAATGTACCCAAGGTCACACAGTAGGAAGGTAGCCGAACTTCACAAACTATTCTCACACCAGAGTCCATGGCTGAATAATGCGGTGGCTCAAAGCTTGGTCAGATCGACCTGGTTTTGCTTGCTGTGTGATCTTGGGAAACATTTTACCTTTTCTTGCTAAATCTCACTTTTCCCATCTCTGAAATGGGGAAAACAACCTCTGTCTCCTGGGGTGATAATGGGGGTTAAAATGAGCAAGAGAAAGAATTGAGGGCAATGCTTGACCCACAGCAAGTGCTCTCTGCAGGAGTTCTTTGTCTGCTGTTGATGTTGCTATTGACACTGGAGGGAATAACAGGAAGAGGGAGAAGGAGGAAGAGGAGGAGGAGGAGGAGGAGGAGGAGGAGGAGGAGGAGGAGGAGGAGGAGGAGGAGGAGGAAGAGAAGGGGGAAGATACCCAGTCCTCAGTCCAAAACCTAGGTTTGTGGCCCTTGCTGTACTGTGGAAGTAAGGGAGAAGGACAAGACAAAGCTCCCTTCCTGTCCTGGGAATTTAAACCCCAGTCACCAGACCCAGGTCCAGGTGGAAGACGACTGCAGAGAAGGCTTGGGCAGGGCCAATTACCTGGAAAGGAGACGCACCCCCTTCAGAACTAAGCAGCTTTGGAGTCTCTCTTCTGATTCAAGAGGGATCCTTGCCACCAGGAAAGCTGGTGAGGAGGATCAGAGATGCTCTGCAGATTTCCTGAGCATCTTGAGTACTTCAGGGGGTTGGTAGTCACTGAGCATCCTCAAGAAGGGGTTTCTTTAAGAAAATCACTAAGGACCTTCCCAGAAGTACACCTGGTACAGCTGGTGTGCCTGACCCACACCTGGAGTGAAGGGTACCCTCCCCACTCCAGCTCTTACTTTGGGCTTCTGCCATCTCCATTCACACATGGATGGACCAGGCTCAGAAGCTTCTGCAATCAAAGGGAGCCAGCCAAGCTGGTGAGGGTGCTCAAGACACAGCCCTTTGTTTTTGCCATGGTGGCCTGTCTGGGAAGACATAGATGGGAACCAAGACACCATGCAAGGACAAGTCGATGTCCAGCAGCTGTATAATGAGAAGAGGTCAAGGGTACTAGCTCCGCCAGGTCCTCAGCACTGCTCCTGATGCAGAAGATCCCTGTGCCACGACTTCTGCATTATTCCATTTCCTACTCCCTCAAGATGACTCTGAGGGTCAGGATTCTGAAGATAAGCCCCTCCACCCCTTCACCCAGGAACCCTTCCACCTGCAGCCTCATGTGCAAGCAGGATAACGTGAGTCTCCCCTCACCTGGAGTACCCTTTGCACAGTGGAGGCATCCTGGTCAGGTGAACCCAGGTCCCTGGAGCCTGGCCTCTGTGGAAGAGGGGGAAGAGAAGAGGATAGGGAGCCTTTGGGAATCCGACCCCCGTGTTTGGATCTCCGTGCTGCAGCCCCTGAGCTGCTTGACCTTGAGCAAGATGCTGAAACCCTGGACAACGGAAATAACAATGTCTGCAACGTGAGCTTGTTGTAAGGGCTGAGAACCACAGTTGGATAGTTGTTGAGGTTCTTGTCCTTGCTTATCGTTGCCAGGAAGCATGCTCAAGGCCACAGGTATTAGCTCATCGCATCCCTGCCTCTGCCTCTTGAGGGAGACCACTTTGCCCTGGTTTTACATAAGAATACTGAGCCCCATGGGAACCAGTGGCTTCCTGAGTTACCCGGAAAATAAGGGGCCCGAGCTCTGGTTACAGGCACCCATTGTACACTCTGACCTCCCCACACGAGGGGCTTTCTGAACACCACGCCTGCAGAGGTAGGGGTTCTAATCCCTGCTTTACCATCAGGGACCCCGGAACTCAGGGGGGAAGCTCACCCTTGGCCACACACAGCTCCAGTTCTGTGTGGCCCGGCAGGAGGGAGAGCCACCTGGCTGACCCCAGCGCCCCACCTCACCATGACCCTCAGGTGCCTCTTCTCATAATGCCTGGTTATTTTAAAAGTAAGTAAGAAAGGGAAAAAAAAAATTCATGGAGCGTTCAGCAGAGATGAAACTGATGGAAGACATCACATTGGTATTAAATTATGGGTAGAGCGGGGCTTGCGTCCTCCCCTGCTCCGGCCTCCTCACCGCCCCTGGGCCAGCCTCTGACAGCTTGTCAGAAAAGGTTATTCCACCCTTGGGGTGACTGCTAATGGGCTAATTATGCTGTGGAGGGTCCGAGGAGGCAGTGAGGAAGCACCCTGCTTCCACCTCCTACCTCTACAGGAAGCGTTCGCCTCAGGCCAGAGAAGTCTGGGCCCTTTAGGAGAAAAGGAAGGGTCACATGACCCTCCTTCATAGGTGGCACTGGTCACACAGGGCCTGAGCTGAGGTTCAGAGTCATGGCAGCTTCCTTCCATTCCAGTTCCAACAATTTAATAGCTGTGTGACCTCAGGCAAGTGGCCTGCCCTCTCTCAGCCTTGATCTCCTCCTCTCTAACACAAGAGTAATGATGGTACCTGCTATCTAAGGCTCTTACAAGACACAGGGAGGTAAGACAGGGCTAAGCTTGGGCAAAAAGATTTGATATTGATTTCAGACATCTCAAGTCTAATGGGTTAGCAGAAATGCCAGGAAGTCTGCAATTAAAATTGTTTAAATTAAAGAAACAAACCAACCAGTAAACACTGTGCCTCTGAAGAAAACTGAGACGGGAAAAGGTGGATGGATGTGCAAGGCCCTCAGCTTTCCTTTCTAATGGCTAAGAATGTTAGCCTCTGACACCCCCAAATGCAGAAAAGGTTACAGATGATACAGAGGTGAGCGCTTGATCCAAGCAAGATCCTTGACATTCACCCTGAGCCCAGAGTTTCTGTCCTTTGGATGCCACTCATTCCCTGAGCAGCCCCAGGAAGTGGCTTTGTGAGCCCCATCTCCAAAATGAGGCGAGTGTAGAAGAGAGAAGCCCAGAGCCCTGTCAATCACATCACTAGGTCACAACACCAGGACCAGCCCAAGGCCCCCTGCTCCATATCTGAGCCCTCTGCACGCCACTACGTGGCCGATGGGCCACCAGCTGCCTTGGGACTCGGGGTTCTGAGGCACAGCTTTGGATACCTGCTCTCTGGCCAGGAAAGGAGAGGTGAGGGCGAGCTGAGGCCAAAATGGCTAGACAGGGGCAGGGGAAGGGGCTTCTGCTGCACTGGGGCAGAAGGGAAAGTGACAGCCAGTGATGTAACCTCTGAGGGCCACACGAAGGGGTCAGCGAAAGGACTCGCTTCACCTCTCTGAGCCTTGCTTTCCTCTTTTTTTACTCTGGCAACACACAATTCCTGCCTCATCAGGATTAAATGAGATGATGCAGGGTGCTCTGCAGAGAGCCTGGTACACAGAAGTTGGCATCCCGCAGCTGCTGGGTGAGAGCACCCGCCCCAGGAGGCTCCGACGCTGTGCAGGTCGGTGTGAGCATGAGTGTGAGTGCCGAGGGAGCCTGGGGTGACACGTGGGGGCTGGGGAGGATCTCCTAGGGGCATGGGAAAAGTGTGTGGGGACCAGGAGGAAGAAAGCTGAGAGAGAGTGGCAGATCGGAGAAAAAAAGAGCAGCTCTCTCTCTCTCTCTCTCTCTCTCTCTCTCTCTCTCTCTCACACACACACACACACACACACACACACACACACACACAGAGCTCACAATCTTCCATCTGAGCCCTGTGCACATTGAACTTTCCAAATATCCTCACTCCCAGCCCAGGTACCAACACATACTTATCCATGACCCAGATACCACTAAACCCCTGCCACTCCATCATCTGTCCCTCCAGCCTCGGCGTCCCCACTCTAGGTGGAGTGGTCCACCTACACTGTGTCATTCTCTTCTGCACTGGTGCTGGGGGGCAGCGGCGAGAGACCTCGTGGTCTACGCAAACAACACGAGGACACGCTTCTGCCCAGTCACCGGTGCTTCCTCCTGGGGTTGAGGGCACAATTAGTGTAACTCCTGGCCTCTCGGTTCCTTTACTCTCTCTCTGCCTATGGGACTTGGAGAAATTCACCGTGTTTGATTTGTGAACTGGGTAAAGTAAACTGAGCATGCTCAGATCAGCTCAGTCCAGAAGCTGGAGCTGACGGCATACAGTTCTCTGTTCCTTCCTGCCCAGAATCCTGCCTCGGTGGCTGCTGTGTTGAAAAGCTTGTCCCACTTCCAGGGGTCCTCAACTGGATGGGCAAGCCCTTCGAAACCTAAGGGCAGGTGGACAGAGCCCTCTCACTAGGCTCTGAGCTGCCTCTAAGACTCTACACACACATCTATTCACCCAAACATCCAGGTCTATTCTCCACCTGCACACACGCCATTCTCGTCAAAAACCCACTCCAGGGCACAATCTGACCACTTCATGGAAGATACATCTGCTCAGCCCTCCTCCACGAACACAAGGCTCTCTGGATGTATTTCTCTCCCTACCTCCATTCCCACTGGCCCCACAAGCTCCTCCTCACAATTCTCGAAAGTTCCCTCCCCCACCGCCTGGGAGCTCATGCAAGTCGTCTCTCTGCCGGTGCAGACAAAACCAGGTCATGTCACAAAGCAATTTTTCCCAGCCTGCCAGATTTTTCACTCAGCTCACAGAGAACTAACAGGACCATCTTCTCAGCTAATCGGGGAAAGAAATCTTGTGGGCTCGATTGCTGCCGATATGCATTTAAATGGCTCCATCTAGAAGGGAAATCTAAATGAGAGCTGAAGGAGGCTGGGACTTGGTGGTAGGTGGGGGGAGATCTTGCTATGATAACTGTGCGAGGCAAAGCAAATCAACAGAAAGCTGTACACTTGCTTGGGGAGAGAGGGAAGACTACCGTAACACGTGCTCCAAAACCTATTGGAATCTTCACACTTTTAACGTAATGGCATTAGTGTCACGGTTCCTTATGTGTAAACTTCACCCGCCACACGTAATAATCAGAGTTACATTTTCCAATACATGAAAGATGTTTGGATATGGATACGGGGGAAGATGTGTGTTTAATGATCTCCTTTTGAATCCTGGCCGTCACAAAGTGCAGAGGGAGGCTGGATTTGAAGTCAAAACAGACCTAATCAAAGGCTGCCAAAGTGACTCTGTCACTTGCACACTGGGTGACCTTGGGCAGATTCCTTAGGTCAAGGAATATCCATCTTATCATCCATAAAATAAAAATAATGATGTATACCTCCCAGAGTTGAATTGAAGTTTCAATAAATTATGTAAGAATTCTTGGCAAATAATATGCCAAGAATACTGGATATCCCCCATTAACAGGCGTGGGTTTGATCCTGATTCCCACATTTGCTCAATGAGGTGAACTTGTGGTAGTTACCTAACCTCCCTGCTCCTCATTTTCCTCATTGCAGGATGGCAATGAGAGCAGTCATTTTCTCAATAAATACACACAGTGCTCAGAACAGTGCCTATACCTTGTGGATCTCACTCAACCTGCAAAGTAGTTATCACCATCACCATCACCATCACCAAGTCAAAGGTTCTGAAAGAGCCAGGGAGAAACCCTCGCAGCAGAGGTGCCAGCAGAAGTTAATAAGAACCAGTGGCTATGGAGTGGGTGCCTCACTATCTGCTTGGGTTATTTGCCAGGTGAAATGCAACAAGACATCTCCCCATAAACCTTGATCCTGCAGTAAAGTGTCCCCGTGCCACAGCTGTATGTATGTCTGTGTGTGTATTTGCACTAACAGGGACAAGCAAGAAGAACCATTGTATCTGTGCATGACAGGGACATTTCTTCCAGAGATCAAGAACCAAAACCAACTCCAAGAATAAGAATTTCTGAGAGACAAGAAATCTAAGCCACTGATAGTGGTAAAATATAAACTACCAAGATATCTGCAGAAATCTTGAGGAGGTCCTTGGACTTGTACAGAGTATGGAATGAGCATTAGAACCAAATATATCCAGATCTCAAGAGGCCAAGAAATTCCAAACCACATCTGCAACATGAATGCATACACCAAAGAATACAGAGAAGGAAATCAGCCTAAATCTTAAGGGGTAATCATAGTACAATTATGGATTATCTTCCTTTTTTCCTATAAATTTCTTTAATTGGCAACAGTAAATATATTTCATAATCAGAAGAATGTATTAGAAGTAAAAATCACAAAGCAGAATCCCCCAAATGGCTGGGCTTCTCCTGACCTGGATTGAATGTCAGGAGAGCAGGACAGACTTCACGCTCCTAAAAGCAGTTTAAGGTGGATCGTCATGTGTCCCAGAGTTGGAATGTCAACACAAATGTCTGTTTACGTGGACGTGTGTGGGCAGCGAGCTCTTCCTCAGCCCAAGCCTGTGCTACTGATGTTTGCACCCAAGCACAGAATCTGTAATCATCCCACTCTGTCCCATTTTGTAAGATCCGATCTCAAATGGAAAGTTGCTGCAACCTTTTCTAAGTCTTGAGTTTCTTCCCAAGCATTCCCTGAAGCTCCCAGCCTCTTGTCCCTGGAAGACTAGAACACACACTCCACCTACCTCCCTTTTGTCTCATTCCATTATAAACACCTAACATTTCCCATGGGTCGGACAACTACTGACTTAGGAGCTTTACAAGTCTTAGCTCACTGAATCCTCACGCAGACCCTTCCAGATACGTGCTATCAGTGTACCCGGTTGACAAAGGAAGAAACTGAGGAAACTAGAGGTTAAATATCTTATCAAAAATCTCAGAAAATAAAGTGGCAGAGACAGACTTCTGTAAGTGCTATGTAAATAGTTGTTGCACTGTATTTTTTAGGGAATAAAGTACAGATGAAATTTTTTTTCTAAATATTTTCAATGATTGACTCTGTGTATGTGGACCTGTGGGCATGGAGAACACTTTGGTGTCACTTTCTCTTACTTTTCAAGTGCTTATAGAGGTCTCACTCTGGACCAGGCCCTCAGATAATTGGTGTAGACACAGAGAGGGATAAGCACCTCTCTTTGGAGAGACCACTGAGCGCTACATTCAATTATGTCAGATGCTGTGGGTCTTATGCTGGTTCTCCTATTGCAGGACGTTGGACAATGATTACCCATTGTTTTCTTTGGTGTCCTCATCTGTAAAGGGAGCCGAAAATAACACCTACCTTATGGAACTATTGGGAAGACTAAGTGAGTTTATACAAATAAACTCCTGAGAAGAATGATTTGCATGAAACAACTGCTCAATTAACATTAACTTATTAATGATTATGATTGTGTTAGAATAGAGGGAGCACAAAGAAAAGAGTATAGCCAGCCAGCCATGCCCAAGGGTCCACATCTGCAGATTCAACAAATCACAGATCAAAAATATTTGGGAAAAAAAAAATCACATCTCTACTGAACATGTTCAGACATTGCCTCTTCTCATTATTCCCTAAATAACACAGAATCACAATTATTTACATGGCATTTACATTGTTTTAGTACTATAGATAGTGTAGAGATGATACATTGTACTGGAGGAGGTGCATAGGTTATAAAGCAAATACTATGCCATTGTATATGAGGGACTTGAGCATTGATTCTGGGGTCCATGGGGGTCCTGGAACAGATTCCCAGGGATGACTGTGCTCAGTGCTCTCTGGAGTGGTCAAGAGGCTTCAGAATGATGCAAAAACCTGAGTATCAAAGAAATCCATGGTAGGCAGGCAGAAAGCCTGGAGCTCTGGCTTTGCATGCAGTGGGCCAAACACTCAAAGGCAGGAAGCCCAGTCCTGTGGTCACTCCCCAGGGGCATTTAGCCACACCAGGTTTGTTTCCCTCCACCAGGGATTTGGGATCAGTTTCCATTGCTGATCCGAACAAACCACCTTAATTTGTGGCCTCTGGGGTAGAAGGTAACTGAAGAATTTCCAGGTTTTTGCTCTGTTTAGCGCTGGAAGAGCGCAAACTTTGACTTCAAAGAGAAAAGGCATTTGAAAAGCTTATGAAAAGGCTTATGAGGCTCCTTGTACATCAAACGCGCCTTACAAAGCAACATTTTGATGGGTTAAGTGCAAATGAATCAGAAACACAAGGATTAAATTTCCCTTGAAATACACATAGGTTTCAAGATTAAGAGGAAATTGCCTGGCAAGACGTGTTTTGGGTTAAACACTGCAAAGTAGCTCAAGTTGGTTCCTGTCTGCCACTTCCCCTCCTTTATTAGTGTAAATAACAAAAATCATATGAGTATCAACACTACCCAATAGACTTTTAGTTCACCGGGGCCTACATAAAACTTCCAAGTAAGTGCATAAAAATATTCAAATCTAATAATATAAGTAGAGACCCTTGCAAGGAACTGGATGCAACAGCAGAGACTGGTTGTCTGTCTGTCAAATCAGCTTCTCTTTCCTCCTCAGCACACAGCTGGACCACACCTCCCAGGTGGTATTTCAACCAGTGGAATGGGGCCAGAAGTTGGGTAAGGCACTTCCAGGCCTGACCCATACAATTCCCTCACGTGCTCTGTTCTCTCTCCGTCTGGTAACAGGACATTGATGTTCAAAGTGACCTTGGAGGCCACGTGCAGCTCTTCAATTCCTCCATCAGTCCAGCTTTATGTGAACCCAAGACAAATTCCTATTCTATGAAGTCACCAGGGTCTCAAGACATCTCAGTTGCATAAGCTGGTTGTCATCAAAATCGAGAAAAAGAGATTAACCACACAGACTAGATGTAACTTGGATCATAGATCTGGATATTTGAGTCCTCATCTCTACCCCAAAAGTTCTGTGTGGGACCTTGGGAAAGTCCCTTTGCACTCGCTGGGTCTTGGTTTCTTCAGTGGTAAAATGAGAGGTTAGACTGGGATGATTGTTGAAGTCAGGCTCTGGTGTTTACAATTAAATTATCCTAAATGCCAAATTGCAATTTGAATTCTATTCTAGCCAACACAGGTTTATGAAACCCTTCCTTCCAGGCACTGGGGCTACCAAAATAAATAAATCCAGACACTGAGAGTATAGATTTGAAGATAAATAACTATAATACAAATAGCAGAAAGCAAATGGCTCAATCAATCACAAAGAGGAGCTGGTTCTGCCAGGGAGAGGTGGAGGTTTAAAGAAAAGCCACTAGGAGGCAGTGGCATTTGAAGTAGACCTGGAGGACAGAGGGCTTCTGTCAGGATAAACGGTGGGGTGTTTTTCAGACAGATCAGGGACTCATAGCTGAGAGGCTCTTGAGTCAAAGATGGGGAAACTTAGAGGAGATTCTGATTAATTGCAGACTTAGAAACTTAATTGCAGATTTAGAAGCCATTAACCAATTTTTCCAGTCTTAATCCACACTGGGGAAAAAAATGGGAATAAACCACAAAAACTTCTAGAGGATGAGACTTGAGATTCAAAGGCCCAGGTAACTAGGCCACGCGACCTCCAACCCACAGCACAAATGGCTGTTCATTGACAGGACCCTCCTCTTCCCTCTACAGACTTCTAACAAACTCACAATCTCTCCATCCATTTTATTGATGAAAACATGGAAACTTGCAATGGCCTCTATCAATTTTATATTCAACCCATAATTCCAGGCCAATCATGATCCAACACCTTGTTCACTCTCCAAGTCTCACCCACCCATTGGACCTTGAGATCATGAAAGACCTCTTCAAGTCATTGACACAACTAATAAGCAGGACAAGCCCAAAGAAAAAGCCTGGATCCTTTCACGAGGGTCTTTCCTCCAGATGAGTGTGTCCGGTGCACATATCCGGGAGTGTGCCTTTCAGGCCAGCGGGGCACCCTGCTGGAGCGTAGAGTTAGAAGAGGTCTGTTCATGTTCTGTGGCTGGTATAATAACAAGTTACTGTAAACCTAGCACCATAAACAACATATGTATTTGCTTTACACTTCTGAAGCTTCAAAGTCCAACATGGGTCTCACTGGACTACAATTAAGGTGTTGTCAGGGCTGCTTTCCTCTCTGAGGTATCAAGGGGAGAATGTGTTTCCTCTAGGTTTCCAAGAGCCAACCACCTGCTCACATCATTGGCTTCCCTCTGCCTCCAGCTGCTATGGCAGAAGATACAGCAACAGTCAGCTAGGGTCAGAAACTGAGGTCCACACCAGAGAGCATCGACATCCACAGCCAGGCGCTGGATTCCAAGGATCAGACCAGCTCATGGCAGGAGGCTGAGGTGAGCCAGAAGGGGACTGGGAATAGATTCTTGGGCCCAGTTCTTGGAAGGTATAAGTTGAGGTTCAACTAGCCGAGGTCTTCATCATCCTCCAAGGGTATGCTCTGCTACCAGATGTAGGGGGAGGTGCTAGCCCAGCATCAGAGGAACCCTCTGGATTCTGGTAAAGCCTTTTCTGGCTGAAATTCATCTCCCTCCATAAGGTCTCATCCATTGCAGCACAGGGCTTCTGGACATCATGGTTTCTCCCAGGTGGCACTGACGCATCAGGAAATCAGAGGTAGATATCTTTGAAGCTAGCACTGCACAGGAGGCCAATCCCTGCTTCTTCATAGTGCTACTTCCTCGTTCAAAATCTGGGGTGAGTATGAGCACTTGGGTCATGGGCCCGTGACCTCTCTGAAAGGGAGACAGAGAAAGCAAGAAAGTTCAGCATCTGTCACAGTGTGTGATATGCTCTGAAGGGGGGAGTGGGGAGGACTCTCCAAACAGAAAAGGGAAGCCTCAATCCACAGGTTTCCATAGCAGCTGGGAATGTTTTCAGCTCCAAACCACAGAATAGCTTGTTTTTAAGTGATTTAAAGAACAAGAAAAAAAATATATCTATTGTCTCACATGATAAGATATGCACCAGAAGGTGACTACAGGGTTGGTACAGAAGGTCAACTATGTCATCAAGACCTTGAGTTCCTCCCAACTCTCTGCATTGCTGTCCTCACTCCATGGGTTTGCTCATTAGACGTCACCCTTCACGGCTGGAAGACTTCCACCTGCCAGGTATTGCATTATCTAAGATTAGGTCATATGCTGTGGCTGATTCATTGTGAAATTTCCCCATTTCTTCACTTCTTCCTGTATTTACACCCTTTACCATGAGACTTTGTATTTTTTCCTCACCTAAGAGGCAAAGTCTGTTTCCTCACTCCTTAACTCTGGATTATACCTTACTTTCGCCCATTGAGTGTAGACAGAGTAAAGGTGTGCTAGCCCTAACACCTCAAAAGACCATGTGTATGTCTGCTTCTTAATCTTCTGCAATCTCCATGAGAACATGACGGAGAATGTGAGAATGTGGCACAGACTCCCCACGTGCTCCTCATGAGAGCCAGACAATCATCAGACACATGGGTGTGCCCTGAAGAGCCGGGTCAGAAGAGCTACACAGCTGAGCGCCAGCTGTGACTACACAGATGATCTCTCTCCCACGATCATCCCAGACTCATGAGCTAAATCAATGCTTATTATATTAAGTCACCGAGATTTGTCACACAGCATTATCATGGTATTAGATCATTAATACCCATGGCCATGCTGCAAGGGAGGCTGGGAAAACAACGTCTGGCATCCTCGGTCTCAACCAGGAGGAAGAATAATAGCTACTGGGTAGGCGACCCACATCATCTCCCATAGCAACCAAGGAGAATGACAAGTGTCCACAAGGTCAAGGAGAGGTGAAGACAATGCCAAGTGCTTTCATGTAATTCTCCAAAAGGGACCAGCCAGTGGGTGAAGGGTTAACCTGGGAATGAGATGAAAGTAGACAAGTCCTTATGCAGCTAAGATTTATCAGGTCTTTCTGCTTGAGTTGTGATGATAAATACATCAGGGGCTGCATTATCAGCAAGACAATTGCAGAATCATGGGACGACTTGCTGTAATACAGAATTCATGAGCTTCTGGAAATAGCCTGTATTAGGCACTTCTCCCAGGTCACGTCAGCAGCGTTTGGACAGTCACATTCTAATACATGGTCAATTGTGAGCTTAATCTCCATGTCTAGCAAATCCCCCAAGAGAAATCACACAAATCATCCCAGGGAATGGTCCAAACTAAACCCCACAGCAGAAAAGAGAATTACACCGTCTTCCTGAGTCTTTCACAATGTCTTGGATTTATACTGCGTTTTATATTTCCACACACATTCCACAATCTCTAGGAACCCTGTCATCCACCTGAAGAGGTGGACATCTCAACTCTAATCTCAGACAAGAAAACTGAAAGACAAGAGGTTGTACCTTCCCCAAAGTCATAAGGAAGATGTCAGAAAGCTTTTATTCCTATGTCCCAGGGCCATGCTGTAAGGGAGGCTGGAAAGACAATGTCTGGTATCCTCAGTCTCAACCAGGAAGAGGAATAACAACTACTGGGTAGGCAACCAACATTGTCTCCCATAGCAACCAAGGAGAATGGCAAGTATCTGCAAGGCCAAGGAGAGGAGAAGACAATGTCAAGTACTCCAGGTAATTCTCCAAAGGGACTGGCCAGTGGGAGAAGGGTTAACCAGGAAATGACTTTCCCCATCACTTACTTTAGGTCACCTCTTCAGAAAGCACCTCCGGAACCATTCTTCCTCAATTGTCACCCCTGTGTCCTTTCCTGCCCTGCTTTATTTTAGTTACTACCTCTTACCACTACCTAACCTGGTGTCACATATTTTTAATACATTAAGGGGACACCTCCTTTCCACTCATCTCACATCTCTCTAACTCATATCACTAACACCCAGTGAGAAACTCAATTCCTCCAAAGTCCAGAAACCTTCCACAAAACATTCTTGGGTGAAGACAATTTTACTGATGGTTTGGGGAAGAGAGAGAAGAAATTCCAATCAAACAAATGCAATTTCGTATCAAACATCAAACATTGCCACCTTTCATATATCCCCTCTTCCTATAACCATCAAAGATCTTCATCAGCCACTCCTCCTACCACGGACCTTCTCACCACCTCAAGCTGTCTCACTTCTTCTGTCCTTTCCTTCTCCTTCCCTCCCACCTCTCTGTCCTCAGTAAAACACTTTGCCCTTTCTTTTCCAATGTTTTACCACCATGATCCCAGTGCCCACTCAGGTACTTTCATAAACATAAACAACACCTTCCATAAAAGAAATCCAGGTCCCAAGTTCTAAGTATTTTTCTCGGCCATACTGCAAAAAGTAAAGAAAAAAGAGCTTATTAAGGGAGAAGTATAAAGTAACAGGAGGAGAATGGTCCTTGGTTCGCCTTCTACATTCATTACTATATTAAAGTCTCCCAGACATAACAGGATGTGAAGATTATTTTCTCCATTACAGAAATTAGGTAATTGAGGCTCAAGGTGGCTGCATCCTGCCTAAAGCCACTAAGCAAGTAAGGAAATTGAATAGGATTCCAATTCAGCTCTGCGTCCTAACGATGGCAGTGCGTGTTCTATCCTGCACGCAGCTGGGAAGTCCACAGAAGACTTCTTGATGAAATCAGAAGGGGAGCGCCCCCTCATCTCTCTTCCAAGCCTTAGGTTAATTTCTGGATGGACTGTCATTATCTCTAATTTGACCTGCACAGAACTGACTGTCTTTACCCTACTCACTCCTCCCAATTTTAGCAAATGCATTCAAGCCAGGAACTGAGGAGTTTTCTGGACTCTCCTGCTCTATGAATTTTGTGTTATCAGCTGCTTTTTTTTTTCCTTTTGCTGTGCCCCAAATACATGACAAGAACAACTTAGAGAATGAAAAGTTTATCTGTGGTCACCAGTTTTAGTCCACGGATGGCCAACTCCATTGCTCTGGGTCCAAGGTGAGGTACAATTTCATGGTGGAAAGGCATCACGGAGGAGCACTTCTCCATTCATATCAGCCAGGAAGTACAGAGGGAACAAAGGGCATAGAGACCACAGGGAACATATTCCCAGTCGTTTTTCCTCCAGTCATGCCCCACCTGACTACAGTTTCCACCCAGTTAATTCATTCAAACTAGGATGATCTGATTAGGTTGCAGCTCTCCTAATCTGATCATTTCACCTATGAATATCCTGCATTAACACAAGAGCTTTGGAGACTCCTCACAGGCAAAGCATAATACTCCATTCTGATTCCCAAAAGCCCATGTCCATCCCACAATGAAAAGGCATTCGGTCCATCTCCAAGAGTTCCAGTCTTAATAGTTTCAGCATTGCCCAAAAGTCCAAGTCCAAAGTCTCCTCCGAGACTCAAGGCAAACTCTTGGGCTACATATAGCCTATGTATCTCTCCAATATACAGTGGGGTGGAGTGAAATTTCCCATTCCAAAAGGAAAGAATAGGGGCACAGAAATCAGGGGTGGGACAAAGCAAGACTGAAACCCAAGTGGGAAAACACTTCTTTGTAGCTACACCTCCAGCATCTGAGGCACATGGTGATGAGATGTGATTTCCAAGTGGCCTGGACAGTCCTGCCCCTGTGATCTTGCCAGTTACAGTGCACATGGGCTCTCTTTCAGCCTGGATCTTGCCGCAGCTAACAGCCTTTCGCAGCAGACACTCCACATTAGGAGCCTCTCTTAACTCCTGAGTCTCCATTCAGCTTTGGCTTCACCCTCACTGCTTCATGCATCGCCCTTTCAGAGGCAGCCCACAGGGATTCTCTCTCTCTCTCTCTCACAAACACACACACACACACACACACACACACACACACACACACCACACACCACTGACTTCCCAGGCCTTCTTTTAAATTCCCAGCAGGAGCCTCCTTGACC
The DNA here is from genome assembly GCF_964194105.1 of Spermophilus citellus. Lineage (NCBI taxonomy): Eukaryota > Metazoa > Chordata > Mammalia > Rodentia > Sciuridae > Spermophilus > Spermophilus citellus. Next base: position 14,968,920 of record NC_138183.1, on the reverse strand, counting down.
CCCTAAGTCCAACAGTTTGCATTCCTTTAGAACCAGCACCATGTGTATGACACCAAGGTCTGTCACCAGCTCACCCAGTACCTGGGCTCCCTGGAATCATGGATGCAGTGGCTTCTGATTGCCTGTGTGGCTGAGCACAGGGAATAACTTCCTAGGTCCCTCTATGGAAACAAGGTGACCCAATGACCTCCTCTCAATGTAATTTTCCTTTCTATACCCTGGTGCTTGCAATAGGTATGATCTTGAAAATCCCTGAGATGCCCTCAAGCTATCTTTCCTATTATGTCTGCGCAAAGTAGTCACTGTGTCTTTAAGGGCTATAATCTCTTCAACAAGCACAACTTTCTTGGACTCAGTTTTAGATATACTTTTCTGGTCAAATTGCAAGGTTTGTTTGTTTGTTTTGTTTTGTTTTTGTTTATTTGTTCGATTGATTGATTGTTTTGGTGGGGGGTACCAGAGATTGAACCCAGGAGCACTTGAACACTGGACCACATCCCCAGCCCCATTTTGTGTTTTATTTAGAGACAGGGTCTCAATGAGTTGCTTAGTGTCTCACTTTTGCTGAGGCTGGCTTTGAACTTGCAATCCTCCTGCCTCAGCCTCCTAAGCTGCTGGGATTACAGGCGTGCACCACCATGCCCAGCTCAAATTGCAAGTTTTTAAAATCTTTCAGCTCTGCTTTCTGATTCCAATTCTCACAGTAAACCTGGCTAAAAGCTGCCAGCAATATCCATGTCACTGCCTAAATGCTGTGCTTCCTTGACATTTCCCCTGTCAGATAATTATTTCATCACTTTTAGGTTTGGCCTCACAGGAAGTCTCAGGACATGAACAAAACGTAGACAAGGTTTTTTGTCAGAGTGTAACATGAATGACCTCCAGTCCAATTTCTAGTTTGGTCCTAACCCTCCTCTGAAGCCTCATGAGCGCATATTTTAATGTGTACGCTCTGTTCTTCTGAACTCCCACCAGAATACCACTTTAAGTTCTGCTTACAACATCCTGAGGCTCCCCTAGCCTGCATCTTCAAAGTTGGACAAACTCCTCCTGTGAACTAGCTCCGAAAGCTTTTGAAACACATGGTAAGCTTAGTCACAGCAGTGAACCCTCCTCTCACCACCAATTTCTATATTAGTCAGCTTTTTGTGGCTGTGACCGAAATACCTTACAAGAACAACTGAGAGGTGCGGAAATGTTCATTTTGGCTCACAGTTCCAGAGGTTTCGCCCCTAGTCGGCTGGCTCCATTGTTCTGGGCCCAAGTTAAGGCAAGACATCATGGCGGCCAGGCATGTTGGAAGGGCGCTATCTATTCACGGCAGCCAGGAAGCCGTGAGGCAGAAGGGGCCACAGGGAGAAGACCCCTTCCAGGGCATGCTCCCAGTCACCACTTCCCCCAGCCATGCCCCACCTGCCTACAGTTAACGTCCAGTCAGACCATTCCAACTAGGATGAACTAATTAGGTCACAGCTCTTGTAATCCCATCACCTCACCTCTTACCTCTCCTATCTCAGCCATAGCTGATCATCATTTAGTCTCTGTTATGGTTGAGATACGAGGTGTTCCCCCAAAAGCTCATGAGTGTTGCAGAGGTGAAGTTCAGAGGTGAAGTGATGAGTTTATGAAAGCTGTAAACTAATCAGTGGACTAATCATCTGACGGAAGAGCTGGGTGGTAACTGTAGGAGGTATGGCTGGAGGAAGTAGGTCTCTGGAGGCGTATGTGGGGTATATATTTTGTCCCAAGTGAGTGCAATGCTCTCTCTCTCCCCCTCCCCTCCCCCTCCCTTCTTCCTTGCGGGCAGTCAGGTACTGGCATGTCCTGAGCTGCCTTCCTCCTGCAAGCCCTTCTGCCATGGTGTCTGCCTCACCTCCAGCCAGAGCTACGGAGTCAGCTCTCTATGGACTGAAACCTCTGAAACTGTGAGCCAAATAAACTTTTCCTCCTCTATTTATTCTCATCAGATCTTTTAGCCAAAGTGATGAGAAAAACTGGCTAAGATGGACCCCTTAAGTTGTTTAGCCCAGGGCCTACCCACCGTGTCCCCCTGCACTGTTGTGCCCCTCTGCTGAAAAACAGCACCCATTCCTCCCCCACCAGTCCACGTGCCCCAGGATGGCTCCTCCAAACTACCCCCAACACCAACTATTGCCCGTGGGATCTTACTGAACACATGCCCAACTGGGGCACCCCCTGGTTACAACCTTCCATGGCTCCCCAGGGGCTTCAGATAAAGGGCCAAGTCCCTCAATCTAGTCCTCCCAGCCCTTCAGGTGGGGCCCTATCAATGTCCCCAGCTCAGCCCTCAGACTCTCATCAGAGTGGACTCTTGGTGGCCCCTCTTATGTGCCCCTTTGCTCTCATTTCCACTCCTGCACGAGCAGTTCTTTCTGCCCAGAGTTTCGTTCCTCACCCTGTCTTCCTGAAAGTCCTTTCTCTTCCTTCATAGCTCAGCTCAGAAATCAGCCACTCTGTCCCCTCTCTTTCCACGAACCAAATCACCTTTCTCTGGCCCCCAGGACTCCCGTGACCTTTGTCACTATAAGTTTCCATTTCCTTACTTGTCCCACAGATGGATGGATGGATGGATGAACGAACATATGGATGAATGGATGAATAGATGAATAAGTGATTTAGGATACCTCCTGACTTCCTCCCACTACAAAGAGTTAAACATGAACCCACCATAGTGTTTTCACCTCCAAATGCTCTATAGTATTTCATTCTCATTCCCGGTTATTTCATGAATCAAGTGTTGCATCTTCCCTGAAGTTTGTGATTTGAAAATTGTGTATTTATTTATTTATATATAAGTCAGACCTGGGTTTGAAAAGCACTAAGTTTAAGAAAATGAGGTCTTATTCCACAAAAATGTCTTTCAGTGGTGAATTATCACTAGCAGAGAAACTTTGTCTGTAAAATTTGCAAATAAAAAATTAAAGCCAGAAGATAAACAAATCCTAAGAGGACACATTTGGGACAAAGTGAGAGTCTGATTCAACTTCCCTTACCTGGATTATCACTGAAGACAGGCCAGGTGAGCAGAGGGACAGGGGAAGACGAGAAACCTGTTCAGCTATCAAGAATGAGCCTACGTCAAGGGCAGGGAATTCCTGGCTGAGCGGTGTTCTTGCTGGATTTGATAAGGAGTAGTACCGCCAGGCCTAAGTATTCAAGGGGCCTGACTAAAGTTTGGTTAAACAAGAATCTTCGCACTAACTACCTAATCACATTTTTTGCAAATAATTATCAATTGGTTTGGTTTGTTTGAAGGAAATAGACATAAAATATTCCCCCTTGGGTGGGGGGCAGGAACTACTTTCCTAAGGAATTTAATCCCCAAACTCAATAAAGCACCAGGTGTCCAGAGCCTTTCAAGAATCCACAGCCTCTTCTTAAAGTAGGTGAAGAAGTGGCGGGTTAGTGCACGGGTACAAAGAGATGTCTCAATCTACATCTCTCTGGGAAATGACAGACAAACCTCCCCTAAAGAAGACTCCTACATATAACTCTCCAACCTAAAATCTTTCCCACAACCAAGTGAGTTCACTCACTTATTCCTTCAACAATTACTAAGTACATATTTTGCACCCAAATCTCCCTGAGTCAGCAAACTGAGAAGCAGAGAGAGAAGGTGACCTAATGAAGGAATATTTTATGGGGGGAGGGCATATTTTATGACTCTTTCCTTCAAGGTCACAGACCCAGTAAGTGGCAAAGCCCAGACATGATTAGAATAAAGTGCCTCATTTTTATGTGAATTCCCCCAGTTCTTGGAAGCAGTGTTCTTTAGAAAGAAGATCCCATGCGAAACCAGTAGATGGATCTGAAGGGAGATATACACTTTAAAATAATAAACAAGAAACCATTTATAAGGAAAGAAAAATTGAAGGGCAGAAAGTAATGAATCACTATTGCAAGTCGGCACAAAAAGAAAAATTAGTTCATAAAAATGCAGTTGGATAAATAATAGGTTATTTCATCATGTAAATATATCCCAAAAATAACTTTATTGAAACGAAACATCTATTGCAGCCTAAACTATTTATCACGCTAACGTACATCTAGAATCCTAACAAATTTATGAAAATGTTATATTCTGTAATCTTCTTGATCCAATGCAAATAAATAGTTGTGCTTCAACTGTCTCGTTATGAAATGATTAATCATAGCTGCCAAAACCAGCCAAGAAGCTAATTTTGATTTTTCACGTTGTGGGTGGCATTTGGGGGGAGTCTCCCAGGACTTGACTTTGAGTATTGGACCTTCTGAAATGAAGATGTTCCTTCTCTGCCTCCCCCAGTCTGGGACAACCTGGGAACAGATCATTGTGATCACTTTCAAACTAAGAAGTACAGCTTTTCTTCAGCTAAAGAAAGTCGAGAACTTCTAATTGGACAAAGAAATCAGGACAGGAAGGAAGGAAACTATCACTGTTGTTATTTTATTTTGTCCTCACAACAACTCACAAGAGATGAACAAAACTACCATGATCACAGACGAGAAGTGGAGGCCAGAATTTCCCAAAACCACCTTGAGATTGGCTCAGAAGGAAGGTGACCAGGTTCACCCAGGACTCTCTCAGTTTGGACATAGAAAGTTCCATGTGCCAGGCAAAGAGGGACAACAGGTGGCCCATCATACCCAGCAATTCAAATATGGATTTACCTGGTTTGGATCCCAATCTCTGATTGAGAGGCTGTGTGCCCTTAGGAGAAGCTATTAAACCTCAGGTCTTCTATTCATTGTCAAGCAGGGGAGGAGGGTGGAATTAGACTAAATCATCTCCCCACCTTCTCCCAGTTCCAACGGCTTGTGATTCTGTTTGGATTCTACCTGCCCGCCATGTTCCCAGCCCCTTCCAGTCTCTCCTGTAACCAAAGCATGGAGGACATCAATAGTCTTTCATCTCTCTGCAAAATCCTGTTCCATTACCTTTATGATTAAATGAATTAGATGAATAATTTTGTTATTTTACTTTTAAAATCCTATTCCAGTTTTTTCATCTTTTAAAGAGTTTGTTTGGGGAGAGAATCTGGTTCCTGTAGGAAAAAAAAAAAAAGTTTCTGGATGAAACTCTGCATTTTCTAACTGCGAGCTCTTTCAAAGGCAGGAAGGCAGCCAGTGAAAGATGGTTGCTAAGGAGACAATTGTATTTAAATTATCAGCTCACAATAGACCCAGCAAAGATATTGATTGGATGTGAGAGGGTAAAATTATTTTCTTAACTAGAGAAAAACTGAGGGTCTGTCTGGAAGCTCACCCTTCCTGGGTGGAGACAAACTTGGGGTGTGAATGTACAGTTTTGCTTTGCTTAATTGGTGATGCTAAGAACTGAAGATGCTTGCTTTATGTTCTCCATCCTAGTCTCTCCCTCAAGAGAGAAACTAGAGAAATGAATACACAGAGAAGGGATGCTAAGAAAAGTGATGATTCAAAAGAAAGTTTTGCAGCAGTCCTAAAACCAGCCCGTGGGAGAAATTCATAACAGGAGAAACACCACCCAGGACAGCACGCTTCTAACTCCCTGTGTCAGCCAATGGACCTAGAAAGACATACATTACCCAAGACTGGAGAGAAAACCAGAGTTTGATTAAAGAGATCACATTTCAGGACAGGGGAAAGACTGCACAGATTGTCTCCAGTTGTGATTCCAGTCTCTTCCATCTATGCTCAGGGAATAACCTTTACCACTCCTGCCCCACTTTGGGGATAGTTGACCACAAAGGGACAATCCTTCTCTTAGTGCCAATGAGAAGAGTGTTGGTCAGCCTGCAGGGGGCGTGGGGCAAGAGGGTGCCAGGATCCAAGACTGTGGGTCCCTACAGGCCAAGGGACTTCTGTCCTCCCTGTACCCTCTCAGAGAGGTTCCTCTGCTCCCAGCCCAACAGAGCTGGCAATTTCACAACTCAAATTCCACCACTGGTTCTCTCTGTTCAAATGTCTCAAGAGCTAATTGTCATAGGTAAATCAGAAGTTCCTAAATGTGGCCCAAACTCCTTTGAGGTCCTGAGTAGGTATAAAGGATGGAAGGGGAGAGGTCTTCTGTCCCCCATTAGAGGGCTGTTGTTTAAAGCCTACATTCAGGAGGGTTAACCTTTGCTTTTCTTCCTATGATAGTAGTGAGTTCAGCTGGGATACTGATCCTAGAGTTAATGTGTATTTTTTTGTTTTTTTGTTCTATTTATATACACCTGACAGTAGAGTGTATTTTGACATGATATACATACATGGAGTAGAACTTACTCTAATTAGGATCCCATTCTTGTGGTTATACATGATGTGGAGTTTCACTTGTAGTGTATTCCTATATGAATATAGGAAAGTTATGTCTGATTCTTTCTACTGTCTATTTTTAATCTGTTGTTTCAGGACAGTTTCAGCCATTGCTGACAATAAATAAAGAAAAAAATAGCATAAGAATAAAGGGAGGTATAAATTCCTCTGCAAGCCATAAATAAAAATCAAGTGAGTCAACAGACCCTATCTTAAGAAATAGAGAATTCAATATGTTATGTGAAATTTCATAGGTCCCAACAGAAAAACTCATTGCTTATGGTAGCAAGTTATGAGAAGCAACTTAAATGTTCATTAAAAGAGAATTGGTTAGATAAATCAAGATGTATTCACATAATAAAATCGCATCCAGCCATTAAAAGGAAAGTAGTAGATCCAAAGGTACCGACATGCACCACTAGCCAGAGTACAGAACGTGAAAAAGTAAAAGGTTTCCACAACATGTTTTAGAGAGAAGAAAGAGATTCTGAAAATGCCTTCCTTGAACAGAGCACCCCAGAAGGTAACGGGTAGCAGTGGTGGTTCCTGAACGTTTTGCCTCTGAGAGGGTCAGGGTGCAGAGGCAAAAAGCTTACTATTTATGACTTGAATGTCTTTCTTTATCATTGACAGCTATTATCTCTGATGCATGCCTATGATCCCCAGCTACTGAGGCAGGAGGATGGTAAGTTCAAGGCCAGCCTAGGCAACTCTGTCAAAAATAAAATGATAAAGCCAGGTGCTGTGGTGCACACCTGTAATCCCAGCAGCTCGGGAGGCTGAGGCAGGAGGATCGTGAGTTCGAAACCAGCCTCAGCAAAAAAGGCATTAAGCAACTCAAATAGGGCTAGGAAATGTGCCTCAGTGGTTAAGTTCCCCTGAGTTCAATCCCTGGTACTGAATAAATAAATAAATAAAATGATAAAATAAAAAGAGCTAGGGCTACAGCTCAGTGGCAGAGGGCTTGCCTACCTACAATGTGCAAGGCCTTCAGTTCAAACCCAGTTCCATGCACGCACACACAAAGAAATACACCTCATAGACATCCATGTATGCCCCCCATGTATGCATACATGTGTTATATAGTCGCACACATAGAAATGGTTCTAAGTATCAGTATCTCTGCAAATCCAGATACACATTCGGATACACAAGTGCTCCTGGAATATCCTCTGCCTCCTAGATCCCTCCTACCTTCTGCTCAGATCTTACTACTTATAGTGTGAAGCCCTCTGTGGTTTGCAAGGTGCATTCGCTTCTATTTGATCCTTGAACGACCCTTGGAGAGGAGAAACTTGGATGTCATTTTCCCATTTTAGAGGTGAGGGAATCTATGGGTTTGAAGTGACCTCAGAACTGGAGGATCCAGATCTTCCGATCCCAGCCCCATGGCCCCTCCCCTCAGTCGGGCTCCCAGGGCTGCTACATCTTCATTTCATTCACTTAGAGGCTCAGCCACCAGCTTCTCTGGAAAGCCTTCCTGAGTCCCTGTCCTGTACCCCCACGGCTCCTCCACCCTACCCTCTACCCCGGGCCCCCAACACCCAGCATTTAACATGACGGCTGGAAGCTGTGTCTACTGACTTCTCAGATCCTCCACTCCACTGCAAACTAAGCCCCACAATCAATTACTCCGTATTCCCCTCTCTACTCCATGCCTGGTGCCATGGCTGGCACATAGAAAATACTCAGTAAATGTTTGTCAAATAAATGATTCAGGGAATGATCATTCCAGAGTCTGGTGGCTTCGTAGGATTTGAGTGATTGCATTTTTTCTCCCTATCTAAAAAAGAAAAGCTCCCAGACACCCCCACGGCTGTGTTCAGATATTGTAAATAATTGATCATAAAGATGAAACGCACAGGCTGGACGGAGACCAGGGATCCTGTCAATATCATGGGAATAAATCTCGGTTCGCAGCAGCCCAGTGCCTGAGCTGGCTTTCCAAGGCCATTAAACTATCAGTGCAGCTCAGGCATTAGTTGGAATAAAGTGTTTGTGTTTGTTTGTTATCATTTCTTAGTAAAACTAATTAAGGAACTAATTGATTGTTTTGTTGTTCTACTAATTAACTCCATATGGTGCCCATTTCCATGGAGATAGACTATGAGTTATGGGAAGGACTCTGATTTAACATGTCTTTTCTGGGTTTGGGGACAATCCTTTAGAATTAAGTATCCTTTCCAATCTTTTTTTTTTTTTAAGAGAGAGTGAGAGAGGAGAGAGAGTGAGAGAGAGAGAGAGAGAGAATGTTTAATATTTATTTTTTAGTTCTCGGCGGACACAACATCTTTGTTTGTTTGTGGTGCTGAGGATCGAACCCGGGCCGCACGCTTGCGAGGCGAGCGCGCTACTGCTTGAGCCACATCCCCAGCCCCCTTTCCAATCTTATTTCCCCTTATTGCTGCAGCCTGTGGTCTTGGCCTTCTTAACCCTTGAAGATAGGGAGATAGGGCCAGTCCAGTCTAGCCAGGAGCTGGCAAGACAAAAAGCATCAAGCCTGAAGCAAGTAGTTAAGAAGCCCTGAGCCACAATGATAATAATAATAATAGTCATCACAGAGTCTTCCACTCTGAGGAGCTACTCTCCAGCTGACCCTGGTGGAAGGCAGCACATACATTATCCCAAAGCATTTTCATGACCAGCACCTGCCTGAAGGGTCTTATTTTTCAGAAAAGTCCACTGAGTTCTCAGAGTTCTCTGTGTAAGGTTATCCCTCTACCTCAACCATTCGCTCATTTGTTTGTTCACTCTGAACAGATATCTAGGCAGCACCCACTGTGTGCCTCCGGAAATAGCTTGGAATCCGATTCTATCTTCCCCCTCACAAAACTTGTTTTCTAGAAGGCAGAGACAAGTAATAAATAAGAAAGTAAAGTATTTCACGTAATGGCAAGTACAAGAAAAGTTAAGTCCAGTTGAGAGAGAGACAGAGAGAACACTCCATGGGGGTGCTGCCTTAGAACCCCCCTTGATTAGGGAAGACCTCCAGGAGCAGGAGGTGCTGGAGCTGGAAGCAGCCATGTGACTATCTCAGGGGAGAACCTTCTGGACCAAGAGGACAGTGAGCTAAATGCTGAGGTGGAAGGAGGTTTCTGATCCCAGAAGCCAGAGGGAGTCAGGGACAGGAGGAAAGGAGAGAAAGATTGGACGAGGAAGTAACTAAGGTCCTGGCAGAGTGGGGCCTGTCTGGAACCTGGAAGATTCAGTCCACCTAACTGCAGAGCTCCTGTTCCCACCCCCCCCCCCCAGAGCTGCCTGCAGTTACAAACCTGGGAGAGCCATGGACATACACAAGACCCTCCCCAGACATTGCCCCAAGAGAGTCCTTTGGAGTAACTTGCCCAGTGGCTCCTGACCTGTGATTCTTAAATTCCCAAAAATCAAAGCAGTCAGTCCTGGGATGCCTGTCTCCAGAATGGCAAGGCCTTGTATCCAAGGCAAGGGTCCAAAGTTGAGGTCAATGTTTCTTGGAGGGCTAGGTCACAGCATGGGTTAGAGTCCAGGAAATATGCACTACCTCCTTTCCCATGGTGGGTAAGGGTGCACTTCTCTCAGAGGATGTTGCTAGACTGTCCATCTTGCTTTGACCAATGGAAAGGAGCTGATGAGATTTGGTAAGAGCCCTTCCATGTCTTGCATGAACTGCCCGAGCCCCTCTGCTCTGGTGAACTATCTTGAGACAGTTTTCTGTCCCTCTCCCTGGACTCCAAAATAAATCCACAGCCTGGAGCCAAGTCCAGTTGACCACAGCCTAGAACAGAGCTGCCCAGTGGAACCCAGGACAGATTAAGCCTATCAGCCTAAGAACAAATGTTTTTTGGTATAAGCTACAGAATTGTAAGGATGCTTGTTATGCAGCATTGTTGTAGCAACAGCTAACTACTGTACCTACTATGTGCAGCCTATTGACTAGATACTGGGATGCAGAAATAAATGAGATAAGGAACCATGCCTTCCCTTTAGGAACTGGAAATCTAATAACTTACTATTTTAAGCCATAATTAATTCAGAAATACTGGACTTCCATACTGATTAGACACTATAATTGGCGGTTAGATAATTACATTTTTTAAAGACAAAAAGAATTAATTATACTTTAACATATATACAGGCATCAGGTGGTGGGTAGACCAATAAAGAGGCATTACGGTATGGTGGAAGGGTACAGGCTCTGAAGTCAGACATACTGGGTTCAAATGCAATTTCTGCCAGTTAGTTTGGGGAAAAAAAACACCACTCAACCTCTCTAAGCTCCAGTTTTTATATCTTTATAATGCAGAAAGGGATGCCTCCTCCCAGGGATGTTATTAGAACACAAGAAAATATATGTAAAATACGCCGCGTGGTGTCCATTAGGGGCTCTCTTTCAGAGAAGCCTTTTTTAGCTGGAGGATCTTTCTGGATTTTGTTTCTTCCCCTCCAATTTTATTGTGGCAGATATAAACAAACCCACTGTGCTGTCAGTCATATAAAAATACAGCACATCCCAATATGTACAGAATGCTTGATAAGTGACCATGTTACTGCTTTATGCATTTCCTATACATATTTTTATTGTTATTTTAAAGCGTCCTTTTTTTAACTTTTTAAAAACATTTACTACAGCTCAGGGGTAGAGTACTTGCCCAGCATGCATGAGGGTTAGGCCTGCAGCTCAGGGGTTGAGTGCTTGCCCAGCATGCATGAGGCCCTGGATTTGTTTCCCAGTGATACCAAAAAAAAAAAAAAAAAAATTATTGCAAAAAAATATGATATGTTGTGATAATTATCTAATTGCCAATTGTAGGGTCTAATCAGTGTGAAAGTCCAATATTTCTGAATTAATTATGGCTTAAAATAGTAAGTTATATTAGGTTCCAAGGTCCTAAAGCAAAGGCGTGGTTCCTTACCTCATTTACTCCTGCATCCCAGTATCATCATGACTTGTGTCTATTTTTGATTTGCTTTTCAGTACTGAGGCTCTCACCCAGGTCCTCACAATGTGGGCAAGTGCTCTTTCACTGAGCCAGAGCCCAGTGCTTGATTTCAAGTCCATTTCTTGATTTCATCAGTTCCTTTCATGCTTGATTTAATCTTGTGTCGTTTGGTTCATCACAGCCCTGCAAGTAACAAGCTCTATCATAAACACATACCATATATACCCTAGGTGTGCAGTAGGCTGTACCATCTGGGCTTGAGTAAGAACACCCAATGATGGCCATACGATGAAAAATTCACCTGGGGATGCTTCCAGAATCCATCCCCATTATTAATCAATGCATGACTGTGTATACTGCCTTTTCTTTATCAATTCATCCATCAATGGACATTTAGGTTATTCCCAAACCTTGACTATTGTCACTAATGCAGCTGCCAAGAATACACCCTGGGGCGAAGATAGTCTCTTCAACAACCAGTGTTGAAAACCCTGGATGTCCCCATGCAAAATACTAATTGGACAACTTATCTCACACCATACACAAGAAAAATCAATTCAAAATGGATTAAAGATTTAAGCCTAAGATCTGAACTGTAAAACTCCTAAAAGAAAGCATAGGAGAAAAATCTCATTGATCTTGGCAATGATTTCTTTGGAGGAGACACCAAGAGCAGATACAACCAAAGAAAAAAGAGTCAAGTGTGATTGCACCAAACTAAAAAGCTTCTGCATCATTGAAGAAACAACAAAGTAAAGAGGCAACCTTTAGGGAGATAGAGAGAAAAATATGTGCAAACCATGTATCTGAAAAGATGTGAAGACAGGTGTGGGGAGGGTGTGCCTATAATCCCAGCAACTCAGGAGACTAAGGCAGGAGAATTGCATGTTTGAGACCAGTCTCAAAAACTTAGTGAGACCCTGTAGCAAAATAAAAACATAAAAAGGGCTGGAGATGTGGCTCAGTGGTAAAGCACCCCTGGGTTCCATCCCCCAATACCAAACATAAATAAATAAATATTGATTTCTAAAACACATAAGGAACTCCTACAACTCAATAGCAAAAGAAAAAACAAAATTAATAACCCAATTTAAAAATGGGCAAAACATTTGAATAGACATTTTCTCCGAGAAGATATCCAAAATGGACAACATGTATATGAAAAGATGATCACTGTCCCTAATCATGGGGAAATGCAAGTCAAAATCACAATGAGACAGCACTACAGGCCTTTTATCAGAAAGAGAGAGAGAGCTCACGAGAAGAAAGAAAGAGGGAGGGAGGGGGACAGAAAGATAAGGAGGGAGGGAGGGGAAAAGACAACAAATGTTGAAGAAGATTGGAGAAAAGAGAATTCTCTATGTTGTTGGTGTTCGCCTGCATGGAAAACAATAGAGAGGTTCCTCCAAAAAAACATTAAACACTACCAGATGATCCAGCAATCTTAATTTTGGGGTGTTCATCCCAAAGAACAGGATCTCAGCAAAATATCCACACGCCCATATTCTTAAGTCCATTTTGGAGATGCCAGGAGATCTGACTTCAATCCATGGGTGCCACTCACCCCGCAAGATCAACCCATTCCCAAACTGGTTCTCAGTTTCATCAACTTTAAAATCTTTCAAGAAGGTGAGACCAGAAAATTCCAGAAGACCCCAACCAAGTAAATTTGCTAAGGCTTGTGCCACTTTAGAGCCCCACAGCTATGTGGACTTCCTGAGATCTGTGAGCCACTAGCTGAAGAAGGGGTTTTTCCATCCTCCCCCACCCCGCCCAAGGGCTTAGGTCAACCCCTGCTCACCTCGCATGCAGCCACGCACCCAGTTTCCCAAATCTCCTCCCTGCCTGCTCCCCTCCTATCTTTGCCTCTAACCTTTCCAACAGTTTATTTCCTCTGATGTTGTCTGGAGCTCCAGAATAATTGTTGCAGGAGAAGCAATCAGCTCAGCCTTCGACAAGTCATGGAGACAGGCAGGCAAGCAGGGGTATTAGGCTGTCAATTTCCAGGCCTTTCCAAATGTTAGAACAATTTTGGTGAATTATAAGCAATAGAAAATCACTTTGGGTGCTCATTAGGCAGGAGGCAGAAATGATGATGAATGCCTAGAAGCACAGGCAGAATCAGGCTCTCCTGGAGCCCAAACCAACCTTCCAGCATCTTCTGAGGATGGCTCACCTAACCCCCACTCCTACAGAGGAAGCCCAAGGAGTCTCCAGGGTTTGGTGAATGGAGATGAGTCCTCTAGACTTGGAGGAAATCATGATGCTTTTATAAAGCACCCACTGTCTACGTTGGGTCCCAGAGATGAGCAAGACATGCTTGCTCTTTGCCAGTGCAGGAGAGGCACATAGAGATACCACAAAGGAGGGAACAGACTAAAATAACACAAGTAACAAAGAGAAAGAAAGACACTGATTCTCACTGAGGAAGTTGACGGTAGCATCACAGAAGAGATACATGAAAAAAATATCTTTACTCTGCCATTAGTAGTAATACTAATAACACTATTATGTTCAAGGATTATGCTATGCAATAATTCACAGTAATACTTAGGTCAATAGTATTATTATCCCCATTTTATTGATAAGGAATCTGAGGTATAGAGATGAAGCAATTATGAAGAATTGCAGCCAATAAGTGCCCAAGCAGGGAGAGGTAAGGGTTGTATAAAGGAGTCATCTGAAGCAGAACTTTGGTAGTTCCCATAGCTTATTAGGGAAATGAAAGAAGATTAATGGATAGAAGAAGCATCAGCCAAGGAGACCAGGGTTAGATTCCAGGCTCCACCACTTACTATTCTGGTGACTTTGGGGAGTTGCTTAGATGGTCTTAGAGAGGTTACCATGGTCCCAGGTGTCCGGAAGCAACATCCAGAAACAGTGGCAAATGGAAGTTGGTGTCAGAAAACTAGACCAGCCTGCATTGTCTCATTCCTAGCCTTCATTCCTAGCACCCGCTGTGGACCTGGCACCAGGTACAGGATTGTGGGGCGAAGGATACCAACTCCCTCCTCTTCTGGGAAATGCAGTGTGGTGGGGGATGCTTGTAAGTATTAATCCATGTGCTGGCTCCTAGACTCTGTGGTCACTGAATTCTTTCAATTGCATCCCAAACGTCTCTTCTCTTCCCTGCTCCCCAGGCTGCACATGAAGTTCTAAGTCATTATTGTGGAATATAAAACAAATTGCTGTGAATACTGCCAAATGCAGAGTCTGATGCACACCCACAGAGGTCCTTTTTCTGACACAGATACTATGTTGAGGACAGAGGAATGGAGAAAGGGAGAACAAGGTTGGGAAGGTAAATAGGGGACCAAAGAGAATGTGGTGGCAGAAGGAAATGACCTTGTAAAGGGTCAAAGTGTACAGGGATTTAAACTGACTTGAACATTGAGCCTGATGGAAGGAGGTCAGCTCCATCTGCCATTGGTCATCTATCTAAATTGCCCTATATTTGCCTATGCCCTGAGACTGTGCCTCTGATGGGCCCATCCCATGAAAACCACCCATAGTTTCAGGGTCTCTGACACTTGCAAGAAACCCAGGAAAGAGGTAGAGGCCTGGGACACCTCTTGAGATGCTGTAACCTGAAAGAAAATTCTCAGCCTCTGATGGAGGCAGCGACAGAAGGAGCCAACTAAAAATGGCCACCTTACACCTTACTCCTGGATGGGAGTCAGAGAAACACAGGCATTGGAGACATTGATGTTAAGATGCAATCTGTCCAGTGTCCCAGGTTACAAAAGAAGGTGAGGTCAGTTTTGCCAGTGGAGACAAGGGGAGATCAGGAAAACTCCATCAATAAGGTGACCTTTAACTTAGTCCTGACTCCAAGCCCCACACCTTGGGGTAAAGGAGGTAATCACAGAGCCACAGCAGCAAGACTGGGGTCACAACTGTAGGACCTGGGTATGCAGGAACTGCCAAGATGGACCCTGGCTTGGGATAGAGAACAAGACCCCTCATACCTGGGCCAGAATGGAACATGATCTCAGAACATAGAGCCAGGGCCCCTCCTGCCTCAAATCAAGGACAGTTCTAGAGCTTGTGGGAGGATTAAGTCACGGTTGGGTCTCAAGTGATTCCAACTTGGTGGAGGAGTGGCATGTGGAATATGGCAGATCTTGAAGTTCAATTGCACTTGACACATCCAAATGTTCATATTTTGAGTCCAAATTCAACTGCCTAAACCCAAGATGGCAGAAATAGAGGTGAAGCGAAGTTTATATGAAAAAGATTTAAAAGTAAGAGACGATTGCAAGCTCTGTAGAAGCCAGTCCTAACTTAAAGCTAGATTTGTTACAGTTGTCCCAAGCACATGACAAATGTATAGATAGGATTTAATAGAGGCATCTTTTTAAACTGGTAAAAGAATCAGGAAACTAAAGATGCATGAATTTGTGACCTGATACAAAGCACCAAGGCCAGAAAGTCCAACAAATATCGGTCTTAATCCTGTTTGGGATGCTCAGTGCCTGTGCGACCTTGGGTGAGCCATTTTGCTTCTCTAATCCTAGCCTCTTCAACTGAAAGATAATTTGGAAGATTAGGGAAAACAGATGTAAAGCAATTGATAGATTGCCTGACACAAAATAGATGCTTAATATCAAATTTTAATGATGATGATAATGATGATGGAGGTGGTTACGGTGATGCTGATGATGGTGGAGATAGTGATGGTGGTCTTAGCAGTGGTGATGATGATGATGGACATGGTGGGGGTGATGGTGGAGATGGTGGTGGTTATGATGAAGATGGTAACAATGGTGGTGGTAATGATGGAGGTAATGGCAGTAGTGATGATGATGATGGGGATGTTAATGATGGAAATGGTGGTGGTGTGATGGTGGAGATGGTAGTGGTTATGACAAAGGTGGTAGTAGTGATGGTGATGCAGGTGGTAGTGGTGATGATGGGAGGCAGTGACAGCCAATGATGGCCATGGTGACGGTGATGATGATGGAGGAGTGGTGGTGGTGATGGAGATGGTGGTGGTGGTATGCTGGTGGAGGTGGAGGTGGAGGTGGTTATGACAGAAGTGGTAGCAGTGGTGGTGGTGTGATGATGGAGGTGGTGGTGGTGATGATGGAGATGGTGGTGGTGTGATGATGGAGGTGGTGGTGTGATGATGGAGGTGGTGGTGGTGTGATGATGGAGGTGGTGGTGGTGTGATGATGGAGGTGGTGGTGGTGGTGATGATGGAGATGGTGTGATGATGGAGATGGTGGTGGTGTGATGATGGAGGTGGTGGTGGTGTGATGATGGAGATGGTGGTGGTGTGATGATATAGGTGGTGGTGGTGTGATGATGGAGGTGATGGTGGTGGTGATGATGGAGATGGTGGTGGTGTGATGATGGAGGTGGTGGTGGTGTGATGATGGAGATGGTGGTGGTGTGATGATGGAGATGATGGTGGTGGTGTGATGATGGAGGTGGTGGTGGTGTGATGATGGAGATGGTGGTGGTGTGATGATGGAGGTGATGGTGGTGGTGTGATGATGGAGGTGGTGGTGGTGTGATGATGGAGATGGTGGTGGTGTGATGATGGAGATGATGGTGGTGGTGATGATGGAGGTGGTGGTGGTGTGATGATGGAGGTGATGGTGGTGGTGATGATGGAGATGGTGGTGGTGTGATGATGGAGGTGGTGGTGGTGTGATGATGGAGTTGGTGGTGGTGTGATGATGGAGGTGGTGGTGGTTATGATGGAGATGGTGGTGGTGTGATGATGGAGGTGATGGTGGTGGTGATGATGGAGATGATGGTGGTGGTGATGATGGAGGTGGTGGTGTGATGATGGAGGTGGTGGTGGTGTGATGATGGAGGTG
Organism: Spermophilus citellus; assembly: GCF_964194105.1. Taxonomy (NCBI): domain Eukaryota; kingdom Metazoa; phylum Chordata; class Mammalia; order Rodentia; family Sciuridae; genus Spermophilus; species Spermophilus citellus. The sequence continues at coordinate 14,951,894 of NC_138183.1, read as the reverse complement.
GTGTTGGTGGTGATGATGGAGGTTATGGTGGTGGTGATGATGGAGATGGTGGTGGTGTGATGATGGAGGTGGTGGTGTGATGGTGGAGATGGTGGTGGTATGATGATGGAGATGATGGTGGTGGTGATGATGGAGATGGTGATGGTGTGATGATGGAGGTGGTGGTGGTGTGATGATGGAGATGGTGGCGGTGTGATGATGGAGGTGATGGTGGTGGTGTGATGATGGAGGTGGTGGTGGTGTGATGATGGAGATGGTGGTGGTGTGATGATGGAGATGATGGTGGTGGTGATGATGGAGGTGGTGGTGGTGTGATGATGGAGGTGATGGTGGTGGTGATGATGGAGATGGTGGTGGTGTGATGATGGAGGTGGTGGTGGTGTGATGATGGAGTTGGTGGTGGTGTGATGATGGAGATGATGGTGGTGGTGATGATGGAGATGGTGATGGTGTGATGATGGAGGTGGTGGTGGTGTGATGATGGAGATGGTGGTGGTGTGATGATGGAGGTGATGGTGGTGGTGATGATGGAGATGATGGTGGTGGTGATGATGGAGGTGGTGGTGTGATGATGGAGATGATGGTGGTGGTGATGATGGAGATGATGGTGGTGGTGGTGATGGAGGTGGTGGTGTGATGATGGAGGTGGTGGTGGTGTGATGATGGAGATGGTGGTGGTGTGATGATGGAGGTGATGGTGGTGGTGATGATGGAGATGATGGTGGTGGTGGTGATGGAGGTGGTGGTGTGATGATGGAGGTGGTGGTGGTGTGATGATGGAGATGGTGGTGGTGTGATGATGGAGATGATGGTGGTGGTGATGATGGAGGTGGTGGTGGTGTGATGATGGAGGTGATGGTGGTGGTGATGATGGAGATGGTGGTGGTGTGATGATGGAGGTGGTGGTGGTGTGATGATGGAGATGGTGGTGGTGTGATGATGGAGATGATGGTGGTGGTGATGATGGAGATGGTGATGGTGTGATGATGGAGATGGTGATGGTGTGATGATGGAGGTGGTGGTGGTTATGATGGAGATGGTGGTGGTGTGATGATGGAGGTGGTGGTGGTGTGATGATGTAGGTGGTGGTGGTGTGATGATGGAGGTGATGGTGGTGGTGATGATGGAGATGGTGGTGGTGTGATGATGGAGGTGGTGGTGTGATGATGGAGATGGTGGTGGTGTGATGATGGAGATGATGGTGGTGGTGATGATGGAGATGATGGTGGTGGTGATGATGGAGATGGTGGTGGTGTGATGATGGAGGTGGTGGTGGTGTGATGATGGAGATGGTGATGGTGTGATGATGGAGGTGGTGGTGGTTATGATGGAGGTGGTGGAAGCAGTGATGATGATGATGGAGATGGTGTTGATGATGTCAATGATGATGAATGTGGTAGTGGTGCTTGCTATGGTGATGAGGTAGTAGAAATGCTGGTGGTGATGGCAAATAAGATGGTAATGTTGCCTTTTAACTAAGCCAGGCTGTGAAAACCCTCACCAGATCTCCCAGATCTTGGGTACTCTTAAAGCCTTGAGAGATGGAGAATGGGCATCCAGGTGGACAGTAAAAGAAATGTCGCAGCGGCAGGCCTCGGAAAAGTGAGATCTTTATTTCACAGTCAGCTAAAGTTGGGGTGGGCTGGGAAAATAGCTGCTATCTGCAGGACTTTCACCTTGGGCAGCAAGATGCAGGGTGCTTTCCCCTTCATCATCCACACACTGAGGGACAGTGCTCCCTCCAGACAGAGAGAACCCTTGTGCAAGGGCCCTGAAGGGGAGGAGTCAGAGGACTGGAAAGTGGAGATGAATGCAGAGAGTGAGGCCAGATGGGGCTGAAGAGACCAAATGAGCCAGCACCTGGAGAGTTCCTGGGACAGTGCCCAGCACGGTAAGTGCTCTATAAACTCTGATGTCATCACTGTCATCAGCAATGACTTCCTAAGAGTCAGGATTTCACCAACATGAGGGAGATGTTGCTGCAGGGGGGAAAGAGCTCGCTGTCAGGGGGACATCCAAGCAGTGGTCATCAGAGCTTCGCAAGGGCTGCAGAAGGGGAGGCTGAAGCATTGGAAGGGGGCGCAGCTTGGCTCTACCAGGTCTGGGAAGCACTGGGACCATTACTTCCTGTGAGCTGGGAAACTGGTGCAGGAGGCATAGAGATGCATGGATGTCCCCAAAGCCTAAGCAGATGGACCGCATTCCCCATCCCACACATCAGGGCTAGAGGTCAATTCTGCCGGAGGCGCCCAGCCCAACCCTGGGCATAAATGCCCCAGAAAGACTGACTTCCTCTCAGTGCCTTAATCCCTTTTGAACTTGTCCCATCGCCTTTGTTCTCCCATTTTAATGATTCCTTCTCTCCCTCTGCCCCCGCCCCAGCCACTGCAGATCTGCCCCCACAGCAGGGAGCCCTTTAATTGGCAGCCATGTTGCCAAGGCTCAGCCCACAGGTGGAGAGGCATTTAGCGTGTTTGTTCTGGAGGGGGAGAGGGGGGAGTACTTCAGAACCCAGTAGCTACAGTAGCTTGTTCAACACGATTTGAAGGTGATAAATTGGACCTGATTTTTTTGTCATTTTTTTTCTCCTGCTGGTTCTTCTGACAAGTGGCCACTGCTGAGATTGCTGGAGGAGACAGAATTGCTTCCACCAGCAGCAACTCCTCCTGCCTTCCCCCTCTTCCTTCCTTCGGGAGCCACCGCCAGCCACAACAAGGCCAGCCCAGGGTGGTGCCCGACAGGCCCAGGGCAGCATCTCTGAGGACCCACGTGCCCAGGCTACTGAGTTCTGAAAGAAAGGTCTGGAAAGGAGGCAGGTGCGCCCCTTCGGTGGAGGGGTCAGATCCCAGGCTCTGGGAACCTCTCCCGGCTCCCTCCCTCACTGCTTCTGTAATTCATTCATTGCACAAGCATCTATTGAGTACCTGCTGTGTGCAGGACGCTGTACTAGTGAAATATCAGTAAACAGAACTGATAAAAAGCCCTGCCCTGGTGAATAAGAGGAAGACACAGACAGTAAACAGTATTTATAATAACCCAGCAGATTGCACGCATTTAGAGGGTGTTGAGAACTATGGGGGAGGGGGGACAAGCAGAGGAGGAAAGAGTGATTGAGAATATGAAGTGGAAGTGGGGAGATGGCAATTTTCAATAGGATGAGCATCCAATTTTCAATAGGATGAGGCCTGAATGGAGGAATACGTGATCCAGGGAATGCGTCCAGGGCTTTGCCCCATGGGCCACTGTTTTGGCCAGGGCTGTCTTGCTCTGGATCACGTATTCCTCCATTCAGGCCTCTATTCATTCAATCATTAACTCAGCATTCATGCTCTCATTCATTCATTACGCCATTCATGCATTCACCTGTGTCCATTCAGCTCTCCTCCAGTCACCCTGTCAATCACTCTGTGCTCCATTCACTAATCCACTCCCCCATTTGCTCACTGGCTCATTCATACATTCTTTCATGAGCCCCCTCACCCATCAGTGTCTCAGGCACTCTCCATTCTGATTCCCTTCCCCTAGCTTGCCTCAAGTCACCCGCATTCTGAGCCTGTGATTCCATTGTTCTGGAAGCCTAAAGTGTTAATTGTGCTTCACTGGTCTACAGCCCTTGGTTGAGCTGTCTCCAGCAAGCATCCCTGGCTTATGGTCAAGGCAAAGTTTCCAGCTCAGACTTTCCACACTCAGTTTCTTAGCCCAACACTCCCACAAGACTATGAGCTCCTTGAGTTTGGGGACAGTGTCTTACACCCACACCAGGCATCATCCTCAGCACACAATAGATATTTAGTAAATACCTGGAAAGTCAATCCATTGTCAAAAATAGTCTGGACAAAGAATTTGAAGGAGAATCAGCGACCAGCCAGGGATACAGGCTACAGCGAAGGGGAGGAGACGGTTGGTCCAGCAGCTCTGTGCACCAAGGCTACACGCACCTGATGAATCTGCATGCTAACTCCACTTTATAAAAACGACACAGAGGCACAAAGAGGTTAAGTGCTTTGTCAAAGATACTACAGGCAAGAGGGAGCCCAGGTGAAATCCCCCAAGACTGCCTGACCCCCGAACCTGTTCTTCTTACACCCCTGAGCTGCCTTCCCAAACCCAAGTGAAATCCATCAGGTCAGCTGAGAATGAGCCTACAGCTCTGGGGTCACAATCACTGGGTGCTGGGCCCCCACCTTAGTTACCTGCTGCTGGCTAATATAAGATTCCTTTCCTGATTCTGTATTTAAATGGGGCCAGACCTCCCCAAGACCAAGGAGAACTGGCCTCCCACCTTTTAACTGGTAATTACTCTGCAGCCACAGTGTGAGATCATCCATTAACCTGAGGCCAAAGTGCACCCTGCTAATCAGCCGGCTCAATTCCATCAAGCAGCTGGGCTGATTGCGAACCTTAATCACGGAGGGACGGGCACAATCACACTGTCCATCCTCCTCTGAGCCTAAAGGGGAAAGAAAGTTTTATTATGGAGGGGCTGACATTTGGCAGCCTCTGCAAGGAGAGGATGCCACAGGCAATGTCTTCGCCAAGACCCACTTAATAACCATGCAAGACCCAAGAAAGGGGAGGAGCGTGGGCCAAGCAGACAGAATGGAGCTTGAGACACAGATCAGCACTTACTTACTGTGGACCAAGAGCTGCACGGGGTGCTTCAATCTTATTGTCTTTAATCTTCAAATAATGTTGCATATAGGTATTTGGCATGGGGAAGCTGAGGCTCAAGGAAATTAAGAAACTTCCCAAGGTCAGACTGTGGGTCATTGGCAAAGGTAAGAATCAAAAGTGAATCTTTCTGACTCCTCTATTCTATCTAACTTTCAGCCTGATTTCCCACGTCAGGAATAACAAAACACTTGATACGAGGTGGAGGTGAATGTGCATGCCCATCCCAGCCACATTTGCATTTGAAGAGAACTGTGATTATCTTGAAGAGCGGGATAATAGTGAATTTCCGGGGCTGTGTTGGATTACCAGGGACCTCTCTCAGCCGGGAGAACTCTGCAGGTCTCTCTGGGTCACTACTTACAGGGATCCAGGCGCTCGCTCCCCATTTTCTTCAATCACTGCGGCTGTGAAAGCTCAGCCAGGAAAGCTTGAGACACTGTCGGTATTTCTGCCAAATGCTTTGGAGAAAGAAAATAAATCAGAGGTATGATGTTCTTGGAAACAAAGGTAAGAGAGGTCCGCCAGGTGGCCCAGTCCTGAGGAGGAGACTTCAGCCTGGCATGGAAGAAGACGACCGTCTAGAGAGAAGTGGTGCCACCCCATGCCCATCGGGAGAGAAGCAGGCAAGCGCCAGTCCTCTGCCCACACCGAGATGTTCCAGGAACCTTGAAGTAGGTGAAAAGACAAATGCAAATCTTTAGACAGGTGATCCCAGCAGCAGAGTGCTCCTGACGAGACCAGTCCTCACTTCCTCTTCTAACGTACACCTGGTTTGTTCATTTTGTCCACTTGTTAGCCACCAGCATGGTCCAAGCCACTGTTGCCTCCTCAGGGGCCTCCCTGCTCGCTACAGAGCAGCAAAATAAAATCAAAACTCCTCGCCCAAGTCTACCCTGTCCTTGTTGGATCTGTCCCCCTGGGGCTGATCCCTCCTAGCCATCAGGATCTTCCCTGTCATCCCCCATCCCCCACCCCAGTCCTGCAAACCTGCCAGGCTGGGTCCTGGGGACAGGCTGTCTGCTCAGTCTCCTACTTTGTCCGGACCATCGCCCTCTGCTGGCGAGGGGAACCATTGCGTTATGATATGACCCAAAGGCCAGAAGGAAACACTGAGCAGGCCAGAGCTGGTCAGCCTTTGCCTATCTCCATCAAAAACAAAAATAATCACCAAAATTTGCAGTTTACTTATTTTTCTCCTTTTTCTGTTTAGAGACCAGCCCGGTTTTGAGACTCAGCCAACACTATTGAAAGAAAATAAATCCTAGGAGAGTAGAATTTTCTGAATGGCCACAGGGAACAAACGGAAACAGAAGAACAGAGTTTTGAGTCATCTTTTTATCTAGATATGTGTCCTTGGCTGTGTGCTCTTGGGTGATCACTTCGCCTCTCTGAGCCTCAGTTTCACACCTGTGGAAAGGGCTATGATATCTTCCTTGAGGGTTTTTAATGTATGAACTGAGATAAGCTAAGCAGTGTACCTGAGTACACCTTTGCAGGTGACTGCTGCCGCTGGTGAATAGGTCCCCAGCTTTCAGCTCACTCTGCCCCTCCTGGCTGTGTGACTTTGAGTAGGTAGCTTGCCCTGGCTGACTCTTTCCCATGTCCCTCATCTCCAGAGTCTCCACCAGAGAGGGTGCTGTCCTTCCCATATGGACCTTCCGCAGGCCGAGCAAGACCCTGGAGTTGAGCCTACATGGCTAGATCACAGAGTCCACTTGCCAAAATGTCCTGGGGTGCTCACAGGGCCGGCATGCACTCTCAGCTCCCAAGGGCCATCTCCCTGCTCTGACTTCTCTTTCCCCTCTTAATCGCGAAGCCCACTCATTTGGGTCAATAAGCTTTCCCTGAGGGCTGTCGTGGGTAGTGGGGAAGCAGGGATGAACACACAGGTCCAGTCTGTAAGAACCCAGAGGTTGGGGAGGGTTAATGTGAAACTAGGTGTCACCTTTTCATCTTGGCTGCAGGAAGATGGCTGCATCCGAGGCCCAGCAGGAAGCCCGCCGCATACTCAAACATGGTAATTGAGCCGAGTTTCAGTAAATGTCTTATTTGCAAAGGCAAGGGCAAGGCTAGGGCAAACCAACAGGGGTAGCAGGACCCTCCACTCCTAGGTGTGAGGCGGGAGTGGAGGAAGCAGAGAGAGCCGCCGGCACTGAGCAGGGGCCTGTCTGTGGAGGGAGGAAGGGGAAGGAAGTTAACCTGCCCTCTCCTTCCACCCTCTGTGGTTGCTTTCACTATCTGAACCCAACCCAACCCGAATCCAAACTGCAAGGAAGCACACTGACGCAGCCTGTATGGATGGCCTCCCAGGACACATTGGGGACAGGATCTAGAGGGGCAAGTTGAACAGATGGGCACAGGTGTCTGCAATGGAGAGCTGGACATGACCCAGGCTGGGGCATGACCTTCGCCCCTTCCCCCCACCCCTGGAGTCCTCCCAGTAGCCCAGTTTGTTGTTCCTAGGAACAGGTCGTAAGGGGGAGTTCAAGTCATGGAATGCTGTTGTGGAAACACCTCCCAGAGTCTCCAAGGCCCTATTAAAATTCTGTGCCTCTCCCCAGCTCTCTAGGTAGCAATGTGGGATTACTGCAGCTCATATTCATCTGTCTCCAAAAGATTAAACCGTCCCCTGGAAAAGGCCACTGTTTCCCAGAGGACAAGAGCCCATTTATGCTCTTTCCCACAAGAAACTGACTTTTCAGAAAAAGCATACAGGTTTATTTCTTCCTTGGTTTGGGAGGAAGCTGCTGTGTTTTTGTTGGATTGGGAAATGCGTACGGGAAGGACTTTTCTCATCCACATCAACAAAGTCACAGAGTTCTGTTTGAGGAGGAAGGAAAAAAAAACATTCAAGTGGAAATGTGGAGAAAATTAGCAACAAGAATAATAGCAATAATAACAACTGACATTTCATGTATTGAACACTTACTAGATGCTCTGCACTGGGTTGTCATGTACAGTACACTAGTTCTCTGATTTGATGATCATATTTGCATGTAGTGTCTCCCAGGTGAGACAGGAAGAGACCTACAAAAGGTCACACAAGTAGCAAGAGGCAGAGCTGGGATGGTCTCAAATCTGAGTCTCTCTCCAGAAAGTGGTTCTCCACTGGAGGCTACTTTGCCTCCCAGAGGATGGATCACAATGTCTGGGGACAGTGTTGACTGTCACACTGGGAAGGGTGCTAACAGCATCTAATGGGTAGGGTCCCGGGTATTTTGAACATTCTAGAGCACACAGGACAACTCCCCAGCCAAGAATCATCTGGCCTTAAGTATCAGTAGGGCTGAGAGGAAGGAGCTGGGCTCATCCAGCCTCCCGCTGCCTCCCTCTGCCCCTGGGCACCAGGGCCTGCTCCATGGCTGGGACAGCTCCAAGGGGAACAGGGAGCCAAGATGTAGCTGGTGTCTTTGGCCTGAGGACCTGGGGAGGGCCCTGAAGACTTCTGAAACAGGAAAGAGAGGTGGGTATGTGAATTTACAGACAATGACTGAGGGTTTCCAGGAGCCTGGGTTGAAAGGCAGCAAGGGACACAGCAGGGAAGCTGCTGAGATGAAGGGGAGACTTATGGTGGACAGGAGGGAATGAGGAAGGGGAGGCAGGAACGGGTAGTGGGTTGGGGATCTATTCAGCAGGAGGCAAACTCTCAGGACTTGGTGAGGACAAGGAGGAATGACTACCAGGCTCCAGGCCTCAAAGACAACTGGGCACATGGGACTATTTGCTTTGATTTTTTTATGTCATCTCCCCCTCCCTCCCTTCCCTCTCCTCCTGCCCCTCCCCCTTCCCACCTCCTCCTCCTTTTTCTTCTTCTTCCCCTCTCCCCTCCCCCTCCCCTCCCCCTTCTTCCTCCCCTCCCCCTCCCTCTCCCTCTCCCTCTCTCTCTTCTAGTTCACATGTTGAATGACCCCAAAAGATCCAGGTGTTACACACTTACTTCCCAGCATGGAGCTATTGGCAGGTGCAGTGGAGGAGGGGCCTTGTGGGCGGTCCTTTGGTCCTGGAGGAAACGGTGGGACCCTGGCCCCTTCCTCTCTGTCCCTTTGCTCCCTGGCCAAGAGCTGAGCAGTCTGCTGTGCCATGCACCCTGGCCATTGCCGTCCCCATGCTCAGCAGAGGCCCTGTTATAGGGAGACCACTCAGAAAACACTCGAAGACTGAATTTGAAACAAATTAGAGAGCTTTATTACCTGGCCAGGGACGCTCCTGCCATGCCCAGACGGCCTTCTGACAGCAGCGGGCCCCGCTGTCCGTGGTTCCAGTAGTGAATAAGACCACATCCTATGGAATCTGTGAACTGCAAGCAAGCAAGTTACAGAAGCTAAAAGGAAAAGCTGTTAGCAGAACCACTCAGTCAGCCTCATCTGGGGTCTAAGCAGGTGCTAGACAGCTGTCAAGCAAGTGGTCAGCAGGGGGCGAGAGTCTACTTCAAAGTCCTATAGGTCACCAAGACCACCATATCCTGGGTTGAGTACATTTTGTGGGGTACAAAGTACAGAAGACAATACCTATATTTTTTTAATTTAGTAGAAAACATTTTTCATTTTGTTTTCTCAGAAATGGGTCCTGCATATATTGATTTAACCTTGTATATGCCTATTAACTTCTTTTTTTTAATTTTTTAATTGTAAATGAACACACAGTATCTTTATTTATTTTTATGCAGTGCTGAGGATCAAACCCAGTGCCTCACAGGTGCTAGGCAAGCGCTGTGCCACTGAGCCCCAGCCCCAGCCCACCTATTAACTTCTTTTTTTTTTTTAGAGAGAATTTTTTAATATTTATTTTTTAGTTTTCGGCGGACACAACATCTTTGTATGTGGTGCTGAGGATCGAACCCGGGCCGCATGCATGCCAGGCAAGCGCGCTACCACTTGAGCCACATCCCCAGCCCATCTATTGACTTCTTGACCTATATTTATCTGTAACTGGTTTTAACTCACTATCTTATACTTATTATCTTATACCTTATCTTACTTATCAAAATCTTATTCCTATAGTCTATAACCTATATCTATAACTTATTGAATGTATTGATCAGTTCACACCACCACAGCCCAAAGCAATAAGTCCATCCAGTCTTACACTGGAACCTCCGTACCTGTGAGCCTAAATCAACTTTTCTCTTTATAAGCTAATTGTCTCAGGGATTTCAATATAGTGATGAAAAGCTATCTTTCTGTCTCTATTAATCTCTCTTTCTGTAACTATCCATCTAATGAGAAACTGTGTGTTTCTGACGGAGGGACAAGCATCTGCAAAGTTGCTGAGAAGAAAAGAAGCTGAGGCCCATCCTCAAGGCCGCCGGGAATGATTGTTCAGGATGTCTACAGTGTGACTGGTGCCCCGTAGGGTTGAGAAGCCAGGATGGCAGTTGGCACACAGCTTGTCTAGACTGAGATCTTTGACTCAGGGTTGACTATTCCCCAGTTTTAGGAACAAAACAACCAAAAGCAAGAGAAAATTCAAGTGGCTCTGCAGTCACTCCTCCAGCTCTCTAGCAATTGTCTTCTCCCCATGGAGAGGAGAGAAGTCAATATGGCACCCACAAGGTGAGACCCATGAGCGGACCTAGTGGGAAGGGAGAATCCAAGCTCAGGCATGACAATTTCTATCCAGATTCACAGCAGAGAGATCCCAGCACCCACCAGGTGGGACATTAGACCAGACCCCCTCAAGGACACATTCTTCTCTTAGAGTGGAGACTGAGAACAAGCCGTGCCGAGATCTCCATGTTGGCCTTTATGAAGCCAAATGAATTTCTCCAACAACTCTTAGAGTGTCTGCAGCCCCAGCTGAGAAAAATTACACCGACACTCCTGACCACATCACTTATTAAAAAACACTCCCCGCAGGGCAGGGAAAATCTCCCAGACGGTTTTTGAAATGTATCGGCGATTTGCTTGCAGCCGCTGACAGAACTTCAATAAACGCTCCTCAACGTAAACGTGTTTTCTCTCTTTCCTCTCACGACCACTTTCTCAGCTCCCACCCATCTAGACACCCCCACATTCCTTCCTTCCACTTGGGTAGGAGGTGGGGAGGAAAAAAAATCCCACATGACTAAGGAGAGAGTCCAGGAACAGCCATGCCCACCCCACAGTGAGTCATGACTACCTGGGGTCCTCACACAGCCTCCCCACCCAGCCTCATCTGCTCCAAGTGTCCCACAGGCATTTCAGATTCGGGTCCTAAGCATGAAGGAGGGGGTTTGCCATCCCCTTCCCAAATGCACTCCTGCCCCAGAGTCCCAGGTTTCAGGAAAGGTCATCCCACCCAGAGTCCTACAGCTCCTTCACCCCCATGAGCCTCCACTTCTGCCTTAGTTTGGATCTCCCAGAAGCAAACCCTGAGTCACAGATTGAAATGAACATAGTTCAAGTGGCAGGTGCAGGAAACCCCAGGTACAGGAGTAGGAAGTAAGGTGGGAAGGACCTCAACCAAGCCAGCACTCATCAAGCCTCCGTGCTGTGGGAAATCGAGGCTTAATTCCATGCAGAAACCTGGGGAGATGGTGGAGAAACAAACCTCAGAGTCACTTTGCTGGTTGGTTGAAGGTACTCCTAGGGGTGTTAATGCAATTCAGCTTCAGGAAAAGTCTCCAGGCAAAGAGATGCAGACCCTGCAACTGGGAGTAAACCAGGACATGGTGGGATCAAGGGAGGTAGGCAGGGCACCAAGAAAACAGGCTACATGGAGCCCTGTGGATTCTGTTGCCTGAATAACCCTCCAATGCTGGATTTTCCATTCTGGATTCCTCCATTTCTTCCCAGGCCGACTCTTGTAATCAGCATTGACTGGCCCTCCCTGCCTCTAGCCTGACACCCTGTGCTCCTTCTCCAAGCTACAGCCTAAGTGAGATGTCAAGCAGAAAGCTGAGCAGGCGGTGGATTTGGATTTCTTATGCTCTCCTAGGTACATGACTTCAGGCAACACACCTCACATCTGTGTATCTGATTTGTTGTTTACAAGTAAAAAAAATTAGCCATGAAAATAGTACCTCTCTCATAGGATTATGGCAATGATTAAATGAGTTGATACATATGACGTGCTTAGAACAGCGCCTGGCACATTGTAGATGTTAGCTATTGTGATTTCTGTAATAAAAATTTGATCATGTTTATTCCTTCAAAGTCTGCCCTCCAGGAACTGAACTCTGGAGGGGTGTGCTTTGATAACTGCTGAAAGATCAGCCAGAAGTTAGGGAACCCTCGTGATCTTCTTGGAAGGCAAATCTTTACCCAAGGATCAAAGATAGTGTTGGTGCCACAAGTGGCTTGGGAGGAGGGAACAGAAATGGATGACAGCTTCTTGAGTTTGCTCATCACAGGTGATGAACCCAAGAACTCAAGGACAGAAACGATGCCTGTAAGTAAGTCCTTCCAAACCTCTGGAGGACTTGTGGTCAGGAATTTAGAAAAGGCTCCATGTCTTGGGTGGCAGTCCTATCCCTGCTAATAGAAGAGTCAAGTTGATACAGGATTAAAATCTGTCTCCAGTACTGACTCCCATTGTGTCCTTGGGTGGTTGACATTTCTCTCTAAATCTCAGTTTCCCAGTCTGTAAAGTGGAAATCATACTGCCAACCTTATAGAAGTGTTACGAGGATTAAATAGTATCACCTCTATAAGACATCCTATTATACCTTGGCCTTTCAATAACATGGGACCAATGTAACATGGGACCCTTTCCTTTTTAATCATACCTTATTTTTTTCTTTCTCTCTATCTACAATTACTAGCTCTCCTAACTTTGATCTCCCCGTGAAGGCACTGGAAATTGCAGTGCTCCATGGAACTTTTGAATGCCCATCTCACATCCTCCCCACCCACCTTTTCACTCCAGTCCTCTCAGTGGTTGCTGTCTGTGGGTACGGCCTGATACCTCGAGTGGTCTCATGGGAACTTCCTTCCTACCAACTAAACTCCAGCCTGGTTTACAGATAGGCTGGTGCTCCCCAAAATGAATGGTGAGGGTCCTGATGAGCCCTACTCAGGGTGACCCTGGAGGAAGGAAGTGAGGAACCCTTTCCAGTAGGTTGAACTCTGAAGCATACACTAGTTGTTCACTTTGTATGCAGGAAGAAAGGTGCTGGGGTACGACTATACAGAGCTTCTTGGGCAGTGACACGTGGATTGGCTGGCGGATCAGGAGGTGAAGGAGCATGACCAGAGGCTAGAGACAGGGAAGTCTGGGGACAAAGCGTGTGAATAGAACGAGGGTGTGGAAACAATATTCAGATCTCTGTCTCACATTATTGCACACAATGATCATTCAAGCAAAGGCCATTGAAAACCAGACAGACAAGATGGCTCAGCCAGTGAATGACAGCCAGCCTCCTTCCATAGCCACCTGAGTGTGCATAAGAGGCCCTTGAACAGAGCCACCGTGGTGCAGGGACAGAGCTGTGCATGGGCTTAGGGACACATGCTCATTCTCACTAAGGCTGATCTGATACAGCCACCGATGAATGCCAAAACCAACAGCAGAGAGCCTGAAAATGGGCCCTCAAAATGGCACCATGAGGACACCAGCCAACCATTTGCAGGCAGATTAATTGCATTAGGCTCCTTTTATTGAAGACAGGACAGCAGTGGTCCATATGGACATTGATACCACCCTAGCCCTGGGTTTATGGCTGTGTCTGCTCTGTCTCTGACCAGCAGCACAAATCATGGACTCAAAGAATGTGTGACTTGCTAAGATGGCAGCCAACACGATATCACCTGGACCAAGAGGCTGTAATGAGGGGTATAGTATGACCTCAGGATATTTGAACATTTAAATGGCCTATTGAATGTTCCATTGAGGAGGGAGGCAGCACTGAGACAACGGTCCTGCAAGACTGGGACACTGCCCTCCAGGATGCAGTAGATGGTGCTGGGTCACTAATAGCTAAAATATACCCATCCAGGAATCAAGAGCAAAAGTAGGATGAGTCTCTCCAACCCTCATTCCATGATTCATCCACTCATAGTATCATGGTTCCCACGGGATGGAAGACGGACAGAAAGCTTATCAATATGGACAAGGAGAGTAGACACCGATTCTCTGGCTATATAGTCGTGATGGAAAAAGCACATCTGGAACATAGGGGACACACTGGGGTATCACTGCTTGGTCCTTTCTTGGCTCATGGTCACTGTGCATAGTAACTACAGTAATCACATTTGACAAAAGTAAAGCAAATAAGAGCTCTGACTTTCCAGGAAGAAGGTTTGCATTTCCTCATCAGACCAGCCATCTAGATCTGCTAGAGCCAAGGCCAAGGGCAAAGGAAACCCAGAATGGCCACTGGAGGTAAGAGATGATGAAGATCAGTTATGGCCTCAGGACCTGTTGCAGCAGGAGGAATTATAATTTGATCCATTAACCCATCTCAACTGAGTGTTTTGCAGAGATTGCAGCCTGGTATTGCCTAGCAGACTCTGTGACAGATTAGGCTTAATGTTGAGCACAGTTAATGCAAATGGTGCAAGAGGTAGACTGTGTCAGACAATAATTTATGACCTGTCTGACTTCCTCTTGGTGCACTTTTTTGCCCCAGCTGTTGCTGTGGTAACCAGCTGCAGCAAGAATAGCCTGACTGAACTTCACCTCAGCTACACAATCTCTTGCCCTCTACCCTGGGTCTCTCTGCCTCATAAGATGCCTTTGGAAACCCATTCTGCCATTCTGGCACATGCATGTGTCAGTCAGGTTTCTCCAGAGAATAGAACAAATAGGCTTATGATAAGAAATTGCTTAATTTGATTATGGAGGTTGAGAGATGCTACAATCTACCCTCTGCAAGCTGCAGACAGACCCAGGAAACCAGTAGTATAGTTTCTGTGTGAGCTTGAAGGCCTGGTATCCAGGAAAGTTGATGGTATAAGACCCAATTTAAGGGCACAAAAAAACTAATATCTTGGTTCAAAGAGTTAGGCAGAAGCAGGAAATTTCCCCTTCTTCCATTTTTTGGTTCTATCAGGCTCTCGATGGATTGGCCACCCATAATGGGGAAGACCATCTGTTTTTCTAGTCAATCAGTTCAAATGCAGTCTCTTTTGGAGACCTGCTCATAGACATACCCAGAAATCATGTTTAGCTAGACACCTGAGACCCCTCACCCCAGTCAAGTTGACACGCAAAATTAACAATCACAGTGTACAAACGTGGAAATGTGAGGAAGTTGACAACCTCCTCAGTGACCAATAAGGGACAGAAACTAGAATATAAATGTCCCTCTTTCGTATTTTGAGCAGGTAATATAGAGACATTTTATATGTGACTCCACAGAGGCTCCCCAGTAGAATTGAGCCCTAGTTGTCCAGAGTGCTAACCAGGTCTGAGACCCTGGGACAGGTCTTTCCCACCTTCCTTCTTCAGTGGTCCTCTAGCCTCCATTTCCCTGCCCCTGGGGACCGAGTTCTAAAACAGACTGTCTCTCTGTAAAGTGATTTGAGAAAATCGCCTGACTTCCCTGAGCTTCGGTTTCCTCCTCTATAAAATGGGAATCATAATTCTCCCTCACCCTGGCCCTCCCCCTCGCCCTCCTAAGGTTGCTGTGAGCTTTAACTGTGAAGTCTGAGCCTCATGCCAAAACAGCGAGTCCCCAGGCAGGTGCTGAGAGAATTGAGACAAAAGACGAAGAAATGTTTGACAGTTTTTTTAATAAACTATTCAAATGGTCCATTTTCTTCCTATTTCATCTTTCTTTTTGCTTCCATCCCATTAGGTTCCCATAAGCAAGGATACCAATTCTCTACTATGACAACCGATGGGGGCTGACATTCCTCCACTGAGGGAATGGAGGAGGAGGATTTCATTCTCCATCAGCTCTTCCAAGGGAAGACCCGCAAATGAAATAAATCTGCACTTGCAGACGCAGTCCAGGAAAATGCTGGGGTGGAGTTCCCCCAAAGAATGGCTATACCAGCAACTCGGATTTTTTTTTTTTTTTTTTTTTTTTTTTGTCACCTGGATGTGACTCTGAATTCTTTAGGGATAGGATTTTGGTTTTCCTTGGTTCTCCTATCTTTTCATCCAGAACCTCTGGATGTTACATTCAAAAGAGGTTCGTGAGTAATGCATAGTGACCTGAAAAACTCCAAGCGGGTAAATTAAAAATGAGTATGAAAACCCTAAATGCTCAGGCTGAATTCAGCTGTGGCCACAGAAGTTCTGCTGTCTATGATCCATCTAGTGATTAGCCACGTCCTGCTTTCGGCCCATGCCCCACCCCAATCAATACATCCCCCTCCCCAGACCACGCCCCGCCGCCAGACCACGCCCCGCCGCCAGACCACGCCCCGCCGCCAGACCACGCCCCGCCGCCAGACCACGCCCCGCCGCCAGACCACGCCCCGCCTTCCTGAAGCTCTGCCTATGGATTCCTGCCCCAGTTCTGACCTGGCTCCTCAGCAGCCTTCAAACATGACCCCTCCTATGCCCCATTTCCCCTACAGTTTGTTAGGAAATTAAACTCAACGACTGCTTCATGCGGTACAGGTAATGATGAATGATGCGGCGTCGTCGTCTTTCCTGACCACGATTCCACGACTTTTTCGTAATGACTGTGCCTGTGCAAGGGTGACTGCAGGCACCGCCCAGATGGGAGGAAGAGGATGAACTGTTTATATCATCAACTTGCAAGAGCTGTGATCACAGGAGCCCACATGGGATGGGACCAAGGAGAAACCTGGCCCTAGTCTGGTCTCCCTGCTGCTGATTGCCTTCTGGATAATGCACCACCTGTGCTTTCCCCTCTCAGGTTTAGTTTTCTATTCAAAAGATGAAGGAACTGAGACCCGGAGTAGAAAAGTAACTCTCCCAGGGTCACACAGCCAGGCAATAACAGAGCCAGAAAGAGAAGCCAAGCTTTTCCCCCCAGTGCCACCCTCTTCCTCTACTCTAAAATGCCCACCACCCCACTCCCAGGTGAGTCATCCAGGAAAAAGGAGGGGAAAATAGATTTGCCTCTGATTTAAAGCAGGATGCTTCCAGGGCGCCCGGCTCC
Source organism: Spermophilus citellus (assembly GCF_964194105.1). Classification (NCBI taxonomy): domain Eukaryota; kingdom Metazoa; phylum Chordata; class Mammalia; order Rodentia; family Sciuridae; genus Spermophilus; species Spermophilus citellus. Next base: position 14,935,222 of record NC_138183.1, on the reverse strand, counting down.
CTCTGGGTAATTTATGGATGTGTGAACAGGATGATGGGCTCATTGCTTACACCGTGTAATTCAAAAAATGTGGCTGCCCCGGAAAGATGGGTGAGAGGTATAAAAATATGTACATTTGATGGAGCATATATATGTGTTTGTAAATACAGTCTGTTATTGCTCAGTGTTATTATATATCCATCATCTTTCTTTGGGTTATTGGAAACATAAAAATCTTAAAGCACTAAAAACACAAAGAACGATAAGTCACCCAGGAAAGTATATCTTCTCGGGATGATTTTATGTCGGGAACAGTTTGTGCCTTCGGAAAATAAAGTCCTTGCATTGCCAGAGAGGGAAGAGAGGACAGAGGGTAGGGCTGAGAACCTGCAAGTCCCTGGGCAGAGGCAGGTTCTGGGAGCAGCCGCTGAACAAGTGGAACAAGGATGGGAAAAGCAGTGGACCGAGACTCCAGCCCAGGCTAGCCTCCACCATTTGTAACTCTCAGCCTTGGGCACATCATGACCTTGAATCCCATCTCCTTATCTAGAAATGGGGGATCAGAGTGCCCACTGGGGCATAGTAGGACTCCACAATACTAGTTCCCTCCCCCTCGAGCCATCCCATTCTGTGGCTGCAGGAAAAAGACACTGATGGATCGGACCCCTCTGCCCCGTTCCCGCCTTGCAGCCCAAGCATCCAGACCACTAAGTGGAACCATAAACTAAATTCCAAGCAGCAGACATAGTCAATAGCACCGATGTGATTTTTAAGTGAAATTAATGATTTTTTTGAATATAGATTTCCTCTCCAGGCCCTTTCCTCCACAATGTGGGAGATTCATGCTTCTACATGCATATGGTAATGTCAGTGAAGCCCAGGCAGCTGCTATAAGTCAGATGTTAAGGAGGCCTCAAGGGGAGCATGGAGGCAGGAGGCTAGCAGCATGAGGTCACAAGAAGAGAGGATCCTGTCATGACTGCCGTGGAAGATAGAGGGCTGCAAGGGGCTGGAGGAGCTGGGGGTGAAGAGTCCTGGGGTCTGGTCCACACCCTGCCCCCTAATTCACATTCCACCCTTCTCTGGGCTTCAGTTTGTGCGTCCGAAAATAAGGGGATTAGAATAGAACCTCTTTAGCAACCCCTTCAGGACTTCACATTCTTTTATTCAACTCTGAATCCACAGTATATAAAATAGTCGAAACGCATCAGGCATATAATATAGTAGGGGTTTGGTAAATATTTATTTCATTAATTAATTTTGCTTGTAGTCTTCAGAAATCCACATAGGTAACTCCAGTCCTTCTGGAACAATTCATTCATGGTCCCAAGTAATAGCCTCCCTGGGTCCAGACCCTTTGCAGCTCGTTCCCACTGGTATCTGGCCTTGGCCATGTGACATTTCTCTACCAATGGAAAAGTAATATCTGGATGCAGGCAGAGTATAGAAAAAGCACTTGTATTTTTCCTCCTCTCTCACTTGGACCCAGCCAGTGCCATGGCCTAGCTTCCGGGGGAAGAGAGACAGGAGAGATGGGGCCTCCCAGCTGCCAGCCATGCCAGACCAGACAGCCCCCAGATGACTTGCTGGCTGACCGTGGACATGGGAGCAAGTTCAGCACCACCAGCTGGGGGTGGCCTGGAGAAGGAGGACCTCTAGCCAACCTTAGATCAGGAGTAACCAAGTGCGGCTGTGTGTTACACAGCAGAGGCCAACGGATACACTCATAGTAGGAGGTTTTTGTCTAAAAATTGCACACTACAAGAAAGTGGAATAACCAAACCCCAGAAAAAGAAGCACACACGTGGAGATGGTGCTGGGTCTGAGCCAAGCCGTGGCTGTCAGCTGTAAGAAACCCTAGATCTTTATCCTTGTGTCTCAGCTTGCTGTGGTTCAGCTGCTCCGCTTCCTCCTCACTCCTCCTCCCATCCCCAGGTCCAAACCCTCCCCTTACGTGCCGATTCCTTCCTCCTTCATTCCTGCAGCCTGTTCAATGAGCATAGGATCCATCACCACCATCCCAGCCTTTGTCTGTTCAAGGTCCCTTCAGCCTCTGTCCTGCTACTACTCCCGAAGGCAGAGTGGTTGCTGTGTTCTTGCTACACTCCTGCACTCACAGCTCAGATGAATTTACAGAAGGGAAAACCGGGAACACTGGGGTGTGTATGTGCATACATATACACATACGGGTGTATATACACGTATACATATGTACATGTGTGTTAGCACTCTACCACTGTAATAAAATACCTGAGATAACCAACTTACAAAGACAGAAGGATTGTTTTGGCTCAGTTTCGGAGGATCCAGTCCATGTTCAGTTGGCCCCATCACTTTGGGCCTCTGGTTCAGCAGTGCATCATGGCAGGAGTGTATGGTGGAGAAAACTGCTTACCAAGTGACCAGAAAGGAAGAGAGTGACGAAGGTGCCCCATCATCCCCTTCAAGAACACATTCCCAATGACCCAAACACCTCCTCTAAGCCCTACCGATTAAAGTTCCTACCACTTCCCAATAGCACCACCCTGGGAAGTAAGCCTTCAACCCATAGGACCTTGGAGCACATTCAGCATTCAAACTAGAGGCGCGTGTGTGTGTGTGTGTGTGTGTGTGTGTGTGTGTGTGTGTCTATGTACACATTCACAAACTCATATGTGTATGGAGAGAAGGGACCCAGACCTCAGAGCAGTGGCTGCTGATGCTCTATACAAGGCTAAGATGCTTCAACTCTCTTCTCTAGAAGCCCTGGGAGGGCCTTTGCCAGGGTCATAATGGAAGACTCGAACTCAGTTGTTCTGCCTCTTGCTCCAAACCTTTCTCCAACCCGCTGTATTGCATTTCCTTCTGGTCCCTGCCAGAACGTGGGAACACCTTCAGAGCAAGTCACAGCACTCATGCCTGAGAACCAGCCCCAGCCCCTTGCATATTGGCTCCTGGACATGCCTGGTCCTCACAAGCTAGAATAGCTCTGACCAGTGCCATGGTATTCACCAGGCCTTCCGCACAGCTCCGACGCCAGGTCTGCTGGGATGACAGACTCCACTCTGACACAGCAACAGCTCAGACATGTTCTGCCACAATTTTCAGAACAAAATGAGAGACCATACAGGAGTGGGAGCTCAGAGGCTGTTCAAGGGGACTTTTTCATGGAGTTTATAGTAGGAAGTGAAAAATACAAACGGCACAGAGATTATTTTACCCTTGGCACAAGACCAGCTGGGCTAGTACACACCTGATGGGCTCGGCAAATAGTCGGGATGGTACCAGAGTAACCAACTCACTGGGTCCCTACTCAGGAGCCAATCCCTAGCTGGCCACTGGAGCTGCACAAAAATGCTCAGTGAGTCTCTGGAGGAGATGTTCACATTGATTGACAATGTGACCATGGGAAAAGCTAGTGCATGTTCCCCCTCCATTTGCCCATCTGTAGAATGGGAATGATATGTGTACCTGCTTCTAGGATTGTTGGGAAATTCAAGTATGAGAATTCATGTTAATACCAGTCATGTCACGGGGCCTGGCACATGGATCAGATGCTCAATCAATGATAGCAGTTATTTTGATTATTATTTATAAAGAATACTCAAGGCTTAGAGGAGGGTGGTGCAAAAGGGGCAGGGAGTCTCAGAGGCTTTTCTGAAGGAGGAGTGACACCTGAACTGGTTTGGGGTGGAAGGCAACCTGGTGGAGGTGGAGGTGGAGGAAGGGTATTACAGGTAGGTGGAATTAGCAAAGTCAAGGAGGTAGGAAAGATTTTTATGTGAAAAGAAAGAAAATTAGTTGATGTGTTTGAAGGATGGAGTTCAAAGAGCAGGAGGGGAGAGAAGACAGATGGTTAGAGAGGTGAGCAGGATACAAGGGCCAGTTCCTTTAGTGTTAACAGTAATAGCTGACACAGAGAATGCTTTGGCTCAGTTTCTTACTTAGATTAACTCTTTTAAACTTGAAACAACCCTGGGTGGTAGGCCAACAGCTTACCCTCCTCCTCCTCTTTCTCCCCATTTTGCAGATGGAAAATTTGAGGCACAGGAAGATCAGCTAACTAGCCCATTGCTTTAGTCAGCTTTTTCATTGCTGTGATGAAAAGACCCAACGAAGTATATTTGGGGCTCACAGTTTCTGAGATCTCAGTTCATCGTCGGCCAATTCCATTGCTCTGGGCCTGAGATAAGGCAGAACATCATGGTGGAAGGGTGTAGAGGAGGAAGTCAGCTCAGGACATAACAATCAGGAAGCAGAGAAAGAGTTCACCTCACCAAGGACAAAATATAAACCCCAAAGGCAATACCCCAGTGACCCACTTCCTACAGCCACACCCTCCTGCCTATAGTTACCATGTGGTTAATCCATATCAGTGGATTAATCCAATGATAGGTTGAAACTCATACCCCAATCTTTTCACCTCTAAGCTTTCTCACATTATCTCACACCTGAGCTTTTGGGGACACCTCATATTTAAGCCATAATACCCATTATTCTTTAATTAAGCAAGGGCTCAGAAACTTTAAACCCAGGAAGTCTGGTTCCTAAGCACACTCTCTTTTTCCATCGTACTCGGTCTTCAATGATGTACCCAGGCATGAGCAAGACTTCCAGCTGGATTATGTAATTGATATAGAATTTTTAAAAATACCTCTGGGCTGGAGCAAATGAAACTCAAATTCAAGACCCAGCTTAGCTCCAAATCTCTGTGTGGGGTGAGGAATTTGCTTTTCCTCCCTAAGCCTCATCTCCCCGTCTCAGTCACCAAGTCTTTCTAGCTTTGATGTGCTCAGATTCCAGGGCTCTCTAGGAGTGCATGATACATGATGTTTGTGAAAATGAGAATCAATACTCAAAGCTCAAGCAGAAAGTTAGGGTCTGGCATAGGGAGAGGGCGGGAAAGTCAGGATGCTTCTGGAAACCTGATCCCAGGCCAATGTTGCAAGAACCATGTGAACCAGCAAGTCAGCACCAAGTGAAATGTAAATATCTTCACCCCATTGGAGCCTAGCAATGCAACGACCAGCTCACTGTCTGATAATCCTGCACCAGAAAAATCTCTGACAGGTTATGTTACAAGTCAAGGGGTTTCACACCAATTTTTAGCTATTTTTTTTTAAATCTTGCATGGGATGCAATATATAAAAAGCACAGCTTTATTTGTGCAGATTTATTTTATAAATACAGATTATAACCTTCATTTATTATGAAGTCAATCAATAAGAACAAGGCTGTTTTGATTAAATAAATTGAATGCTCAGGCCGACACAAAACTGCAATTGTCATCCGTAACCCCCTGACTTCACACTTTGGTGTTTATCAAAACAAGCTGATAATTTTCATTAGTTTTGGTTGTACAGTATCTTGAAAACATGATTTCCACAGCTGAGTAGCTGCAAATGCTGGCAGGTTGGGGGGATGGGGGGAGAAGTAAAGGTGTTTTGCAATCTTTGAATATTCTTCAAAGTGATCCAGAGGCATAAAAAGAAGCCAAAGAGACTTACTTGAATTATGCAAAATATTTTCTTCCAGATGGTACCCATGGCATAGGGGCTCACCACCCATACATTTATGGAACAAATGTCTTGCTCGTGGGGACAATGGCCACGCACTGCTCTGAGTATCAGGATAGAGTAGGAGGCAGAACAAAAGCACCCCTCTCCTCCTGAAGTTTGAAACCTTGGTATTCAAGAGATGGACCCTCCATCACCAAGGAAGGTCTAGGGTGTCACAGTGAGCACACTATGGGGGTACACAAATAAGACAGGAAGAAGGTGAGGGGCTGTAGAGTGGAGGGTGGGTCAACTGGAAATGGGCCAAGATCTTGGGAGATCTGAGTAAATCTGAGGGAGTGAAGGGGCCAGGCCTGCGGCTGGGACAAGGCCTGCCCAGCCAGTGTCACAGCCCAGAAAAGCTGGAGGAAGAGCAAGAGGCTCATGTGGGGCAGTCAGAGGAGCTGAGCAAGATGGGGAGCGGTAGGAAATGAGGTCAGCAAGGAGGATAGACTGGGGGGGCCGGGGAGGGGCTGGGGAGGCCGCTAGAATGTGCAATAGACAGCTAGGCCACTGGAGCACTCCAGCCACAGCCCGGAGGTGGTTGTCCAGCGTGTGCTTCCACAGCGTCACTTCTACAGCCTGAGAGCAGCACGGAGCAAGGATAAAAACCTGGAGAGGAGAGGTGATGACAATGACTGACCCAGGAGGGACGGCTGGGGAAATGGTGACATAGGGCTGGGTGCTGGATATGCTTTGAAAACAAAACTGGTAGCAGCTCCTGACCCGTTGGATGTAGGGTATGAATGAAGAGAGGAGCAAAGATGGCAGCCAGACGTTTGGGCCACGCCAACAGCTGGATGGGCCTGCCACCATGAGACACAGAAGACTAGGAAAGGAATGGGTTTGGGGAGCTTGGATCCTGACTGGGGTTGGGGATGTGCTGATTCAAGATTCCTGTTAGAAATCTAAGGAAGTTGGGCAGGAGTCTGGAGCTGGGGGCAGAGGGTCCACGTGACACGTCCTTCTGGGAGTCCTTTAGTGCAGGTGCCGCTTCAGGTCTGGGGGAGACCACAGGGGTTGCCAAAGCAGTGGGTCTGGAGGGAGAAGAGGAACGAGGACTGAGCCTGGAGCTCCAACACTGAGAGGTCGGGGAGGAGCAGGAGCCGGGGCCGGTGGGGAGCAGAGACCAGGAGGCTGAGGCTTCCAGAGGCCAGGAGAGGAACGTGCCTCAGAAGGGAGCATTCAGCAGGGTCAAATGCTATCAGGACGAATGAGAGGCCACTGAGGCCAGACTGCTGGCTTCAGCCACAAGGTCATGGATCACGGGTGACCTTGGTAAAGTCAGTTTTGACAGAACAATAGGCTCCAAAGCCTGACTGAGCTATTGCCCAGGAAATGAAGGGGAGGGATTGGAACAGTAGTAAAAATGAATCTTTCCAGAATTTTTGCTACAGAGAAATGAAATAGCAGTGGAAGGGAGACGTGAGATTGGAATGTCATTATCTGTCGTGTGTTTTAACAAAGGCAAATCTTGGCACATTTATACACCGATGTCAAGGAGATATGTTGCGTGGTCCACAAGGAAGAGGACAGTGGCTTGTCCTTGGGTGAGGATGGAGGGGGTGAGTTGGCCTCTCGGGCGCAGTGATGGAGGGCAGGCAAGGCACCAGCACCTCCACAGGTTGACAAGGTGCCGGAGACCCGTGGAAGCTCTCCTCTGCTTGTTTTGTCTCTGTGAGATGGGAAAGAGGTCATCAGGGCGAGGGAGGAGGAGGTGGAGGAGATGTTAGAGGTTCAAGAAGAGAGAAGTCAAAAAATCACCTCCCGGAGAGCCAGGGTGAAGGGACCAGGGAAACCAATCCCGGTTGCCAGGCAGCGTAAGAGCCGGCAGGAGACTGGTGCCTGCGGACTAGAAGGGAAGCAATCAGCCTGCTATCTGTCAAGGGATGGACTCTGGAGCCCAGATACCTGGCTACAAATCCTTGATCCACCACTCACTAGCTACGTGACCTTCAGCAAGTCACCGAACCTCTCTGTGCTCAGGTCCCCTCACCAGGCTCTGAAAACATGATGAATGTTTGAGGAAATGAAAATGCTAATTACCCTCATTTGATCATTATACATTGTATAGGTGTATCAAATTATCATACTGAATTCCATAAATATGTATAAATATTTTGTTTTAATTAAAATTTTTTCTTTTAAGTAAAGCGAATGTGCATGCAGTATTTAGCAGAGTACCTGGCACAAGGCTCTAGGTAAATGTTAACTTCCGTTATTATCAGTACCCTTTGGGGGAGCCAGCGACGGGGTTCCTCGGCAGGTTCAAATCCTCACCACTTGTCCCAGAACCTTTATGAAATGGAACATTAGGAGATATGAAACAATATCATGTTTTAAATCTCATCTGGTCCATTTCAGCTGGATACACCTTCCTAATCCCCAGGTTATCTTTTTTTGTATGTCGAGGCCGAACACTAAGCTCCGATTTCCCTGCTGACACTTTATCTGCTGTGGGTGCCGTGAAAATTAAAGTCATTGAAAAGCCCCCCCAAACCTGCAACCACTTGACTATCACAGGGTGCTTCGGCCGCCCGCACCCTGCTGTCACACAGGGCAGCGGTGCCAGGCTGCACCTGAGCCGCGCCTGGGATTTTGTTGACCTTGGAACACTTTTCTCTGAGCCCCCAGTGCTGGGGTCGAGCTGGTATTGATACCTCACAGCAGCAGAGAGAGGCAGGAGCACGTTTTACTAGACTTTTGCAGTTTCAATTTTACCAACTGAAGATCCATGCACAATAGGTCTGATTCTATTGAGAAAATAGATAAACCCCAATGTGGGAAAGCGGCAGATAGGGAAGACATGGGAAGCCACGGACGCGGAAGTGGAAGGATCACGTGAGCCTAGGAGTTCAAGACCAGCCTGGGCAAAGTGACCAGACCCTGTCTAAAAAAAAAAAAAAAGATAGTCATCAGCAAAGAGCAAGGGGAAGGATCCGAAGCAGACAGAAGAAGCCCGCTAAGCGCCATTTCTGGAGCTGGCTGTGATCTTGGGCATATCATTTACCCGAAACCTAACCCTCAGTTTCTTTATCTGACAAATGGGGATAATTACAGTAACTGCTTCAAAAGTAGATATGAGAACTAAATATGTGAAATCCTGGGCAGCCTGTAGATCGTGGCCCGAAAACAATGGGATGAAAGCATTAGCTGTGCTTGTTTTTTAATGATTTAAATTACGTGTCTACTCTGGAGCCCCCAAAACATTTCTTAGGGATCCTCTGAATATAGTTTTATGGCCATCGATGGAAGCCAGTGTTCTCTTGCTATCAAGTGACAAAACTGGGACTCAAAGGGGTGAATAGAACTGTCCCTTTCATGACAAGGAACCCACACCTCATGAGGTTGGCCTCAGGGACTGTCCCTCTGTTGCGAAGGCTCTTGGAGCTCTCTGTAGCTCAGGCCTCCCTGTGCTGCTCCAGGAAGAGAGGCCAGTAGCCTTTAAGCTGGCACATTATCAGAAAGGGCCGTGATGGTTTGGATGTGCGGGATCCCCAGAAGCTCAGGTGTGAGACGGTGCAAGAATATTCAGAAGGGTGATGATTGGGTTATGAGATCTTTAACCCCATCAGTGAATTAATCACCTGACAGGGATTAACTGAGTGGTAAGTGAAGGCGGGCAGAGTGTGGCTGGAGGAGGGGGCATTGGGGACCTGCCATTGGCGTATATATTTCGTGAGCTGGGCTTAGTCTCTCTCTGCTTCCTGATCATCATGTGAGCTGTCTTCCTCCACCACACTCTTCCGCCATGAGGTCCTGCCTCACCTCAAGTCCCACGGAATGGAACGGTCTGTCTATGGACCGAGACCTCTGAAACGGAGAGCCCTTACATAAACTTTTCCTCCTCTAAAATTGTTCTTGTCAGTCTTTTAATCACAGCACTGAAAAAGCTGACTAAAACAGAAACCTCAGAGAAATTTCTGGGAAGCCACCTCCCAAGACCTTGGTCCTGGTGATCAGAACTTCATTGAGCTCTGGGGACATTTGCCACCAGAGGGCTGGGGAAGAAGAAGTGAGGCTGGAGAGGGATCTCCACGGAGGACTCATTCACAGAGAAAACACTCAGGGAGGCTCCAATGGACCAGGAAGGAAAAACATCTCTGGGGCCATTTATCTAGGGAGTAGACCATGAGCCGGGAGCGTCGCGCCACATGGGAGGCTGTAAGAAATTGAGAATCCCAAACCCCACCTTGGACACCCTGAACCACAGTCCACTTTTGGACCAACCTCTAACTCTCCTGAGCCTGTGAAGGTTGGAGAAGTGCCTGACCTCCCTGTCTTCACCACAGCTCTGCCTACAGGGTGGGTCTAGTTCTTGGCCCTGCTTTATAGACATGGAAACACAGAGGCTTGAGAAGTTTCATCTGCTGGTCTGTGACACTGTGGCAGTGCCTGAAAGAGTGTGGGCCTGAAAAATCGGAAGGTCAGAATCTAAAGCCTATACTGCTTCCTATACTCCTTCCAAGGCCTTGAGCGGCCACCTCCTTGTCAGGACAGGAAGCTGCATGACCTTGGAGTGGGAGGAAAGGGAATAAAGAAATGCTGACTTATTAGGAATCCCCGGGGACCTCCTCATGACACTGCAGGAACCCAGTGACACAACCTAATGCATTTGCTTATTCGTTCAGCAAACATTCCCCAAGCGCACATGCCAGGACCTAAGGTGGAGAACGTCACTGTGCTCAAGACACTTGGACCTGGCTGGGGAAATCCAGGGCAAGCCCACCACTCTCGGATCCCACACCCCTGAACTTCCACTTCCGTATCATGTTGGTGTCTCACTTCATTTCCTTTTCTCCTGCCTTCTGGTCCCCGCCTTCTGTCCTCTTCTTCTCTTACAAACACCCAACTGGACACCTCCAAAAGACAAGCAGTCACCATGGCTGCCACCCTGGTGATGGTTCCAGTGGGGAGCAGTGACGGCCAGGATCCGTGTTGCTCAGCCCTTGGTAGAGTCTGGCTCTCTGGCAACCCTGTTGCTCTCTGAGAGCTGAGCCTTGGATCAGAAGGGTCTTTGCCAGGTGACTTTCTCCCAGTGGACTTCAGTCTCCTGTCTTCATGTGAGGCCTTCTTGCTCCCGGGAAGCTAGCAGAGGCCTGTCCCTGGTGGAGAGCCCTCCTACGGAAGCTTGGGTACAGATGAGCTCCATGGACTCATTCAGACCCAGCCAAGACTGAGCAAGGCCGGATTCTGAGCTTCAAATCCAACATCTAAAGGGAAACAGGGAGGGGAGATTAAGGGCTTGGAGTGAAAGAGATCAAGCTTGTGACATTAGTGGCAGCAGAGCCCTGAGATGCACCAAGAACAGCGAACTCCAAGACAGCAGGGCCATGCGTGGCCACAGGCTTAAATGGGAAAAGCAGTCTGCCAAACAAGTCGAGCCCATTTAAAGACAGAGCAAACCTCTGTATATACACGTGTACACCAGAACATCTGGAAGGAAATAAGTGTTCAGCCAGGTTAGGATACAGTGGCTTGGTGCTGACTTAGAACAGGAGGGGCCCCAAGCATGCAGGAGAAGGCTGACTCTTCTTCCTAGTCACCACCAGCAAGTTGACATTGGCAATGAACTTGACGAGGCAGACCTCAGTCCATAGCTTTCCTGTACTTCCAGCCCGTTGCTAAGAAATTTCCCATTTAAAAAAATATATATATTTTTTTTTTTGTAGTTGTGTATGGACAGAATGCCTTAATTTTAATTGCCTATTTTTATGTGGTGCTAAGGATCGAACCCAGTGCCTCTTACATGCTAGGCAAGCGCTCTGCCACCGAGCTACAGCCTCAGCCCCATTTCTTTCCACATCTTCCTTCCTTTCAAGGAACTGTAAATCTGTCCCCATTCAGTCCAGACCCCTAGTTAACAGACGCTTTGTGTCTGTGAACACAAGACTCCTGGATCCAGAAGGCAAAGATGGTCTGAAACGTGGAAAGCAGTTTCGCTGCTGAGATTTGACCAACAGACAGTAAAGAAGGCCGCAAGGAGGAATGGACCTGCAAAGTCCACCCCTCTGCCACCTTCTCTTAAATCCCCAGGTTCAGAGTGGATGGAGATATCATGTGACTTTGTCCCTTGGACTCCCTTAATGTCCCCAGCTTAAAAACAAAATGTGCTGTCAGAACAGTCTTTTTCATGAGATGGGAGGGAAAGGGAGAGAAAAGGGAAATTGCATGGAAATGAAGGGAGACCCTCATTGCTATACAAAATTACATATAAGAGGTTGTGATGGGAATGGGAAAATAAACAAGGAGAGAAATGAATTACAGTAGATGGGGTAGAGAGAGAAGATGGGAGGGGAGGGGAGGGGAGGAGGGATAGTAGGGGATAGGAAAGGTAGCAGAATACAACAATTACTAATAGGGCATTATGTAAAATTGTGGATGTGTAACTGACGTGATTCTGCAATCTGCATTTGGGGTAAAATTGGGGGTTCATAACCCACTTCAATCTAATGTATGAAATATGATATGTCAAGAGCTTTGTAATGTTGTGAACAACCAATTAAAAAAAAAACAGCTGGAATTAGGGACCCAGAATTTAGGAAGTAGACCGAAGGTCACTATCCCATGAAGGGGCTGGCTATAATTCCATTCAGGAAGATTTTCTGGAATCCACTCAAAACAAAGGGTCCTAATGGGGGAAACTAACTTAAATGAATGCTTTGTAAAAAAAATTAGGGTTCATTTTGGAGCCGACATTTTGAGATTTGTCCATTACAATTAACATATTACAAAAATGAATCATGGGATTTTTTTAAGTGAAATAAAACTTTGATCTCAAAAAAAAAAAAAAAAAAGAACAGTCTTTTTGCTTTCTGCATTAACTTGGCCCCACAAGGACAGGAAGAATGTCCCAGCTCCAAGATAATAACTCGACACTCAGTTACGGAGCACTTTCTGCATGTCCAGCTCCATGCTAAGGGCATGACAGTAGGTCCTCCTGTCCCAGCTCTGGGCACCCCTCTTGCTGATGACTTAAGCCAAAGCTCAGAAAAGATGAGCAACTTCCCACAGAGCCACTGAGATAAGATGTAGAGCCCAGCACGGATCTGCTGACCCTACTCCCCAGCTCTGGGCCACAGCCTTCCCAGATTCATACCTGAAACAGTAACAGCAGTCAACAGTGGGTTAGGGGGTTACAGGCAAATTTGGTTTGGAAAATTAATATAGAATGTTTTTGAAAGGAAAGGAAAAGGCATGTTGGACCCAGATTCTCCCTGAAGAGGAGAGCTGGGGGGGGGGGGGTGTGGACATTCTGCTGTGGTCTGGCCTGGAGTCCCCTTGTGCTAGGTTGGGAGCTTAGGTGAGTGCTAGGGAGGTCACAGAGAGAGGCATCCATGGCCCCCAAAAGCCCCTTCAGCCCCAGAGGGCTAGAACTGTTCTTGAAAGTATCCCCAGATGATTTTCACCGAAGCACACAATTTATTTATGTCTTCAGACTCATAACCACTCCAAGAAGCAGGAGCCAGAGAGTGATTTTTTGATTGACTAAAAGCATTTGTCGGTACAGTCATCTCTCTTAAGTCATCAGAAGGTCTTTTGGGGTCTCTGGTGAGCCCTGGGGCTTCTCCTAGGAGACCCAGGTCTGGCAAGCGATTGCTGTGTCCATCTCGCAGACCTGCTCTGCTCCTCACTACCCTGAGGAATCAGCGCCAGGAGACGAAGGTCCCTCTGGTGCTGTGTGGCAGAAACTGCGGTGGACAGGGCACAGCAGCTTAGAGTAGGCACTCAGGGGACATTTCACAGTGTCATGATGGTGTGGCTCAACATGACACCAGGGTAAGGCACATCACCTGGTTGGCTGCAGAATGCCTGCAATTCAACTGTGGTCAAAACCACTGATGGTCCAGAGAGAACGCATTGAGAATACGAATGCACCAGAATAAGTGCCTCCCCTTTTCTGTGTTCCAGTCAGGAAGCTCAAAGCCAAGCTGGACAACTCAGTATTCACATTTGCTACAGGCTGCATTCCAGGCAGAAAGGTGCATTCTGGGCACCATCCAGGAGACCTCTGACCTCACAGGGGTCTTATGGCCCTTTAGTGGATGGAGCTCAGCTTTAAGCACTGGCCCCGATGCTCTCACGGGTCACCCGTCACAGATGGGGTTTTACACCAGGCAGTAAATCATCACCACCAGAGAAGCAACATATGGGCCTTCCTGTGGACTTGTCCCCTGTAAATCCGTGGGCCATCGGCCAGCTTGCTATTTGCATACGTCCGTGTAATATTCAGAAAAGGCAGATGGGACCTCCCTTGATTGGCTTTGCCTGATCAAAATCCGTAAAACCTATAAAGAGAAATGCAGAAGAGTCACACTCTCCAAGAAGTTCAAAAGAACTTGGATGTCACCTACTGCCACAATCTATCCCCATTGCAGACCTCCCTGACATCTGCATCGAACTTCTCCCCACTGAGCCCAAAGCCAGCTTCACAGCCTCGTCAATATTGAATGTCAGGCAGCAACACCCAGCTGGTTAAAGGTGGCCTGCAGGATAGAACACACTTGACACCTCCCTAAAAATAGATGGCTAACCTTTCACAGGTAGGGGAACCAGGCGTGGGGGAGGGAAAGACTTGGATGAAATCACACAAGAGGTCATGACACTGGCAGTTAGAGCCTTGAACCACGTGACTTCTATTCCAGTGCTCTTTCTACTGGACCAGAATCAGTGTTCTAGAATCTTAGAATCAGGGGAGGCAAGAAGATGGCATAGGAGTCCGACTATAAAAAGGACAGTAGCTTGGTGTGAGATGGCCCTGCATTCCAACCTTAGGGGCTATGTGTCCTGGGGCACGAGGCTTCCCTGACCCTGGCTCTATTTCCCCACCTACACATCAGGAGTAATAATGCCTGCCTTATTAAACCATTGTGAGGCTCTAATGAGATGGTACCTAGCACAGGGCCCATCGCAGACTAGGAGTATATATCGGGACATTTCTCCCCTGCCAGTGCCAGGCTCCTGTCTGCCACTTCCCTCCAGGCCTCCTTCCCGGCCAAACCACCTCCTGTCCTCTCGATTGCCATCAGTGATGGATGAGGCTTTGGTTTCCATGGTTGCCCGGACCTGTTTATTGGACAGCTGACTTGCATTGCCTGCAGTCCCCACTCGGAGCTGGCAGAGCTGGCATTGGAAGCTGCATTGGCAAAACACCTGAGCTCTCCCCCCACTCCAGGGTTGCTCTCAGAACTTCAAGACTCCCTGTGTCAGTTCCTGGGTAAGGGTGGGGACATTTTTTGACAACTCCACCCAGAGCCAGTGTCAAATGCCAACTGAGACTCTGAAAGGCTGTTCTGGTTCTTCTACCAGCTCATGAGCTCCCTAAGGGCAAAAAACAGCTCTATATCTCCTGGGTCCATCTCTCTTGGTGTACAGCAGACACTCCTGGTGATCTACATTTTTACCCCAATTCTCCACCCTCCCTGTACCTGCGTGCTTTGTCTTGTGAATTTGCTGTGCTCTCTCACTATACACTGGGCATAATAACCTTCCCCAGGCCTGGCCATGTGTGCTCGTCAGCTTTCCATTACTGTAATGAAGTATGTGAGGCAATTAACTTATAAAGGCAAAGGGTTATTTTGGATCATGGTCCTGGAGGTTCCAGTCCAATGGATGAGTGCTTCCATTGATTGGGGCCTCTGGCAAGGGAGGCCCATCTTAGCAGGAGCATGTGTCAAAGCAAACTGCTTACCTCATGAGCCACGAAGCCAAGAGAGAAAAGGAAGAGACAGGGTCCTACAACCCTGCCCCTAATGACTGAAAAAAATCTCCCACTAGGCCCCACCTCTCAAAGGACCCATCACCTCCTAATAGCTCCACCCTGGGGATCATGCCTTCATAATTCAAGGACCTTTGAGGGACACTCATCCAGACCTATAGCACCATGAGACCTCCTCTGGCCACAAGGGTGTGTATTAATTATCAATTGCTACATAATATATAACCCCAAAATTTAGAAGCTTAAACCAGCACATTTGATTTCCTCATAGTTTCTGTGGGTCAGTAATCTCAGCATCGCTTACATGGGTCCTCTGCTTCAGGGTCACTCACATTGTGTGGCCACCATAGGGGGTCAGCCAGCACAGTCATCTCAAGGCTGGATGAGACGTCCTGCTTTCCGGGCTACTGTGGTTTGCTGCAGGATTTGGCTCCACACGGGCTCTCAGCCAGAGGCTGCCCCTCCATTCCTTGATACTCGGGTCACTTCACCAAGGAAAGCTTCACCAAGCAAGACAACCAGGATAGCAGAGTGTGTCTGCAAGCAAGACAGAAGTCACCGTCTCTTGAAACCTAATCACAGAGTCCATCACTCTGGTCCTCACTAGCTCTAGAAGCAAGCCATGGGCCCAGCCCATCTCCCAAAGGCATGAAAGCCAGGAGACAGGGATCACTGGGGGTCATCTGGGAATCTGCCTCCCGTGTGCTGCTGCAGGTCTAGCCACGGGATCCTGAGAAACATGTGGACACTTGAGCTTGCCTGCTCTTGTGGGAAGGATGTGCCTTAGGGGACGCCAGGTGAGAAACACCTGGAACAGAGCTAAGTCCCCACCCCCACCCCAGCCAAAACCAACCCAGACTAGAGTCCCCAGTTAAAGGGCAGACACAGGAATGAGTCCAGCCAAGACCAGAATGACTGCCCAGTGGAACCCAACCAGGGAGCAACTGAACCTGCAGAAGCCATTGAAGTTTTATAGTTGGTTATGATGCAGCCTGAGCTAAATGATACCATACACCATAAGTACTGATGATTTATTCCATATCTCGGTTTCCTCATCTTCAGAAAAGACATTCTATTTATTACACCCTCACAGGGTCAGTTTGAAAACTGAATGAGTTAGCATTCCCAAAATACAACCGTTCCTGGTGCATAGTGGTCAATCATAAGTGCTCGTTAAAATAAACCAGTCCGCAACAGCTAACCTGTCTAAGTATTTGCCAGATGGTCAACACCTCATATACATTGCTTCATTTGCCCTTCAAAATAATCTTATGAGGTTGGTACAATTATTATCTTCATTCTTAAAATGGAGCTCAGCAAGTTTAAGAAACTTGCACAGATACACTAGAACACAGGGAAGCCAGGTTTGAATTACTGATCTGCTGAATGAACTCCGCGTTCAGAAAGCTAGGACAGCAGCGTCAGTGATAGAGAGATTGCAGGAGCCGTGAGAGGTACAGGTAAGCACCCAGGTTCACTCAGGACCGAGCTGCAAATGCTGGGCAGTTTAGTCAGTACCCTCTGTGCCTCGTGGGGGCCCAAGGTGACAGAACAGATGACTAACTTAGGAGCAAGCAGTCAGAGAGGGCAACACGAGACACGTTTCCAAATAAGAAAACCCACTGAAAATGGGATTTAATGGCTCAGTGTGACTCGAGGGGAAAGATCTAAGTCATCTGGGTGGGGGCTCAGAAAGGGATCAATGTGAGAAAGAACCAGATAAGAACTGCAGCAACGAAACCATAAATAGAACATCAGAGGAGGACACTCAGAATGCACCAGCAGATTCTGGGGACCCCGTGCCAAGGCTGTTGTGGGGACATCCCTGCCCTGGGTGAGAAGCCAGATGATTCACCTTGACGACCTCGTTCAGCTCACCATCTGAGCTTCCAAGAAAGCAACTGCCCATGCGGGTATGTCACCAAAACTTGCCCTTGTGGGAACTGTCACTGGTTCATTTTTCAATTCCATGGCAGGAAACAAAGACAATTTACGATAAGACTCTCGTTCGTGCAGAATTATGAACCCAAGGACTAAAGGTGTTAAATAAAACCAATCATCATTCTGGTCCTCACTGGGCTGTGTGGACGCCATTAAACTCACCTGGACTGATCCTGACCAGACACTTATCTGGGTCCTCACTTAGACCTGACCAAATTCTACCCTCTGGCTGAACCCCCTTCCCTTCTCCACTGGCTCCTCCAAAGCTCATTCCTCTTGCAACTGAAGCTGCCTTATTTTCCTGGTATCTCCACTGGGGTTCCTAATGGCTACGTCTTTGCTGTCCTCCCACATGAATCCCAAACTCTCCCCAGCCTCCCCTCTTTCCAATTCCCACATCTCCACAAGTGACCCCAGTCACTCTCCACTCTCGGACTCTAGCCCAGGTCTCTCCCTGGAGCTGAAACCTGTATGTCCAGTGGCTGTTGGCACCTCCATTCAAAGGTTCCCTGGACATCTTTGACTCAACATTTGCAAAATTTGCTCTTTACCAAAATTGATTCTTCTTCTTTTTAAAGGCACCAAACTATCTTATTAGGTAAGTTCCTTATCAACTCCCAGCTTTGGCTTTTCCATCTGTAAAATAAGGAGGTCACAGTGAATGATTTACAAAGTCCTTTCGATTCAATTCTGACGACCAGTTGCTGTAGGATTCTAGGACTTTCAATGTTGCTTGTTCTGTTGGTTTGGAAGACAACCTGACAGCAAAAATAATAACAATAGCTGAATTTTATTGAACAATTAGATGTGCTGGAAGTTTCTGCAGTGGCCTATAGGTCATCTCCAATGAGGAGGTCCCACCACCATGTTTTCATTTTGAAGATAATGAAAGAAACTAGTGTTGGTTAGGAGACTCACCCAAAGATGCATATCAGGAAAGCAGCTGCCCCGAGATTCAAACCGTCCAGTCTAGCTCACATTCTTGGGCAGTCTACCTGGGTCAGCCTTGAGTCTGAGTCTTGGCTCCAGATCTTGTCAACTCCGGGTCCTGCGGCAAGTCTTTTGCCCCTTGTAGGCTCAGTTTCCCCAACTGTCCATTGGAAGAGGTAACAATAGCTAATATTATCATCTCACTTGAAACTCTTCAGGACCAAGTGAGATCCTATCTAGAAACAGAATGGAAGGATTTTCCACCCGTATTTCCTGTCCCCACAAGGCTTGGCCTTCTCCACCCAGACCCAGGGGTGGCTGGTGTCTCAGACACTCATTGCTGCAGGGAAGGGATATCAGCTTGGAGAGCAGAGAAAACAAATGGAAAAGTCTAGACCCTCCGGGAGCTAGAACATAAATACTGATTTGAAGAAAACAATAGTCACTCAGAACAAGGCTTCCTGTTCCCCGAGCAGAAGAAAGCATTTCTGAGCAGCAGTGAGAGAGTAGAAGTTGGAGCTTCCCTGAAAGAGCTCCCTTTCACCCCAACAGCCCACGTCTCTGAATTGTGGGGGCAAGAAAGGGTGACAAAATTTCCATATAGGCTCAGGTATCTGAGGGCCAAGAGCCGTGGGCCCCCACACCAGCTCAGGAAATCCTTCTGCAGTGGTAACAGTCTCGGATCTGAACAGCAGGTCCTGAAACCACCACCCAGCAGTCTGCTCCCAGGGTGGCCAAGAAACCACAGAAAGGTCCTGGGGCCAGAGCAGTGAGGACACCTGAAAGGCCATGTAATGAGAAAGACGGGGGCCAGCAGCAACCCACAGGGGCCACGGGGGGGAGCCAGGGTGTCCTGGAAGCTGGCAGCACAGTAGATGATGGCACACCTGGTACCAGATGCCCAGAAAACCTCCCAGTCCTCCATATCCCTGGAACCTGGACTTAACCCTAGGGTAAGGCAGGACCCAAATGGACTGAGGTTAGGTTTCTGCTCTTCAGAAAACCTGGAGCTCAAAAAATGAAAAGGAAAATGAAAGAAAGAAAGGGAGTTACATTGCAGGTCTTCATCCTCCTGAGATGGGGGGTAAAAACATGGCCTCTGCATAGGTGAAGCCCCAGCCCCTTACCTGGGCTCTGTTACCTCCTCCTGGGACAAGCTCCTCCTGACACAGGTCCCAGTCCATTGCGCCTGGTTGGGCTCCCTAAGAGAGAAACAAGATGGGGAGGTGAGGTACCTGTGCTCGGTGATCCGCACCCCAGGGACCCCCGTCTGGGTGAAGAAATCACTTTCCTAACTGCAGATGCCAATTGATGCTACTGTGAACACTGAAGAGCCTGCTGAAGATTGTTTTTTGTTTGTTTTTTTTTCATCCCTGGAATTAAACCTGGAGTAGCTCTGTTTATTCATTAGCTAATCAGCTTGTTTATTTAGTTACAGCCAGACTCTAGGAGACTCGGTGATGAGAAGGAAAATCCGGGAGAGTCGTGTTTCTCAAGCTTTAAGGTGCCCACACATCACCTGGGATCTCGTTAAAAGGAGATTCTGATCCAAAGGTCTGAAAAGGGGGCCTGGGTTCTACAGTCCTAACAAGTTCCCAGGTGCGACTAATCCTGCTGATTCGTGGACCACACTGGGAGGCACTGAAGTCAGACACGTTTGGTTCAAACCCAGCTCTGACTCTTGGTAACTGTGTGATCTTAGGGAAGCTAATTAACCTCTCTGAGCCTCAATGTCATCTTTTATTAAATGGAACTATTTATAACTTCTTACTGAAAGATTGTACAGGTGAAGATTAAAGATAATTCAACAGGGTACCGGCCTCCCACAGACCTTCAGCAAGAAGCAGTGTGAGTTATTAGTCTAGCGCAGATCCTTGGGATCCCTCTTGTTCTGAATTCTGCTAGTCTGTGAAAACACAATAGTTCTGAAATGAAGAAGGCTGTCATTGTGCTGTGGAGGGGAAGTACTTTTCTCTACTGTTAGCGTGTGTGGTCTCAGTCCTGGACCAACTTGGAGGCATCTTGTTCAACAAGTAGATCCTGCCTACCGCCCAGGCTAGGGCCCCTGTCCCCTCTGCAGGGGTAACCATCCTCAGTCAACTGGGGGTGCATCTTTATCATTAAGTGCTATAATCAGCACAGATATGAGGGCAATCCCCAGGCTAGATGGACTCGTCACCCTGGGCCGGCCTGAGTCTCTCTCTGAGGTCCCCAGAGCTGGTGACAGCTGTGCAGGACCAAACTTGGAAATAAAATTTCACTTAAATACACTGGAAATCAGGTTATATTTCATTCCTGGAAGGAGAAAGAGAAGCTGTCAATAGCCAGGGGCTCGGGGGAGCCGGAGGGAGGTGGTATGTGCACATCAACACGCAAACCTGAAAGGAAGCAGCACCTTGCAGGCTGGCTGACCCTGGGTGCCGGGCAGCAGCCATCCGGCTCAGGGTGAAGGGGAGGCTGACACCACCCTGATGATGGCCCTGCTCACAGGGAGGTGTTGTCACCTCTGAGAGGCACAATCAGGCTCTGAATACATGCTGGACCCCGGTGCAGACCACCAGGGCTCAAAGTCAGGCTCCCCTACACCTGAGCCACCCGTATGCATCAATAGAACCAAACAGCACAAGAGGGGGCAACCACTGGACACCCACAGCACTGCCTGAGCCGCAGGCTGTGCCCTGAACACTTTGTGAATGCTAGCTCATTCCCGTCGAGGAGCGGCGATTAGTACCCCCATGTTTTAGATGAGAAACGGGAAGCTCAAGTTTCCTTGGGCAACTTATCTAAGGCCCCAAGGCTGGAAGAGGGCAGACAGCACTCGAACCCAGCCAGTTGGTTTTTCCCACTCTGCCACCAGACCTGTGATTCCTTTCCTGGTCTACTCCGGTCAGAAGCCTCCGATTCTGCTTTCAGGACCAGGAAAGGGCCCCCAGTGGAAATTTGAAAGAAAATGCATCTCTAACACATCCATGTAGAGAAACGTTCTCCTCCTTGCATTAATACTGGTGCCACCCTGGCTGGGTTGGGAGTTTTTGTTTCTGCTCCCAACCCCCCACCTCCTGGTTACTCAGGGCACTGTAACCATGGTAGTCATCCACAAGGGCTTCTAAAAGCAAAGTTTCCACTGAAGTTACTGGAAACATCTTTTATTATGGTAAAAATATAAAGCATGAAATTCACTGTT
Source organism: Spermophilus citellus (assembly GCF_964194105.1). NCBI lineage: Eukaryota > Metazoa > Chordata > Mammalia > Rodentia > Sciuridae > Spermophilus > Spermophilus citellus. The sequence continues at coordinate 14,913,936 of NC_138183.1, read as the reverse complement.
TTAAGCACTTTTTAAGTGTCTAGCTCAGTGGCATTAAGTACATTCACGTTGTTCTACAACCATCAGCAGCATCCATCTCCAGAACCTTCCAGAGTGAAACTCTGTCCTCACTAAATAATAACTCCCTATTCCCAGCCTCTAGTACCCATGTTCTGCCTTCTCTCTATATAAATCTGACCACAAGAGTGGATTGAGACAGTATTTATCCTTTCGTTTCTGGTTTATTTCACGTCACATAATGTCTTCAAGGCTCATCCACCCTAGAACACATATCAGAATTTCATTCCTTTTTATGATGACATAATATTCCTACAAAGGTATATGCCACATATTCTTTACCCATTCCTATGTGGATGGAAATCTGGGTGGTTTCTATGAATAATGCTGTTACACACATGAGCGTACAATATCTACTTAAGTCCCTGCTTTCAATGACTTTCAGCATATAAACAGAAGCAGAATTGCCTGGTCTTATGGTGGGTCCACATTTAATATTTTGGAGAATCATTATGCTATTTCCATAGCAGCTACACCGTTTGACATCCCCACCAACAATGCACAGGAATTACAACTTCTCCATATCCTAGCCAATAATTGTCTCCTGGGTTGTGGATATGACCTCCACAACATTTTGGATGTTGAATGCCCCACAAAAGCCCATGTGTTCAGCTACTGACCCCCAGGCTGGGGCTATTGAGAAATGGTGGAACCTTCAGAAGGTGAAGCCCAGTGGGAGGTCCTAAGTTCAGTGGGGCTGGATTTTGAAGGACAATGTGGAACCCCAGCCCTTTCCTCTCACTGCCTAGCTCTCGATGTCAGTGACTGTACTCCGCCCCACTCTCCTGCCCTGATGTGTTCCCTCAGCATAAGCCCAAAGCAAAGGCATCAACTAGTCACGGACTGGAACCTCCAAAACCGCAAACCAAATTCAACCTTTTTTCTTTATAAATTGGTCATGTGTATAAAGTGGTATTTTATTGTGATTTTGATCTGCATTCTCCTCATAACTAGTGATATCAAGCATTCTTGAATACACTTACTGGCCATTTATGTATCTTCTTTGGGGAAATGTCTATTCAAGTATTTTGAACATTTTTTTTTAACTGGATTGTTTGTTTTGTTGTTATTGAGTGGTAGGAGTTCCTTATCTGCTCTAAATATAATCACTCGTCATATATATGATTTGCAAATATTTTCTCTGTTCTGTGGGTTTCCTTCTCACTCTGGTAATAGTGTTCTTTGATCTCCACAAGTTTCCAATTTTGATGAAGTCCAACTTACCGACTTTGGTTGCTATTCCTATGTTTTTGATATTGTATCCAAGAAATTATGCCAAGTCCAATGTCATGGAGTTTTTCCCTCTACGTTTCCTTAGTTTTATAGCTTTACTTCTTCCATTTAGATCTTTGATTCATTGTCAGTTTTGCATAGATACAAGTTAAGGGTTCACTACCCTCATTTGCTTGTACATATTCCATTTTCCCAGTACTGTTTGTTGAAACGCCTGTTCTTTCCCCCACTAAATGGTCTGTGTCCCTTTTGTCAAGATCATTTGATCACATATATGAGTGCTTACTTCTCAGATTTCCTATTCCATTCGTCTGTATGTCTGGCTTTATACCATTATTATGCTACTTTAATTACTGTAGCTTTGTAGTAAGAGTTAAAATCAGCAAGTATGAATCCTCCAACCTCATTCTTTTTTTTTTTTTAAGATTGTTTTTTGGCTATTTGTGGTCCATGAAGAGTCAGTCCATACAATTTTAGGACAGGTTTTATATTTCTGCAAAAGATGTTCTTAGGATTTTTTTTAATAGGAATTATATTGAACCTGGAGGTCACTTTGGGTAATATTAAGTTTCCCAATTCAGGGATGTCTTCCATCTGTCTGTAACTTCTTTAATAATTTTAACATTTTGCAGTTTTCAGTATACAAGTCTTTTACTTCCTTGGTTCAATTTATTCCTAAGTAATTTTTATTGTTCTGTTAAATTCCTTTAGGAATTGCTCTGTTAATGTCCTTTTCAGATTTTTCATTGTTAGTGCCTGGAAATTCACTGTCCTGTAGCTTTAATGAATTGTTTTAGTTCACACAGGACTTTTGCTGGAATCTTCAGGTGTTTAGGCATAAAAAATCAGGTCATCTGAGAACATCTGAGAACGTAGATGGAGCCTATTTCCCTTTCTCATCTAATTGTTCTGGTTTGAACTTCCAGTCCTGTGTTGAATAGCACTGGGTGAATGTTCCTGATTTTAGAGGAGAGGTATTCAGTCACCTAACACTGAGTATGATGTTTGATGCAGTCAATGAGGACTTTTATAGATGGCTGAGGAATAAGCACATAAAACACTAAGCAGCCCCTAAGTGGATATTTCCATTCATCAAATCCTAGAATGCTCACGGTGACCTTCCCTACCCCAGGCAAAGGTCAAAGAGCGGCAGAGACTATTCCAAGCTCACAGTGCCAGCAAGTGGCCACATGGGAATTCAAGACCAGGACCAACAACTCCAACACGTTTGAACTCTCCGCTTAACAGAAAAGAAGAACATCCTTGTTAGAAGAGGGTCTTCTCATCCTTAGTCTGGTGGGCAAGGATTCCACTTGGGCATCAAAGACCTTGCCTTGAACTTGGCTTTACGACTCCCTGATAGAGTACCTGAATGAATCACTCACCTGTGGGCACTGATGATCTTCCTCTGCCAGTCAGGAACCATCATAAAACACCTTTGAGAGGTTTTCTCAGAATCAGAAACTTCCATGCTAAGTGGCCAAGTCCCAGACAAACCAGGGTGAATTTGTCCCATAGATGATGGTTAATTCAACTGTTCATTCATTCAAAAAATACTTATAGGGAGTCTGTTGTATGCCAGGCACCGGTGTTGGTACTCAGATAGAAAAAGAACAAAATTTAAACTTATCCGCCTTTTTGGAGCTTATGTGCTGGTATAATGGCATGAATAAAAAGGTAAAATATTTAGTATGTCAAGCAATGATAAATGCAACAAAGAAAAATAAAGCAACAAATTATTCAAATAGCCCCAAACTGGAAGCCACCCAAAGTATCCATCAGCAAAGCAACGAATAAATAAATTGTGGTATATTCATGCCATGAAATAGTGCACAGAAACCAAAACAATGAATTACTGATACACATAATGTAGATATAGCTCTTAGAGATTAAGTTGAGGAAAAGAAGGAACCAGACACAAGAAAGTACATGCTAGAAGAGCCTATTTTTATGAGTTCAAAAACAGGCAAAACCAAGAGAGGGCAATTGAAATCAGAAGGGTCATTACTTAAGCTGGGTATGAATTGGGAATGGCCAAAAGAAGCTCTGTGTTGCTTAGACTATTCCATGTCTTGATCAGGTGGCAGTCGCATTAAGAACATATATGTAAACATTCGTCAAAATGTATGTTTAACATGAGTCCAATGTGTGCACCTTACCAGGTGTATGCACCTCATTCACAAAATTCTTAAAAGATAAATAAATACATCCACCAAGGTGAAATGGAACCATGAAGAGAGGGAGTTAGGTTAGCACAGCTTTTGACATGGGAGTGAAGGTTTAAGACATAGTAGCTGTGTTTGACTACTATCCAATGACTTCCAAGAGCCAATGGTCTGTGCTTCAAGAAGCGGAAGTCCTTTTCTTGTCTACATGGGTGACTCAGTTTCCCTCAACTCATTTCCAGAACCCAATTCCTCTCCAGGAATCTATGTGAGAAGGTTGCGCTCTAAGGGCCTCCCACATTGGTCCTGAAAGGCAGCTCATCCCTGAGCCAGGAAAGTTCCTAGCGGGACCACTCTGGCGTGGCCTGCAGCATATGTCCTAATCTTTCGCCGCTGAGATCGCAGTGACAAAGATATATAACATTTTCTTATGCAATGGGCTTGAATTATCCCAGGGATAATGGAAAGGTATTTTTCATCTTTAGGTGTTAATGAATATAAATGGGATTCACAGCCCATGTCTCTGCCTTTTGTTCCCACTAGGAAGTGAGATCATAGGAAGGAAACTTCCAGGGGCAGGAGAGAGAAGCCCTCCTCCACCCCTCCCCCGAGGACACCCCCCAGGATGGAAAAGGCTTCAGAACTCCAGGGCCTTCTTCGTTCTCTGCCCCACGGGCCACAAACTCCTCCAAGGATAAAGGCATCCATCGATTCACCACATATTACAAGATTGGTTTTTAGCTGCAACGAGTTGCTAACCAAATTTTCAAGGGAATCAGGACATAGTGGAGTCAATGCCTAAACCTCTTCAGACAAAGTGCCCTTATTCCCTCTCTCTTGGCTTTCTCCTGGGTAGTGGGGAAGGGGTTGTCATAGTCAATATCAGTCCACACGCCACAGGGAAACAAGTCTACCATCCCCGCCGCTCACACTCTGTTCTTTGCTGGATTAATTACCCAGAGAGTTCTTCTTCTCCCCGGGTCATTTACATATTATTCTTTGTGCCTAGAATGCATCTCTCTTCCCTGGGTACCCAGGAGGAGTTGGGAGTGGCCACACAAAGGTCATTAGTGATAAATAAAATGTGGTGGGATAGACACAATTCAGCCTTTAAAAATGAGCCCTGTTTAAACAATCTGGAGGATGTTGTGTTAAATGGAATAAGCCAGGTACAGAGAGACAAATACGGCATGATCTCACTTTTCTGTGGCATCTAAAATGGCAAAACTCATAGAAGCAGAGAATGGAATGATGGTCACCAAAGGCTGGAGGTCAGGGGACGTGGGGACTGTTGGTCAGAGCGTGCAGTTTCCCTTGGACAGGAGGAATAAGTTCAAGAGATCTATTGGGCAGTGTGATGGCTACAGTTAATATCCATGGAATGTATACTTGAAAATTGCTGAGAGTAGATTGTAAGTGTTCTCACCACAAAAAGTGATAAGAAGGTGAGGTAATGCATAGTTTCATCAGCTTGATGTAGCCACTCCACAATATGTACAAATATCAAAGCTCTGTGCTATGATAATATGTATGTGTGTGTGTGTGTGTGTATGTGTAATTGTAGATATGTGTATATAATATATATTCGTGCATGGAAATTCAATATATATAATTGTTATTTGTCAATTAAAAAATAAACAGGGGCATCAGGACAGACCCTGGTGGCCACGGGCCTGTTCTCTCTCTGATGAGATCTATGTCAATGTCTTAGTTGTGATCTTTTACAAAGAGGGACCTCTCTCTGGGGGAAAAGGACATAGAATCTCTCTGTACTATTTCTTAAAATTTCATGTGAATTATAATAGTCTCAGAACAAGACTTTTATTTAAAAAAAAAAAAACTTATAAAGCCTAATGTGTAATCAGGGTGCAGAATGATTACTCTAACTCAGCACTGGCCAAGAGAAATCTTCTGGGAAGATGGAACTGTTTTCTATCTGCATTTATAAAGCAGTCTCCACTAGTCTTCCCTGGCTACTGGGCTCTTGAAAGGTGATGAGGATTTAATAAGAAGTAATTTTTAATGCGGATTAATTTCAACCTTAAGAGCCACAGGTGGCATGTCACTTTGCTAGCGCTGCCTTAAGACAGCACCACACACTGAATGCATCGGGCAGCAGAGATTCACTGGCCCACAGTTCTGGAGGCGAGAGGTCCCAGATGAAGAAGTTAGGTTGGTGGCTTCGGAGGGCTGTGAGACAGAATCTGCTCCTTGCTCCGTGCTGAGCTCCTTGTGATTTGTTGGTGATCCTTAATAGTTCCTGACTTGTAGGAATATTCCCTAATCTCCACCTTCATCTTCCCATGATGTTCTACCTCTGTATGTGTCTCCAATTTGTCCTGCAGAAGGGCCCACCCTAATGACCTCATTTAAATTTGATTTCCTCTACGAAGACCCTATCTCCAAATGAGGCCACTTTCTGAAAGAGTGGAGATTAGGACTCCAACGTGTGAGTTTGGGGGGAAGAAGACAATCACACATAACACATGGCTCGTGGCTACCATATTGACCAGCACAGACCTGACCAAACTTGTGTCCTCACTTCTGCCCTCTTAACTGCAGAAAGCCTGCCCTGATGGTAACTTCCAACTGCCTTCATTTACTATTCTTTCTTTCAGCAAATATTTTTTGAGGACTTAACTAAGATCCAGGCACAATGCTAGGATATGGGAAAGAGTGAGAGCAACACAGCCCTGTCTTCTCAAAGCCTGCATTTCCTGGGGCACACCAGACAAGAAGGCCATCTTCAATATGTCAAGTCACACAGAGAAAATCATAGCATTTGCAAAAATCAGGGTGTCAGATAAAAGAGGCTACTCATGGCTAAGGGAAGCAGATAAGCCATGGTGCTTCCATCAACTGGCAGGTTGACTGGTGTTGGTGGATCTGATGTGGTCCCACTCATGTATCTGGGGCTGGTGCTGGCTCTTGGTGATGGGGTGACTGAGCCATGTGTTATCAGCCATCATCTGGTGATAACCTGGGCTTATTCACCTGATGGCGATTGGAGGGTTTCCAGGAGAAGAAACAGAGGCAAGCTCCTATTTTCAAGTCTCTGCTTGCATCACTCTTATGGTTTGGATATGAGGTATCCCCCAAATGCACCTGTTAATGCAGGAATAGTCAAGGTAAAATCATTAGATTATGAGAGCTGTAACCTAACCAGCCCATCCTAGTGTGAACAGACAGCCTGGGTGGTGACTGTAGGCAGGTGGGGTGGGGCTGCAGGAGGTGAGTCACCGGGGCATGCCCTGGAAGGGGGCATCTTCCTTGTAGCCCCCTCCCCCCTCCCCTTCTCTGCTTCCTGACCCTGCTATGAGGCGATCAGCTTTCTGCTGGGCCCTTCCACCACGGTGTTCTGCCTCACCTTGGCCCCAGAGCAATGGAATCGACCATCTATGAACTGAGATCTCTTAAACCATGAGCCCCAAATAAACTCTTCCTCCTCTAAATTGTAATTTAGTCACAGTGATGTTAAAGCTGACTAAAACAATCACATTTACTATTTATAGGATGGACTTGGAAATGTTTTTCAAGAGAATAAGCAAACTCCTCTGGTGCTGAGGCTGAAAGATGCGCAGAAATGAAACTAGAAACCTAAAGTTGAGGCGGGATCATTGATACTCAAGAAGCTACTTGAAAGATGCCTCTTTTTCACGTGCATTGGGCTATCTCTGGGCCAAAATCCAGGTTAGATTCACCATCACCATCATCATCATTATCAGAACCATCATAATCACTATCGTCATTATCACATCATCATCGCCAACACTACGGCCACGGTCATCGTCAACAATGCCATCAGCACCATCAACACCGTCATCGCCATCATCATCATCTTCATCATCATTGCACAAGACTCTTCTGAAGATCTCTGTGACTTGGGAGCTGCAGTTAGGAAAAGTTGGAGTCAAACACAGGAATCAGAGTTCCAACTTTACTACTATCTGTATATTTGTGTCATCTCCAGAACTCACTTAGCCTCCATAAATCTCAGTTTCGTCACCTGGATAATGATGTATGAAGCTTAAGTTACAAGAATAAACAAGAAAATGCTGCATCAATACAGAGCAGTGAGAAGACTCTGTTTTCATTATTTCGTGTCTTGCCTGATATACTGTATGCCTGATTTCTCAGGAATATTACCCTAAAGTTAGAACTCAACTCCAGTAGCATGGTTACTTTATTTTAATTTGATTATCTCTATAAAGCACTTATCCTCACATAAGGTAGTGGGGATTAGGACTATACTCTATGAATTTTGGGAGACACAATCCAATCCTTAACATGCAGCTAGTAGCGGTCATCTCAACATTGCAACATCTTACCATCCTGATAGGGTGAGGAAAATATGATTTCAAATTCTCCCAAGCTCTGTGACTTCGGTGTGTGTCCCCTTCCTTCTCAAAGTCTGTTTCCCCATATGGAATACGTAATATTGCTGTGAGTATTCAATGAAATATTGAATGTTAAGTGCTCAGCACATAGAGGAAACTCAATGAATGACCATTCTGCCCTCCCCATTATTCTCTTAAGGTTGACCTTAACCTAGGATACCCAACATAACAGGAGATAGGAAGATGGGACATAGATTGCCAGAACTTTAACCCCAGTTATTTTCCAGTTGGAAAAACAACAACCTAATGTGGCTGGCTTGCTAGATGAGGTCCTGGGACAAAATCAGACCACGGTGGATATAGGTCTTGGGACTTCCAAACGGGGACATCTGGATAGATCACAACACCCCAAAAGGAGAGTAATCCTCTCCTTCCTCATTTCCAGCATATGAATAAACAAGACTTTCTGAAGGAAAGAGCTGGAGCAGACAGTTCTTAGGAGAGAGAATGGCTGCCAATAGCTGAGACATGGGAGGCAGAAATAATGTCACCAACCCGAACGCACATTTGAAAGCATCGTTTCATCTGCAGTTGCCTCCGTTACAAATAGAACTTTCCTTTCCAACCACAGTCCCTTCAGTAGCTGGCCTAATGTCCTGCGGAAGGGATATGTGCTTTGCATGCCTGAGTTGCTATCGATTTCCCCACAGAGGCCAATTTGGGGACGCCAGACAGTGTGCTCAGAGAAGTGAAGGCAAAAAGCTCACTAAACTGCCGTACCCAGGGGGACAGTGTTTGCATCCATCGGTGGGTCAGTGGGAAGCTGGCTAATCCTCCCAGGCAGAGAGGCAGGGTTCCAAGCCTGCCATATAAATTATGGCTCTGGAAGGGCCCAGTGAGGATGGTGCTGTGAGCAGGAGAGATAACCAGACTGGAACTAGAGAAACCTGAATTCCAGACCCAGATCTGCGGCTGTCTCACCCAAATTCTTTAAATCAATCCAATTCCCCAGCATGCCATGCAAAGATCAAAGGAAGGTGTCTACTATTTAATGGCACTTGCTTGGATCCACTGATGAATTTCCTGTCTGCTCCTAACCCTGTGCTGAATTCAAACATGGCTCCCACCCTCTCACCAAGTACAGTCTGGGAGAGGAGACTGGGAGTGAACATTTCATGGCAGCCCCCCAAATACACATTCAGACCATTTCAAATCGTTTTCACTGTTATGAGGGACAAATGGTGTCATTCTGGGTGGAAGAGTAAAATCAAGGAAGGCGTCCAAGAGGAAGTGATATCTCAGATAAAATCTAAAGAGTAAATATAAGAATGCACAAAGAGAAAATGAGATAAGAATTTTCAAGTAAAGGGAACTTTAGTCAGGCCCTGTGGCATAATTTTTTTTTTCTTATAGAAATCCCTTGGAGTTGGTTTTGTGATTATTCCCAAAGAGTAAGAGAAGAGTTGTTTCAAAAATGGCCTAAGTGATCTGCTTCAAATCACACGGTGCATAGGTAGTAGACACGGGAAACTTGGATTTGAACTCAGGATGGTTAGCCTTAAAGCCTTATTGTCTCAACTGCTACAAGCCACTGTCTCCCAGACCACTTGGTAATCTCCCCACTATTCCTGGTGGCTACACCCAAACTCTCTGCCTCCCTGTATTCGTCAGACATTGTAGGAATAATGCTGCATAAAGACCAACCTCTAGATGGCAGTGACCCACAACCATGGCAGGTCCTCAGAGGGTCACAAGGGATGACTGGCCTCAGCTGAGCTTGAATTGTGGATTGAGTATGCTCTACATCTTCCTTCCAGAACTAGAGACCACCAGGTCATCCTCTTTCCCATGGTGGATTACAGGAGTGCAAAGGGTCAACCTAAATCATGCAGGTATATCTCTGCTCAGATCATGCCCACCAGCTTTCTATTGCCAATGCAAATCATGAGGCCGAGTCCAAAGATACTGGGATATTGAAAAAAATGTCTGCAAACTCTACTGGAAGTATTGTAAGATCACATGATAAAGACGTGCATGGTTAACTGGTTTAACTTGCCCAATCTTGCATACCCCCTTTGACACCTTGGCTCCTGACTTCTATTTCAGACCCTTTTTGACACAGGCTAGCAGGGTGCTCAGTCAATTCTTCTCTTTCTCCCAGGAACACTCCAAAACTATAATCTCCAAGCCTCCTTGCTTCTAGGTAGATCCAACTGACCTCCTCTGGCCAAATGGATGTAGACAAAAATAATGTTTACCTCCTCCAAGCCTGGTCCCAAAATTTGCCAAGCAATCTCTTCTTCGTTTCTCTTCACTGTCAGTTGCCTGGAAGCAAATTATCTGGTACAGTGCTTTTAAGGGCTTGGAAGAGCCACTAGATGTAAGAAGCTTGAATCATTGCATTTTTTATTGAAGGCTACTGGCTAGGAGGGCCCACCTGACCAATATAAGCCATGCTGGGCTTTATGGAAGCAAGGATACACTTTTTGCAGTAAGCCTTTGAAATACCAGTATTGTTGGTCATAGCAGCAATTCTAACTAATGCATCCTCCTCCTGCCCGGGTAGACTGGACCAGACAGCTTCAAACATTCCAACCTCTGCTTCATTTTCTGGTTGTTCTCTTCTGAGGTTTAATCTGCACCTCCCTTTTCCCACCTGTGAATGTACTGGCTGACTCCTCAGAACCTCTTGGACTCTGGTGTTTTTCTTTTCTCAGACCCACCATGGAGGGTTATAATTAATTGAGTCAAATTTGAACACTAAAGAGGTCAACCCCAAAGAGTAAGACTGGGGACCTGAAAAACTTCTGGGAGTTGACTCACCCAGAGAAAGAAGGACTCGGGATCATCAGCTAAACAGAGCCTTGGTGCTCAGTGTGGAGGAGGGATTCTGCACATACCCTGATGGCTATGATCTGTCCAGACCAATATCCCTGGGCACATCATCTAAATCCAAGGGATAGTCGTTAAAAGCAAAACCCCAAACAGCAGGCAACTAAATTCCGGGGTGCACTGGGACCCAAACAACACTTCTTTGCCTTCCTCTGCACTTCAGCCTGTGACCCCTTCCTCTCCCTCCTCGCACAGACCACTCCCAGGAGATGTGCTCCTCTTTTAATCTTCGAGTTTCTTTAAGGAAACCTCTAAATAAGGGTGGAGAACAATTCCTTAACCACAGTAGTTCAGTGAAATTATATTTGTCATTTCCTAATAGATATGGTTTTGGTTCCTCTCCATGAATCAGCAGGAATAGGGGATCAGAGAGAAGAGATTTAGGAGGATAGCCAAGTTTTGGAGGAAAGAAACTATAGAAGACAGAGAAGCCCCAAGAGAGAAGGAAATCGACCCCCCAGGTCAGGCACAGAGGAATATAGGGTGGGCTGGGAGTCCTTCCAGACCTGAGAAGGGGACCATATGATAGAACTGTGGCAGCATCTGCTGGTGTCTTCAGAAGCTCTTTCCTCATGGACCATGGTCAAGCCTATCTCAGATAAGGCCCCTACATCACTGAGTGTCCTGAGTACCTCATAGGACTTCCTTGAACCCTAGTGTCCTCATTTATAAAATGATGCACATTAACTTACTTTGCTGGATAGCCCTGCAGAATGGGATACATTGGATGTGAAGCCCTTGGCAGAGAGAAAGGGCTCCATAAGTTGAACCAAGATTGTTGTTGGTGGTGGTGATGGTGGTAGTGGTGGTGGTGGTGGTAGCAATGTCTTCTACCTAAGAGTGGTTAAATCTAGTACATGCCCCTCCCACCCCAAGGACACTGTGTGTTACACCTCAGCTATCTTTATGGAATGAAAGTTTGTTGACCCCTTTGACTGAAGTGAGCTAAGTTCTTGGGAGCTAAGTAGAGGAAATTTATATTTTGACATGGACCCTTGTCCACCACGAAATCATGGGATGCAGACTGCCATTTTGAAGTGGCTATACTAATACAGATAATTAGCATATAACATAAATTATATGCTGTTTAAGACTCATCTCACATCATGAGAGATTGCAATAAGAGCTCTGATTTATCACCCCTGCCCTATCCATATACTTTGACATGGACTTCGAAGCTCCTCTTACTGAAGAGGGAGAGTCAATTTTCCACACCTTAAATCGTACCCATCCCTATGAATTTCTTAGAATGAAGTAGATGCAGCAGCAGGCCAGGTCCAAGGCTAGGACTCACGAAGCCTTGTGTGCTGCACACCCTATGGGTCTCTGTCATTCCTATGAGAAGGAGCCTGCTGGTCCCATGGGACAGATAAGGTACACTGCAAGCAGAACTGCTATAGCTAGACTGAGTCAGACCAGCCTTGCTAGAGCCCAGCCCCAGCCAACCTCGGGCACGTGAAAGAACCCAGCCAGCATCACAAGACCAGCCGGCTTCCCACCATGCCTGCTCAAAAGCAACAAAGTCTGATGTACCACTGGGGTTTTTCATTTGTCTCTTACACAGCATTGTTACTGCAGCAATAACAGCAAGATATACACAAATCCAGAGCCATTGGCCATGGTGTCTGAAGTTTTAAGTTAAGATTCAGAGTCCACCTCCAGTCTGAGCTGAGAAGAGTATCATAATGGTTTGGTGATATCTACCATGAGCAGAGAAAAATGGAAACTAACATAGGAAACATATTTGCTATCTCTGAATGGCGTCTAAAAAAACAAATATATTGGCTATGGATGATTACAATAAAAATAAAATTTAAGGAATCTGTTTATTTCTTTGTGTTCACCCTTGCCTGGAATCAGTTTTGAAATGCATCAATCACACACTGATTTCCAGTAGTGACTAATCCCAGAATCTATCCATTGATCTTTTTGTCCATATTTTTATTCATTACCTTCTTTCTCAATATCCCTCCACTACCACCTCCCTCTCCCTGAAACTGAAGAATTGAGTCTTATTCTAGGATGCACATTCTGTAGCAGACACTGAACGATGGAATTCACACGGGTAAGGGTGGCCAAGATGGCTAGAGACCCCATAACCATATTATGTTAAAATTGAATCAAAAAGGTATACAATGCACTTGGTCACTCATTTCAAATCTCTGAAAAGTTTTCATAGAAAATAAAAGGAAAACCAAATCTATGTAGTAGCTCCAGAGAGTTTAACCAAGAGGTAGTATGTCAGGAGGACATGTTCAGCTCAACATGAGGACGACCTTTCTATCCACCAAGAGCTTCACAAAGTCTGAGCGGGGAACCTTGTAAAGTAGGGAGTCCTTTGTCCCTCAAGGCATTCAGGGAACAACTGGATAATAACTTCTCTATTGTCAAAGGGATTCCTTTACTGGACAACAGGTAATATTAGATCCATTTATTTCTTCATTGAAAACATTCTTTCAAACAAAGGTCTTAAGTGCTAGTTATGCCCTAGTCACAGTGCTTCTAACCATGATAGGGGTAATTTTCATCTCAGTAGTTTACGGACCTCTTTGGGCAATTAAGGATGAATGGATATAAATCATTCCTGTTCTACCCACATTTTGTTTCAACCAAAAGGAACATAGAATGTCAGACACTGAAAAAAAAGTAGAAGAAAACTATCTATTTGAAAAGACACCTATCTGCGGACAGGAAAAAAAAAAAAGGAGAAGTAGAAAAGAAAAAGCAGAAATGATCTTCACCTCCCACCCCTGATCCTCAAGACACTCCTGCTGTGTAGCAGGCCACCGCCCCAACATAGCTGGTGTCAAACACGAGGCTCTCTCAGAACATTACCTGACTCTGCCGGCCCCATCTGGGGCTGTCTGGCCTATTCTTCTGTGGAAAGACAGAGACCTAAGTTGAGTCTCTAATCTGCAAGATCCTGGGCATCTTGAACTTGAGACTTGGACCCCTGCAGTGCTCACCACCACTACCACGTCTCCCAGGGCTCAGTCCATCAGAAGACAAGCTACTTACAGGCACGGTCCCAAGGCTGTAGGCGGCAAGCCGAGGACCATCTCTCATTAGCTCATTCTTCTTATTTGGGGAAAGAGATTTTAATTATTATTGGAAATCTAAACATCGCTCTACCCATAACTTGTTGCCTGGCCCAAGTTGCCTCATTCAACAGACATTCTGAACCAAAAAGGTGCTCAGGCCTGAACTCCAAGCACAGAGAGTATCATTGTTCCTCCTCCTGTCTCAAGGGAAGACAATGATGACCTCTGTGTTTAAATCTGCAGCCCACCCTTTGCTGACAAATAGACCCATGTCTCCAATGGACTACTCTATGTATCCAAGGGGACAGATCAGTGACGCGATATAATCAACACGTTCAAAGTCCAGCACATGAGCTTTATCAAAAGATATTGCTCCTTTTGGGTATTTCTTGTTCAGTGAGGGATAGCATCATTAAACAGTAAGGACTGACTGTGGACTGTGAGCCAGACATCGTGCCATCCCATTTAGTCTCCATCCTGTTCCCATAAGGTAATAATACTAGTGACTCCATTTTTTCATTTGAAGGGAAGTTGTGTCTTGGCCAAGATCACCTCGGTAGTAGTTGGTAGAGCTGTGTCCAGATCCTGTGCACATCCCAACTCTGCCATATTGACAATGTCATGAGCCAGAAATTTACAAGACATCTTACATGTCCCTGTCAGCCCCCACAGGCAGAGCCCATCACAAGACTGGCTGATTTGGCTTTCCTCAGTCCATCCATTTATCAACATCCTCACCTTCACCGCCCAAGTCCTAAGCATCTCTTACCCATCAAAAACCTCCAAACGGACACCCCAGTATCCAGGCCTGCCTGCTTCCCTATGTGTTGTTCATGTGGCAGCCAGAGTGGCCTTCACAGAATGTCATGAGCTTATCTTTACCACTCTCCTGCTCAGCCTCCTTCAGTGACTATCCCCAACACTAGAAGAAAGACCAACCTCTGCTGCTCTGAGGAACAACTCCCTGCACAACTTCTCAGTCCCGCTCTCCTCACTCTGAGCTCTGAGTGGACTGAAGTCTCTTTAGGTCTTTGAACACACAAAGCTCCTCTTGCATTCAGAAGGTTGCACCTGCTATTCCCACCTTCTGAATTGCCTTCTCCCTCCACTGCCTACCCTCCTCAACCCCCAACATCTACTCATGCTCCAGAGCTCAACTCCAAGGAGACTCTAAGCCTTCATTGAACCACCCAGGCCGGATCAGAATCCCCTCTGTAAGGTTATTATACCTCCCTGCACTTTGCCTGCCTCCGGTTTGCATTCGTATGTTTGTGCATTTATTTATGATCTGCCTACCCATTAGATGTAAGCTCACAGCCCATGTCTGTCTTACTAACCACTGGGTCCCCAGCTGCAAGCACAGTGCTGGACACGTAGTAAGAACTCAATAAGTGTTTGGGGACAGAACAACAGGCAAACATATCCACAAAAGCAGGCATGAATGAAGAATCACATTCCATGAGAAAATTCCAAGTATATGGTAGTTCTAATAATCGCTTTACCATTCCATGATGGGTACTCAGGAAGACAGCCAGGTGGGCCTGCATTTTAAGGTATCAGCAGCCTCTCCAGAGAGGTCAGCAGCTACACAATGACCATTCAGTGTCCACACTGCCATTACATACCAATGTGCAAGAGGAAGGCAGGGGGTAAGTCCTTAATGTTCCTGAGTAGCCACAGAGGACTTCACAGAAGAGGTGACAATGTCACAGTGCATTCTTAAAGATGGCGTAGGTATTATCCATGTGCATGGTGGACAAGACAGGAGAGAGAAGGGTATCCTTGGCACAGGCCACACCAGAAGTGGCACAGAGGAAAAGTGTCCAAATAACTGGGGTGGGAAGTGTCAGACATGGACCAAAAAGGTTCTCACGTCCCTTTAGCTGTATACTCCACACTTTGGTGATTTTTAACAGCATCTTTATGAAAGCTCAGTCACTAATAGAGTTGCTACACTAAGAAAGCATGTCACCCAGGGTCTGAGGAGATAGTTAGCAGGAAAATCTATACGACCCTGGTGAAGTCACATGCAGAATATTGCATTTCGTTCGGGGCCGCTCATTACCAGGCCAAAGCAGACAAATTGGAGGGAGTTCAAAAGCGAACAAGAAAAAATGATTAGGGGAATGGAGAAATTGATCGAGGCAGAAAGATTAAAGGAAATAAATGTAGGGGGTAAGTTAAATGGAAATCCAGGGCAGGAGACTGAGGCACACGTGCAGGGAATGAGGGCCGGGGTGGAGGCGGGAGCCTGGGACAGAGCGCAGAGGCTGGACCTGGGGCTAAGGGGGAGCAGGGATTCAGGGGACTAAAATGGAGGTGGAGCTTGAGGGTGTATGGGAGCCCAGACACAAGCGCTCCTAACAGAGGAGTCCTTGACCACAGCGGCCAGGAGCTAACTGAGGAACTGACCCTCAACTCAAGTTCCCAGTGGGACTTGGAAGGGACTCTTCAGTCCCAGGGAATGTGCTAGGAGATGGCAGAGTTCAAGGGAACTGCTTCTGAGGGCAGACGGCTCTGGATTTGAATCCACCTTCTGGCCATGTTCTGGCTGTGTGATGCCGGCCGTTCCACACCCTCTCTGGGCCTGTTTCCTGTGAAGAGGCTGGGCCTTATGGACTGGTGCCTCTGCCTCTTACCTTCCTTCAGGGCCACGCCTGGCCTCACTGCGGCCCACTCTGCTCTTGCCTGGCCCAGAGCGAGGCTTCCCTAGCTTCTGAACGAGGGCCTTGTTCTTTCCACTGACCTCATCTCTCTTGACTCCAACCCTCATTTGAGACCTGGATCTGAAGAGCATCGGATTCCCCCTCCTCTACCCTCCTGGCCCTGGCTAGCCCTAGGACGTCCCCGCTACCTAGGGAGGACTGTGACTTGGGGCCCGGAATCCCACCCGGGGTTCCCCATCCACTAACAACAGGAACGCAGACAAACACTTAACCTTTCTGGGCCTCAGTGAGGCCAGGCGTGGGCTCAGCAAGATCTGCCACACTGGGTAACAACTGTGACATACAGATAGCATTCATCCAGGTAATTTTGAGGTCCCTGTTCCTTTTCTCAACTAATTGCTCACCTAGTCCACCAGGCTCAAGCTAGAAACCTCCAACGCACCTGAGTCCTCCTGTTTGTGTTGACATCAGCCCCATAGGCCAGGACCACAGCTAGGGGCACAGTGCCACCCAGTTTGGCCTCCGTGTCTATGGCACATCCACAGGAGCACAAGGTCCAACCACATCAAATTCTTTCAGTGGTTCTTTATTGTCAGCAAAAAAAAAATGTGAATGCTTTGGCCTAGTATCCAACCACCCTGACTGGGCCCAGAGACCCCTTCACTCCTGTGACTCTGTCTACCTGTTCCTCTGCCCCCTGCCCACCCCTCACGTATACACATGGCCAGCGCTTTAGTCACAACAAATTTCCCACTGATCCTGGAGCACAAGACACACCCTCCTACTTCTTGGCTCTAGGTCACACTACCCCCATCGCACAGAACGTTCCAACTCTGCATGTAGAGATAATGGCAGGTTCTGTCTTCCAGCACCCTCTGATCTTTATTTATTTTATAATCGTTTTATTCTCTCATTCAGCAAATATTACAGGGCATCTACCTGGTGCCAGGTATTGAGCGTGCCGTTTGAGGGCTGGAGAAGGTGCATTTCCCCTCAGCTAAGCTGGGAGCTCCTGGAGATCAGGAATCAGCTGTCCTTCCATCATTGGGTCCTAGATGGACATGCTTTGCAGATGCAAAAGGTGACACAACGCAGACACCTCACCCACTCTAATGAGACTGAGAGGGGCTTCAGGAGTGGTCAAGGGTGAGCCTGGAGCCAGGACTTGGAGGGCCTTGACCATCACACCCAGGAGTCCAATTTTTATTCTATAGGCCCCTCCCTACAGACCAACAGCACCTGGTTCCCAGCTCCATCTTTGCATACGCTGTTAACTCCAGCTGGAAGACACCTCCCTGTCTCCTCACTTGGATGACTTATCATCCCACAGAACTCCAAGAAGTATCATTTTTCCAGGAAGTTCTTAGATCATCCTCTGCCTGAGAGTCCCTGCTCCTGTCTGATCAGAGATGGCTGTCATGCTGGTGTGGCTAGGCCATCAGGTCCCATGAGGCAGGCCTACCTTGTTTCCCATGAGACTCCCAGCCCGGTCAGTGCCTGGCTCACAATAAAAGGAGAAGAAAAAGAAATGGAGGAAGGAAGAATGGAAAGAAAGGAGGGTTGTTAGATCTGGCCAGGCCTCCTGGAGCACAAGGTCCAGCCACATCAAATTCATTCCCACAGGAAATGGTGGCATCTCCTAAAGGATTCTTTCCATCACTCCGGACAGGGTCTACAGACGCATCTTCTTTTTCCCCCGAGGAAAAATTGTAAAGAGGATGGATTTGAGTGTGTGGTGAGACAGGGCCGCTCAGGAGGTCTTTGCGGTCATCCAGGGAGACACATGTCATGGTTGTTATGGGTTGAATAATGACCCCCCAAAATTTACATGTGAAGTCTTAACCCTCAGTACCCCAATATGTGTCCTTATTTAGGGTCACTGAAAACGTAATTAGTTAAGGTGAGGTCATGTTGGAGTAGTGTTAGCCCCTATCCAATATGACCCCTGTAAAAGGAGGAGTTTGGAAGGGCACCATGTGGAGATAAAGACAGGGATCAGCACGCCAAAGAACAGCAAAGACTCAGCAACCCAACAGAAGCTCCAGAGAGACACAGAAAGGGTCCTTCCCAGTCCTTATGAGGAATCAACTCCACTCAAACCTCTCTCTCAAACTTCCAGGCTCCGGAAGTGTGAGACGACACATCTCTGTTGTTTAAGTCCCTCCATTTGTGGTACTTTTTAAAATCTTTGCATCCCTAGAAAACTAGCACAGAGGTCCAGGTTGCTCCTCACAGTTCCCTCCTGAAACCACAGTCTGAGTCCCTCTAAGGAAAACCCTCCTCGCCACGCCTGTTGCTGCTTTTCAGTGTGACACTCTCCTCCTGGAGATCAGGTTCCCTTCAGAGCTGCTGTGCCAAGAAATTCGAGCTTCCCTTTATCTAGGCCACAAATCCAGCCTCAGCCTTCTGAACCCGGACCCCCTGTGGAGTGTGACTTCATGCCCTGAGCATCTGTAGCTCCATGAGGGTGGTGGCAAAGCCATGGAGAGCAAACCAGCTTTCTCCCACAGGAAATGGTGGCATCTCCTAAAGGATTCTTTCCATCACTCTTGACAGGGTCTACAGACGCATCTTCTTTTTCCCCTTAAATCTAATGTCTCCTTTTCCGTGGGGAAAGGTGATCCCATCCCAGGCTAGAAATTCCCTTTGGAAATCAGGATGCCAATGAGACCACCAAGTCCCTGCCTGGAGTAGAGCCTGATGATCCTAGGGACTGTGGTTGACAGCGTCATGTAACAGGAAGAGGGGAGACAAGAGAGTGGGGTTCCAGTTCCAGTCCTGCAACTTTCAAGCTGCATGACTTTGGGCTTTCAAGTCACGCCACCTCGCAAAGCCTCCATTCCAAACTGGAAAATAACTGATAATAAAATGGGAAAAGCAGCATCCCCGTGGCGGGTTGTTTCAAGATAGCACAAGGTATATAACGAGGTGGGAAGAAGGTGGGCACAAGGTGGGCACCCCAGAATTTTGTCTTTGTACCTCTTCTAGGCTGCATGACCCTGGGCTGATGATGCAGTGTGGAGTCTACGCCACCTTCTATTCTAACAGAACTAGCTCAAAGTCCATGAGAGATATGCAAATGTAACGTGAGGCAGGGGATCCCCCCTCGTTCAGCATATATTCATTGAGGGCTTTCCACACCCTGCGCTGTTGGGGGGATATGGCAGGATCTGCTGCTGATCTGAGGGAGCTCACAGTCTGGCTGGGGAGACCCACAAGCTCAGAGAGAAGATTACAAAGCCAGTTGATGAGGTCCCTCCTTCCTAGTGGGACAGGAGGTCAGAGGGTGGCAAGCCACCCAAGGAGCAGGAAGAGGAAGGGCTTCTTGGAGGAAGGACGTGTAGGATGAGAGGGAAATAATCAGACAGAAAGAGAGAGAAAGGGTGAACCTGCAGCAAGGGCCTGATGGCTCCCAGAGGGGAAAGGGAAGAGGCTGGAAGATGAGCAAAGCTTGCAGGAGCGTGGTCAGAAGCTGGGAGTCATTCTGCAGACCACTGGGAGCCTCTGAAATATTTTAAAAGGAGAGTGACAGAAACCAGAGAGCAGGCTGTCCCTGCAGGGATGATGGCGGGTGGAGTCTAGGGAGGTTTGGGGCCAACCTCTATCCATCTCCACGTAGGAGCCTGAATATGGGACAGATTCAAGAGAAACCAGGAGACAAGTGGACCAGTGGCTCGATGTGAACAGAGAAAGACATCAAGGAGAGATAGACCACAGGTTTCCAACTGGGGAACTGGGGGAACTAGCCTCCAAGTGGTGAGTGTATGGTGGCTGCTGGTGGTGCTTGTTTTAGTTGTTGAAATGAAGTATTCTGGAGAAAGAAAAGCAGGTCCAGCAATTCGAAGGCATCCTAGCACATGGGTCTAGTGGGCACCTTTGGATTGAGATTATCAGAAGCTGAGGATCAGTTACTCAGTTGGAGAATCCCATACCTTGAGGGACTGTACCTACCAGCAAGATCAACAGCCTCACTTCACTAATTAGGTAACTGGGGCCCAGAGGAGGGAAAGAACTTTAGAAGAAGAAGCACGCAGCAAAGCAGGATCCATCCCAGGCACTCCAGTCTACACAACAGTCCCAAACCAGATCCTAGCCACTCAGCTCAGAGCCTAAGAATAAGTCAGATTTGGGTCCAGCCGTGCTTGAGGTCCTAGTCAGTCCTCTCTGGCAGTAGCTCCTGCAGTGAGACTAAGGGATACAGGTGCCACCCAGGAAACTCATGCCTATGTCAGACTTACCATCAAGCAGAGCCATTGCTGGATCCACCGGCTTCTGTTGACTCCTAACACAGGAGTGGGTCAATTCAACCATGCCCTGCTTTTGTAAATAAAGCTTTATTGAAACACAGCCACACCTATTTGTTTATGAATTGCACACGGGTGCTCTCATGATGAGCAGTGAAGATAGATTTTGACACTTAACAACAGGATATGGCCCACAAAGCCAAAATATTTATTTTCTGACCTTTTATGGAAAAGTTCATTGACCTTGACTATGCAAAAGAACTGCTTGGATTTTGCTGACCTTGACCAAGCTTGGAACTCCTCCTCCATCAGCTGCCAGCAATGGAGATGCATCATTCATGTCTGTAATAGGGAGAGAACAGCAGTACCCATCTCACAGGGCTGTTGCAGAGATTAAATGAAACAAAGTGCTTACCTTAGTGCCCAGCAGAGAAAAGAGACAGAGCAGCACAGAAGGTGAAGAGAGAGCGAGAGAAAGAGAGAGGAGAGAGGGAGATCAGTAAGTGCCCAGTACCGTTGCACAAGGTCTATCTGAGCCGGCTCTGAGCTTCAAGGCCTTCCTTTAGGCTGTCTTTGCATTCCCTGGGCTAGAACCATCTATTCCCACGCTCTCCAATGTCATGTCGGCTCACAGCTACGCAGCCATTACTAACAGGGCTGCCTCTCCCTGGCCCAGTCTTAAAAGGGTAAAAGCAGCAGCTGCCCCATGCCAGGGCGACCACCTGCCCTGGGAGCGGGAGCTTCCATCAGCACGTCCTGAAGTTCTTTTGGAAGTTTGACAGGATTAAGGGGATTAATACATTAAAGCATTATTACAGCATTCACAGGGGATTTTCAAAAGACTTTACACTGTGATCTATTTGTCCTGTTACATAAAACTCGCATTAATAGGCTGATGGCGAAGGGGAAAAAAAATATCTGCAGAATCAATAACCTTATTTTTTGGTAAACACATTTAGCAGACTGAGCTGGTCACCAAGGCCTGCAGACCCTCCCACGGTGCACATCAACGAAATTACCCCTCGAGAATCCATTTGCCAATTAGGCAGAGGCCTGTCTGAGTCCTCGGGCCCACTGATGACAGGGGGCAGGAGAGAGAGCAGCCGCCTCCCACCCTCCCTGGCTCCCCACAAGTCCCACTGACCCAGCACACACATCCCTGAGTCCCTGCTGCTGGGTGGAGGGGGTGACAGACAGTTCGGTGAAGTGCTACGAGATTGTCCCTGTGCCGACACGGTGCAGTCTGGGTTTCTGGGACAACAGGAGGGGCGGCCCTGGAGAGGAAGGGCCCAGCAGGATCTCTATGGGTGTAGGTGCGAGGGGCTCTTCTCTTTGTGCTGCTACCCTCTAAGGGTTGGTAAGAGCCTCTCATTCTGCTACCTCAAGAACATGACTGTGCCTCCCCACCCACCCCCAGCTCACTCCAAAATGCAAATAATAAGGAAGCCTCATTCTACATAACAGTTCCCACTTACATAGCACTTGCCACACCCCAGTCTAAACATTTCACATATATCAGCTTATTTAGCAATTCCAGCAAACACTGGAGGTGCGTTCTCTTTTATCATTGCCACTTTGCAAATCAGGAAATTGAGAGGCAATGAGGGATTAAGTTCTTGCCCAACCTCACCAAGGCCTTAAAGTAACAGATTTGAGACTCGAACCCAGTAACCAGTTTGCAGAATCCCAGCAAGTAACCAAATTATCCTGCTAACAAACATTCACAAAGATGGTGTCTGGTCACTGAGTGCTTACCAGGTGTCCGAGAACCTGTGCTATGATAGTTGATTCTCAGTGAAGCCCACTGAAACAAAGGTTGTTATAACATTCCCATGTTCTTATATTAAAAAAAAAAAAGGGGGGGGGCTTGGAAAGGTGAAGAAGCATCTGGCTCCAAGTCACATGACTGGCAAATGCTTGGAGGTGAGATTTCAAGCCAGGCAGTCTGACCCCAGAGCCTGGGCTTGGAATGAGACTCAAGGCCCCTTTGGAACCTGAGTCATTGCCAGTGAGTGACACTCAGGCGTATTAACAATGCTCTCGGTGGCCTGCCCTGGTCCTTGGAGATGAGAAAAGGGATGAGACACAACCCCAGGAGAGCATGGCCAGAGGACTCAGGGCCAGGCCCAGAACAGAACGAGGACAGTACACCCACTGAGGCCACGCTTGGCTCTAGGCCCTGGGGGGCCAGGTTTGCTGTTCCCATCATCATCACCTTATTCCCAGACCTTGCTGGAGCCTGGCCTGGCTGAGGTCTTCCCTAAACTAATGGCCATGCGTTCCCATGTCAGAAACAAGGAGGGGAGGGCTCAAGAGGGCAAGGGTCCAACCCAAAATCACAAACCCAGGACGTATTGGGCTATGATCTGAACTTGTCCTTCTCTTCTTTTTTAGGAGTTATCTCTTGCCACTGTCCCCCATGCCCATCTTTCTCCCCTCTGCACACACGTGTGTGTGCACCCACATACCCCTGAGCTCTGGCTACACCAAACCCACTCGCACCTGCTGGAAGACCTCACTGGCCGAAGGCCTCTGGGTGAGCAGGGCCCTCTGCCTGGCCACTCCTCCCAGCACCCCCCTTCACCTTGATCATTTCTACTCAGCCTTGGAGTCTCATTATAGCTCCAAGAAACTTCCCCAGCCTCAAAGCTGGGTTGGGTCCTGGCCCTCCACATCCCACTGGGCTCTCGGGTCCAACAGTGTCCTACCTGGTGGCCTCCTGCTCCCTCTAGATGGGCCTCCTAGACCCCGGGTCTGTGATTTGCCCACCTTCCTCTCTCCCATACCAGGATATGGGGCTTTAGTAAATAGGTGGTGGCCGTGTGTCATGGTTGAGGTATAAGTATCCCCAGAAACCCATGTGTGGGACAATTCAAGAAGATTCAGAAATGAAGTGATTAAGTTAGGAGAGTTGTAACTTAATCAGTGGGTTGGTCCACCAATATGGATTAATTGAGTGCTAACTCTAGGCAGGAGGTGTGGCTGGAGGAGGTGGATCACTGGGGGCTGCCCTTGAGGTATGTATTTTGTCCCTGATGAGCAGAGCTCTCTCTGTTTTCCTCCTCCACACCTTCCACCATGATGTTCTGCCTCACCTTGGGCCCAAAGCAATGGAGTTGGTCATCTATGGACTGAGAACCTCTGATAATGTGGGCCCCAAATAAACTTTTCCTCTTCTAAAATTGTCTCATCAGGTCTAAACCGCATGTGAGCACAGTCTGCCATCTTGACACAGTCTCTCACACACCTACTGCAGGGACATCAATTTGGGTTTTGTTTTCACCGTTCATTATGTTAGTTACCTATTGTTGTGTGACAAATTATATCTGAAACTTAGTGACTTACACAGCAACAAACGTGATTATCTCGCACGGTTTCTGTGGGTCAGGAATCAAGAGCAGCCCAGCCGAGTGGGTCACAGCACAGGGTCTCTCAGGAGTCTGCCGCTGAGTTGTGGATCTGGGCCTACGATTACCAGAAGGCTACAGTCTGCCTCAGTCTCTTTATTAGAATCGTCATTAAGTCCAGCTCACTCTCAAGGGGAAAGGGGCTTACCTTTTGGAGGAAGGAGTGTGAATAAGTTTGCCGACAGATTTTTAAAACTCTCACACTTGGCTGGGGGGTGTGGCTCAGTGGTAAAGCACTTGCCTGGCACGTGTGAGGCACTGGGTTCGATTCTCAGCGCCACATATAAATAAATAAAGGTCTACAAAAATTAAAAAGATATTTTTTAAAAATAAATAATTGATTAAAATAAAGGAATCGTGTCCATCTAAAACTAAAACTAAACTAAAATAAAATAAAAAATACAGATTTAAATTAAAAAGAATAAAAGCTCCCAGACTGCTCTAGGAAGGATACCAGAAAGAATGAAAGGCCTTTTCCCTGTGCCCCTTCCAATAGGTGGCTCAAACCTGAACATTCCTCATCTTTGGCCCTTGCCAGAGAATATTTCAACTGTGTCTGTCAGAGCATGGAACCAAAATCACTTGGAAGCTGATAACCCCAGACCTTCCCTTTCAACAGCCTCTACTCTCGTTGTTATTGGAGAAAACAGAATTCTAACCCTGAGAGACAGGGGAACTCTCCAGGACTGACCAGGAGTAGTGATGGTGTTGGATCCTTCCTCCTAAATTCCACCTCCAAAGAGTGGCAGAGCCCTGCCCTCACATGCACACGTGGCCTCTGACAGAAGAGGCTGCAGATGTCCACCCCTAAGGTAGCACGTGGCTAGGGTGGGGTCTCTGCAGCAGAGCATACCATTCCCTGGGCAGCCCCTTCAGACTATTCTGACTTTGTGGCATTAAAGATGAGCAGGCGTAGCAGCAGATGTGGCAAAGCCACCTATCAGTCCCCTCCCACAGGCTGAACTTCAGGTCTCAAACGAGAACAGTCAAAACTCACCTGGTTCTTTAGGAAGGGCCCACTAGGCAGCAGGATCAGGCCTGACCACAGCATCCCAGCACCAGAGACGACCCAGTCCCCGCAAGGCAATCAGAGACTGAAGCCCTTCCGCATTTCCAAGTGTCCAGCACCTAGGCCAGCCCAGGGCGCTGATAAAGAAAACCGGGGTGCCCCATCCAGGCTGGCCTCGGGGTGAAACTCCTTCCAACCCAGAGAGCAGCACTCAGAAAAAAAGGTGTAATTACTTCAGAACAGCTGGGTCAGCAACATGACCTTTGTTCCTAAGCTCAGCTTTTTTTGAAATTCAGGCAGCATTTTAATCAAACAACAACAACCAAAAATAAATAAATGAAGCAAGGATAAGGATGGTTAAAAAAGAACTAATGTTTCCTTAAGACGTTTCAGAAAATTGATAGGCATTCTCATTCTCTCGCCCGATCCCCCTGCGGTAGTTGTCATCCCATTTTACAGATGGGGAAAGGCTGGAGGGTTACCCACTGGCCTTCAGCCATGGAATCTTCCTCCCAACTCTGCAGGGAAGCTCTGTATCCACGGGTTACAGGTGAAGCCTGGAAACCTGGAGGTGAACAGTAGTCCCTGAGCAGAGAATCGAGGCCCCCTGACGACTGATGGTGCTGGGCTGCTTGTTCCTCACTGATGAAGAATCAAGAAAATAATCTTTGTTTAACTGTCATCACTTTCCCTAAAAAAAAAAAAAAAGTCAGGGGGTGCGTTTCTCACCTGCCAGAGGTCGGCTAGCACCTTCCTCTCCCTGTGGCCCCTCAGAGCATTCTGGGGGAGGGCTGAGGGAAGGGGGACGCTGCAGGCAGGGACAGCAGAGATCCGGTGACAGCTCCGAGGAGCCAGCCTGCAGTAATTTGACAGGATTAAGAGGATTAATACATTAATGCATTATTAGCGCTTTTATAGGAGATTTTCTAAGAGTTGAGCGCTGTGATCCCTGCGTCCTGTTATATAAACCAGCAGTAACTGCCTTAATTGGCCCATTGTTGCTGTTGAGGGCAGACAGGGAACAGACCTGATTATCTCAGAGCCCATGGTTCCAAGTCTGGCCGCAGCTCCCAGCCAACCCAGGAAGGCTCGGGGAAACTGAGTCTGGATGTGAGCTTCCGGGCAGCTGCTCTGTGGGAAGAGCAAGCCAGAGACTCTGAGCTCCGCGAGCGGAGCAGAAAGGATCCTGGGAGGGAGCCCACAGAGCCCGATTCCAGCCCCGACCTTGCTGCCCGTGACCAGCAACCTCACCCTCACCTCCATTTCTGTACCTGGATGTAGATGATAATTATATCTACCTTATGATGTCGCCGGGGGAAATGCAATGAGCCTGTGCTGATGAACGTGCTTTGTCAACTGGACAGGCTGTGCTCCGGAGAGGGCCGGCGATCATCTCACTAGATGGACTGAATGGGGAATTTTGCCTTTTGGTGTTTATCTGTTGGGAGAGAATAATGGCAGCCCCTGGAGGGAGAATGTGCAGGAGGGCCTAGGGGGCATCCCTGGACCCAGGACAGCCAGGGAGAGCTGAGGGCGATGAGTTGTGAAAGGAGCTGGCTTGCTCCTCTCCAGCCCTGGAAGCCCAGACACCCTCTGCCACCTCCATCCTCTCTCCCGACTGAGTGGCAGGTCACACAGAAAGTCTCCTTGCCACTGTGGAACCTGGTTCCTCAGAGTTTAATTTGCTTTGCTAATTAAGCGCCTGGGTTGGACCCCCTACTGGAGGTGTGAGTCGGCAGCTTGGTGGATGAGAATAATTATAGTATCCCAGAATCGCAGCTTCAGAAGGGTCCTGAAAGATCTTTTCCTAGAGGCAAACAAACCAAATATCTTTCATCTTCCTCTCGCTACAAAACTAGGCTGGGTTCCCCTGGAAGGACAGCGCCAGAAGTACCCAAGCTCTGAATCTGGAAGGAAGGGACTGGGGCAGTGGGACTTCTGGATGATCACTCCACCTGAGAACCAAGGATGCATTACAAGGAGCAAGAATGTCAAAGAGAGGAGGTTGAAAGCAGATGCAACAGGAGGGGAGGCACTGGGAAGCCTGAGCTGAGGTAGGATCACAGCCATGGAACAAAGAGAACGGAATGTTTTGTTCCCAGAGAGATTTGCATCATCTGTACCTGGTGACCCATCCAGGAGGCATAAGGAACAGAAATAAAAAGCTGTGGACAAATAGTTTTTGTGCCCCCTTCTTGGGCACATAGTGGGACTGCATGTTCTGTCCCCTTGTGGTGGATGGGGTCATAGGACTAGCTGTTGCCAATGTGTGGAAAGTAGAAATGTCATTATAACGGGGAGCTAGAGGCCACTTTTGCTAAAAGCACTGACTCTTCACTTGGGCCTGCAGATGCCCAATGGGTAGTTAAAAGCAGGATTAAGCTTGATATCTCTGTCTTCATTTTGTCTCCGTCTCTTTTATTGCCTGAAATTTTGGATCAGATTCCTGCTCAGCTTTGTGTGGAGGCATGTAGATCCCTCAAGGAAAATCTGTCTAAAAACTGCTCTCTGGATTTACCTAACCATCCCATCCCCCTTCAAGACTGAGGACACCAAGATAAGAGTAACTAAGGCGTTTTCAAGATTGACGGGGACAGGTGCCCAGTGCGGTGCCATGTGCCTGTAATCCCAGGGACTCAGGAGGCTGAGACAGGGAGATCGCAAGTTCAAGGCCAGCCCCAGCAAATTAGTGAGACCCTCAGTAAGTTAGTGAAACGCTGTGTCAAAAATTTTTTTTTATTTTAAATTTATGTATTTATTCTAATTTGTTACCCATGACAGCAGAGTGCATCTTGATTCACAGTCCACATGTAGAGCACAGTTTTTCACGTCTCTGGTTGTACACAAAGCAGAGTCACCCCGTTTGTGTTGTCCTACATGTACTCAGGGTGACGATGCCCATCTCATCCCACCGTCTTTCCGAGTAAAAAGGTCTGGGGATGTAGCTCAGTGGTAAAGAGCCCCTGGGCTGCATCCCCAGTACCAAAAAAAGAAGAAAAAAAAAAGATTTGCAGAAACATTCAACTGCCCCAGCTTTGATAGCCTCCTGCCCCCAGAACCCCCGGAGCAGTGCCTGGAAGTCTCCAGTCATCACCCTAAACCTGCGTTCTCCTTGGGTTCCAGGAACAGAGAGCCTCACAGAGAGATTTACCCATGATGAGATCGCACACCTGAGCGGGACCTACCATCTCAGCGGAACCCGATGGTCCCCTCAGGCGATAAGTACTTCTCTGGAGCCACCCTGTAGACCAGAGTGGAGGTAATGACCAAACAGGCCACAGTTTGACCAACGCTGCTTAGTTACACAGCCCTCTCACCTGCCTCCCCAGTTCATCCTGTGTTTAAACCTAAGACCATTGTCAGTATCCCCAGAGCCAGGACTGAGACCTTGGGCCTCACCTGTCTTCTCCCTAGGGCCATGTGGAGGGAAGGTCCTGCCCTGCTTTCCACCATTACTTTCTCCATTCGGTTTTGGGAATGAGTGACTGGACCTGATTTGTGGGGACCCCCAGATTCAGGCCTTCTGGCATAGGAATCTGGTCACACCATGTGTCACTTCTGGGCCACTTCCGCGTCACTTTAGCGTCCGATTCTTCTTTTCATTCTGGCCCAGCAAATAGCAAAGTTTGAAATGGCAGCTCTTCCATTGACCTAGGACCCCAGGTGGTTACCATGAACGCAGACCCCCTGAAACCAGCAAAGAACACGTAACATGAGCAAGAAATAAATGCTAGTTATTTTAAGTCTGAGCATTTGGAGTTGCTGGTTATCAGGGCACAATCTAGTCTATCCTAATACCAAAAAAAAAAAAAAAAAAACAAACAAACAATGTGAACTTCATGGACAGGAGCCAATGAACACCACCACAACAATAGCGTCCACCTAAAAAAAATAGTACCATCCCAACCAAGGGCTCCCTTGCTTTAAACCAGATTCACTGCCTCAAAACATGAAAAGCACTGCAGACTTTGGAGAGAGAATTTTGTCTGGAATTTTTCTCTGTAGTTAACTTTCGCTTCCGAGCCCAGATGCTGCAAGAGAGGAGCCCTGAGTGTGTTTTACACGCATTAGTCACAGCGCTCACGATCCTGGATGCTGGCCATTGGAACTGGCCTCACATTTTAGCACTTGCATCTGGACCAAACAGATAGAAACCTAGCTGTAATGAGTTTGCCCCTTGTCCATGACATTTGTGCTTTGTAGGGGGGCGAAATGAGGAAAAAAAAATTTTTTTTTAATTCTAAAGTCTGTTTGCTTTCAGCACAGTGACTATGATGAGGTCTGAGAGTCTGACTAGGGTGTAAACTTAGCCTCCCAACCAAGCCCAGGAGAGAAGTTAGGGAGGAATTGGGGCCTCTTCAGAATCTTTGCATTTTTTTAATCTAAATTTGCATTTCTTTCCCTTTTCACTGATAAATTACGTGATCTGAAAAGAAGAGAGGGGACTCTCAGGACGAATGTTGATGGCGTTGCTGGTAAAGAGCCTGATGGAGACAGAACTCTCACACCTGTCTGCAGGCGCTGGGTTACTGCGTTTTACGCGCTATCTCCCTTTGTCCTCATGCTACTTCCTCAGAGTAAGCATCTGAATCCTCTTTAGGGGGAAAGGCATCCAGAGGTACTCAGTGTTGGGAACTGTCAATCCCAAGATATGAACTCGGATTTGCCAAACTCTGAATCCTTGTGTTTCTATCCTACCTTGGGATGCATGATTCAAGTTATATCCTGGGGAAAGAAGTTTGGCATACGATTATTACTTGTCAGGAAAACAGTGTGGTCATATGTATATATTGCTGTTGTTGTTGTTTAAAGGTTGAAGAACCAATCTGTGTTCAAATCCCAGGACGACTCTGGAGAGTTCCAGTGCACTTCTGAGTCTCTGTTTCCTCAAAGGGACTAAAGAGAGGTATTCAGAGACAGCCACTGCACAAACTGGTGGATAGTCCAGGTGATTTCAGGTGAGGCAAGGGCTGGGAAGGATGGAGACCAGGATGCTGTCGTGGAGGTGGAATGCAGGGTGGCAGGGAGGGAGCCGGGGTGAACCACTTCTGTGTGTGGTTTGGTGGGAGAGGACCTCACTGAGGAGGGAGGGCCTGTCTGAAGTGGAATTCGATTAACAAGAAAAAGAACAATCCAAAAAGAGAGTGCAGCAGGTTCAGAGCCCTAGTAAGTTTGAGGATCAGAAAAGAAACTCGATGGTTAGATTAATCTAGCCACTTTACAAGTTACACACCATAAATACACATGAATTTTGACAACCTAAAAAATAAATAATTTTTTAAAAAGACCAATGCTGAAGGGCAGGAAATAACGTGAAAGGGAAGGGTGAGGGAGACAGGTTGGAGAGTTAAGCAACAGAGAGCAGAGAGAGCCTGTGAACCGTGGTAAGGAGGAGGTGAGTGACACCCATCTCTGCCATTCACTTGGTCTTGACGTTCGGCAATTCAGAAAATCCCAGGAGAGGGCCTCTTCACCAATGCGATGCAAACGAGAATGCCAATACCTTAACAAGCTGATCCTGTGAGCCCTATAAGAAACCTGTAATCAATATCATATGTTTAAAGGGTTGCTAACTGGTGTAACAGAGAACTCCCTTTTGCCCATGTAACAGTCCAGGGCAGGTGTTGCTGGTTGGCTGGTGGCTCTTGTTCACTGACCCAGGCCCCTTCCATTTTGTGGCTCTGTGTCCCCAAAGATCTCCAAGTTGTCTGAATCTGGCTCATGAAAAACAAAAGCAAGTGTGTGGAGAAAGCTCGTCTTGCACTTAGGCAACTTTCATTCAGAGATGACACAACTTCACTTCCACTCACAGTCCAATGGTAAGATGGAGTCATATGTGGGAAGGTGTGACCAAATGCAGGTGATACTTAATACTAGGAAATGTGGGCCATGATTGACAGCTGTTCCCCGGGCACAACCTTACTCCAAGAAAGGAAAGCACAGATTCTGATGAACATGTGCATAAACACCAAAGAAAGAGCTTTCTCTATTAGTGTTGCTATAGAGGCACCAAGTTGACCCCATGAAGACCAGAAGACCCCCATTCCCGCTGTACCTGAGGCCCTGGGCAGGAGTGACCCATGCCATGTGCTGCTTTGGGTTTAAGAAAGAGAATTCCACAGAAAGGGCCCCAGGCCTGGACCTTGTCTGACTCTCCCTGAGAGACCCTCTGCCAGTCATCAAACCCCTGCCTTTTGGGGGCTCATCCTCCACATCTGAAAAAAGAAAATGGCCACAATTAAATTTCAAGGATCTTTTTACCCGTGAACGTTCATGATTCCACAGAGCAGAGGGTTCCCCTTGCCTTCCAGATGCTCAGTCTCACTTGGGGCATGAGATTGGCTTTGTGGCTCCTGCCTCCACAGGGTCCATGTGGTGTAGTATCAGAAGAGGAGGAGAAGAAGGTGCCTGGCATGTGAACCGTGTGGTACCACATGATGGCATCTCCGGGCCTCATCATCACCTCCACCGGATGGTCCCCCCTCCACCCTGACACCTTCCATGAACTAGTAGAGCCTAATCAGAACGGTTGGGAACTTCAAAACCACTTCCCTTTCTATTGAATAGACATTAGAGCCCTCTGCTTCCCGAGGATGCCCGGGAAAGGCAGAGATGAGAGGGAAAGAGACAAACAATCAGAGAGAAGAGACAGACAGACAGACAAGGACCTCCCAGCAAGGGAAAAGAAAAAGAGTAAGTCAGGCAGCCAGTTCAAGGGGGAAAGAAGAGAAGATGGACCGGTAAGCCCAGACTGGGATTGAGGGGTGCCAAAATGACAGACAGGCAGACAGACTGCTCTGGACAAGCAGAGGCTTCCCAGGCCCAGAGGTGAGACAGACGCAGAGGCACCCACTGAAACAACGGCATAGGAGACAGATGGTCGTAAGTGCCAGGGAGACGCGACTCCCATCGAGCCCCTTGAAATGGACGTCGGTGAGCTCAGAAGGCAGCAAAGCGTGGGATTGGGAAGAGGTGGGCGGAGAGGGCACAGCAGACAGGTTGGGGGAGCTTCTGCCAGAGACGGGGCTCAGGCGGCTGCTGATGGGATCGCAGCAGTGTGGCCCCCGCAGGACGGAGCCCGCCACCCTCCCTCCCGCTGCAGTTGGACTCACCTGACAGTGGAATGAGTAATGAGTTCATTAAAGCTCCAGTACCTGTTCCCGAAAAGAAGATGAATGTGGCAGAGAAAGACCAGGTGCCTGCCTGCGTGCATGCTGGCACCCACCACGGCCCTGGCACCGTGCTTACAGTGACCACCCCGATTACAGGCCTCCCGTGGATCCCAATTGCCTTCAGGGTCAAGTCTAAACCCTGGGCCTGGCGTTCAAGGCCTCGGCTTGCTGGTCCCTGCTGGTCTTTTGGACCTGAGTTTGTCCCACACCTTCTCCTGCTGGGCAGCTGGCCCTTCTGACCTGCTTGTAGCAGGTGATTGTGGAAGGTTGTAGAAGGTTCCCTAGGAGTCCACTCTGCCTGGAATGTCCCTCCCCTCCTCACAAGTGTGTCCCTGTGATAAACTCCTAGTCGCCTTTCTGAACCTTGCTCCAGGGTCACTTCCTCTGGGAGGCTTCCCCTGGGCAAGAGAGCTGGCCACGCCTCCTCTGTGACACTTGTGTGCCAGGAAGTCCTGTGACAGAATTGGCCATTGTGCATAGCCATTTCCACATCCAAGTGGCCCTTGGGAGGCCAAGTCCTCTGTATCTCATTCGTCTCCATATCCCAGAGGCTTGCAGAACACAGAGCGGGATGTTAGAGTGTGGGAACCCTGAATCAAAACCCTGGATTACACCACATCCACGGGGGGTAGGGGGACCCTCAGCAAACCATCTCCCTGAACCCTGGCTTTCTGGAATGATAAAGTAGGAACGAAAATACCTACTTCTAGAGCTGCTTCAAGGAAAAACCGAGATGATGCTTGCTTGGTGGAGTTAGGACAAGATTCCAAAGTTATAAAAGGGGCTCTAACTTTTCAAATAAATAGGTATTGATCAGCCTGGTCTGGTCTCATGCCTGATTCTGGAGTGTGACCTTGGACAAGTGACTTCCCTTCTCCCAGCTTCAGTGGTCTCCTGTGGAAAAAGAGGCTAACGATGTCACCTATGCCACGGGTCATTGTAAGGACTAAAGGACATGGTGCAAATCAGATCTGCAAATCCAGCTGCCCAACAGTGACTTGGCTATCCTGAGATCTCAGTAAAGGCGAGTGTGAGTTTGGGAAACACCTGGATAATCCCAGTGGAGGTCAGAAGGCAGGGCTGGGGTTCAGGGTCCAGGAAACAGACAACTACCCACCATCCACGAGGAGACTCCGTTCTTCTTCTTTCCTTTCCCCTCCCTCCCTCCCTCCCTCCCTTCCTCCCTTCCTTCCTTCCTTCCTTCCCACAGGGTTATTCTGGAGTTTGGCTGACACCCATATGGTGATTCTTTCTTCTTCATTAATAATGACAGACTTTGGACTGGCTGGTGGGCTCGTTAGCTAGCTTATTGGTTGGCTAGTGAGTTTGTAGATTGGGTGGTCAGCTGCCTGGTTATTTGATAGGGAAGGACAGAAAGAGAAGGAGGAGGAGGAAGGGGAAGAGCCAGAGAGACGGTGGGAAGACTGACCCAACTTCAGGATGGTGGTCAGTGGGCAAGGCTGGGGGAGGCATGAAAACACTCTTTTAAGAACAGAAATGGCTCTGACGTTCCTTGCTGCCACACTGCCGTAGCACAAGCCGTCTCTGGCTGCAAACCCCACACAGAAGAGTGAATTTGGGCAAAAGCAAGAAAAGGATCTGAGTTCCGTGTCTTGAAACAGGAGCACACAGGGACACCATCCAGAAGGTGAGCTGACTCCACAGAAAGAGGAATCCACAGCTGCAGATGCCCTCGGACACGCGAACCTCCTCCTGACAACACACGAGTGTGCATATACGTGTGAGCACACACACACAATCACGCTGCCCCAGAAATGCAGATACCACGCCGAGGGCTTTGGGCTCCCCACACATCATGAAATGAGGATCCACGTTGATCTGATGCAGCCCGAGAGCAGGGCGAGAGGAAACCGCTCAGGACGGTCAGCCCAGGAGCGAAGTGGTGACTGTCACTTCTGAACAATAGGATGGAGCTGGCGTCAGCCTCGCGAGTGATCTGGGGAAGTAGGAAGCCCTAACTCAGGCTGCCAGGAGGTCTGCGGTAGATTTGAAGGACTGAGTCCCATGACTGTCACCCACTGGTCTTCCTAGGGGCTGTTACCTCTCTCTCGTGTGTTTTGTTGGTTCAGGGTTGGCCTTTTGATGCCATAAGAAATGTTTAAACAGTTTTTTCCAGTTGTGTAATTTTCCCTGTCATTTTTGCAAGCTTTTACGGGCATCTTACAAGTTTCTCTCTCATTCCAGAAACATTAAAGACAAAAAAAAAAAAAAATTAAAGAAGAGGAAGTATTTGGAGTCAAAGTTACCTATGCCTTTCCCCTCTCCTCCTCTTCTCCTTCTTTTCCTCTTTCCTTCTCTTTCTTCTTCTTTTGTAACTTATAAGGTGACCCACGTGCTTTCCCCCTGGCACCCATCTCTTTCTTTTTCTAAACCTCAAAGGCAGTCAGGCAATGGGAACCTGTCAGGGCCTAGCGGCAGGAGGCCTGAGTTCTGATCACAGCACTATCACTCTTTGCTGGGTGACCCCTGAGCAAGACTCCCACCCTCTCTGAGCCCAGAAATGATACCCACTTTGAAGTTGCAAGTGCATTATACTTAGAGTGCTTAAGGCAAAAGTGTGTGCTCAACAAATACAAAGCTTAAAGAAAGCTCTATCCCAGGTTAACTTCATGGGTTTTAGCTTAGGTGACTATAAGCAAAGAGATATTTGATCCCTGCAGCCAAAAAGCCTGGAATCTCCTTGTTCCCAGGAAATACTTATCCTTTCACGGGTTCCATCTACATGTGAGAGAACCTGAAGCCCCAACGCTGAACAAATCAGGAACATGGGCGAGAATCACAGGGCAGCAATGTACACTGGGGAGTGCCCTTGGGAGCAGACGTATGAACCTGACCCTTTCCCTATTAGGGCCTCCAGAGAAACAGAACTGACAGGACACACAGGCAGTCCCCAACTTACAATAGCCCAACTTGTGGTCCTTCAGCTTTACCATAGTGGGAACTCACACCCATGCAACTACTCTGTCTGTCACTCTCAGTACAGCGTTCAATCCAAGGCATGAAACCTTCAACACTTTCTGGTAGAACAGGCTAATTAGTCCAACTGAGGGCTAATGCAATGTCCCTAGGCTGGGCTGAGCCGTGACATCCCATAGGTTAGTATTAAATGCATTTTCCACCTGACAATATTTTTAATCTATAATGAGTTTATTGGGACCCCATCATAAGTTGCATAGTGGAGATTCTATTATCCTATCTATTCTGTTCTGTTCATATGTATGTATGTGTGGATATATAAGAGGGAGTTTATTTTGCAAATTTGCTCATGTGAATACCGGAGCAGAGAAGTCCCACGATACACTCTGCGGGCTGGAGAACCGGGGAAGCCGGTGGTGTGAATCAGTCTAAGTCTGAAGACCTGAGGACCAGGTCGGCTGGTGAGTCCTGGAGTCTGCAGGCCCCAGAATCTTGGGATGTGTGAGGGCAGAAAGAGAGGGATGTTGCAGCTGGAGAAGAGGGAGTGAATTCACCTTCCTCCGTGTGCCTGTCCTGCCCAAGCCCAGTGGAGTGAGTGATGCAGTTGGCGAGCAGGAGTGCACTCAGCGTACAGAGTCAAATGCTAATCGTTTCTGGAAACATCCTCACGGATACACCCAGAAATATTTTAGCAGTGATCTGGACACTCCTCACTCAGTCAGCTTGACCTTGACCAAGTCACCCTGCTTCTCTGCCTGGGTTTTCTCATCTGTAGAATGGACATAGCAGGAGTTCCCATCCTCTAGGGTCCTTGCGCAGGTTAGGTGGGTTAACCTGAGTAGCTGCCCACTAAGCAATAGTCTCCGACCTCCTACCCTAACTATACAACAGATAAAAGTGTGTGTAAAATAACACAAATACTAGGATCACCACTCGTGAGGCACTTCAACACAGTGGTTATGGAGAAGAAGCCAGAGTCATAGAGGCTGCCCTCAGAGCTAGGCTCAACCACTGTCCTGTCAAGCGATTCAACTCAAGTGATCATTGAACTCAGTCTCCACATCTGTGAAATGGGCATAGCCAATTGTTCTAATTGCCTAGGGCGGTTGTGAGAACTAAATGAGGTCTTGTATATAAAATGACTCAGCCCAAAACCTGGTGAGGAGCAGGTGTCCAATAAACATTAGCTGCTTGTCTTAAACCACAGGAATTGCAATCTCTGGTGTTTGTTGGTTACAGTGGAAAGATCCATCTCCAATTCCAGCTCTGTGCTTTTCTACTCACTGTATGACCTTGGGCAAAGTCCTTCCTCTGAGCCTCAGTTTCCTCAACAGCAAAAATAAAAATTGTTTGTGGCAGCACATCTGTGAGGGTCAGAGGCACACACAGGCACTCTGCACAGACCACAGATCCATCTGTATGATTGCAAGCAGGACACCTCAGGGCTCTGGGCCTCACTCTGCTTCTTGGGGACATGGGGCTGTTATCTGTCCTTCCAAAGGGACAGGCACCTGTGGGCAGCACAGGGACAAGGCTCCAGCAAGCAGCCCTTCTCTCCTCTCAGCTCAACACATGCCATGGAGCCCTTCGGCCCCAGTTGCTTTTACCCCTCTGGACAGGGCACACTGCCTCCAGCGCCCAGAGGACAGTTACTAACTCTGTGTGTGAAGGTTGTTAGCTCACAAGGTCTGCACAGTCTGTAGTGGAGCAGGTGGGAGGGGGGGCGCCATTCAGTCAGATTTACACTGGATCTCTGGGCAGCCAGCAGCCCTTCCCCCCAGTATATAACTCTCCCTTAGGAACTAGACTGGCCTGGCCAGCTGCCCAGGAAGAGTGGAGAACCTGGGCCCTTGAGGCAGAACCATCTTGGCCTGGATTCCAAATTCTTACCTTCGGAGGGACTTGGGGAACCATCGGAGGTGGGGAGTACAATGTCATGGGCTAAGGCTCATGAAGAGCCCCTCCTACTTCCCCAGGGTGACAGGTGCCATCTCACCCCCACACCATCGCCCCTCTACTTCCCCGCCCAGGGATGCCCTCACCCTCCTCCTTCTCGGCATACCCGCCCAGTACCTCTCATCCCCTCAACCTCCAAGAATCCTTCCTCATGGAGCCTAACTAACACTAAGAATGACCACATTTATAGCTTTTCACATACATTCTCTCTCTTGAACTCCACAGCAGTGCTATGGTGAGATTATTATTATAGACTATGCCCTGTTTTAACAATGAAGGGGACCAAAGTTTCCCAGCCGATCATCTGATTCAA
Source organism: Spermophilus citellus (assembly GCF_964194105.1). NCBI lineage: Eukaryota > Metazoa > Chordata > Mammalia > Rodentia > Sciuridae > Spermophilus > Spermophilus citellus. The sequence goes on along the minus strand of NC_138183.1, from coordinate 14,876,507 downwards.
AGGCACATGGAGATTATACAGATAATCCTTTTCTACCAGCCCGAGGCTGCTGCATTGCACTACCATTTCTTTTCTTCTTGGATTCAGTGGCCACATAACAAAATGTCTATCTTCTAACACTTGATTATACCCAGGCTGAATTGTCCCTTAATCGTTCCATCAGTGTGAGTGGGTGGATGCTAAGGGCCATGTCTTCTCCCTCACACTCCATCCTCCTGGCCACCCAAGTGCTGGACGCTTGAGGAGTAGCATTTGGCAGGAGCATTGCTTCTTAGCAGTATTTTCCTCCTTCTGGAGAACTGGCCCTCTCTCTCATCTGGGTCACATGGCTGGGATTAGGAGGTGTCTTTCCGAGTCTCTGGAAACCTTCATCCAGAAGGTTAAGTCAACCAGGGCCCTTCTCATGTTGTTCAACTGGAGCTTCTGCATGTTGCCGCTCCTCGTGGAGCAGAGACTGGTGGAACTCACCCTCTTGCTCACGTCTTACTGACAAACTACATTCCCCAGCTCCCCTTGCATCTTGAAGAGGCCACGTGACTATTTCCCATTAATACATATTAACAAAAGTGATATGTGTCACTCCACGGCCCATCCAGGAAAGAATGGCTGAATCTTCACCATCATCAATTTCTTGGATAAATGGAGATAAATTCATGAGACTAGCAAAGAACAAAGCCACTAAATGGAAGGAGTCTAGGTGCCGGAGTGACCCTGAGGAGCAGAGTGATCCCCACCCCAGATTGGACGGTGGCATAAACAAGAAATAAGCTTTGATTTTAGCACCAAACCCCTGAAAGTTTGGGGATCTTCAACAGCCTAATGCAGACCAGTAAAACATGCACACATACAATTTCTGTCTCTCTGATATTTATGTAAGAACACCAACTCCATATGCTGGGGACACGTTATGGATGGCCCAGATTGTCAGGATTTGTGGACTTAAAGCCAGCAAAGAATTCCAAGGAGGAGGGGTGATTTTTAGAGGGAAGGAAAGGTTTAAAATCATACCTACCATTTACTGAACACCACTGTGTACCAGATACTAAGCCAGCACTTATTCGCCCTGTCTCATCCCATCTTCCCCAAAACCACCTTGCCTAGGTTACAGACAGGGAAACTAGCTCCTGAGTACACACAGCCAAGTCGCTGAGCCCAAGTTTGTTAAACCACTGTGGTTATTAAGAACATTTTTGACCACATGCCTTTTTAGATGCTTTTGAATGTTTTTCAAAAATAGCTAGGTATTATTATTATTACATCAATAAAAATCACACCTAAACCCAAATTAAAGAAGAAGAAGAAAAAAAAAAGATGGTCATCTGGCCATGAATGAAAAAACAGAATCTAAGAGCCCGGTCTCCACGGGGCTTGTCCTCTTATGTTAATCTTTTGAAGAAAAGGCTGTCCCCAACAGTAAATGATGGTCCAGCCAAGGGAAAATGACAGCAGCTTGTATGGCAATTTCCACTCATTCCAGGAAAATGAAGATTTTGCACAACTCTTGTAATTGCCAATTTGTAAACAGCAACTCTATCAACTCCAATTCCCATCACCTGTTAATCAGGTTGGGTCTGGATAACCAACTTAGGTTGCTTGTGCTCCCTGCAAGAAACCCCTCCCTCCGCGACTCCCAGCCCCCCGCCAGCCCCCTCTGTTTCTTCTCTGCTTCTGTTTACGTCTTCCTGGTTTTCAATTTCTTAATGATGTTTTAACGAGATGCCAGTTACACATGCAAATTGGAAAGAGGCGACATTGAGAGATTGCTACCTGGTGGTAAATTTATTAAAATCAAGGCGTTTTTAATAACTTCCTTGCGTATGCATCCGCCTTCATGTCTGTAATATTAGTTTGGTGGTTTTCTTTTCTTTTTTTTTTTCTTTCCTAACCTTCTTATTAGAACAAGTACATTAGGAAAGTATAAGGTAAAGTCATGGGAAAGAAATCTAATTGTTTCTTGAGTGTTTATCTTGTTCCCCAGAATAGACTATACCCGAGTGGACTGTTCTCTTCCAGTCGTTTGGACCCTGTCCAGCTTGATCATCCTAATTTTTTTTTGATAATTTTTTTTAAAAAAAATGACAGTGGGATGCATTACAATTCTTATTACATTCTTGCAGTTCTTGCAACGCTCTCTAAAACCTTCATCATCATTGCCATCGTCATCCTCAGAGCAACCTGTCATTGAGCACCTGACTCAAGATCTCACAGCTAGAAAATGACAGTGATTCCAAAGCCCAATCATCCGGGGCCTGAGCCTCCCGCTCTGCTCTTTCCCCATCTTCCCCAACTTTCTTCTCCGGTGTCGTGGATCCTCCCATGGCCCCTATTTTAGCCCTGTGACAATTCCTCATTCTCCTCCACGGGCTCTCTCATCCCTTCCCACTCTGCCCTCCGGCTCCTTTTCTCCTCCTTCCACGCTGCCGTCTCTGACCCTGGCCACACTCATCTCTTACCCTGATTCCAACCACTGTTGTCTGCTGACAGTTTCCACCTCCACCTCCCGGAGCTGTGCGCTCCACACCTCCAGCCCCCCCACCAGCCATCTCCACTAGGTGACACTTAAGTTCCTACGACCCCAAACTGAGCTCATCATCTTCTCCAAAAAAAATCTCTTCCGATCCTGGATGTGCCACCTGAATACATGGCAGAAAACCATCCCAATCCCACTTCCATTCTCTGCTCCCCTGAGAAGGAAGCTCAGTAGGGAAGGCTTCCGGCATCTTCACCCGTCAGCCACGCCTTCCCTGGAGTGTGCGAGGTCTGCCAAGCCCCTTCTCTTCCCCCTCCTTTCTCTTATAGCAAACTTCCCCCAGGGACTAGGGGCTCCACCCGCTGCCACAGGGTACAGAGGTCAGTATTAGGAAGCACCTGTGCCTGAGAGGCAAACCATGTTCTCCTGCCGCAGCTTTGACAGCGGTGGAAGGGACATTCCCCATTCTGTGTTGCTCACCCTGTACTCTACTTTGCAACTGATTCAAAAACTTACACAGTAAGTTGGTGTCATTGATTGAGCCTATCCAACCCCCACCCCCAAAGCTGCACTCCCTCCAGATTTTCCCTCTCCCAGCATCAAGTGCATCAGTGAGTTCCCCTGAGTTGAACTTGGGCATCGTCTTGAGACCCCCTTCCTCTCTACCTCAATCATGTATTCCTGGTTTGGGCTTTTTATTCTCACCTGAATTATTGGGACAGCATCCCAGCAGCCTCCGGGGCTCGGTCTCATCCCTCTCCCCTCCCACATGCGCTTCACACTGTCCAGATCTTCTCAGAGAAGAGATGCATGAAAAGCTTCTAGTTTTCTGAGATGAAACCCCAACTCCCAATATTGGCTGATAAAAAAAAAATTGAGACCAGTGGGGTATGTTTGGTCTCTAACTTCAGGGATGGAGTTCTCTGTTTAAGATGCTCACATATGAACTCACTAAAAGGTCTCATCACCTTATTAACTTTGTTAAATAAATCATTGTTTTGTTTGAAACAATTTGAATTTAGAGTCAGATGCCATGGAGTCTACTGCAGAAGGTGTATTTCTCTGGGGACGTGTGTTCTCAATAGTGGGACAACTGAGACAGCATAAAAAAAAAAAAAACACACATTTGATAAATGTTGGCACACGCCTGTAATCCCAGTAACTCTGGAGGCTGAAGCAGGAGGATCGTTGAGTTCAAGGCCAGCCTCAGCAACTTAAACAGAACCTGTCTCAAAATAAAAAAATAAAAAGGGTTAGGAGTGTAGCTCACAGAAATAGCACCCTGGGTTCAATCCTCAGCACTGCTCCCCCCCCCCAGAAAATTGATAAGCTGCCTCCACTTTGGAATCTTCTAAGCTGATTTACATTTGTCATTGCTGCACTAGATTTCAGAAATTTCAATATGAGCTTAAACATCAAAACTCACATTCCTAAGAACTTACTTTCCTTTGGGAAAAAAAAAATCATCATCTTTCATTTGAATCATGGGAGAAGCATGGAGAGAATCAATTTTTATATGAAAATTGTCTTTGAAACTGCTGCAGTGTTGTCCCCATCAGGAGTTTATAATGATGCAGCCCAACTCCTGTTTGTGTACTTGATTTGCTGTTGCTGTGTGTATGGCTTGTATATATTTGATTTTTTTAATGGTATTTCTTTATGTTTGCAAACAACATTCTTTAACCTGAAATGTCTCTCAGTTTAAATGCCAGCCGTTAAATACACAAAATGGCCAATCAATATTTCTCCGTACGTACGGTCAATTCTTGGTTTTGTGTGAACATGAAAGCAGCCTCAGAGAGATCAAAAGAAGCAGAGAGAATCAGATCCAGTGGTGGGGTGGCCTTAAAGAACCCCCGAAGTGCAGACTCCTCATTTAACAGATGAGAGACGGAGACCCCAGGAGGGAAGGGGTCTTACCCCAGAGTGCAGCTGGTAAGTGAGGCAGAGCCCGGATGAGGAGCGAGGACTCCTGCTTCCTTCTCATTCTGTGCCTGTTATGTCCTCTTGACTCCTCAAAGACATGAGCCAGTCCATACTGAAAGAGCACTTATTGCCAACTTAGAGGTGGGAACAGCAGGTGGCCACTGTCTATGACACCAGGGGCCCATCAGGGTGACATCTTTGTTTCATTTTGAGAGAGTTTACAGGCAATAGATATCCCTGTGTGTGAGTATAGGGACATGCTCCCCTCCGAGAGAGAGAGAAAGTCATTCTTCCGAGGAAGCTCATGAAGCCTAAGCTTTGTAGTCAGATAGACTTAGTCCCAAGACCTTGATCAAATGGCTTCCTGTCTCTAAGCCTTGAGTTCTCCTCCTTCAGAAGTTGACTGAAAATTTGTAAGTGCCTCCTTCAGTTCCCAGTTCACCAGCCACCCTTTATGGCTGACCCTCCCCAATTTCTAAAGTTCAGTAAAGAAAGCATCTTAAGCGTTGCAAAGAATGAGACCACAAACCAAGCAAATGTTGGGTGAGGACCATAGCTCCCGGCAAGCACCATGTCGGCAACGAACCACCGCACCCATAATCGTCTGAGAGTGCTCCCCTACCCGATTCTTGCATTAAAATTTTTTTAATTCCATTTATTGGTCAACTTTTCCCATGAGAACCCATCTTTAATTTAATCATGTAAATCAATGGGAAAAATCTAATTCACTTTAGAGAAATTTGCTTCAAGGCTAGCCTTATGGGAATGAATCTGTTCCTTAAAGTGTATCCGTAGCAAGTGATGTGTGTCTTTATCACCGTTATAAAGGGATATAAATTAATCTCTAGCCCATTTTAGAAAATAGAGAGTTGATTAAATAAAGGGTGGCTGTTGCAATCCAAATGATCTGTCATTTTTAAACATCTCAGACACTAATTTCAAATGCTAACTTTTAGTTCTTTACAATTGTAGATGCCATTTGCCTCTTTTATGTTTAATTTACCTGATTATCACTATATTAGTTCCAAATAGATATTTTACTGTTGTTCCCCTTTTGGTTTTTCTAATGCTGGTTTCAGAGTCTGCCGGGGTTTGGGTTTGTGGGGCAAACCTGAAGCAGGGAAGGGTCACTCACATTCTCCCCCAGAGTTCCTCAGTTTTCAGACGGGCCACAGTCCCAATGCAGTACCATCTTCTTCCCAGGGAAGCTACAACCTGCCCCACTTCAGAATTATTGTGTTTATTGTATGGATCAAATATGGATGGATGTTCTTCTATCCCATAGTAATGGACCAGCAAGTAAAGGATTCATTCCATCCACAAACCTCTACTGAGGGAACTTGGGGGCTCAGCACTCTAGATGTGGAGAAACTGCGGACACTAGGAGTCATCCTTAGCCTTAAAGAGCTCGCTGTCCACTCTGGCTGCAGATAGAAGCTCACAACTCAGCACAATATATGCTCTGATCATGTGAACAAGAAGGTGACCTAGAACCCACTTGGAATGAAGGATGACTACTGCAGAGGTGAGCTGGAAAGGCCAAGTAGGAATTAGACAGCTGGAGAGAGGGGCGTCTTGATTCATTAATTCATGGCACCATGATGATCATCCACTCCACTTCTACCTTGACCCTAAGGAAAACGAGGAAAGCAAGACTGACACTTCTGCTATTGTATCAGTCTAAGGTTCCATCAGGAGAATGGACTTGCCACAAATATGATAGAAATAGAAGGTTTAATAGTGAAATTAGAGTTTCTACTCCTATGAGAGGGTTTGGTAGAAGAGAAAGAAAGGAGCTGGAGGATTGGAGTGGCAGTTGCTGAAGATTTCAGTCCTAAAATGCTGGAGCAGGGGGAGAAGCCCGCCTTCACAGGGAAACCCGAGAAACCACTAAGCTCTGTTACCAAAGTTGGGTCCCCAACAGGGAAACCCAGGGAGCGGTGCACGAACCCCCCACCTCTGACCACCATGAGAAAAATGGCTTCACCTTTCCTTCACCATCTACGGCTCAGGCAAGTTCCGTCCTTGGCCAACTCTAGCCCAGAACACTACGGAGAAAGGAATTCTCAGACATGAAGTTCCCAGAAGTGGATTGCAAAGTTCCAAGAAATGTGCCAAGCAGACAAGGATAGTCCCACCCACTGCCCTTGGGGAGTCCCAGGCTAAGGGACAGGCAGCATTAATCCCACGGTGACAGCAATATATATATACATATATATATAATATGTATATACATACACACACACACACACACATATATATATATATATATATATATATATATATATATATATATGCTGTGAAGAGTATTTTGAGAGCAATTAATGGGCAAACTTATCCACCTTGGGGGATGTGGGAAGGCTTTCTCTGGGAACTCACAATTGAGCTGGGATCTTTGGGGTAGGGGGGATGCGGTAAGGCAATCTAAAGAGTATTTCTTTTATGCTCATCTTCCAACACAAGTGGCCTGTCTTCCTACTGCCGTAGTTCTCACCAACAGCCCAAGGGAAGGTTTATTGCTCTGGGGACAAAGGGTGAGCACAGCTTAAAGAAGTACTCTGACCTCAGGAGTCATAAATAAAAGCCCTGAGCCAAGTCTGAGGTGGGTCTCAGCGACTGAGAACTTCATCCTACCGCACACATGTGAGCTCAAGAACAGTTTGGGGCTCCAAGCTTACCTGGCCCGGGGCCCCACCCCTCCCGGTGCCACAGCAAATGGATGAAAAATTGGATCATTAAACTCTTTGATGTTCTCCTGTCTAATTGAACCTGTGAAATTTCCTAAGGTTCTCCAGCCTCCAAAAATTCAATTTTCCATGTAATGCATGGTGACGTGTCAATAAATCATGCTGTAAAATAAATGCGAGGATTCTTTTGTGTAGGAGCGAGTGAGGAATAAACCTTTCGTAATTGATAAATAATGTCATTGGAATCAATAGCTGGCAGAGGAGTTGGAGAAGTAAGCCTGAATCATGTATGAGTGCTCCGGGGTGATCAATGCCTTTGAAACAGCCAGGAGCTCAGGAGCCAAGTGTATAAATTACTGCCTTAATATTACAGCAGGGCCCAAAGTTTAAAAGATGGGTGTGCTGCTAAGTGCCAGCGAGAGGGGAAGATGGGTCTGGGTATGGGTGGGATGAGCTCTTTGACGGGGACTCTTGGGTCAGCTGCAGAAGGGCTGCAGTGGAGGTCAGGAGCAGACTGCAGTTTGAGACTTGGGATGGAGACAGCATGGTTCCTGGCCAGTTCTGCCAATGACCTATGCTGGCAGCAAGAACAGTGGTCTTCTGTGGAAGCCAGAGATGCTACTTACAAAATGGCCTAGTTACCTTCTACACCGGGGCAGGTGCAGACCACAGGATGAAGGACAAGCATGGATTCAGTGAGTCAGGCTCCGAGTGACAGCTACAGCCCACGCAGTGTTGTTGTGCAGGGGTCAGGAGCTCTAGGCTCATCAGACTGCTCAGCCCCGCCATCAGCTGCGTGACCCTAAGTGAGTTCCTTAGTCTTTCTGTGCTGCAGCCTCCTTTGCAAAATGGGGTGTAATAAAGCCGACCTCACTGACTCATGAGAGTGACATGGAATTGTGCTTGTAAATATCCCAGCTGAGTGACTGTCCTCACTAAACCCCATGTATGTTGGAGATCTAGAGCTTTACTAACCATGCATTGCATCACTGTATCGGGCACTTTTCTTGTATTTTTTTTAAATTTAATCCTCACAACAACTCCCCGAGGTATCATCATCCCCATTTCACAGATGAGCAACAGAAAATATAAATGCCCTGCCCAACGCACATTACTCTCCTTGGTGGAGCTCAGATTTGAATACAAGACTCTCTAATTCCAAGGTTCTTTCTTAACCATGAAATTATACTGCTGCCCCATTCCTGCCCTAAGGCTATATTTGGTGGATGCTCCTTTAGGGATAGAGCAGTCTTTAGGGACTCAAAGGCAGCCAGATGGAGAATAGAGAGCAGAAACTCCGGCAGTGACACAGAGGCCATCCCTCCTGCTCTCTGAGCCTCTGCAGTTGCCCCATCTCCAAAGCATGGGGCAGAGAGCTGTAGAGAAGCTGGTGACACAGATCAGTCAGGGGAGCTCTGAAATGCGCCTGGGCACAATCCTGGCTCACCACTGCCTGGCTGCGTTCTCTTGGGGGAGGAGCTGTGGCTGCAGTCTGTTTCCTCCAAGGACTGAAGTGAGCATTAGATGAGAAGGTCAATATCAACCTCCTTCCTGTCCAGTGCTGGCAACAAACAGGGCTCCCTTTCCTTCCAGAGTGATTAAGAAGGAATCGCAGCCGTGTCGCTGCATCTACCATTGCACAACTGGGTGCAGCAGTGAGAAGAGATTCGATGCAAAAACTGGAGAAATCTATGCATTCATCTTAAAGTCAATTCCTGGGCAGGGGGGACTCTCCCTGGCCTGGTGCTACTTCGAGACTAGAATTCAAGTGCCAGTAGATGATTTCAGGTAAATCTCAAGAAGCACCCACAGGAAGATGAGAAAATGGGAGGAGGAAGGACAGAGGGGTTCACCGACAAGCTGGTGTCCACGGAGACTCGATCCCTTTGGGAATCCATGAGTGACCATGTCAGACATGCCCCAGAGTGGTCTCCGTGACAATCAAGGAAGCCAGACTATTTCTATGCCAATGCTCAGCAGTCGTGGGTCGGTCTCCAGCCCCTCCGCCCGTGCCGCGCATGGGTAAGTGCTCCCGCAGCCAGAGAGAGCCCTGCAGCAAAGAGTCACAGGTGCTGGCGAGAGAACGCTCTGATGGATGGTGGCAGAGACGGCCACAGTGGCGGCAGCATCTGCTACACCTTGTCCCCCCTGTTTATCTCTAAAGCCAGAAGCCCTCCCCTGAGCCTGGCATAATGTTCACTTTATGAAATGGAATGAACGAGTGAAATGACAAGCCGTCCCCTGGGTCACAGCTGCGGCACCTTGGGGAAGGGCAGATTGGGAAATTTCAACGGCAAACGCTAGAGCAGCAAGCCATTCGGGCAGCACCTGGGGGGACAGCGCTTTTGTCTGCCTGGGCTGGACCACCCCTGGCTCAGCATCCTGTATCTGAGCAGCCTGAAGAGTTCAGAGTCACACGTGGAGCCCGCGGGAAGCCACTGAAGAAGCGTTCTCCTTCCTCCCTGGTGGGCTCCTGGGAACGGCCGGCTGGTGTGGGAAGCTCCGGAGGGCAGGGGGGCTTCTCTGTCTTGAGAGCCCATCTCCAGCATTCAGTGCAGATCCTGAGTGTCCCAGGTGCCCAATCAATGTCTGAGAAACCAGGTTGGATTGGTGGAAGGTAAAAAGAAACGGATTTCAGTTCAATAGCAAAATGACTTTTCCAGCCCTTTGCAACAAAACGGACTCGTGCGTTTGTTCACTGGTTTGGCAAACATTTATTTAGGACTCCGCGTGCCCGGCTGAGCTAGATAAGGACACGGGAATGACAAAACAAAGTTCTCAACCTTGAAGTCAAGTGAAGAGTCGGATATATCGAGTAGTAATCAGAGCATCCCCGGTACCAGAAGGGAAGTATGTGACAGAAGTTTGTGGGAGCCCAGGGAAAGGAGGGTCTCCACAACAACTGCTTGGGGGTTGGTCGAGATTATTTTTACACATCCATTTGTTCATTTCTCTTCTGTGCAGGTGATGGCCAAATAGGCTTTCTCTCCATCTCCCAGACCTCCCGTCTCATCAAGAAAGCTTTTTTTTTTTTTTTTAATCTTGAGGTTCATGCAAAGCATCACCTGTGTCCCGACTCTGGGTCACACTTGCACCATTACCTTTGGCAACGGGTCAACACCTGCTTACTCATCACCCAAATCTCAGTGCCTGTACCACCCACTCCAAGAAGCCCTCCTCCTCCTCCTCCTCCTCCTCCTCCTCCTCCTCCTCCTCCTCCTCCTCCTCCTCCTCCTCCCCCTCCCCTGGGACTGGATTAACTGCCCCTCCCTTGTGATTTGTCAATTTGAGGTCTTGGCCCTGTAATGTTCACTTCTCTGGGTAGGATTCGGTCGTGGACAACAGGACGGAGGCTTAGGGCAGGCAGACATGTATACCTCTCCTACCTTAACCAAGTCCAGGGGGAGTTACCTAAGTTCCTAGACATGAGCTCCTTGCAGGCCAACACTCTGCTTTTCCCAGAACGTGACCTCCCTCTTCAAGAGTTTTTCACAAAGCATGACTAGGCATTCGCCAAACCTGTCCCTCTCCTTCCTGAGCACACAGCCACACCTCATTTCCCAGACTGCCTTGCAGTTAGATGCCACCCACTGAACCGGTTCTGGCCAATGCAATACAGGCAAAGTGCCCCGGCCAGGCAGGTCCACAAACCCTCTTACAACACTCCTCTTCCCTCATCTGCTGTCGAACCCGAGGACTCTGAGAACCTAGAAGAAGGCAGAGTCGCAAGACAGAAGAGCCTGTGTCCCTGCGTAAGACTAGGAATACCTGTGACACCCTGTCACATAGCGAAGACAGAGCTGATTGTGTGGAGCTGTTCTAACAGTGACTCAGACATGGAGATCCCCCCTCAAAAAGGGGCGTGTTTCTCCAATTGTCGGGATGGTTTCTGAGCACAATCCTTGAGCAGCCTCTTCAAGAACAGCTTTGGCTGCAGAGATCCCCGCCCCTCCCAGAGCAGCCCACATCCAGTTTTGATGTAGAAGAGTACAGAGGCCCACCTACATCACAACTGCATCACTCACAACAGATCCTTTGCTTTGTCCAATCCTACTTTCCCCTCTACCTTTCTCACGTGTAGGTAGATCCTAGCACTCCCTAATAAACTTCCTGCACACCAAGTTCTTTCTAATCTTCTGTTTCCCAGGGAATTCAACCTAACACATGGTCCAAGATTGCTGCTATGGCTCCAGCCATCACATAGGTGAATAAGGCATCACCTTCTTAAGCAGGCTTTCCAGAGGTGTTCAGAAGTTCACTACCCATATCTGAGCTGTATTAACCACACAAAACCACAAAAGAGCCTGGGAAATTTATCTTTATTCTGGGAAGTCATGTGCCCCTCTAATAACCAATTAAGAAGAAAGAATTAGCAGATTGGGAGGCACCTGGCAAGCTCTGTCACGTAGCCTAGCCAATGCGAAAAAGGACTCAAATTTTTTAAGCTCCTACTCTGTGCTCAGGTTTCATAATGTGAATTATTGCATGACAACAACCCCAGAGGTAGGGGCTGTTGTTCTTGTTCCCATTTCACAAATAAAGAAATGGAGACTTAAGAGATTAAGGCCACCAGCAAATCCATGGCAGGGTTGGGACTCCCTAGGTATTTCTGCTTTGGGGTCCTTACCCTCTTTACCACTGAGTGCTTCTGCCTCCTCTTGGAACTATCTGCTCCCTGAGAGCCAGGAACACGTCCTTGCTCATGGCTCCTGGTAATAACTCAGTAAATATTTGCTGATTTGACTAAAGGAGAGAGAAGGATTCAGGAGCAACCCTTGCCTGTGGCCTCGGGTGGCTGGGGAAGCCATTAATTGTTACCTAAGATAACCATTAGCAGAGAGAGAGACGGGAAGAGAGAGCAGGACTCTGGCTGATACCATGTGAGTTTGGTGCCTATAGGACATCTCAGGAAGGATGTCCAGTTGGCAGATAGACCTGGGCATCTGCAGTGCTGCTAGGAGGTGGAGTCACAGGAGGGGCCCTTCTGCAGCTGGGCAGCCGTCCAGCTGTGATCGTGAGCATGGCCAAGCTCACCACAGAGGGTGTGGAGAATCTTGGGACATCCAAGCACCTGAGCCGAGTTGCCAATTAACAGTCTCCTTTCTGTTTTGTATCCCCCTCCTGAGTTAATTTCCTCTTTGCTCTTTCTGCCCGTTTTGAAGGATGATTGCTTTTCTGGGCAAAGAGCCCATTTTTGTGTGTGTAATTTTAGGGTCTTGCACCATCCCAAGCACTTAGCCAGATATGGGTGAGATATAAATATATGTGGCCAATATATTTATAAACACACACCCACCTGCCTGGATATACAGGCAACCAAAAGTGGCCATAAAAAGGACACACAGCTATGTGGGGACAACTGTGCGATTGCGGGGACTACCCAGCAGTCGTCATAAAAACACCAATAAGAGGCAGCTGAGGTGTGTTTGACTGGGAGAATGATTCTTGCTTCCTTTTCATTATTCTTAATAAAAGGAGATGGTGCCGAAAAATTGTGTTTCCTGGGTTATTTTCCCCAAGAGATCTTTTATAAAACACGGAATACATAACAGACCGTGTTGCAGGCAAATGCCTCATTAAGGGAATATAGTTAGAAAGAAATAGTAACCAAACTGAACAGTTATTTTCTTTATTTTTCCCCCCTGTAAAATGGAGAAATTGGATATGATCTGGATTTAGGAACAGCCCTCAAATGATATTGTGAGAACCTGACGCTGCGCCCTGAGTTGAGGCTGTCTTCGTAGGCTGAACCAAGATGGCAATCTTGGAAACACCTCAGGGGCCCCAGGGAAAGGCTTCTGTCTTCTGCTGCGCCTTCTTATATGTTAATGGCTTCATGCGACCAGGTGGCCCTGAGTCTCCTTGGCTCCTCTTTGCCCTCTGCATTTCCTTCCAGACACCTCCAGCTCTCTCAGCACGAAGAACTGGTGGTTCCAAATTTCCACGTGGAACTCACTCTTCCCAGCTCAAGGCCCCCGTAGCCAAGAATGCCCCAGATGTCTCCACGTGAGTGTCCCCAGGTCCTTCGAATGTCCCCCACCTAGCTCATCGCCTGCCCCTCCAAGGTTCCCTTCACTCCCCACCTGATGATACAGACCTGGGCTTCCTGTGGAGCTCGCGGTCAACCCTCATCCTATCCCAGAGACGATGCTTTTGTCTTACAGGTAGGAAAACTGAGTCTGGGAGAGTCACAGAGACCTGGAAGGCAGCAGCTTCCAGATGGCCCCCGACTTAGCTCCAACCAGTCAGGTCTTCCCATCTGTCCAACACCGCTGTCCAACATGAAGTAGATTTAATAACCGCGAGCAGGAGGCATTTATCTCTGAAATAACTGTTGTGGTGCAGATAGGAAAATCGATGCCTTCATTAGCACGTGCTGGGAGGACGAGGCGGGCTGTGGTTGTTTGCAGCACAAGACGAGGCGTCTCAGGGGCTGAGTGGGAACAGGGACACCATGGGGATGGCTGGCTGGCCTCCCACTCAGAGGATGGCTGGGGGAGACTCCCGCCCTCTTACCCGCCCAGGTTTGATCCAAATGTATTGACTGTGACAATGTTGAAATTATACCTGGAAAAACCAGTTAACTTTAATTCCAGGCCCCGGAGAAAATGAAAAGAGGTGATGATTAGAGAAATATTGATGGCCATGAAAATCAGTCAGGCTGTCTGCAAGGAAGACTCATCCTGAGACTCGGAGCTGGCAGAGAGCACCCAGCCCTACGCCCTGGCTGGGGACCAGGGAACAAACCCAGAGAAGGGCGAGCCTGTCGGAGACCAGGCAGACCATCAGTGACACACCCGAGACGGAATCCAGGTCTCTGGGAGCTTCCTGGGGGCAGAGAGTATATCTTAGGAATCTGTGTCCTTAGGACCCAGTGTGGGGGTTCAGCTTTGACCAGAACATGGGGCATGGGACTGGGGGGAACCTAGCACAGAGCAGTCACATGGGAAATGGTAGCTGAACCCCTGAGAGAGCGGCTCTTTCACTAAGTCCTGAGACCAGAGCTCTTCCCAGAGTCGCTGGTAACTGAATCCCCCTCAGTGGCGGTCAGCATCACCCATCTCACCATCTCTTGCCTTCTCCTCCCTTGTTTGAAGCACATACACCCAGGAAGGGCATATCATGCCACCTGGCTGCCCTGATCCTGACGGTGAGAATCAGAAGACCTCCCTTCTCGCCCTCTTAGTCCAGCCACCGTGGAACATTCTGAGCTCTGGTCTGCCCAGCAGCAAGCTCTGTATTCCACAAGTGGGATCCTTGGGCCTCGCCTGAGCTCAGCTCTGTGCTGGGTCTCAGGAACAGAGTCGAGGGTCCAACTGATGGTATCTACCTCTCTTAGAACTTGCACTGCCCAGGGGAGGGACAGACAATAAATAAATAAGATTATTTATTTATAATACACCTGGAGGAAGAGCCTCCTGGGCCAGGGCAGGCCCAGACTTGCAGGTAGAAAGCCACGCAGCATGTTTGGACACTGGCCAAAGTCAGCAGAGAAGCAAACGTGAGCTGGGGGTATTCCTGGAGGTGGACAGTGTGCTCCCGGCCAGTGCATAAATGAGCCCTGGTCGTAAGACCAAGCCACCCCACTCACGGGCACAGTGCCTTCCATTGGCAGAGGGCCTAGCTACTAGTGTCTCGTGCAGCTGTCGAAGGAGATACTACTGTCCCTACTTAACCCAGAAGTGAGATCTTCAGGCCTCCCAACCCTTCCTTCCTGGCTGACCACTCCACCACCATCCTCCCCACAGGCCCTGTCCCCAGGAGCTGAAGGTGCAGGGTCCCATTCCCAGTTTGGGGTTGGGTCAAGCTTGTCAGCAGGGAAGACCACTGTGCACTAAAGCGAAGTCCAGGGCCACAGTCGGCTCTTGTGCAGGTGACCCAGCCTGAGGCCCTCTCCTTGCGTGGGAGGAAGCTGAGCAGGCTTGCTCTCTCTTACCCTCTCCCCCCGTTTCACTGATGCTGTAGAACTTTTAGGTGGACCCAGAGCCTGCCCCAGGGTAAGAATTGTGTGCCCACTTGGTCTCCTCCTCCCCCTCCCCCTCTTCCTCCTCCTCCACCCCACCATCTCAAATTCTTGCAGTAAGCTCCTGAGACCTAAGGGAAACAGTGATACCATTAACCTCGTGGTATTAATGTGGTGCTTAATTGGAAGGGCACATAGTAGGTCTTCAACCAGGAGGGGCCATCACGTTAGCTGTCTCTTCACTGTTTTTCCCACTGAGCAGGGTAAAGGGATTTCCAAGCTTAGAATGGGATTGGGGTTGAAGCCCTTTAAGACCACACCCCTCCAGGGGCCTGGGCATCTGTGACCCGCCCAAGGTCACCCAGTAAGTGGCATTACACTCTGTCTCACCCACTCCCTAATGCAGAGTGCTCCTTCCCGGAAGGAAGCCTTTTCCTGATGCAGGAAGAACCTTTCTGATACTGGAGAACTTTCCACAGCACTCTGACTGACACGGCCAATGTGCTTCTGCACCGGACTG